>NC_051846.1:164945830-165578569 GCF_002237135.1 Teleopsis dalmanni | reverse complement strand
TGAATTATAAAACAGAAATGTAATAATATTAAAAATTTTTATCAATAACTGCAAAATGTTTTTTCTGTCTACATATTAAAGAGTACTGAATGTATAAAAAAGGCTTTGGTTCTGACGCCCCCAGACTACAGAAAAAATTGATTTACATAAACCATAAAGGATGCAATCATACATATTTTAATTTAATAATAATAAAAAATATATTAATAAATACATATATTGTTATAAATATATTTATATTTGCAATAATATTTTTATATATTTATATCTATAAGTATATAACATATAATATATTAATATATAAAAATATTATTATAAATATTCTTCATCACCTCCAACCGCTATTCAGAAATAAAAATCTCAATGCTAAAAACAGGAAACTGATATATAACCCAATAATTCGAGTGGTTGGAATGGCGACCTTGTATCCAAGACAGCCCACTTCAGCTTCAATTGATTGCTATTTTATGATAAATTTTTTAGAAGGGTTTGAATAGAAATGAAAAGACATGGAACGCTGTTTCGAGTATTGCCAAGTATTCATCGTCAGTGGTTTTAGGATTATGATGAGTACTTGGCAATTCTCGAAACAGCGAAATGCTTGTTGTTGTCTTTTCATTTGTATTCGAACCTTACTAAAAAACTAATTAATTATAATATATCTATGAATTGGTCATGCATTAATCCAATATATGTTAAATAATTAATTTTTTAAAAAAACGATTTGTGCATTTTATAAAAAGCAGAATTAAGAAACTATTGCTATCAAAATTTTATTCAAGTATTTTGATCTTAGAATCACTACAGTTAATTTATACATATGAAATATAAAAAGTCCTTTCAAAGCCAATAACATCTCAATATCTATATGCAAAATTCAAGGATTTATTAAATTACCAAAACAAAAAAAAAAAATGATTTTACTGCAAAACTTATAACTCGGATATATAGTACTAAAAATAAAAACCAAAAAAAAAAAAATGAATAAAAACAAAATTGACTTCAACAGTACAATTGAAACAAATATGCGCATCCTTGAATGAGTATCCTTTTACATATAAAATACTAAGTAAATATTTACACAGAAATTCTAAAGTAAATACGAAAAGTTTCTAATAAATAAATATGTTTATTGATTCAACAATATTAAAACCAAAAGGACAATATTGGGTGACGAAAGGATAACCGACAACAAGCAAATAGTTAGGAAGCCAACCAAAAATTTACAAACGTTAAAGGAGAAAATAAACAATAAAATAGCAACAGAACTTTGCACGCAAAATAATTTTTGAGTTCCTCCGGGCGTCGCTTTATGCTGAATAATTTAATTGAAAAAGGATAGGATACGGATCCGAAAGAGTTTGTATCTCGTTTTTGAATGCCAGTATGAAAACGACAATTCAAAGTTGAAATTAATTAGACAACACAAATAAAGGTGAAATAATTTGTTGCTCTTGCGGTATAAAGTTTTGGAAAATTGTTTTATTATTAAAATCAAAACTCAAATAAGAACTATTTTCACGCAACTAAAAAGCGGAGGGAAAGAGGAAATACTGCAACAAGAATTAATCAATTTTGAACTATTAAAATTATTGCAAGTGAACTGTAAGCTAAGCAAATGCAATTTAAAGTTGCTTCAAGGATTAAATATATTGCATTTACCTACCTTCAAGCATATTTACCTACCTTCCATATGTTTCTATTAACTGTGCTACTTATTAAAGGATAATTACAACTCAACCACAACATTTGCACACAAGCCGTATGTTTGTTTACAAACTTGCAAGGATTATTAGTCCAAAATAAATTTGTTGATGTGGTTTAAGTCTCTATATATATGCTGGTTTGTATATGACCAATTTATTAACCTTCTTGATGCAAACATAAATATCCTTGTATAGTTGCATAAGCGATTCGTTACTATAAACTAAATTTTGTTTAAAGCTGTGAAATGAAAATACGGGTATATATGCTTAAGCAGTCTTAAGTGCTATTATTATTGCTTTAATAAAACACTTTCACTTATGTTTTAGCACATACTTAAATCTTAAACAAGCAAGGATCTAAGCCACATTGTGCATGTACACAACTATTATCATAACTATTATTAAAAAAAAAAAGCTCATTTAAATGGTGAATAAATCAGTTTAATGTCCTTTTTATATACAACACATGTAATTAACATGTGTTTTAATGCACAATCCTGCCACTGAGCGTGTAGTCATAATTTAATGTTGCACATATGTTTCACTAAGATTTTTATAAGTAAGTTTATATTAGCCATGGCATTTGAGCACTGCAACTGATTTATGTGCTTAATCAGTGGAGCTTAGGCTACAGAAATTGTATGGCTTATGCTTAATTCGTAGTACTTTTGTACAGAAATTATATGGATATTTATCTTTATATAATATTCGGCTCTATAAGAAAATTAATTTTTATTTCAATTTAAATAAAATAGTTCAAAATAAAAAATGCGCCATGTTTAAATTTAAAAAAAAAGGCTTAAGTTACTTTATGTTTTTTTAAAATTTCTTAAAGTCAATGATTAGTAATTCTTCTTCTTCTTGTTCTTGAAATAGTGCTATTACGCACTTTTAGTCTATAATGGCTGGGGCTTATCACTACTCCACACTAGGCTTTAACTAGGCTAAGAAATCATATCACTTATTTGTCTTTTAGTTGATGACGGACCTTAAATCAGCATATCTTCCTGAGAATCCAGAAGTGGACTTGAAGATTGTTAGGGCGGGGTTACGTAGCTTTAGTGAATAATTTTAGAGCTCTGTCTCTGATATATTTTTTCAGTGAGTCAATCCTAAGATCTCTATGTATATCTGTTGATCTAATGTACCAGGGAATCTTAAACAGTCTTCTTAAAGCCAGGTTTTGAGCTATCTGTAATTGCTTTAAGGTAGTATTTGAGGCTTTGCTATATGTAACACATCCGTAAGGTAGTGCTGGTCTAATTACTTGCATTTAAAGTAACTTTCTGTTTTTAAAGTTGAAGTGATAATTATTAAATAGCGGCTTTAATAAATGCAGAATCGTAGAGGTGCTATTCCGTTTGTATTGCAAATGTTTAAGCCAATTGAACCGTTTGTCAAAAGTAACCCCCAGATAACTGAGCTTAATATTAGATCCAAATGATCTATTGGCAGGAGATCTAAAGTATCTCAGCAAAACAAACTTATGATATACAAACAAGTCTTGAAGCCTATGTGCCTCTATGGCGTCCAAATTTGAGATTGTGCAAACAATTATATATATATATGTGATACTAAGGTACCAAAACAAAGCAGTTAGGGATGCAGTTAACGCTCCGTGGTATGTGCGCATTGTTGACCTACATCGTGACCTTAAAGTAGCTACTTTCAAGGTTGCCAAAACACATTATGATAGGCTCATTCAATACTTAAACAGCACTATTTCGGCATTACAGACGCTTAAGTCGCTTCAAATCAAAGGACCTTTTGAGGTGTTTCAACCAGCACGAAGATGACTAGCTCAGATCTATGTGCTCACATTAGATAAGTAACATTACTTGTAATATTAAATTGTTAGTCAGTATGACTAGTTGTTGTTAATTTAAACTTTGAACTTTGTTTAAATATAATAAAAAAAAAATTATTTATACTCTTAATCTTTTTTGCTTTGCTTAACTTTTCTAAAGCACTCTTACTTAATAGTGTCTGTGACCATTTAGATGATCCACTGTAATAAGAGCTCTGTTGAATTCTAACAACAAGTTATTCAGATGATTTTATAACAGTTTACTTTGAAGCGAAACAGACAGGAATATTCTTCCATCTGCGGTTCACTTGTTCTTTGAATATGAAGTTAGTTTTAATAACTAACTTGGCTGAGTCAAGAGGTATTTATACTATGTACTTTACAGAAAGCATAACAATGGTAGTACCTTGCCATGCAAATATCTTGAACACATACTGTCACTTAGCATCCATACCAAGTAGTAGGAACTTCATACATAAATAATAGATAAGTTTTAATTGCAGCTTACCTATTCAAATGGATGCATACATTTCTCTCGGACCACTCAGCATATTTAGGTAAGGATACTACCTTTTTAATGCCAAGCACTTCTGCAATGATCTGGTAGTTGAGCATACTTTTTTATATTCAAGCTGTGAGTTTAGAATTCTCTACCTACTTAATTGTAAAGTATAGAACCATCTGTATATATTGAACAGTCCTTTATTCAATTTCACTTTTTTCTATTTCATTCGACAGGGAAAATGAGTATAGAAATTTCGTTCGTTATTGAAACTTGGAATAAAGTATATAGAACGTGCTACTTTAACTGCTAATTTAATGAATAGTAGAATAGTCATTGAAGAATTTAAATGAATTCGTTATATGTAACATTTTCAAAATAAGGAGACTTTATGAATTATTATCCATGCCCTATAAATAATACCGAGAACGATGTTTAAAAATTAATACATTAAAATGTACACTAAAGAAAAATGAATTTTTAATGGCTACTTGACTAATTGTAAAAGCAAATAATATTCATATAAATACTGTTTGTAATAAAAAACAATATATATGTAATATAATAAAAGTTATCATTAATATATATTTTTAAACACAATTTTTAGTAACCTTATTGAACTCATTAAAATTGAAAGATAATTACTATAATTTGTTTAATTTTTTACCTTTTCAGCGTAATAGTTAAAAACTCATTACAAATTGAACAAAATATTTTACTAAATGTATTTAAAAATATACATAATAACAAACATGTGTTGTATTGGTTTTACATCCAAAAAATAAGACTTTCGTTATAGATGCATTCATACGATTTTTAAATTGAAGAGAAAACGAAATGAAATTATTAATAAAATGTCTAAAGTTTTTAATTTTATTTGCTATTATTAAATTGGCTACACAGGTATATATCAAAATTTATTAAGTACAAAGTTATATCTAATACAAAATAATAATTTCCCAAAACAATATTCTCAGCATTGCTATGAGCTACGTATGACATCATTTCGTACTGAAGACACACCAAGCTATCGCTTTTTCATGAACTTCAATGGTGACAAAACATCACTCTCATCTGTATCCAAAGTGTTAAAGGATGTCAATGTACCAATGTGGCATGTTGTTTTGTCACAAATGCCACAAACATCTAAAAAGGATTTGCCGAAGACACTATATAATGGAACATATAAAATATGTCAATTTTGGCGTTATATTAAACATACCAAAGCATTTAACAATGTCGTGCATTTAATCTTTGACAAGGAAAGCGGTTCAAATATGAGTTTCACTTGTCCATTAGTTTCGGGCACATATGTTATGCAAAATATACGTGTACCACCAGATACGGCTATTTTGAAATTGATGTACTGGCCAAATACGATGTATTCGCTAATAGGCACAGTCTACTCCCAGGGACAGAATAAAACAATGGAGAAACTATGCCGCTATGAAATTAATGCAACAGTCAAGAAATTATGTTAGATATGGAATTATTCGATTTAAATAGAATAATAAAATTTTTGTCAGTCAAAAATTCAATTAATTAAAAGAATATAAAAATAAATTTTTGTTGTTGTAGTTCACTACTTTTTATAAATAAAAAAGTAAAAATAATTGTGTGGATCTTTAAGCTTATAACACTTTTGGACGCGATTTCTTTGCTACGTAAATTTGATAACAGTTTTCAGTAGAGCCAGTTATTTTGAATAATATATCACTGCATATATATAAGCTATATATACAGATATAGCTTATTTCTTAAGATATTGGAGATTTAAATGGTAAACTTTTTTTCAATTATGTCAGGAAAAATTACACACGCATTCTAGAACCAATTAGTTAAATATATGTAATTTTTGAATTGATTACACAATTATGTATATCTTTGAGCTCCAAAACGTTTTCGGGTGCGATTCTGATTCGTTGGCTATGCAGATTTGACAAAGAGTTTTAGTAGATTCAGCTAATTCAACCTGATATAGCTTACTTTTAAAGATATAGAAGGGGAAACTGAATGTGTGGACTACACTATCACAATATGCACACGCTATGTAGAGCAAATAAGTATTAGCAATTTTCACTTCTATGGTATGTGTCGAAATAACTTACTTAACCATAACAACATACGTTTTAAGACTACATAATTTTAACATTGATCGCACAATTATGTATATATATATCTGTAACATTCATTCACACGATTCCAATTACTCGGGTATGCTGATATGACAACGGGTTTTAGAAGAGTGAACTTATTTGAGCCAGTTTCACTTCTACGGTATATGTCGATATAACTTAACAAGGTATTGAGATTTAAAGTTCTACCATTTATCGAAATATCAATTTAATCAATTTTTATATTGATTGCAGAAACGACGAGTAAAAATTAGTCTACATGTTGATGTAAATGTTGATGTAAGTTTTATGTAAAAGTTTCTCTCTTTAAAGCCCGATATCTAGAAACTTAAACTATATTAATATATAGCGTACAATTAAATATGCTCAGAATAGTTGTCTTTACTCATATATGTTGTTAAATGGGCGTACTAGTGTTTATATAATTTGAGAAGGAAAATAAAACCATTTAATGTTCTCATTTTGATTTAAAGCCTAAGAATGAGTAAAGATGACTACGGTAACTACAAAAGACTTGACTACCTAAATCGCGTTGCTCACTTTTACAATAAAGATTTTTTTGAATGATTCGAAGAGTAATGAAGAAACAACAACAAAAATTTAATTACTTTATTGAAATTTGGCTGACCATACAACGCTGTTTCGAGTAGTTCCAAGTATTCATCATCAGGAAATAATCGAATTTTTTATTTTAATTAGTTTATAGTACGTATATAATTTGTTTGGACTGCAAGTGTCAAGCTTAGAACTCATGCCTAACACTTGTAATATTTAACATTTTTAATTAGCTAAAATAGCTTTTGTTTTATAAGATACATTTAGACAAACTATTATTATAAAAAACTGTGAAAGCATGCAAAAATATGTATCCTCGCAGTTTTATTTATTCATTGGTTTAACCCAGTTGTGAGCTTATTTAGCATTTGCAAAACACTCAAGTTTTATTTTAGTTTTGTCTTAAGTATGAATTTTAAGCATTTCTTTTGCATATTTTACATAATATTTTTGCTTTCTCCTTCATCCATGTGGAGGATGAAGGACTTTAATCACGCCATTGCATTTTCCATGCAAGGATTGTATAATGCAATATTTACTATAGTTATGCACGCATTCTTTTTTTATTCAAAAAAAATATATTTAAACAAAAGTAGGAAATTGTTGAAGAAAATGCAGAGAAAATCTTAAAAACACGCCTACGCGTGAAGGACTCGAAGGGCGTAGGTAAGTAAATATAGTCGTAGAAGAGAAAATAAAAATTTTTATCGCAGATAGAAAGATTCTTTTTCATGAAAAATGAAAAATATTTTAATTATTTGAATTAATATTTCTTTGGTGATATATGTGTTTAAATAAAATAATAAAAAACAACCTTACTATATTAATTCAACGTAATTAACTAGTTTAAACAATAACAGTTGAAATGTTCTTTTTTGTGCACGAACTTTTTAATTATCACTCATACGTACTGTTGGACGGACATATATGCATGACAATCTGATATATCAACGATCGAAAACCTAACTGCTGTTGTGCATGCAAATGAAGCACTTAAGTGCAATGTAGTTAATTAAGTTATAAAAATTTGCGACTTTATTTTGTTATTTACTGTTAATATTTTTAAAATTTAAGAGCATAATTATGTTAAAAATAATAAAGAATTAAAATATTAAAATAATTCAATTTTCGTAAAAAATAAATTTAAATAAATTTTTAATATGATGTTTCACATAAAAATGCAAATGCTATTAAATACAATTTATCAGATTAAACGTTTAAACTTATATTTTGTGTTGTCCTACGGTTCAAACTCAGTACGGTGAACTTTTTCTAGGACATATAGGTACTAATATTAGAAATATATGATTCAACAAAATAAAACAATTTTGCAAGCGGAAGAAATTCTCTACTGAAACAAAAGCGAGAATCAGCCCCAGAAATCTCGAGTAAGTGAAAAATATTTTCTTTATAAAACTAAAATATTTTTTAATATTTCTTAAAACCACTGATGATAAATACTTGAAAATACTCGAAACGGCGTTGTATGTTCAGCCAAACTTCAATAAATTAACTAAAATTTTTGTTGTTGCCTTATATTTCTATATGAACCCTGCTTACTTTTGAATAGTTTCTTTTCGTCATAAAACGCGTCAATTTCGGTAAAGAAAATTTAACATCCTTCAAAAAGTTCACGTTCGGGTTGTGATAATATCAATATACATTGCATTCAATATTTTTTTGACACCGTTTCCCAATACTAGTAGCCCTATAAGACTAATCCATTGACAAAATGCTGAAGAATTCATACTCATCAGATTGTGATTAGCATTGAACATTTACACAGTAATACGAAAAGCACAATATGGGTTAAAAGTGGGTCAGCATTCCATTGAATTTTAACTGTTTAAAGTTGCAAAAAAAAATAAATTAGCATATCTACAATCTACTTCCTGCTATAAGAAAAAAAACCAGAAATAGTTACATTCATAATTATTTAGTTATTATTTAGTCAATAAAGTAATGAACATAAACAATAACATACCAGTACCACAATTTGGATTTAAGATAGCAGATTTCACCTAGATATTACTGATTAGAGTATCTCAAAAAATTCAATATTCATTTATAAGTAAGTCAACATTACTAAGTCATTAAAGTTTTTGATAAAAAAGCAGATACAAGATTGATTGTTAAAATAAAGATATGAAAAAGTTGTCAGCAAGATGGAATCTGCGTTTACACACTGTAAAGCAGAAAAACATACGTGTCATTACCTCAAAGCAATGCTTGTATTTATTTCAACGTAATTTAAAAGTTTTTCCATGCACTAACAACAGTAGATGAGATATGGATACATCGTTTCCGGAGAAAACAAAGAAAAAGTCAATAAAGTGGACTTACCATGATGAATTTGATTCAAAAGAGCATGCTCCACTAACTAGAAAATGGCTTCGTTTTTTTGGGACGTTCATGGGAAAATTATGATTGAATTAACCTAACCACGAGTTCGCGGAAACAAGGAAATATATACGGAGGACGAAAAAAGGATGTTTCAACACGAGAATGCACCCACTTATTCGTCAACAATTGCGACAATAAAAAATTGCTAAAATTATATTATAAAGTATTATCGCATTTATCATATCTGCTAGATTTATTTTGATCTAACATATGTTTGCATATGAATTTAAAAAAAATGGATTTGCTATTTTGAAAGAAATTTTAATTTAACTCGAATGTAATATTATATCTCCAACTAATGAATATTTTATGGACTTCTAAAAATCCAATTTTAAGAAGGTATAAAAATAATTTCAATACTATCACTAGAACTACATAGAGCATCAAGAGGAGTACGTATATAGAAACTAAACTTTTATTAATTCTAAAACATTTTTCGAATATTTCTAGTGTTGTTCTAGTGTTCCAAATATTGTTCAAATATTCCGATGAAGTGTTTCTAATATTGTTCTAGAGCTGTTAGTATTGTTTTAATGCTATTCTAATGTCCTTAATTTTTTATTCTAGTGTTCGTAATTTACTTTGTAGTGTTTCGTTGAATAGTATTTCTAATATTGTTCTATAGTTATATAGAAATCATTTTGATGTAAGGGTATAGCTTAAAGAAGGGGTATGTCAGGAAATAAACTTAAATTTAAAAAGTGAAAGACCACTTTGAACCTAATTATCAGTTCTAGTAAAACAATTTTCTGTTTTTTTTTTTGTTTTTCAGTGTTCCTAGTATTCGTAGTATACCTAGTATTATTCAAGTCTTCCTAAAGTAAGAACACACTTGCAGTAAATGTGAGAATGCTGAAAAAGAAACTTAAACTTCAGAAAAACTCAATTCCGTCTATCATTTACCGCAGAATTAACAGCCCCAGTAAAATAATTTTAAAGTTAGTATTCTCTAGTATTTCCAGTGTTGTTCAAGTATATGTAAGACAGATCCTATGAAGAGGGTATGTCGAAAAAAAACTAAAATTTTAGAAAAATCAGCTCCGTTTTTCATTTACGACTGACTTATCGAACCATCAACATATAAAGATTTTCTAGAGTTGTGTTTTCTAGTATTCTTAGTGTGAGAATACTTGCAGTAAATACATAGACATATGTATACGTATATAAATATGTTGAAAGCAAAAAGAAAAAGAAATATTTAACTCGTTCTATCATATATCGCTGATTTAAAACAGTCTGACTAGAACAATTTTCCATGGTTGTGTTATTCAGTGTTCCTAGTGTTGCTCTAGTGTTCTTAATGCTAGTAAACTCTTGCAGTAAACGTATAGAGCAGATAGGTGGTATGTCGAAAAACACTTTTAAACGTAAAAGTAAGCAAAAATACAACTCCGTCTTTCGTTTTGAGTAGAACAATTTTCTAGTGTTGTATTCTTTTGCATTCTATTCGTTTAAAATTTAATAAATTAAATTAAGTACCAGAATTTCAATTCCATGTTAAAAAGAAAAAAATATAGGAAGAGACTAAATGATTCCTACTCCAAACTATTTAATTTGATTTTGTTTTCTATTTCATGTGCATTTTTTGGTAATTAAAACAAACCCTAAGAGCAATAAATAATGTGTAACATGCACTTCTAATACGTAATTGCCATTATCTGTGGTCTTTTCTAATAACACAAAGAGGGAACTGTAAATGATTAGCAAATGTGTAAATATTTTCTTTAGTTTTGGCTTTTGGTTCATATATTTATATTTACAAACTTGTATATAAAAAAGGATATATTAAGTTCACATGTACTTAAAATTTTAATTTTTTAATTGACAAAAAACTTGCAAAAATTTAAATTTGTAAATATATATAGATATACAGATGTAGATATAGATATCTAGACATAAATAAATAGATATAGATAAATAGATATCTATATAGATATATATGGTATAAACCATAAAAAAATAGCATACTTGGAAAAAATATTACGTGCTACCAAATACGAAGTATTGCCACTTATATTTCAAGGCCGTATAGAAGGTGGGTGGAAACAACTCCCATGGATAAGGAATATCCGCACATGGACAGGACTTTGAAAATGAAAATTATGTGGTAAAATGCTTATTGTTAATAAATACGACCGCTGATACTCATAGTGAGTAGGCACTGTAAAAAGAAGAAATATGTATGTATATACATATTGTATATATGTATGTTCATATTTATATACATTTACATTATATACATGTACATTATATTATTGAAATTTAACAATTAAAAATAAAAATATAATTAATTAATTCAATTATTCTATTGTCGGTTTATGATTTCGTTCTAATATAAACACAGCAAGTGAATTTGTTAATAAAACTTTTACAGGAAAGTAACAAAACTCCAGAAAAATGTGCGAACATAAAAAGCCAAGTGCGGCTTTGAGACAGCTGGCTAAAAAGCGCTGACTCTAAGCTTCAAATATGACAGGGCACGAGTTCGATTCCTGTTACTTGCAGTCTCAAAAAATTATTTACGAATAATTAAATACAAAAATTATTTCCAAGACCACTGATGATGGGTATTTGGCAATACTCGAAACAGCTGTATGGTCAGCCAAAAATTCATTTAATTAAAATAATATAAAATTAATTTTTGTTGTTGTAGTTCACTACTGTTCGAAAAACCTCTTTAGAAAAATTGGTAGTATTGAAGATTTGAACTGAAAATAACGTGGAAATAAGCTTATTGTTAATAAATGCTACCGCTGCTGACGCTCAGACTGAGTAGGCAGTCTAAGAAAAAGATATATATATATATGTATGTTTATATACGTATGTTCATGTTTATATATATATACACTATACATATTTATACAAAGACGTATTAAGGAATTAAGTTATAAAGCTACTCATTCTTTTACGATTTTATTGTGTGAGATTTTTTTTGAGATAAACTCTTTTGTTAGGAAAAAAAAAAATAAAGTTAAAGTGCAAAGAATAAAAAATTTATGCCAATTTGAAAGCATTAACATGTCTCGTTAGTGAGAAAATTACAAAAGAAAAGAGGCAACAGAAATAAATATTAAATAATAAAGTAATACGAAATAAAAGCAAATAAAAAAAGGATAAAAAAAAGATATAAAATATACGTTAGAAATACAAAATATAAAACGCACGTAAATGAAAATTATGCGTTCCTTTAACCCACGAGCAAATTTATTTACGGCCAAAGGCGCAAAAGTTACAAATTCAAGCAAATACAAAAGTTTAAGGCACAAAAAGTCTGATGTGCGAAGGAAGACTAAACATTTCTCCTAAGTATTTGCATATGAAGTACTAAAAAATTTGTAAAAACACAACTTTCTGTAGATAAAAGTAAGTAATGATACGCTTAACAGTAAGCAGCATAACATAAAATCAACAGAACTGCGGGAAGGAAGTTGGCATGTGTAGTAAACCTTGTCTGCTGCTCAGTGCTCTGTTATTGTACTGTAATGCTCGCATGACTGAAGCTTATTATTAAAACATAAAACTTGTTTAAATTTAAGAACATCAAAATTTATACATGAAAAGGAGTGTTAAATTATTGCAGTAAAATCAAATATAAATCTACAATTTGTATACACTGCAAAAAATTAAAAAAAATTGTTTCTAGAACTTGTCTACAAACTGTGATTTATAATAATTTTTTTTCTTCTTCTACTTTATAAATCATTTCATGCACTACATAGATTTTAATAAAACAACTGCCACTCTTTTTATTTATTTATTTATTTATTGTACTTTCATTTTAGTATTTCACTTTTGTTGTTATGTTTTGTTTTTCTTTTACGTATTTTTTCAAGTGTAAGATCTTTTATTATGTTTGCCTGTGCAGTCGTGCATGCAAAGCAACCATTTGACATGCTGACTTGGAATCCAAAGAGGCCTAAAGCATAAAAAAATTGTTAGTCACAACTCAAACAAACTACTCTCAGTAGTTGAAGTGGCTCCATTGTAGTTCATTCTGAGACTCTTGGCAAGCGCTTAGCTAAAGTGGAGCAGACCTAAATGTGCATATGCAAAACTATTATTATCGAATCAGGCTTTTATTAAATGCAAGTACATGCTAATCGCATTTTAAATGTGGTAAATCTGTTTGAATTGTTCCACGTGTGTTTTTAAATGGTAATTAAAATCAAATTTAACGATAATATAATTCAGATCCATACATTGTGTATGTCAGGCAAAATTATTAGGAATTCAAACACAATAAAGCTTTTAATTGAATGCACTCGAAACGTATAAACTAATTGAGATACGCTTCAATATGCTTTCACACAACTGAATTAGGTGAACAAGTAGAAGAAGCGATCAAAATACAAGTATATATCGATAAACTTGATAAAACAATAATAAACGATTTATAGCTATAAACGATAATAAACCATTTACAACAATAGGAATAAAGTCATAAACATATTAAGCCGAAATGATGAAAAATAAAGAACTGTCCAAGTCCGATATTAACATTAATGTATATTAAATACAATTACAATATAGAATATGATAGGGAAAGGGGTCGTACTTCCTAAGCACCAAGTCAAGGACAACATTGCTAATTTGAACCTCTAATAATAATAGAACCTCTAACTTGAACAAGTACACTGACTTGATTGAAACGAATCAGAAATATTTAAGTTATTATCTGATTTAAAAGGGCACTAGTGTACACACCCAGGAAAATAATTATGTTGTCTTAGGACAAAATATTCTTACTTGACGCGACGCATAATATTGGTTCAACCATACCACATGTTGGTTTTCTTATCTTCTTTATAAGCTAAAATTTCTCTAACAATTTAACTAGTATGTGATCACAACATAATTCTCTGAGAGTCGGACGTCACCGCTAAGCTCAACCTACCCTACCGTATATGTCTCCTTCCTTAAGACACTCGGCGATGTTTCCAACATTAGCATTTGCCAGACACTCGCACTTATAGGTGCTTCCAGCTGGTTCTAACATGTTCACTGTTACGTGGAATTGTGGGATCAAAAAGATTTTCTTAGCTAATTGAAGAGGATTTGTTCCTCCTTCCACTTTACCCAACCTAACCTAACCTATAGAATATTATAGCTGACATATTTATTTAATTTATTGTAAAACTTACAAAGCAATAAATCAAGCATGAACATAGAAACTGCACCACAGGTATTTATAACAATAAAGTTAACGAAAACTGGACGGAGGATTTCTAAAAACATTACTGATTTATGTGTCTGAAATATAGACATAAAGCTTATTTAGCAGAATTTAAACAAAAGTTCATTGTTAACTGTACAAGAAAAATAGATAGAATATAATAGAAAATAAGCGTAATACAACTTTTATAGAGCGGAACACTGAGACCTTGTGTGATAACTTGTGTTATATACCAAACAAAAGACACTCCGTATTTCGACTGAAAGCCAAAATGTTAGTTATTAATGACATCTTAACTTCGACGAGTATAGAAACTTCGGGCCTAAACGTCTTCTCTTGGCTCATATCAAAGTCGGACAACCATAGAGAATGTAAGGTCTCGTTCGCTGCCATTCTATTTTTTATACAGACCCATTTTATTTATCAACAATTTTAGTGCTATTGTGCTCAGAAGGAACAGAGTACAGTAGTTGAATGGACGCACCAACTCTTTAGCCTGGCGATTAGTTAGAGTGTTGTGGAAGTAGAGACTTTTTTCAGCTAAAAACCATTTTTTTATCAGAGACCACGTTGTGGATGAACTAATACCACACTAAGGATAAGAACTGTGTGGCTTCCATTCACTCAGTTCAATAATTAAAGACTGAGTCATGCGATTGTTCTTTGTCAAATTGAAAGAGGTCTATAAAGATGAACAAAATCAAATAGTAAGATTAATTAATTACTTTAATCTTTATTCAGGTTAGATTGGTCATTTTATCTAGAGATACTGTAATAACCTTCATAGCTTGAGGAGTACTATTGTCATGTTTCATAATAATTTTAATCATCATTACAAAAAAAAACCATATGTCAAATTAACGATATAGAAAAAGTCAAGTGTATGTGTTGTTGTTGTGGTTTGAGTTAGTGCTATTGCGCACTTTTACTCTTTTGTGGTTGGGAGGCTTATCCCTGCCCCACACTAAGCTTTAACTATACTAGAATTATTTTCTTTTATTTATCTTTTAACTGATGACGGACCGTAGATCAGCATATCTTCCTGTGCGTCCTGAGGTGGACTTAAGGTTTGTAATTTGTAATTTGAGTTTTTACTTAGAAATAAACAACTATTATACCAAGGTTTTATTCCAATTAGAAGCACGTATTAACAATTTTTTAATCACCTCTTTCATGATTTTTTTTAACAAATTAAGCAATTAAATAAAAGTGCTACCATTTATGACGCCTAACGTCGTAACTATGACAATGACATATGATTCCCACAAAATAATTACACAAAGTTATTTCACATTATAAACGACAGTTGGATAAAACTTCATAATATTAAAAAATAAAAAATGCTTAAAAAAAATAAAACGTGGGTAATTTTTTTTACAAAAGATAAAAATCATAAAAATTACCACAGAAAAATGATTAAATATTTTGTGTATTTCGGTGATAATTTGCACATTAATTTTTATCATCTGTGTACTGAAATTGTATTTAGTAATTCTAAAAAAAAAATTTAATATTAATAATTCACAAAAATGTTCCTGCAAAAACTTTATTAAAAAAAAAGATAATCATAATAATGGCACTGATTATAAGCCTCGTTACAACTTGTAATAAGTGAATTTAACGTTTATGTCAAATTTGGTGACATCCTAAAATTTTTAACAGCCAAGGTAGAGGTGCGATACGATACTCTTTCGTAGTAGGAAGAACAAGGATAATTGCAACAGTAAATTTATAAACATAAAGTTGGCATATTTCGGTAAATTTATTTTGCTAGATAAAATGTTTTATTACAGAAGGACATGCAGACGAAGTTATGCCACAAAAATGCAAATTAAAAATTAAAATATGAAAATATGAAAAATGACAGAGAAGAAGAGTCTAGAGTGTAGAGTGTAGAGAGATGAGAGATGGCAAATTAAACAGACGTAAATAAGGATAATCGTAAAGATAAGTTTTAAAGTGTTTAGGCGGAATAAGAATGATTTGAAAGTGTTTAATAATAATTTATGCAGATGCGGTGAATATGTTTATAGATGAAGAATATTAAAAGGAAATATATATACATACATATATATATATATATATAAAACTTTATTTTGTTTGGATATTTAATAACAAAAATTTATGGTTTTTGGTAGTTAAATGTATGCAAATATATGTCATAAAAAACTGTCTTACATTGCAAAATATTTATAGATTAAAAGCATAGATTACTTAAGAAACACATAAACGTTTAATACACTAACTATGTATATTAAATATTAACAGATCGATACTAGTAATAAAATAATTTTTAACATACTTTTAAACCAACAATATTAAGAGTTTTTTAATTCAATCAAATATAAAAAAAAACAATTGTCATGGTTATGTCAACTAATTTTCTTGTTGGTAATGAATAACTTAAAAACTCAATACTTAATAAATCACTTGCAAAAAATAGTTTACCATTTTGCACTGTCATAATAAATCAATTTTACGTACAAACAGACTCTTATAATACACAAGACGACATCGTTGTTGTTGTGCTTTTTCTGTAAGTAGATTTTACATTCGCTTTATATTTCTTTGGTCTCCTAAGTTATAGGTTACCAGCGATCTCCAGGGGATTTACTTAGGCTTATTGACCCATTGTGTTGCAATATAAAGAAGAAACTCAGGATTTAAAAGAACCTCTGGTGAATTTTAGAATACTGTTTAATGGCAGGTCTTGTAATTGATAAAGATTCTCAAGGGAGAAGTTGCCAAAGTATTGAGTCGCCGCCATGCACGATAAAACCTTCGTATAAATCCCACTTGTCAGTCACAGATGAAGATTGACTTTTTAGACAAGGTTAATTTAGAGTTAAATAGGATCATGATCTATTTACTAAATTTCTCAAATCTATGACTTGATTCGCAAAACAAAACTATCTTAAGCAGTGTAGGTTATCTGAGGACAACCGACTATTGGACAATATGCAGCCAGACTACGGTTGTCATATCGAAACGTGTATGGATCGCGTGATCAAAGAAAAGACATCAGAACATGCTTATCACTGCCCATGCTTATCAAATTCCATGCTTAAACATATGAGCAATACATTCTTTAAATCATTTTACATAGATATCATTCTAACAGAGAAATTAACCAGATACTTGTATTTAGTATGAATCTTCTTATTTGTAGAACTTTTCTTGAAGATTGTAAAAATACGAAATCGAAAAAACGCTTTCTAGCTAATTAAGGAGAACACTATATTTTAGCCTTGTTTACTTTTAAACTTTACTCAAAATTAGTCTGTGAAAAATTTAATTATAAAAAGAAACTTACAACAACAGCGAAGCATCAACCCAAAACCATACTTAGTGATAAGAAAGTTAAAAATAATATGGAATCTTTAACAGCAGCTAAGCTAATGAAGATTAACGAATAAATTGACCGTTGGTTTTGATTATATCTGTAAAAAACTTCTAATGTTAGAGTGAAAATCTGTTTAATTATAATAATAGTCCTTCTATATATGGATATATAATAATAGACTAATGAAGTATAAGAAGATATTGGTTTCTGCATAAAAAATTTTTACTATTATTAAAGTTCTATAGTTCTATGTATCAAAGAATTAACATAAGTATTTTAAAACCATGTTGATTAAAACAGGGTTTGAAAATTTCTGTAGAAAACTTCTGTATACATATTTCTAATGTTAGAGTGAAAATCTATTTTATTATAATAGTAGTCCTATTAAATATGGACTAATATAATAATAGACTAATGAAGTATAAGAAGATATTGGTTTCTGCACAAAAAAATTGTTACTATTACTATTCTATACTATATACTATATATATACTATACTATTCTATAGTTGGTCTATAGCTCTATGTGTCAAAGAATTAACATAAGTATTTTAAAACCATGTTGATTAAAATATAGTTTATTTTTAATAAAGAGGTTTCGAAAAGTAGTGAACTACAACAACAAAAAATTTTTAATTATTTATTCTTATTATTAATATTATAAATTTAATATTATAAATATATTAAAGATGCTGTAGTTCAATCCGTTATTTTAGCAGTGTTAGACTCATAAAAGATAAATACGTTTTCAAAAATTTTTTCTACAGAATTCTATGGTATATGTTTTTATTTTTCTATATATCTCATAATGTAGCTAAGATTTTTATAGTATAGGATTCAAAGAACTTCACAAAGAAGTCTTATAGATATTATGAATATATTAATAAGTAAAAATTTAAATAATTTAATATACTTTTTACTTTTCGTTTTGCTTTTAGACTCATTTTTGCAATTACCTCTACAAAGAGTTCTTCTTGGAAAATTCTTACCAAGATTTAAATGATTACAAATTGACGTTTTCTAGAAAATTAAATATGTATGCCGACTTTTTTTTGTCTTTCTATAAATCTAAAACGCAGTTATGAATTCTAGAGCATAAAATTTGTTTATTTTCCTGTCTAACAATATTTATGTAAAATTTAATGAGAGAAAATTTAAAGATACCGAAATATTTTTCCTTTTTCCAATCACTCTAGACACATGTTTGCAATTACTCTTAGAAAATCCGAGCTTTACCAAGAATTAAGTGCTTTTTAGGCACAATTTTTTCTTTTTAGGAGGAAACTGTTATAAACAACTATACAGATATCCAAATTTTTTTACTCTTTCAACCGTTTGAAAGGCCATAATACACTTGCTACTCATAGCAAGAAATTTGGCTTTTCCGAGAAATAAATGCCTTTTAACCTAAAATCAAGCAAGTTAGCAAGAATCAATTTTCACAGAAAACTCACTCTTAGTTAATGCAGCTTAAAAGTCGGCAATAAGTTTTTTTAAATATCTTAAATTGCTAATTACAAGACTTAATTGTAAAAAGAATAGAAAATAGAAAATAAAATCCGGTAATATTTTTCCCCTTTTATATTTCTGCAAACAAATGCATTTTCCGTTTGGTTTTTACAAAGTTGACTCGGTTAATTTAGTAGAGAAAATGCAAGTTGAACGAAAAAACAAGAAGAATGAAAATAAATTGAAAAAAAATCTGAAAACAACTTAAAAAGCACACCGGAAAACAATTATTTTAAGATAGCAGTGTTTCCACCTATACGAAGAGCATACCAATGCACTCACCTCAACCCGTATATAGGTAGGTGTACCCACAAATTGCTCCTCATAAACTATTGCATCATGAAATAAAACAAAAGCGACTTACACACAGTACCCACAAGTATCTTGGCGGTTGAAGTGGTACTTATAACTTCACCTAAATACCAACCGGGCTCCTTGTACAGCACAACGCCGACGAAGACAACGCCGACGTCAGCATTTTTGTTCATATTCTAGAAAGTGTGTGTATTTGTTTCCATTTTATTTAGGTTATCGACTTCAAACTATAGCAAAACTCTTACGATATTACAAAGTTTCCAACCATGTCCGTATATATTTACCCTAGAGCGGTGCAGCACTGGAAATATGTAATTTCGTTTTAACGGCAGGCGGAAGTAGAGCAAATGAGTGGAACGTGTAGGAGTTGCATGTAGCATATTGTGTCCAGCATAAATTTGCACTCAGAATAATTAAAATTCGGCATTTAAGTAAAATTAAAATAAAAATCTTAAAAAGAAAATTCTTAAAAGCAAGGTTGGGCAAGACAGAGCCTCTAAAACACTAGCCATTGTGTTTTAGATAAGTATATAAATATTAAGAATTAAAGTCTGAAAAATAGAACTTTTAAAAACAAATCTCGGGAGTTATTGAAAGCAACAAAACAATAATAAAAAAGTAAAATAAACAATTTAATAAAATTGTTTTTTTAATGATACTTTAATAGATAAGTAAAATTCCTTCAAGTTATGTTGTCCTCGACAATTAACTAGAAAGCCTTTTTGATTCCCACTACTCGTGACCATGTCGGAGGCATGATTAATACAATTATTATTATTACTAATTGACATATTGACATACATTATGGAATGAGTTGAACAACTGACCGCCTATGCGCTTAAATATAGATCTGAAAAAATCTGAACAATAACACAACAAATGTTCCAGTATCTTTACTGGTTCCAGTAAGCGCTGCAGAATACAACCTATTATATGTTTCAATAGAGCAGGCCAAGACTTTATCCTATAATTTAATGTTTTATGAGCACTAACATTAATTAAGATACTGTTTACATCTAGTTTTTGTTAATTAAGTTAGAATCGCTTAAATTGCAGTAAGTAAACCATGTCGCTGGAGAAGTAACATTTTATATATTCTTATTTACCTCTAGTGAGGTGAAATTATTCATTCCATTGGAACCGATCGTTCCATTAAAACTATTCGTTCCACTAAAAGTGTTCGTTTCATCAAAGCAGTTCGTTCCATTGAAACTATTGATTCCACTGAAACTACTCGTTCATTGAAACAGAAACTGTTTGTTCCATTAAAACTGTTTGTTCCATTAAAATTGTTCGTTTCATTAATACTGCTCGTTTCATCGAAACAATTTGTTCCTTTGAAACTGTTCATTCCACTGATACTGTTCGATCCATTGGAAATGCTCTTTCCATTGGAACTCGTTTACATTCTTGACCTACTTTCAACGATATGTGGACTGCTGAAATTTGTTTAAAAGCTAACTGATTGACTGGTTTGAAAATTCGTGTAGAAAATCAGTAAATAGGCTTTTAAGTTGGACAAACTTTCCGTTTGAAGTAGTATGGTAGTAATAGAATCTACATATTCTTACGTCCATGATCTAGATTCTGGCTTTTGTGCTTGTGTGCTTGTGTTAAAATACAAGTTAAAATTATTTTATATTACTTGATATACTAAAATATTATTAAAAAATATTTTTTAAGCAGCAAGTATATAAATAAATATTTTTCTTGCTTTTCATATGTTTTGTTGGAACACTAAAAAATAATTCTGTAAAATGATGTTATATACAAAATAAATAAAAATGAAAAATATATATTATAGCTTAAACAATACAAATGTATAATTATTATAATTCTAGGGTACATTTAAATTAAATCACCCATTATGTGTTACCTAAATTGAAGTTTCATACCTTTTTTCCTCACCTATGTTACTGCAGTCATTTTTTATTTTAATATCCTAACCCTAATTAATTCATTAAGTAAAAATAATCCTTGAATTTTTAAGGTAATGCAAAAAAAATTTTTTTTTAATTTTAAATAAAATAAATTAATTTTGTCTTAAATTTTTTGAATAATAATGAATACGTAAAGAAAATGGAAAACCTAGCAATTGAATTTAAGGTCCCTTCAAATATTATAACTCTATATCCATTTGAAGAGATATGTAACAGTTGAAGGAATTACATGTAGTCGAGTTATCAAAGAAAAATAAAAAGACAAGTGAAGATATAAGAAGTGTGAATAAAGACATATATCTTTAACTAAAGTGTAGTGCGAGTATATCCATCAAACCACAACTCGGTTCAAAAAGCTGCATACTACATTCAATATTCATAATAGTGAATATAGAGAGGTTTCCATTAGGACTTTAGAACGCTAAACAATTTTATATACTGTATAGAAGTAAGGTTTCTATCTAACCAACGATATGCCGTCAGAAGGCGATACTACTAAAAAAGCTTGCAATGTTTTAATTAGAGATTGAATCTGACAAGTTCTTCCATTAAAAAAAAATGTTATACAATATTAAAAACATTCTAAAGAATAGGTGTGATGGTATTAAAAGTTGAGAACTTATGCTTAGTCAGAAAAATGATAGCCTTGCCACTTGCAGTGGTATGTAACACCTTTAACACTACCAAAATTAAAAGTTTTTTTTCTTAATAACAACAGTTTAAGTATGTGTAATTAATAAGATCAATATTGACAGTGAAACTAAGTCGTAAGTTTAAATACAGGCTCCTCGGGGAGGTATGCAAATCTGAGGTCAATTATTGCCTTGTCTGATGTAGTGATACACAATAATCCAGTCAAGACGTAGAGAGGAGTTATGAAGAAACTTCGCAGATAATAGATAGTGCTCAAGTGCACTGACGCATCTAGCCTCAACATAATAATATTTAAATTAAGAATTAGTAAAAATTAAGTGTGTAATAAATGTAAAATTAAGAATTATATTTTATAAAATATAAAGGTTATATGAAATTTAAATAGTATAAATAAAAACTTTAATATATATAATAAGTTGTATAGTTTCAATAGGCACTATGGTCTTTTTCTGACAAATAATAATATTAAACTTTTATAAATTAAAAATTAGAATGTGATTGAAACATTAATAACAAATATTAGAGTATTGTTTAATTTTAAAACTTTATTTAATTTAAAATTTTGGTTTTAAGTATTTTAAAATTGATTCATTAATTAATACTACTTAATCTACCATAATATAAGCTAAAAAGGTACAAGTCCCTGAAAGCCTATTTAATACTAAAACTTAATTCAATTTCAAATTTTTTTAAAAATATTTTAAAATTGTTTAATTAATAAATACTATTTGATATATCATAATTTGAACTGAGAAGATCTAAACCTTCTACTACTTTATATTAAATTACTGTAAAGTATATTTTTTGCGTTTAAATAAATAAACAAATAATAATTAATACTACTAATAAATATTTTATAAATTAAATAATTAAAGTATCACTTCAGCCTTGTTACAAACATAATGACCAACTTTATATACTTTATATATGAGAAAAAATGTTAATTTCGACAAATCACTTTATAAATTGCTTAATAGTGTCCTTTGGGTGCATTTAAAGTAAATTTTTAATGCACATTAAAAGTAAATTTAATGCATAATTTGAATATTTTCAATAAAAAGAAGCATTAAAATTAGTCAAGAAACTTTAGTAATAACATAAAATATTCATTATAATAAAGTTATATTTGACACATTGAAAGCACAATAAGGATATAATGAGTATACTAAAGAGAATTACAATAAGTAAAGGATATGCAAATGTTAATGGAAATTCGAGTAATCACAAAAATATTTAAGGATATTATTATTATTATTATAGTTATTGTTATGATACATATATGCATACTTAACAGACACTTTATTTTGCATTTCGAACTATAAGGATAATAGAGTAACGTTCAGGAATGAAAACTATAATATAAATTTATGTACAAGAAAATACCTTTCAGTTCATAATTGAAGTAAATGTAATCTTATATGTTTTTGTAACAATAAATATGCTCAATATTGCAATAATATAAATACAATAGACAATATATAAAGTGCATTATTAATTAATAATACAATTAAAGTAATTAAAACAATTTATGTATTTTTTTTCAGGACATACTGTTCTGTATTAGTTTAATGCAACATCAAATTTTCTTAATACAGAAATAAAATCGACATATTTAATATATTTTAAATTTTTTAATAGTTTGTTATAATGTTTTAGTAATTATTTATTTCTGATGTCTTCAATTGTACAAAGTAAATCAGACTGGTTAAACTTAATCTAGAAATAATAGTTACTTTGGGCAGCCCTATAATCGAAGTGTGTAGACTTGTTCCTGATCACCAAATTTGATTTGATTTGAAGTTAGTAGTAAATTTTAAATATACTTATCCCTTAGTAATAAATCCTTATAAGTATAGTTGTACTAAGCAAGTATATAGATTATTCAAACATCATTCAGCGTTGGATGAAAAGAAACATCACACTGTTGCATTTATCGATATATACATATCTATACATACCACAATACCAAGGATAATCTACCAGGATTAGTACAATTAAAATCATTTATTGGTGTCTATGACAATAGGTAATAACACGATTCTATGAACTTAACAAACGAAAAACTTAAAATTATCACAGGAATAATAACAGAATGCAGTAAACTAAAACACCACCTTACAAATATATATACGCTTGCAACCTGTAGATCTTGCGAAAAGAAAGAAAAGTCAGTCATACATGTGCTGTTAGAATGCTCTGCGTGAATCCCTACGAAAGAGTCCTTTATGGTACAGTTAAAGGCACTGTAATCAACGAGTATCTTCTATAACTTGCCCGAAAGCACCTCACCCGGCTGCACATTATCCCTCTCAACGTCTCCATCACCAGCACCTTCCCCGTTGACCTCGTCCAAACCTTGTACTACGAACTCCACTATTTCGATGAGCGAGACTCTTATATTCCCATCATCCCTCTCCACAACCACGGCTCTCGTAATTAATGTCACAGAGTCTACGACTACCCCAATTATCGCACTTAAGCTATAACTCGGCCCCTTCCCCATCTAGTCGACTTAGTCCCTACCTGCCCATATATCTCTACTGGAATGAAGTTTTCACATTGCCGTGAAAATTTTCTACATTGATTCCTTAGAAAGAATGGTTTTAGTGGGTTAAAGTCTGTTGTAGCTGTCGATGCTTTCCACCTAACGCCAAAAAACAAAAAAACTGTAGAGACAGACACTAGATATTATGTACATATATATGCTTTTTTCGCATACATATTATTTTTTTATGCCCCTTTATATAACTTTTAATTCATTTCTCATGTTTAAGTGGCCATATTTATTTTGTAGTTTTTATTTTTTTAATAATTAAGCATAAATAAATATTAATATAAGTGGGGTTTACTTATTTTTATTATGCCTCCAGCACAAAAAGTATTTAAACTTTTATAATTTTTCATACGAAATGACTATTTTTTTTTTCTCATTACAAAATATAAGCATACTTATGTATATAACATATTTAGAATTTTTTTATTATTATTTTTATTCTTGATAATATAAAAAATAATTATCATGTACATAAAGATCGTAAATCAAATTATGAACATTACTTTTAAATTAAGCATGAATACCGCACGGTATAATAGAACATTAATGCGTATCCTTAAAACGTATGAGCAAATATATAAGAGTATCTGAGTATCCTTTGTGTGTGAATATGTTCAACACAAAATTACAATTAAGCCATTAACATTAAACTCCAATTTGTAATGAAAAGGGGAAAACCAGAAAATAAAAATATGTATATATATAAAAAAAATAATATGCAATAAATTGACCCACAAATAAATTAGTATGCGAGTATATAGCTTTATAGTTCACTTTAACTGCTAATAAAATTATACATAACGAGTAGACAGGTAAGGCTATTGTAGAACAGTAACTAAAATAAAAGGAAAAACCCATGCAAACTCGAGAGAGGTGCTGTTGCTAATACAAAAAGCCCAAAACTAAAACAATTCCATTGAAAAGAATGAAAACTTTTATGGTGCTTTCAACTGACATTTCCTTTGGGATATTTATCATGTTCACTGGCTTTTTGCTTCATCCTTTCAGTGTCATTTGGCTAATGTCCTGCTAACAGTTAATGTATAACTTTTCCTAGCAGCTTCGTTTGTTTTCAGTTTTTTTCTGTATTAGCCCCAGCAACATGTTCATTAATGTTTAACGTGCATTTATACTTTTGTTAATACTTAAATGCTTAAATTGCTACTGCCCTACACTGTTCCACACTGCTTCGAGCTGCTCTATTCCATCCTAGCCATTGTGCCTTTGTTTTTATTGTTAATATAGCAGAATTGTTGCTTGGAAGGACATGAAAATGGTATTAAAGTGTGGCATATTTCAACACCGGCAAACGACTCCTTTTTTGTTAAAATAGTAATTTTCCCTCTTTCTTTTGGTGAAACTATTACTTTCGTAGTAGTTTTCGTGAACGCTTTTTGGTTACTAAGTGTCTAAGTGTACAAAAAAAGGGTTAACAAAGTAGACTATGGAGACTCAACGTGAAATTTGTGTTAAAACATAAAATTACCAGCTTAGTTTTTAATGTGATTTCCCTTTTTGTGTAAGTTAACTTCTATTAATTAAATGATTTTTGTAAAGCAAACTTTTACATGTATGAGTCAGGAGAGATGTTCAAATAACTAATTCTGCTTGTTCTTAACGTTTCATTTTTTTTTCGTGTGACTTGTAAAATTTTTACTAATTGAACAAAAAATGTCTGTAGTATTGCATACACACAGAAGTAGAACTGTTGATTATAGAGTAAAATTTCGAGCCATTTTATCTGTTAATATCCTGCCATTATCTGACTCGAAAGAGGTCTGAAAGCTTTAGCCAAGAGATACTACTCGGTTTATCAATAGTTTTAAATTGTGCAGGTTAAATCTTCAATAACAGTTAAATATATATACATGTATATTATTATATAATTATATATATTATAATATCGTCGTATAGCGTTTAAAAAGGGATAGTGATACAGAACAAAACGTAACAAATGACGCTGCTTCAAATTAACACATCTAACATTTTCTACCCAACTTTCTGATCTCCGGATTGAGTCTTACTATCTTGTTTGGACCCCAGGAATTATAACAACCTGCCAAAAGTTACGCAACCAAACTCAACTTTGAGCTCTTACTTTATTACAGCCAGGATTATGACCCTGCCATGATACCCGCGTTGTTATGATTAATAACTTTTCAAACGTTACACAACCAAACTCAACTCTTTTTTCTTACTTTATTATTATGACCCCAGGAATCGGGTGTGAGAAAAAACACAAGTGAATTCAAAAATTTTACAACTCCTTTGGGCGGTCAGACATCTCAACAAAATTAATTGTTCAAAGTGCCATGATACATCCGCATGAATGACATGAGACCTTAGTATAGAACCGGTCAAAAAATACATAAGGGACGGGACAGAGCCCTAAAGCTATATGTGAAAACCGACAGGCTCCCTACTTAACACTATCTAATCTCAGAGTAATCACTAACCGCACGGGGCGGTATGCAGATTTTAGATCAGTCATTGAATAATCACTAAGCTTATGAGGAATACACAAATTAGTCAGTGAGATGGATGGGACTCTGCAGAAACCCACCAGCTATCAGAGAATTAAAGTGTCCAGATGCACTAACTCGGAAAAGGCTCAACATAACACATGTTCTCTGTTGGTTTAATAAAATTTAATTTCAAAAAGAAGTTTATTTTGATTTATTGTAATATCTATGACAAATACGTAAGTCAAAAATAATTTCTAAATTTTGTACCTCAAAGTCCAAATGAAACCAATCTACATATTTAATTCTTCATTATTTTACGGAAAAGACTCTAGATATTTCATAAACTTAATTGGAATTTTAAAAACACGTGTACAAAAATATCATATTTACTTAAATAATAGTAAAAGTAAAAAGTTAAAATAACAGAATAAACTTTTTTAATTCAAAAATGCCAAACTACTTTAATGAAAATTTTGCGAACAATAGAAGTAAAAATATTTTATGAAACTTTATTTATTTATATAAATATTTCTCTTTTATGTAAGGAAAGAGCAAATGAGTATCAACATAACATATATTCTATATATAAAATTATTAGAAAATTTTAGCAAATTTGCACATATACCGCACTCACTACTCACTGATTTAAGGATTTAATTCACTAAAGTTAATCCACAGCCAAATCACATAAGTTCAGCGTTTGAGTCTCATGATACTCATAGATCCATCAAAGGTTTACAAGACTTCTTTGACAAATAGTATGTTAAGGACAATATTTTGAACTATAATTTTGATGAAAAATCTTCCTTTTGATATTAAAAAAATGTGCACGTATGCGACAGAAGTGTTCCAGCAATGATTCGTTTGGCATAACCTCATGTCTGCACTTGCACACACATATGCCTGCGTGGCTTCAAGACCCCCAACCGCCTACCGCCCACGAACGCACGTACACGTACGTTTGGTTGACTGCGTCAGTTGGTAGGTCTACGTCTGTGGGTACATATACGTGCTTTTGCACCTTCTTTAATAATTTAACAATAATCCAGAAGAAGGAATATTTATATAAGCATATATTCTTTTTTTTTTGTTTTTTTTTTCTTATTTCGTCGCTCTTAACATTGTTTTAATATTTTACGTTGTTGGCATTCAGACGAGCATCTCAAAAATGCTTCCAAAGTAGTTATCAATAAAATGCCAACAACAACTACAAAATAACAACAACAACAACGAATTTAAGATAAATTGCTATGCATCAATATTGATAAATGGTACGAAATCGTTGAGGAATGTCAGTTGGAAAATATTGATTGCTTTGTTAACAATTGAGCATCTTACACCGTCGTTTGTAATGCATAATTTCACGCCGAGATAACGCGTGTGGAAGATTTGAAGGCTTCACAGCTTCAAAGCTTCAAGGCATCACGGCATCAAGTAAACTAAGTAGGTAAGAAGCGACGTTTAAAATGAAAACGCTGTTAGTTGCAATTTCACGTGATTTAAATATTTAAAGGAAACCAGTATTTACACTTTCACACATTATAAATTGTTATCTTGAAGTACATCATGAAGTACTTTGAGGAGTTCACGCCTCGCGGAACAAAGTAAAAATAATACAAGTCAGATTCCCTTTAGCGTTGCATAAGTCAATGAACGACGATAATAATTTATTTTAAACAAAGAAATAAAAATTATTACTGATTTTAATGCAATAATTATATATGACAGATTGCTTGGTATATAACAATTTAAGTGTTTTGGAACTCACAAATAAAAAACATTTTTTAAAATATTTATATGCCGAGCGAATACGAGAGTATAATGTATTATTAAACAGGATCTTATTCGCTTATTATGCTAAGAGAGATGGTTAATACCAGGGCTTCGAACCGAAAACCGAAAAAAAACCGATATTATGTCTGGAGCGAAAACCGAAACCGAACCGATATACTTTTTTGTTTTGAACAGGAACGGAAAAAGTGGCGGTTCGAAGCACTGGTTAATACTGATTTATATATATTTATGTAATATATAGTATTATATAAAAAATAATAATTTATTAAAATTTAATAAATCTATAATTTATTAATAGATATTTATTTTACATATCAAAAAAAAATAAATTTTGTTCCAGTAAGTCGTTTAACGTCCAGTTGAACGTATTGAGGATAAAAAAATTAAAGGGTATATAGTTATGGAATACTATAAATAAAATTTAATACTTTATAAAATTATAATTTAATAAAATTATAAATTGTTAATATATATTAATTTACCATATATCAGATAACTTTTGACATAAGAAACTATTAATTTTGTTCTTTTAAATCGTTTAACTTGCAGTTGAACGTATTGAGAATAAAAAATTAAAGGGGACATCCATTATATTCTATATAGTTTTATAAAAATTAAACTATAAAAATTTTTTAAAATTATAATTTATTTATGTATATTTATTTAACTAATTAAGATAACTTTTTACATAACAAGAAAATACTAATTTTATTTTTGTAAATCGTTTAACTTCCAGTTAACGTTTTGAGGATAAAAAAATTAAATGGAATAAAGTTAAAAAGTATTATAAATAATATTTAATACTTTGTTATAATTAATAAAATTATAATTTATTAATATTTATTTGTTTTACATATCTCAGATAATTTTTTACATATCTCTCAAGAATATCTTAACTTTGTTCTTTTAAATCGTTTAATTTCCAGTTGAACGTATTTGAGGATAAAAAAGTAAAGGGGACACCCGGGTTTGAACCGGGGACCTCTCGATCTGCAGTCGAATGCTCTACCACTGAGCTATATCCCCACTTATATAACTCAATAATTTTATTTGATTTAACTTCCAATAAAGAAGAAAAATATTGATATTTTTTTTATCTCCCTATATGGCACAATCTTGACTTGATTTTAAACAAAGACCACTAAATACAAAAAAAAAAAACTTTGATTAGATAAAAAATGATTTAAAAAAAAACAAAAACAATAAATAAAAATATGCACTTCCTACACAATGAGCAGAAAAACAAAAAGATTCCAAGAATGGGCGATGACTAAATATGATCTGTACTTAAACTGAGCTACAATCGGTAAACATAAATACCCAATTGAGATTTGGACAACTATTAGATGAGGATCAATTTTTAAGTTTTGTTACATTTGAACAATATATTTATAAAGAATAGAAATTGTTCTATACATACATTTAATAAAAATATATTCGTTAACATAACCTTATATTATATCACAATTAACTAAATAATTGTGAATGATCTATTAAAAATTTTTGCAATAATGTAGTAATCTGATTGTTGATTACATAACAATTAAATTGCAAATTAAATACAAATTAACTTACGTAAAAAATAGCTAATACTAAAGAGATCTTGTTTTCTGTCTCTGACTGTTTTATTCTATATGGTCACACATTTTGAGAAAATTTATGATTATATGTTTTTTAGCATAAAACCATCTAAAAGAGTCTTGTAGGGTTATGTGCTCATAATTATATTCACTCCATATCAACAATCTTTAAGCATAAAGAGAATGATTTAACCTTCTCGATAGTATACTGCCCAACTCGTGTTACCATTACCAAATCCCAATTTATAAATTTTTTTCTTATCTCTAGTAAAATTCTATTGAGAACAGATTCACGGTTTTGAGTTTAAACCTGGTTGTGGGAGTAGAAACATTAAACCCCGCAAATAATGAAGACATTACATGCTTTGAAACACTCACAAATAGTGAAATTTGGTCTCATAAAAATGTGAGGTAAGGTGTTAGTGGAAATAACAGTCGTCGCCCTTTGTGAAAATTGTACTTAAGTATGCCCATAGAAAGATAAGGTCAGCATTAATAAGAGAAATCAACATCCGACAATATAATTATAATCAGAAATTTCATTCAAGCAGTGGAAATTTTTCTTATTACATAGATGAAACTTTCCATAGAATCTATTTTTATATGAAAACTGAGCAGAAAGCAATAAAGAAAAATCGAATGTATATTGAATATTTGATAAAATAATATCAACAAGTACATATATGAATATTTTTGAATCAGTATATGTATGAAGTATATAACATATATGAATAAATATATAATGAATTTCTCAACCAATTTATTTACGTACAATCTATTGATACGAAAATTACGGCTAAAGAGTAATATTCAAGTAATTGCAAATAAATTTGACTTAATCAAATTACGCATTAATATAAGATAGATTCTTTTTGAATATAAGATATATAAACATTATTATCAGACCTCTTAAAACAATATCCACATCATTATTGAATTTGATTATTACCCAATACATTACTACCCAATAGAGTACTATCCTACATATTGTTACCCAATTAAATTTCTTTACCCAAAGGTAAACACTTTTGATTCATAAATCGACAAACATTTCATTACAGATTTTTCATAGAATATAATAAGTCAATAAGTTCACCATTATTTTATTGGATACTGTTTAAAAGAACATTATTCTGAAGCTTAAAACCTACCTTGACAAAAAAAACAACCTAATTTTAATTTGGCTGAATGGAAAATCATAAAACTACTGAAGAAGTAAATTGAATAATAAATGAAATGAAGAAATAAATCAACTATGAAATAGACACGTTATTTTTACCCAGCAATTTCACTAAATATGATTCTCATCCCACAAACAGATAATATAATGTACTCACATATTCACATAGACAGAAGACTAAATTGAATATTCTTAGATATCCTTGGATATACTTATTATATTCAAACCAAATAAACTTTAGACTTTTAAGTTACTATGGATTAAGAATACTAGGATTTGGGCTTATGCCTAGAGTACAGTGCTTTTGTAAGATAGCATTATTATACCAATATGGATTCAAGGTATTAGTATGCAGTTATTTGATTTTGAGTACTTGCAGTATTGAATATCTCCACTGAACTCAATCAACAAAAGTGAGAACAATCACTAGTATCTTGTAGTCTATTAGAAATGAAAGTGTCCATCGATATCTATATATTCCTTTAGTTTAAACTGAGATTGATCAAAAGAAATAATACCTTATTATTTCGTCGTTAACCTTAAGGAAAACTGACTTCTGCAAAAGTTCTTAAAAAAAAAGCAATAAAATTGTTAAAAACATACTTTGTTCAGGATTGGCCAATTGGGGATATAGCTCAGTGGTAGAGCATTCGACTGCAGATCGAGAGGTCCCCGGTTCAAACCCGGGTGTCCCCTGAAATTTTTTTTCTTTTTTTTTTTTTGTTTTATTATTTTTATTTATATATACAAATTTTTTTTTTAATAGTTTCTTTTTATTATTATATTAAAATAATAACTAATAACAATTATAAATACTTAATAAGTATTTTTAGTACACTTTCGATGATTCAATATTTTTCTCGTTATGATTTTTGAAAAAAATAATATATTTTTTTTTATATATAGTTTTAACATTAATATAAATTTATAAACAAAAATAATAATTTATTTTGAAATATTTTTTTTAATGTCTGAATAATAAAAAATTTTTTATATTATAAAAAATATAGTTGTCAACATAGCCGCTTTTTTGTTCAATAATAATTTTTACATTTAATTTGTTTATGCATATTTTGCTTCAAATATATTTTTTAACCAACTACATACATATATAAAATAGATTCGTACGGTAATAAAAATGGGTTGAGTATATTTTTATAAACTGTCAATATTCATACATAACTTGAATGGTGTATTTGCTAGAAAAAAAATTTTATAATCTTATGAATACATTATATTAAATAATTTATAAAAAAAACAAAAACTAAAAAGTCGAAATAAAGGACAGTATCGTTTTCTACATAATACACTTTTTGTTTAAAGTTTGTTTGACACTACAGGAAGTAATTGTAAACCACACCACATAAATATTATACGAAATGCAATACTATTGTTATATTGCAACTTGTGCACTCCAATTGTACGTGGGGATATAGCTCAGTGGTAGAGCATTCGACTGCAGATCGAGAGGTCCCCGGTTCAAACCCGGGTGTCCCCTGGAAATTTTTTTTTTTTAATTTTTTAAATTTATATTTTTTTATTTTATTTAAAATTTTTCTATATTTTATTAAAATATTTATATTTTTTTTAATTTCAAAAAATATTTTTTCAAATTTATGTTTTCAATTAATATATATTTTTTTAAATTTATATTTTAAAACATTTAAAAAATTTACATTCATATTCACATTATCTTCTATTTATTTATTATTACCAAAGCTTAATTTTATTTTTTATTTCAAAAAGTGTATTATTTAACTATTGACTAATTAGCCCGTGTAAAAACAATGTTATTATTAAAAAAGTTTTTGTTATTAAAACTATAAATTATTAAAACTGTTTTTTATAAAAAATTTGAAATGGAATTTTTAAATTTGGAAAAAAAAACAAGAAAAAAAAAATAAATAGCAATATAAATATATTTTTGATTTAAATCGAAATTGTTATATATTTTATTTATAATACATTATTACTTAAAATTTTGGTAAATACTTTATTTACATATTAACGTATTAACTTTTCACTTGCACTATTCGTTAAAATATTTATTATAACGAATATGGACTTTTCAAAATATTTGTTCTCAAAATGTTCTTTACATAGCAATTTTTTGTACTATAAACGGTAACGTCTATGTAATAATATTTTATGACAGTGACAGGAATGGAAAGCCAGGATACAATAAAAGCTATGAGAATTTGTCACATTCATATATTATTTTAATATCCTTGCCATTTTGGCATTTACGAATCCTGTCAAGTGTTGACAGTAAAAACAGGTGAGTTATGTCGAAAGTACATGGAATATTACATTTTGGGTCAATGCTGGAAGTCCTTACAGAGCACGAAAAATTTTCAAATTTATGACTTCAATAATATTTTATTGATTATGTTATTTGCCATCGAGTCACTATAAATTGAACTTTACAAGCATTTATGGTAATATTTTCTCTCACTAAATAACATTAAGTATTCAAGAATTTATCTACAAAAATTACCGATGCAAATAAATGGATTTACTGAAGTACATAAATACAGTTAAGATGATAATATACTAGGAGAATATATTAATTTAAAGATTTATAGTTCTTCTTAAGTGAGCTTTAATAAAAGATTTGTTTAGTCAAAATTCTTAAAGAATTCAATTTTATGATTTTTGTTATTTTTTTATATTAATTTAATACATTGTTGGTTTTAATGGCAACGGAGTTTCTTCTTTTGTCTAAGAAACGCCTAGGTGTCCTTTTGATATCACATATACAGTAATGAAAAATGAAGTTTTAAAAGCAGTCTTTATGATTAATTAAGATTATTTTTTGAAGATCTGTATTAAGATTTTGAGGTCATTAGTTCATAGCTTTTCATTACGGAGTAACACCATTTCATTAGTTTCAGGCATTTGCAAAGAAAGTGTTCTGAGAATATTAAATATGTCAACAATATTTCTTGGGGAGAAACTGAATAGATTTGAGCTGTGATCCACAACTGTAGAGTAACAACTATTCAATTCCTTACAAGTACCAAATATATAAAGCAAAATACGAAGACCGAATAAGAAGAGATACATAATACATATATATCATATATATTATAATAATAGCTTACACAACAACAGCAACCCTTATAGCAAGATGAATCTCTTTGGAAGTAAGAGATCTCCAGAAATGCAATTTTGTGGATTTCAATTTCATAGATCGTATTAAAAAATTTTTTTATCAATATTGACACAGAAGACATCTTTAAAGTCAATAAAACTACAAATTCGCTATAGAGCAGTACTTGGTTGATCGTGTTTAGAACTAAAAGTATACAATATTTTTAGCTATTAAAACATAAAAAATACTTTCCCAACACTACACAAATGCATGATTTATTAAAATAAATAAATTAAATAATTTAATATAATATACCACTTTAATGATAAAAATTTATATTAAATGTAAATACTTTCATTACCAATGTTCACTTTTGTTTTTATATAAAATGTGTTACTAGAGTTAGTTTTTCAATTATCTTATTATCTTATCTTATCTTAGCATTTATTTTAGTTTAACTCTTATATCTTTTAACAACAAATTATATAGAGTTTATTTGTTCTTCAAAGTTCACATAAAACATAGAGTTAATTTGTTGTTAGAATTTCACATAAAACACAAAATTATCTTCTTTTATTTAATTAATAGTGACTAATTTGGGTAATGTATAAATAAAAATTAACATTTAATCTTTATAAATACTTATAATTAGTATTTTAATAAAAAAATTAGAAAGAAATAACTGTAAATAGTGGGTTTTAAGGAATGATTGGTCAATCTAATAAATGCATTATTTTAAAATTGAAAGCATTTGTACGAGTGATTTTATTCTTTACAGAAATTTTTTCTATTTTTATTATTCCAGGTTTTAGTGCAGTAAGCAAGCACTTTTTTATATTCCATTCCTTTTTCTCTTTATATGATCAGTTTCTGCCTTTTTTACATATTTGAAATAAATTCAGCACTATGTACTTGCTTTACTAGAGTGAAGAGGATTACTTCAAATGTGGTTTTTATTAATTCCTATATCATATATCAGAAAAATGTGCAGAATTGCCAGTTTATTAAAAACTGTCTTATGTATTATGTACACTAAAAACTAAAGTGATTAGACGTTGAAGCTTTGTATGTTAAAACGTCCAATAAAATAAAGTTGCTTTAGTGGTATCCGCAAAATTGGGCATCTAATGGGGCATCTAACCGGGAATCGCAAGTGATGTGTGATGTAAAATTAATCTGCACTCGCTGGCTACAGTAATTGACGACTCTCAGTGTGGTCCAATTATATTATATACAATACTAAGCTACTGTAGCTTAATCATACGTTAGAGCAGAACTGTGTGAAAAACACAAAAGATTGCGCGTTGGAGCTTTCATTCTACGTCGATCATATTTGCTAAAATCTGGCTCACAAATAAATACGCAAAATAACATGTAAGGTTTAAAGTGTATACAATTCTCTGTTTCTCAGTCCAAAATTATATTATTATAATTTTTGAATGTAGAAAATTGAAAAATTATTATTAACGATAAATATATTTCTCCCCACTTATACTCATAACAAACATTTGAAAAGTGAATTTGCTCAGAAATTATAAATACTGCTTGTAAAAAAATAATAAATAATGAAAATAAAATTTTTAACTTCATTAAATTTTTAACTATAAAGAAGCAAAATGACTTGACAAAAATAAATGTATTTAAATTTAAATTTAAGCTCTACACTTTGATTGAGTTCCTTTGGTTTTAAATAGAATCTTAACCGAAACACAAAGTAAACTGAATTTCTACTATATTTTAATATAATACCATATATATACAAGTTGACAGTATAAACAAAACCAGATAAATACTGGTTTTAACCCCAAACATAATCTTTAGCACCATTGTTTACATTAATATTATTGATAATACTTCAGCCTGCTCTGAAAAGCAACTGAATTTCATCAAAATCAATAGATATTTGCAAACAACTCAGTTTTTTAATTATTATCTTTTTTATCTCTGCATTTATTTTTGTAACAAAAAGTGTGACTACTTAAAATTTTTTTTCATAATATTACTTGTGAAACACTGATTTTTGGACTACATATCAGATAAGGTATGAACTTTGAGATAAAACTAATCATTATTGTGGAATATGCACAGTCACTAAGAACACTTAGTGAGCCTTAAAATTTGTTTTAAAAACAAATGTTTTTAAATATTAGTCACATGGGCTATATTCAATTAATATTATCAACTGGAATTTTTTTCTCTCACACCTGCTGATAGAGATATTTACTCTCACACCTGCTGATAGAGATATTTACTACACCATAACCTTTTGAAATAAGACTTAAAGAGTCGACTTATATGAACTGCTATAAGAAAATATATTAAATTAATAAATACTTTTCATTCATTTTTAACGATCATATTTAAAACTTAGTTTACATATAATTTTATTTTGAATTTAATAAATTAAAACCTTTAATTATTATTAATTAATTATTAATTAATTATTATTAATTAATTATTAATTAATTAATATTAATTATTAATTATTAATTAATATTAATTATTAATTAATTAATTAATATTAATACTAATTAATTAATTAATTAATTATTATGAATTAAATATTAATTAACTAATTAATTATTATCAATTAACTAATTATTATATTAATTAATTATTTATTATTAATTAATTATTATTTATATTAATTAATAGATAAAAATTATTTAATTATTAAATATTAGTTAATTATTATTAAATAGTTATTAATTAATAATTATTTAATATTAATTATTTAATAATTTATTAATTAATATTAATTATTTAATGTTTATTATTAATAATTAAATGAATTAATGAGAAATGAGAAGAAACAGGAGAAAAAATATATTAGAATGATAATGTAAAAATTTAAATAATATAATACAAACCAAATTATAATTATAATTTTTCTTATACCTATAATATAGATTAAAAAAATCAATACATCGCATTCATAGTCTTAAGAACTGTAATAGTAACCACAAAGAACGATTAGAATACTCGATTAGAATATAGATATATGACAAATCTAAGTTCAGAAATCTTCTTTTCTGTGTCCAACAAAAAAACATGAATCATGTTATCTTATAAACAAAGTAACCAAACCACTTCTGTAGCTCAAAATAAATTTACTAAACTGAGTGCGAAATAAAAACAAAACAAAAACTCTAATAATATCTTGGTTTGCTGAGAGGAGCGTGTTTTGTTTACAAATAAAAGTATATTTTGATTATGAACATATTATTAGCGATAATATGAGTATTCTTTTTATTGCTAAATAAAATTTAAATAATATACGAACAATTTATTTAAACAGTCAAATGAGAATTCTCAAACGTATCGGAAGTTTTGTAGCTGAATAAAAATGGTTCTATTGATTGTAGCTCTATTAGGAGTGATTGTGTTTTACTTTATAAAACATATATATTCATATTGGGAACGTCGGAATTTTCCATACGATCATGAAGGTAAAATACCTTACGGTTGTTTGGAAACGGTTACCAAACATAAGAAATCAATGGGTATGGCAATATATGATGTCTACTTGAGATCGAAAGAACAGTTTTTGGGTGTTTATTTATTATTCCGACCGGCGATTCTAGTACGTGATGTCGATTTAGTACGTCGTGTATTGGCGGAAGATTTCGTTCATTTCCATGATCGTGGTACATATGTAGATGAAAAAAATGATCCACTTTCAGCGAACTTATTTTCGTTAGAAGGCAAAAGTTGGCGTGAATTACGTATTAAGTTAGCACCTCTTTTCACATCCGGAAAGTTAAAGGCTATGTTCAGTAGTTCAGAAGAAGTTGGTGATAGAATGGTTGCCCATTTAAATACATTAATACCGGAAAAGGGTAGTGCAAAAATTGATTTAAAGGAAATTTTTACAACGTGAGTTTAAAATAGCTTTTAAAAAATTATTAAAATTAAGATAATTTGTATTTGTTTATAGTTATGCTATTGATATTATTGGATCCACAATTTTCGGTTTGGATATCAACAGCTATGAAAACCCCACCAACAAATTCAGAAATGTGGTGCGTCTAGCCCACAGGAACACACACTTTGGTGCAATTTTAGGCATGCTTGTATTTTTATGTCCAGCGTAAGTAGAATACTCTAAAAATTATTGTTTATAACGTGGAAATCCTCTTATAACTGAAAACTACAGAGAACACATAGAATATATTTTTGCAGAAATGTTCAACTTTTAATATATTATATAGAGTCTAAGCTCACTAATATAGCACTGTCCATATATTAAATCCTTACTTCCGATAATATAATATTTCCGATAATCAACACCAAATTATAAAAGTATAATCTATTTAATAAAAGCTTTAACAAGGGATAGTTTATGATTAACACTTCAAGTGTGTAATATGGGGTTGCCTCAAAATTAAAAATAAAAAACAAACTTAGAAAAAATTCTATTAATAAAATTCACTAGCAAAAAATGTTTATAACTCAATAAAAAATATATTAAACATTTCGTAATAACAATAGTAGTAGTTTGTAAGTGATATCATAAACTTATTTTGTTATCGTAGCGTCTGACAGTGATACTATATCTTTCAGTGCGTCCACAGATAACTATTATCGCTATTGCAAATATTAATAAGAAACGTTAATCCATTTAATCAATACCTCTGATAAGAAAAGTATTCAAATACCTTAAACTTAACCTTCATTACTCACACTCATATACGAGTAATTATTGGTGTACCTAAATGAAGTGTGTGTGAACACATATAATATACATAATATATAACCCATAATATTATTATTATTTTATATGTTATAATTTTAATATATTAGTTTTATGCATTTTAAATGCTTTTAAATTTAGTACATTAAAATTTTTTTTTTTGTACACTGCATTTATACTACATTTAATATAAAAATACCTCTATATATTTAATTTATTCTATAATCCTAAATAATTTTTTCAGGTTAGTCAAGTTTGTATTCCGTAAAATTGGATTGCAAAATCCGGTAGCAGTAGCGTTGCTCGAAATAGTTAAGGAAACTGTCGAATATCGTGAAAAACATAATATTATACGAAAGGACATGTTACAATTATTAATTCAATTGAAAAATACCGGCAAAATTGATGACGATGATAATAACTTTAATGCCAATGTACCCAAAAAAACAGGAAGTTTCATTGAGAATATTTCAATTGAGAAAATAGCAGCACAAGCCTTTATATTCTATATTGCCGGTCAGGAAACTACAGCTTCAACAGCTTCTTTGACAATCTTTGAACTCGCACAATATCCTGACGTACTGAAAAAAGTTACTGAAGAAGTCAATACAGTTTTAGCTGAGAATGATGGCAAGATTACTTATGAAAGTTTACAAAAAATGGAGTACTTGGAATTATGTATGAGTGGTCAGTAATATTAACTCAACCAAATTTAAAATAAATAAATATATTAAAATATTTTATAGAAACTCTACGTAAATATCCTGGCTTACCATTATTAAATCGGGTTTGTACTCAAGAATATCAAATTCCTGGCACTGATAAAGTTATCGAAAAGGGCACACCTGTAGTAATATCTCTATTTGGTATACATCGTGATCCGGAACATTTCCCAGATCCAGAAACCTATATTCCTGAACGTTTTCTACCTGAAAATAGTAATTACAATCCCAAGGCTTATATGCCTTTCGGTGAAGGTCCACGTCATTGTATAGCACAACGTATGGGTAAAATTAATTCAAAATTGGGTGTAGTAAAGATTTTACAAAATTTCAATATTGAAATAATGCCAAGACAAGATATCGAAATCGATAACTATTCGATTGTTATTATACCCAAAGGTGGAGTTAATGTGCGTCTATCGAAAAAGCAAACAACAAGTTAAAAAATATATATAAATTATTATTATTTAATGATATATTAAATTTTAATAACTTTAATTTAAAAAGTCAATTAGATTTAAGTGTTTAATTAATAATTGAAAATATTGTTTTAATCGTTTTTAATGTTTATGTAGTAGTTGGAAACGTAATATTAATGTAAAATAATGAAATATTTTGAATTTAATTAATTATTAATCATGAAAAATGTAAACAATTTACTCTATTGTATTTTTTTTATTGTAAATAAAAATGTGCAAATAATTAACAGAATTAACTCTCTCAACTTCAAAAAAATATATTATGGATAATACCAAAAAGTAGTAAAAATAATAAAACCTTAATATATTGAGATACGTGGTGTCGTATTAAACTTAAACTAATTTCTCTAATTGAAAAACAAGTTTAATAAATTATAGAAAATTATGGTGTACTGATTTAATATACAAAATATTTTTAAATAGAATACATGTACTTTTAAGATATATATATATATATTTAAATATATATATAAATTAAATGATATACTCCATAAATATAAATTCACAATAAATGTATAATTACAAAACATATTTAAATAATTAAATCTAAAAAAAAAATTTAATTAAAATGTTATATAAAATATATGCTAATAAGGTGTTTATATGTATTAACAAAATAAATAAATAAAAAAATATGTATTTTAAGTCGTTTGTAAATGATTTCTTTTTAATTCTTAAACATTTTAATTTTTTATTTTATTATATCAAAATTATATTCTTCCTCTTTTTTTTTATTTGATACTCTTATTATTTAGATATAGTAATTATGAAATATTTACAAACTATATATTTTTACTACATATTTTATGAATATGCAGGAAATGTAAAGAAGAAGTAAACAAGTCACAATTTGGCTTTCAGGAAGGACTTGGAACTCGGAAGACTTTATTATGTATTATAGTTCTAGTTCAAAACTGCAAAGATGATCAGAAATATGTATTTCTAAGCTTTATCGATTATAAGAAAACTTTTGACATCGTTAAACATGATAACCTTATGGAAATTCTACAATATCTGGGAATAGGTGACAAAGAAGTTCATTGCATAAACATTTTATACTGACAACAAACTGCCCACGTGGATATCAATGGTCATATGGCCGATGATGTAGCCATGTCACGAAATATAAAGCAGGGATACATTTTGTCAAACCTTTTATTCAACATAAACTCAAAAAATATATTTGAAGATTCAATAAATAACATTGAACTGGTTGTCAAATGAATGGTGTATTAATTGACTATGTAAGATATGGAGACATCACTCTCATCGTGAACAGTTTAGCAGGTCTATAAGACCTAGTTATCAAAGTTCACTTAAGTAGCAAATAATTAGGACTACGAAACAATATAAATAAAACTAAACATATAATTGTAAAGAGAAAAAACATTTATACTAACACGAATTTAATGATTAATAACATTCCTATTGACAGAGTAAAGATACCTTCTATCAACCATCATCTACTCACATCGTAACCCATCTATTTGTTTTGTAGATCCTTTTATATTATATGTTTCTAGTTACCAGCAAATTACAATAACAACAACTACATTAAACAGAGAATAAGAAACATTGAAGGTTGGTAAGAACATACAAAAAATTATTGATAAATATACAAAAAGGGGTATTGATTTCGTGGCCTCCATTTCGTAGCAATATTTTATTCTAACTGACCAAACAATTAATCATATATATTTAGCAATAATGATGGTAAATCTATCGATTGGTGAATATATCAGTAAATGAAACGGTCACATCTGGACCAGTAAAAATCCACAAGTAATTATCGAAAAACTATGGCAGCCATAAAAGACACTTTCAGCAATTTGATAGCATTAAAAACTGTTAATAAATGTAATCGACTAAAAAAAATTGAATTTTATCAAAATCTACAGAAAATTACCCAAACCTAAATTTTGCATAACTTTGCATATATTTTTATAGCAAAAAGTGTAACTACTTGAATTTATTTACTGATCTTTGCTAATAAACTACTGATGTTTGGACTACATATCAGATAAGGTGCCGCTTAATAGATAAACTAATCATACATATTTAGTAGACGCTAGTGATAAGTATACTTAGTGAACCTCACAATAAGTTACAAGAAGAAAAAAAAAACAAAAATGAATTAATATTAATCATGTGCGTGGTATTTACTTGTACTGTCTGCCGAAATAATTTGCTCTCATTTCTGATGATGCAGGCACGGTTGCCACTTGAAAATTTTTTCCTGTACCAAAATTGGTTTAAAAGGGTACCATTTCTGTAAAAAAAGGTCCAAAATTTTTTAGGACCTTTTTATTTGTTCGTTCTGTGTTTTTCATAGTGTTATAAATGAACAAAACATAAAATAGTGCAAAGTTGCATTTATAAAAAAAATTAATTGGAAATATCCAGAATGAAGTTGGGTCGTCAAAAATGTACCATTTTTTGAACATGAGTACCAAACGAAAAAAAAAGTACGAATTTTGGTACTAAAGTACCATAAGTGGCAACCGTGGATGCAGGTATATATTAGACTCTCACTATATTATTTCGAAAGATAAATGACATTTCCGAACATTTATTTTATTTACGAACATGGTTTTTATTAGTATTAGTTTTCATTTTATGCTCGGAAGAAATTTAAGTAACAGCCAACCGCATTACTACGACAGTCGAGTGAAAATTCTCAAACGTATCGGAAGTTTTACGACTAAATAAAAATGTTAGTTTTTATTTTAGCGGCACTAGGAGCGATTTTATTTCATTATATAAAACGCATATATTCATATTGGGAACGTCGTAATTTTCCATATGATCAGAATAGTAAAATACCTTACGGTTGTTTGGAAACCGTCGCTAAACATAAAAAGTCCATGGGTATGGCAATTCATGATGTCTACTTCAGATCGAAAGAACGCTTTTTGGGTGTATATTTATTATTTCGCCCGGCAATTTTGATACGTGACGTTGATTTAGTACGTCATGTATTGGCAGAGGATTTTGCTAGTTTCCATGATCGTGGCGTATATGTGGATGAAGAAAAAAATCCACTTTCAGCACATATCTTCGCATTAGAAGGCAAAAGTTGGCGTGATATGCGTATCAAACTAGCACCACTTTTCACATCCGGAAAGTTAAAGGCAATGTTCAGTACTTCAGAGGAAGTTGGTGATAGAATGATTGCCCATTTAAATACATTGATACCGGAAAAGGGTAGTGTCAAAATTGATTTGAAAGAGATTTTTACCACGTAAGTTTCTGATATTTGATTTAAAAAATACATATATTAATAATATATTTGTTTGTAGTTATGCTATTGATATTATTGGGTCCACAATTTTCGGTTTGGATATCAACAGCTTTGAAAATCCCACCAACAAATTCAGAAATATAGTTTATTTAGCTCGCAGGAACACACATTTTACTGCAATTTTAAGCATGTGTGTATTTTTGTGTCCATCGTAAGTACTATTAGATAGATACATATATATATTTTCAGATAATTTAATATATGTTAGATTTGATATATATTTATATATGTATTATATATATATATATATATATATATATATATATATATTGTATATGTTATTTGTAACATATCTTTAACATTCTGATGCATTTTATTACTAAAAATGAAGAATTTATTCAACTGCAACAATATAAGCAATTCTAAAAACTAAATAAAAAACACCAAAACCTAAAGAACATGCCGACCTGGTATTAACTACCATTAAAATTAATTATATAATTGATACTCAGTAGAAACTGAAATTATTTCGTAATATCTTGCAAATGATAATGATAACGTTTCTTCTAGCCGGGCTACTTTATCTTACAGTTTATGCATTATCATCTATCAGTTTTTGAAACGGTGATAAAAAATATAAATCTATTTAAATAACATCTCTGATACGAAAAGTGTGCTAATGGTTAATTTAGATATTTATTTATATATATACGTTTTTAGATTCATAAGTTGCAACGATTTACATTTAAGATTCATTTCATTTAATATTATATATTTTTTTATTACAAAATATTTATTATACCTTATTATATTATAGCTAACGTCTTTTGTTATTCTATATAAATTATTTCTGAAATAAATAAAATTAAAATAATATAAATGTATATATTCTTAAACATTCATTTTAGGATATTTAAATTTGTAATGCGCACATTTCATCTAAAAAAGCCGGTTGGCGACGAAATGCTTCCAATCGTAAAGGACACTGTCGAATATCGTGAAAAACACAACATTGTGCGTAAGGACATGTTGCAGTTATTAATGCAATTAAAAAATACCGGTAAAATTGAGGAAGATGATAACAACTTTAATGCCAATGTAACCAAGAAAACTGGAAGTACTACTGAGAATATGTCTATTGAAAAAATAACAGCACAAGCTATTATATTCTATATCGCCGGTCAGGAAACCACAGCATCAACAACTTCTTTGACAATCTTTGAACTCGCACAATATCCTGACGTACTGAAGAAAGTTACTGAAGAAGTCAATACAGTTTTAGCAGAGAATGATGGCAAGATTACTTATGAAAGTTTACAAAAAATGGAGTACTTGGAATTATGTATGAGTGGTCAGTAATATTAACTCAACCAAATTTAAAATAAATAAATATATCAAAATATTTTATAGAAACTCTACGTAAATATCCTGGCTTACCATTATTAAATCGGGTTTGTACTCAAGAATATCAAATTCCTGGCACTGACAAAGTTATCGAAAAAGGTACACCTGTAGTAATATCTCTTTTTGGTATACATCGTGATCCGGAACATTTCCCAGATCCAGAAACCTATATTCCTGAACGTTTTCTACCTGAAAATAGTAATTACAATCCCAAAGCATATATGCCTTTCGGTGAAGGTCCACGTCATTGTATAGCCCAACGTATGGGTAAAATTAATTCAAAATTGGGTGTAGTAAAAATTTTACAAAATTTCAATGTCGAAATAATGCCAAGACAAGATATCGAAATCGATAATCATTCCATTGCTATTATACCAAAAGGTGGAGTTAATGTGCGTCTATCGAAAAAGCAAACAACAAATTAAAAACTATATATAAATTATTATTATTTAATGATATATTAAATTTTTATAACTTTTATTTGAAAAGTCAATTTGATTTAAGTGTTTAATTAATAATTGAAAACATTGTTTTAATCGTTTTTAATGTTTATGTAGTAGTTGGAAACGTAATATTAATGTAATATAATAAAATATTTAATAAATAATAAATAATGATGAAAAATGTAAACAATTTACTCTATTGTATTTTTTTTATTGTAAATAAAAATGTGTAAATAATTAACAGAATTAACTCTCTCAACTTCAAAAAATTATATTATAGATAATACCAAAAAGTAGTAAAAATAATAAAACCTTAATATATTGATATACGTGGTGTCGTATTAAACTTAAACTAATTTCTCTAATTGAAAAACAAGTTTAAGAATACAAAATTCAAAATATTTTTAGATGGAATACATGTACTTTTAAGAAATATTTATAAATTAAATAATATACTCTATAAATACAAACTTATAATAAATGTAAAATTACTAAACATATCTAAACAAATATATTTTTGAAAAAATTTAATTAAAACTTTATACAAAATGCTTACTAATAAAGAGTATATATGTATTAATATGTATATCTGTATATGTATAGAATAAATAAAAAAAAATAAAAAAATATGTATTTTAAGTCGTTTGTAAATGATTTCTTTTTAATTCTTAAACATTTTATTTTTCATTTTATTATATCAAAATTATATTCTTCCATTCTTTTTTTTTTATTTGATATTCTCATTATATGGACATATGTTAGTAATTATGAAATATTTACAAGCTATATATTTTTACTACATATTTTATGAATATACAGGAAATGTAAAGAAGAAGTAAACAAGTCACAATTTGGCTTTCAGGAAGGACTTGGAACTCGGAAGACTTTATTATGTATTATAGTTCTAGTTCAAAACTGTAAAGATGATCAGAAATATGTATTTCTATGCTTTATCGATTATAAGAAAACTTTTGACATCGTTAAACATGATAACCTTATGGAAATTCTACAATATCTGGGAATAGGTGACAAAGAAGTTCATTGCATAAACATTTTATACTGACAACAAACTGCCCACGTGGATATCAATGGTCATATGGCCGATGATGTAGCCATGTCACGAAATATAAAGCAGGGATACATTTTGTCAAACCTTTTATTCAACATAAACTCAAAAAATATATTTGAAGATTCAATAAATAACATTGAACTGGTTGTCAAATGAAGGATGTATTAATTGACTATGTAAGATATGGAGACATCACTCTCATCGTGAACAGTTTAGCAGGTCTATAAGATCTAGTTATCAAAGTTCACTTAAGTAGCAAATAATTAGGACTACGAAACAATATAAATAAAACTAAATATAAAATTGTAAAGAGAAAAAACATTTATACTAACACTAATTTAATGATTAATATAACATTCATAAAGAGGGTAAAGAGGGTATCTTTACTCTAAAGATACCCTCTATCAATCATCATCTACTTACATTGTAACCCATGTATTTGTCTTGTAGATCCTTTTATATTATATGCTTTCTAGATACCAGCAAATTACAACAACAGCAACAACTACCTTAAACAAAGATTAAGAAACATTGAAGGTTGGTAAGAACATACAAAAAAATATACCAAACTGACCAACCAATTAATCCTATATATTTATATAGATATAAATTCTATATATTAGGATAAATTTTTCGCTTGGTGCATATGTCTTCAAATAGCAAATGGTCACATCTGAAACAGTGAAAATCCACAAGTAATTATCGAAAAACTATGGCAGCCATAAAACACATTTTTAACGCCTGTTTTTATATCAATATTATTGATAGCATTAAAAACTGTTAATAAATGTAATCGATTAAAAAAAATTGAATTTCATCAAAATCTATAGACAATTGCATTACCCAAACCACTAAATTTTATAATGATTATTTATTATCTTTGCATATATTTCTATAGCAAAAAGTGTAACTACTTGAATTTATTTACTGATTATTGCTTATGAACTACTGATTTTTGGACTACATATCAGATAAGGTGCCGCTTAATAGATAAACTAATCATAAATATTTAATAGACGATAGTGATAAGTATACTTAGTGAACCTCACAATTAGTTACAAGAAGAAAAAAAACAAAAGTGAATTAATATTAATCATATGCGTGGTATTTACTTGTACTGTCTGCCGAAATAATTTGCTCTCATTTCTGATGATGCAGGTATACATTAGAGTCTCACTATATTATTTTTAAAGAGAAATAATATTTCCGAACATTATTTTTGTTTACGAACATGGTTTTTATTAGTATTAGTTTTCATTTTATGCTCGGAAGAAATTTAAGTAACAGCCAACCGCATTACTACGACAGTCGAGTGAAAATTCTCAAACGTATCGGAAGTTTTACATCTAAACAAAAATGGTTTTTTTGATTTTAGTGGCACTTGGTGCGATTTTATTTCACTATATAAAACGCATATATTCATATTGGGAACGTCGTAATTTTCCATATGATCATGAAGGTAAAATACCTTATGGTTGTTTGGAAACCGTCGCTAAACATAAAAAGTCCATGGGTATGGCAATTCATGATGTCTACTTAAGATCGAAAGAGCGCTTTTTGGGTGTTTATTTATTATTCCGACCGGCGATTCTAGTACGTGATGTTGATTTAGTACGTCATGTATTGGCAGAAGATTTTGCTAGTTTCCATGATCGTGGCGTATATGTGGATGAAGAAAAGGATCCAATTTCAGCAAATATATTCTCATTAGAAGGCAAAAGTTGGCGTGATATGCGTATTAAGTTAGCACCTCTTTTTACATCCGGAAAATTAAAGGCAATGTTTAGTACTTCAGAGGAAGTAGGTGATAGAATGATTGCCCATTTAAATACATTGATACCGGAAAAGGGTAGTGTCAAAATTGATTTGAAAGAGATTCTTACCACGTAAGTTCTTGATATTTTATTTAAAAAATACATATATTAATAATATATTTGTTTGTAGTTATGCTATTGATATTATTGGATCCACAATTTTTGGTTTAGATATCAACAGCTTTGAAAACCCCACCAACAAATTCCGAAATATAGTTCATTTAGCTCGCAGGAACACACATTTTAGTGCAATTTTGAGTATGTGTGTATTTTTATGTCCATCGTAAGTAATATTAGATATATATTTTTTATATTTTGTGTATATATATTATATATTTGTAAATATTTACATGTATATTTAAATACATATTTAAAAATATTTATATAAAATATGTATTTATTATTATATATGTATTTAGATTTAAATTTTTTGTTACTCTAAAAAGACAATTAAAATGTTTTAATAAAGTAAACGAAAGAAAATATGTATATAAAATAATGTAAATGTATATAGACATAACCCGGCATTAATTACCATTAAAATTGATTATATAATTGATACTCAGTAGAAACTGAAATTGCACAATTTTCGGAAATATTTGTTAATTATTTCGTAATATATTGTAAATGATAATGATAACTTCTAGCCGCGCTACTTTATCTTACAGTTTATGCATTATCGTCTATCAGTTTTGAAACGGTGATAAAAAATATAAATCTATTTAATCAATATCTCTGATAGGAATAGTAGGCTAATGTGTTAAATTAGATATTTATTAATATACTATAGATTCAAAAGTTGCGGCGATTTACGTTTAAGTTTAATTTCATTTAATATTATATATTTTTTTATTATAAAATATTTAAAATACCTTACTATATTATATCTAAAGTTTTATTACTTTATATAAATTATTTTAGGATATTTAAATTTGTAATGCGCACATTTCGTCTAAAGAATCCGGTTGGCGACGAAATGCTGGCAATCGTAAAGGACACTGTCGAATATCGTGAAAAACACAACATTGTGCGTAAGGACATGTTGCAGTTATTAATGCAATTAAAAAATACCGGTAAAATTGAGGAAGATGATAACAACTTTAATGCCAATGTAACCAAGAAAACTGGAAGTACTATTGACAACATTTCCATTGAAAAAATAGCAGCACAAGCCTTTATATTCTATATCGCCGGTCAGGAAACTACAGCTTCAACAGCTGCTCTGACAATCTTTGAACTCGCACAATATCCTGAAGTACTGAAAAAAGTTATTGAAGAAGTCAATACAGTTTTAGCTGAGAATGATGGCAAGATTACATACGACAACCTAAAAAAAATGGAGTATTTGGAGTTATGTATGAATGGTGAGTAAAAAGAAACTCAATTAATTTTACTATTAAAACATTTAAATATCTTTTAGAAACTCTACGTAAATATCCTGGCTTACCATTATTAAATCGTATTTGCACACAAGATTACCAAATTCCTGGCACTGATAAAGTAATCGAAAAGGGTACACCTATTGTTATATCCCTATATGGTATACATCGAGATCCGGAACATTTTCCAGACCCAGAAACTTTTGATCCTGAACGTTTTCTACCAGAAAATCGGAACTATAATCCTAATGCCTATATGCCTTTCGGTGAAGGTCCACGTCATTGTATAGCACAACGTATGGGTAAAATTAATTCAAAATTGAGTGTAGTTAAAATTTTACAAAATTTCAATGTCGAAATAATGCCAAGACAAGATATCGAAATCGATAATCATTCGATTGCGATTATACCAAAAGGTGGAATTAATGTGCGTCTATCGAAAAAGCAAAAAACAAATTAAAGGATATATATCAATTTTTTAATATTAATATATTAAATTACTACGGTTTTCTTTATGAACATTTATTTCTACTTTAAATAATAAATAAATGTTTTTTGTGCTAATTTTTTTAAATAAAGTAAAAACTTATTCCATATTTGTAAAATAGGTGTGGGTAATTTTAAAAATTTAATAATATTATAAGTTTTAAATGTAATTTTTATTTGTTAATATAATTTTCATTTAATTTTTAAATATTTTTATTTGATTATTTTTTTTATAAATGTGAATTTAAAGTTTTATTGGAATTAAAATTTTTTTAAATGCAAAAACAAAATATAAAAATATTAAAATTTATATAAAAATATTCAGTTAAAATTAACTGAAAACAAAAAATAAAAAATTAATAAGCAAAAGCAGAAATACAATATATTATTTAAATATAAATATTATGTTTATATACGTACATTTATATACGTATATATAAAAGAATTGAGAAGATCTGTAAAAAAGTAGTTTCATGACTGAACACCATTTTAAATCAGAAAAATTTGACAGTCATACTGTGATTTGTATAAATGAATGAGTGATATTTCTTATAAATACCTATTTTTTATTTAATTAATTTAAATGAACAAAAATACCTAATTTTACTTGGCAAAAATAAAAAATGGTTAAAATATATATTTTTATTATAAAATATTTTGAATAATATAAAAAATATTTTTTTATATGTTTTAATATACAAAAATTATTTATCTTATATGAAAAATAAATTCTATTTAGTTTGGATTAGTTTTATGGGTTCTTTGTTATTTAAATACTTCAATATATTTTTTATCTAATTATTATGATGAAATAAGATGAGATAAACAGAAAGAAAATTGTATGTATTGGGACCCATAAATATATGTAAACATTATTATCTTATTTAAAAATAATTATATAAGTGATTTCTTCTATGAATAAAATAATAGAAATCAATATTATATTAAATAGAAAATACATAATTTGTCATAAAATTGTTTACAATATTATTTGGAAAAGATATATAGAATAAAAGCATTCGAATAATAACTAAATAAAAATTTGTTATTATTTTCAAAATCAATTTCTATAATGTTTATTCATTATTTTTAATAAATTATTATATTAAATAAATCAATTATGTAATTATTAATAGAAATAATTTTATTTTATTAATATTTTACACTACTGGGTAAACTATCAAGTACTTTTTATATATTTATTAATTTTAAGAAAAAATGTCTCTAGCTATGTTAATATAATGAAAAATAAAAACATTTAATAATTAAATAAAACATAAATCATAAATAAAAATAAAATAATCATGAATAAAAAATAAATTATTAAAAGGCCACATAATATATGATTATAACTTATATAACAACTTAGTCCTATATCATCTATTTATTGCGTTCAGGTAATAACGAAACACCACGTAATATATTGATTGTAAAGATTATACGGTATTTAAATGCGGTATTTAAAACATTCTTTACAAACATGAATGTTAAACAAAGAAAGTCACTAGTGCTGACTTTCTATATTCCGTCTCATAAAGATAGTATGCCTCTTGAAAATAAACACCAAGGGACAGTTTTCAAAAATTCATCACCAGCGATCAGGTGTGCTGATAACGATGATCTATTAGGCAGGAATATTGGATTTTTAAAACCAAATATGACACTAGTTGAACATCTTTTAGATTAGAATAAAGTGCCAGTCTTTGGCGTCGAAGTGCACTTGACCACAAATAAATTCACATGTGTAAGAATTCATCATACGACAGTACTGAAAGACCATCAACAAAAAATATAAAGAGTGATTTCATGTGGTAAGCGTTAAAAAGCCATGGGTCCCTGACAAGTCTCCAAATTTGAATATGTCTGTAATTTTAAGAGATGACAGCTGTGTTAGATCAGAAACCAAATAGACCTCCAACAATTTTTGTTTCTTACTTGTAACAGAGTGCATACCTCTACAGTTTCTACTTTGCACAACCACAACTACAACATAATAATAAAGAAAACAGTTCCAATTAAAATACAGCTAAGAGCTATCTAATAATAACATTTATTTTTTTTAACTTTTATACTAACCGAAGAAAAGGAAATCATCCTTTTGAACGAATGTCCTCTATTTTAGGTCAGAACATCCCCTCTTCTATTTTTGAATGTTCTTTCTTTGAGACCAGATTGTGCCCTAATTGGGGAGATCTCTAAATAATAACTTCCATAATATATTTACGACATCCTAACATAAAGTTAAGAAATTTATTTGTAAACTAATTAAACCAAAAAATTATTGACCTAATAATAAAACACAGAAATAAATATAAAAATAATCTTTATCAGCATTGTTTATGTTTATAATATTGATTTGACTAAATATAACGTTTATCAAATTGACTGGAGAGGCCTCCAATCAATTTCATCAAAATTCATATAAAATTGCATTATTCAAACAACCAATTTTTTTTTTTATTTTCAATATGTTTATAACAAATGCATAAATATTAATCACAAATAAAATATTCAAATGTTATCAAATAAAATTTTTCGCTTTCATATCTGGAGAAAGAAATATTTTATATACTCTCAGAATGTGTCGACATTTTGAGATTATTTGTTAATGGTCGACTTATATTTGACGTTAAAAATATATGACTGAATCAGAACAATTATATTTTGTAATAAAAATTTTAAATAAGGATCTCAAAATATTAATAATGACACAAATAATTTAGTTAAATGATAAATGAAAAATAAATTTTAAGCTTCAGCTTTCAGATTAAGCCTTGGCTTTAACTTTAAACCAAAAACAATTAGTCGATGCCTTTGTTGTAGGACTGCGTTGCTTATGGTACGATTCCTGAAAATCTCTCTCAAATACCTTTCGTCATGCCAATCACAAGTGCTTAAATGAATCATACATATAAGATTCATGGTTTATCATATCCGTGGACTTATATAGAGATTAGCTTCCTATCTAGAGTTTAGCTATAAGCATACGATAAAACAGTGAAACATTTTTAAATTCACAGACTTGAATTCAATATTTCCCTTTTTTTACTGAAGAGAACTTACACTAATAAATTTAAACTTATAGCCACGTTGTTAGAGGACTCAGTTAATGTACTGAGTTCAAACATATAATTGTTTAAAGGTGCGTGCTCTGATAATCGAGTCAACATTTTTATTAACAGCACACAAAAAATCATATTTTTAATTTATCTATTTATATTTCTAATATGGAAAAATTATATATACATGGACCATAATTTACAGACTACAGCTTGCAACTTTGCACTAAAGTAAACACCCCTAGTTTACTTCCTTGGTGTTTCCATAGATTGTGACGAAAACTAGGATTATTATTGCATAGACATAATGCAAAGTATCAGAATGAACTGTGAATACATTATCCCAACAATAATTGTAGCAACGCCTAAAGTAAAGTTTTCCAAAATATATAAACAAATATTAGCGTGCGAAAGAGAGTATCTCATGTTCACAAATTTTAGAACATATAAATAACAGGTAAGAAGTATTTTAAAACAGTCAGTCATATGAGAAGTCTTAAACGTATAAGAAGTATTGTTTATAAACAAAAATGATTATTTTGATTTTAGTGGTTCTAGCAGTGATTTTATTTCACTATGTAAAACGCATATATTCATTTTGGGAACGTCAGAATTTTCCATATGATCAGAATAGTAAAATACCATACGGTTGTTTGGAATCCGTCGCTAAACATAAGAAGTCTATGGGTATGACAATGTATGATGTCTACTTAAGATCGAAAGAACGTTTTTTGGGTGTTTATTTATTATTCCGACCGGCGATTCTAGTACGTGATGTTGATTTAGTACGTCATGTATTGGCAGAGGATTTTGCTAGTTTCCATGATCGTGGCATATATGTGGATGAAGAAAAGGATCCACTTTCAGCAAATATATTCTCATTAGAAGGCAAAAGTTGGCGTGATATGCGTATTAAGTTAGCACCACTTTTTACATCCGGAAAATTAAAGGCAATGTTCAGTACTTCAGAGGAAGTAGGCGATAGAATGATTGCCCATTTAAATACACTGATACCGGAAAAGGGTACTATGAAGATTGATTTAAAGGAAATTTTTACAACGTAAGTTTAGAATATTTTGTTATCATTTAATAATATGTAAATAATATTTTTGTTATTTTGTAGTTATGCTATTGATATTATAGGCTCAACCATTTTTGGTTTGGATATCAACAGTTTCGAGAACCCTACTAACAAATTTAGAAATATAGTTCGTTTATCCCACAAAAATACACATCCTGCCGCAATTTTGGGTATGCTGTTATATTTGTTTCCATCGTAAGTAAACTGAAGTTGAAGTAGAAAATAGAATAATAAGAATATAACAAGTATGTCATAATACGAGTATATATATACTAACCTAATATCGTATGAACATAATTACATATTTGTAATACAATTAATTGAATATTATATATATTTACGAACAATTATTTCAGGTTGGTTAAATTTTTGTTCCGTAAATTTGGATTGAAGAATCCAGTGGCATTAGAAATGCTTAAAATAGTAAAGGACACTATCGAATATCGTGAAAAACATAATATTGTACGTAAGGACATGTTGCAGCTATTAATGCAATTAAAAAATACCGGTAAAATTGAGGAAGATGATAACTTCGATGCTAAAGTAACAAAGAAAGCAGGAAGTTTCATTGAAAATATTTCAATTGAAACCATAACAGCACAGGCGTTTGTATTTTACATTGCTGGTCAAGAATCTACAGCCTCAGCAGCTGCTTTAACTATCTTTGAACTCGCACAATATCCTGATATACTGAAAAAAGTTACCGAAGAGGTCAATAGAGTTTTAGCTGAAAATAATGGGAAAATTACTTACGAAACTTTGCAAAAAATGGAGTACCTAGAATTGTGCATTAATGGTAAGTTATTGATAATCATATTATATTCATAATATATCTTTATATTTTCTAGAAACTTTACGAAAGTATCCTAGCTTGCCATTAATGAATCGTATTTGCACACAAGACTATCAAATACCAGGCAGTGATAAAATTATCAAGAAGGGAACAAATGTTCTTATATCTCTATTTGGTATACATCGTGATCCGGAACATTTTCCAGATCCAGAAATCTATATTCCAGAACGTTTTCTACCTGAAAATAGTAATTACAATCCCAAAGCTTATATGCCTTTCGGTGAAGGTCCACGTCATTGTATAGCACAACGCATGGGTAAAATTAATTCTAAATTGGGTGTAGTAAAGATTTTACAAAATTTCAATATTGAAATAATGCCAAAACAAGATATCGAAATCGATAACTATTCAATTCTTATTGTACCAAAAGGTGGAGTTAATGTTCGCCTATCGAAAAAATAAACAAATTAAACCACAAATTTTGAAATACTTAATTAAATATTGGATTTTTGTGGTAGTAGATTTTAGGGACAGTTCTATTTTTAGTTTAAGTATTTTAAGAAAAATTTGGGAATATATTTAATGTTAATGCAGTTTTTGAAGTTATGTATGAATTTTATATAGTATATTTTATTTTTATTAATATAAGCTAAGATGCGTTGTCACAAGAATACATCAATTGTGCGTGTGCTACCTTGCTTTTAACTGTGTGTGAAGATATTTTTGATAAAATAGACCTTTGTTAAATTTGAGCATAGTTTATATGGTAGTATAACTATGTCTAGCATTATGCTTATTTGCTTATTTAGGAAGATATATTGGAAAAAATTCAATTTGCTTGTTATATCTGCTTAGCGAAAGTGTAATATTTTATTAACAACACAATTTAAAAAATTGGTTAGACTATTCGAGTTAGACTATCAGACCAATGTGTGCAATCAGTAACTTATACCGGAGCATTTTAACAAATAAAACCGGATCAGAGAAAGTTATTATTGTCAGAATCGATACGACTAGGGGCACTTTTATTTCACTTAAACAGACTTCGAACTGCAGCGATATAAGTAAGTCTAGAAAATTTGGCGTATTTAGTATTAGAATAAAAGCAGTGGAAGAAGTGGAGGAGTAACATTACAATACAATCTATTATTTTGACCTTCATATCTCCAAGGTATCTTGCAAATGTGATGACCTATCTGCGGGTTCTGACAGGCGAAATACAAATGGCACTTTATAAGATTACAAAGCAATATTGCTTGGTGGGCACTGACATGCAATCTGCCAGGTTCTAGAACCGTTGCACCAACTATAACTTGAAGAAGAATACGAGACTGTAAATTGAGAATACGAATTATTTATGAACCCATATCATTTCCTTTTTTTTATTACGATTGATCTATTCAGATTTAGTGCTTTTAAAATCGTTAAAGCTTTGTGTTAAATATTTTTCTTTTTAAAAAATAAAAATAATATAAATCAACAAAATTTAATGAAAACAAGTGTTTTCGTTTAATTGTTTAATTATTCATATTTATTATAAAGATTGTACGTGCAAATTAAGAGTAAATAAAATTGGTGTTCGTTTAACATTAAGATGAGATCATATTTACTTCGCCAATATCACTAATAAAAAGCTTTAAGAATTTTTTGTAATAAATTAAGCTTTTCCGAAATAGATCTAAAACTTAGAATGCTGTCATAAAGCACTAAAATGTTGTCGTCGGTGTTCTTCATGGGGATATAGCTCAGTGGTAGAGCATTCGACTGCAGATCGAGAGGTCCCCGGTTCAAACCCGGGTGTCCCCTGGAGATTTTTTTCATTGTTTTAAATTTTTTTTTTAATTTTTTGAACCTTGTTTTTTCATTTATTATTATCCTTTTTTATCATTTAAAATAATTGTATATATGCATAATTTTTTATTTTGTTAAAGTAAATACACTTTATAGACAATATTAAAATATTTTCAAAATTGTATGTCCATATAACGAAATTTTATGTCATATAAATAAATTATTTTATTTATTATTTATTATTTCATTTAATATATATTATTTATAAATATATTTATATTTCATTTAAATAAATTATATTTATATTTAATTTAAAATTTTTTTAATTATTCATTATTTCTTATAGTTTATTAAAAATCATAGAAAAATTAATGTACATATTTAGAAAATACACAGTATCGTCTCAATAATCGTAACTACTAAATATTTAGAAAATACACAGTATCGTCTCAATAATCGTAACTACTAAATATGTTATGGGGCTGTTGCTTTTATTAAATTATTGCACCTACTAAGGGTAAGAAGAATATTAATACTGAAAATATGATGTGCAAAACAAATAAATAAATTCAATTTTTTTAAAAAAATATCTTTCGTGTAGTTTTTTTATTGGCAAATCTTACTTTTTATTAATGCTTCTTCTTCCTTAATATCTTTTAGATTTATTTTGTCATTTAGAGCGGTATTTCATCTATCTGACCGGAAATAAAATTTTTAACAAAAACTGATATGTATTTTTATATATAATTTTATGGATATTAATTTAATTTTAATGAAATTAATAATATTTAATATTAATTTTTTTGATCATTATTAAATTAATATTGGTTTTTTCATTAGCCTTAATCTTTCCTTCGTTGAAAAATATTTTATGAATATACAGAAATTAAATATATATTTTTTATTTGTGTTCATACGTTAATATTAGAAAAGCTTTATATTAAAATAAATCAAATCAAATTATTTTATTTTATTTTATTTTATTTTATTTTATTTTATTTTATTTTATTTTATTTTTTTTGTATCTTTTTTTCTTATTTTTATATAATTGTATAAAAGGTAGTCTGCATTCATTCAATATTTATTTTTAAATTTAAAAACAAAAATATATAAATTTAATATATATTAAAAACTTCAAACTCTTCATATGAATAAAAATTTAAAAAATAAAAATGTATATAAAGGTTAAGAAGCATCGGTACAATTGCGTAAAAAATATATAAATTTTTACAAAGAAATATATTTAATTTAATAAACAATTTACAAAAGACACAAATGAATTTTCTTATGCCCCACAAAGGATTTGTAAGGACCATTAAACTTTGCTAACATTTATCTGTACTGATGGAAACATATTTTTCATTGTTAGATGTGCTGCGACTAAATTGCTACGTTTTGCTTTATGACTTTTGTGCCGTAGCCAAGCCAATTATTATTTCATATAAAAATTCCTTAAAAAAATGATAAACCGCAATTCTTCATAAAATATTCCAAAGAAAAATAATTCAGTTTGTTTGCATCATTGATTTCACTTAAAATGTGCTGAAATGTAAATTGTCATTTAAAAAAAAAGGAAAAAATAAAAAATATTTAATGGAAAACTCTGGGGATACAAAAAATAATTCCATTGTAGTTGAATATTAATCATCGAGAATGGTTTTGTTATACAAAAAACAAAAACTCTGGGGTAAACATAATGAATTGAAAATATATATTATAGATTATTAAATAGAAAAAATTTTCTCATACATTAATAATTTATTTGTTGTTATATATAACTGTTATATCTATATTTGTGGTTTTCAAGCCGATTGAGGAAAGTCAATTTTAGAAAAAGTTATAGCATTTTTTTTTAAATATTTGGTACACTCTTATCTTCAATCCCCTTAAATTCTCCTGAAATTATTTGTTTTCTTTTTAGCACTTCTCTTTTGACCGTTTAAAATAGTAAAAATATCATGTGAATGGCCACTTTATCTAGATCACAAAATTGTGATTAACTCTTGCCATATGTATTGACAATACTATTGATGAATAAATATCAATATATTGCATTATTGAAAGATTTAGATTGTATGTATCTCAAAATTATAATTTTATATATATTCGAATAATGTTTTCTCAAGTATTATATTATATTTCCAATCCAGTTAGAACTACTTTTGTTTATGAAATTAAGATTTGGTTATTTCCATTGGCATAAGCTGATTTAAGCATAAGAAATAGCTTATTTGTTTATATTTCACATATAAGAAATATTTCAAATTTTGAACATTTCCATTTGGGAATTGACATTTTTCGCCTTATATCGTTTTATTTATAGTGAGGTCATTTATATAAAAGCTCTTTGTATATTAAATTATTCTCATTAGCGGCCTTAATGAGACAAGTGGAAACATGGTATTAAACTGTTAAGTTTTTTCCAAACTCCCCTAAAAATATACGAAGTTTATTTTTGAATTCTGCTAACCAAACAAAAAAATTTAAACAAGATTTTTTACTTTACTTCAATATTTTTCTATCTTATTCTAAAAATGTCAATAAACTTTTAGTAACACCCACTTTATCGTCTGAACTCATCATCATACGTTTTTTTTTTTAATCAAGCAGTAATCAACGACCACGTCAATCTGGTTTCCATATAATAAAATAAAAAAATAAATAATAAAAAAATTAATAAAATATTTGTTTAATATTTTATTAAAATAAAAATTTATCGAAAGAGTTATAATATAAAAGTTTAGAGTAATAAGAGACACGAATGTAAATTAATTATAACCTATTAGAAATATTAAGTTAGGTAAATAAAAAAAGAGTTTAAGAATCTATACCCTACATCAAGCAATTAAATATATTTTTTTATATGCTGCCCTGGTGTAAATTGTAATTTAAATTAGCGCAGATATATTAGATTCATATAAACTTGTAAATATTTTCTTGTCAGATATTTTTGTTATCCGGAAATTATTAATACTATTATGTTGAACATAGTTTCAGTACGTGTGCAACTTGGATAGAGATGAACTAAGAACTATTAACAATCTCTAACTACTAGAAATAAATAACTGAATCAGATATTTTTTTGTTTAACCATCTATATGTTTAATGTTAATTTTAATAATATTATTAAAATACTTTAATAAAATATTTTCTTAATTATTTTAAAATTATTAACGACTTCACTCTCTTCTTTTCTATGCGCCAACTCTTTTCGCTAATCTGGTACGAGTATTCACAGTATTTTAAAATCGACAAATAAAAAAAGGAAGTACATTTTTGAGACTCCCCTTTCTTCTTTCGTTGATAAGTATTCGCTCTAACAACAGATATTCTTACTAGGTGGCTCAATCTTATTGCTTATCTTATGGTTATCTTATGTTTATAAGATAATTAGCTTATAGTTATGGAAACAAGATAGATATCTTAGGGTTATAACGCAGTGACTCTTTGATGTTTTCGCTATTGCTGTTATGATGTAAATTCGAAAAGAGCCATCGAGCTGTAGTAAAAAGCTATTTATTTTTCTTACGATTTTGTATACTCATATGAGTAACAATTTTCCTAAAGCAATTATTTATTTATGTGAAATCTACATTTAATAAATTTTAGTTTACTTCAATAATGTGTCAATTTATCATAGGCAACTTAATGTGCTGTATCTTGTAATATGTAATATATATAATACAATGTAATATATTGTGTTCAACAATATAATATATTGTATCTTATAATATAATATAATGTACCCTACAATATAATACATTGCATTTTAAAATATAATATATAGTATCTTGTAATATAATATATTATGTCTTCCAATATATAGATATACGCTATAGTAGCGCATTTTACAAGTCTTGTTGCCTAAATCATTTTTTTTTTCAGCTATTATCGCGAACACCAATACACTTGCCACTTATCACACAGCTTATCTGCAACTACGTTATTATCAGCTGTTTAAATTAATTATAAGAGCAGCAATTTGTATTATCTAAACAGTCGTGCATTTGCTACAGATACGAGTGGAATACTTAGCAGATATACTTAATACTCGCAAATAATTAATTTGTTTACATTCAATTTAAATAGTTTTAATTGAAATATAATTGAAATGGAACGTTGGCAAAATCGCGTCGCTGTCATCACCGGTGCTAGTTCTGGTATTGGTGCCGCTTGTGCCAAGCTAATTGTAGCCGCGGGCATAAAAGTCGTTGGACTTGCACGCCGCACGGAACGCATGGAATCACTCAAAAATTCATTAACGACAGAACAGCAAAAAAACTTTTACTATCGTCAGTGTGATGTATCGCAGGAGCAACAAGTACAAGAAGCATTTGAATGGATTGAAAAGCAATTGGGTGGCACTGATATACTAGTGAATAATGCAGGCATCATACGTGATGGTAATTTAGTAGAAATGCCAATGCATGATATAAAGGATGTGGTGAACACTAATTTCATGGCTCCCATTTATTGCACACAGAGTGCGTTTAAAAGTATGCAAAAGCGTAGTTTTCCTGGACATTTGATTTTCATTAACAGCACAGCTGGTTTAGCCGGCTACAATCCAGGACCAGACTATCCCAGTTTGAATGTGTATACACCAACAAAATTCGCTTTGAATGCGATTAATGAAATTTGCAGACAAGAATTAATGACACTGAAGACTAAAATAAAAACAACTGTAAGTGGTAGTTTCCCAAGCAATTTGTGATAACAATTTATTTTCTTATCATTCCCGCTTTTTTTGTTTTTTTTTTTTTTTTCATTTTGTATTGTAGAATATCAGCCCAGGTTGGGTATCAACAGAAATTGTGCCAGACGAGACGAAAACTGAATTGGGCGATGTTATATTACAAGCTGACGATGTTGCTAATGCAGTGATGTACGCACTGTCAACGCCACCACACACTCAAGTTCAAGAGATAACATTGCGAGCTGTGGGAGAATGGTATTAAGTTTAAAAAAAAACGTATCTGAGTAGAGTAAAGTAATTTTTACGAATGCGAATTTATTATCTTAGTACCAATCATCTAAGCAAATGATTTTACTTTAGGAATTATAATTTTACACAACATTAAATTCTCAATAAAATATATGTACTACATATATACTTTAATAAATAAATAGTTTTTATTATTATTATCTCTACAATAATTGTAATATAGGTAAGTTAATAAACATTCAAATTAAAAGGCTTTGCAAGAATTTATGTTTTTACACCTCATTTAAAATGCATGTAAATATGATTTCTCAAGATACGGACGTTAAAATTATTGACTGCATATATCAAGTGAATGTACGTGCTTAAGATCACAACACCAAACACAAATTTCCAAATTAAAAACTAGTAGTAATATTACAGCAATTTCAATAAAATCATCAACAGCACTATATTTGCATATAAATGACCATTTAAATTGATTTCATGTATATTGTGAAGTAAACCCCTTTTTCAATTTACGCAAGCAGTTAGTACTCAGTCAAAGTCTCACTAATATCATCAAAAATATTAAATAAAAAAAGATGTTAAAAATAGATTAATGAACAGCACCAAAAAGATTTATAAATTCAAAAAAAATTCCCAACGTCGCCCAAAAAAAAAAAGGAATATTGTAAACAAATGAAGTAACACTACCAAAAACACTAATTAATCCGAAAAAAACTCCCAACTTCAATTATTCAAACAAGTAGATGAATTAGAATAGAGAAACATTCAAAAAAAAAAACATAAAAAAACATGGAAAAACATAGAACTGTTTAAACATAGAAAACATAGCAGCAAGACCAATTATTTATTTATTTATTTACTTATTTACTTATTTACTACGATGTGTAGTTTCCACTAAATTCCTAATTTTTTTTAATATAATATGTAATGCATAAATACTCCTGCTCTAATGATATTTAAGTAGCTCGAACATACTCAAATATTTGGATCGAACACTTAACATGTTCGAAAATATCGAGCTACTCAATGAATTTCGAATGACTCGGACAGTTCATTTGCTAATATGCTGTTTTATTTTCGTTTTTTTTTTGTATTGTACTCGTAAATTTTGAGTTGTTCGATAAGAGCAAACATACTCGAAGTTCACAATCTTCGAAAATTAGATTATTTCAAATCATACATGAAGTTCTAATGTATACCTATAGTGTATTTTAAAAACATCGAATTTAAACATAGACTTTTCTGGTTGAGTGTATTCTAAAATTTGGAACATTATTTATAATTGTTTTCTCTATGATACACCTGTAGTTAGCAATTAAATCATTGAATTAAAACAACCACTGTGGTTAAGTTTGTTCTAAAAACTCGAACATTATTTTTTATGGTTTTCTATATTTTGCTTAACTCATAGAAATTTAACTTTATTTGTCAACCAGCAGCAATACCGATTAGTATTCGGCAAGTTTTATTTATACACGCTCATAAATTCACAAATCCATACAATATTCGAAAAGTATGTGTAATTGCATTCGAACATAAAATCAAAGTTAATCTAGTGTGAACGCGCAATAGTAGATTGATATAACTTGAGAGTAATCATCTAAACATGAAATATTGAATATTTAATTAAGAGTTATATATGACAAATTCTACACAATTATGAAGATGTGTTCATTTTCAACAAGCAGAGAGATAGTCGTCTTGTCCATCTTTAATTATTGTTTATTAAAAAAGACAAGTATAAATGTTGATATAATCAGTTTGTTAGTTAGTTGAAGTGGAGGAAGGAACGTATCCTCCTCAATTAGCTAAGAGAGCCGTTTGGATTCCTTAATTGCTCATAATAATGGGTAGAAGAATGGTCAATTTAGAATCAGCCAGAAGCATTGATAAAAGCGAAAAAAAATAATCAGCTCGTTATTAACATAATTTTACTACATTATATAAAATATATAGAAATATAAAATAAATTTATTAATTGAGTTTTATGGCTTTAAAATAATATTGAAATTTATTGGAATAAAATAGTTTTTATTAAAACAAATTTATTTGGAGCAAGTTTTTTATGCATTCAATGAGTTTTTTGTTAAAGTATAATTAATTTATTATTTTGATTATTTTATTATTATTTGTTTTTTTCTACACAACTTTTTATGAAAATTAAAATGAAATTAAAATGAATATATTATATTTTCATTACGTTTCATATTATTATTGAAAATAATTTTTTAATTAATTTTATTTAAAGTTTTTTTTTATGTTTTCATGTTGTTTGTTATGTTTTCTTTTATTATTTTTATTTTATTTCAAAATAATTTTTTAATTAATTTTATTTAAAGTATATTATTATTTAATTTTATTTATTCATTAAAATAACTTTATTTAAAATAAAACTTAAACGGAACATTGGCGAAAGTGTATCGCTGTAAGGACAGGTGCAAGGTCTGTTAACGGAGCAGCCTGTACCAAGGAAATTGTATCTGCAGGCATAAAATTCGTTGGGCTAACGCGTCGTACCAACAAACACATAAAGTTACTCAACATGTCATTGCCTCTAAAGCAACAACAAAATGTTTATTATCATCAACATCGTGTGACTAAAGCGCAACAAGTGTAAGAAGGGAAGCATTTGATTGGATAGACAAGCAGTTAGGAGGCATCGATGTACTTATAAATAACGCGCTGGTATTCTACGTGATGGTAATTTGATAGATATGCCCATGCACGACAAAAACGATGTTGTAAACACAAATTTTATGGGTTCCATTTATTGTACACAGAGTTCTTATAAAAATATGCGAAAACTTAATTTCGCGGGGCATTTGATTTAACAGCGCAGACAGTTTAGTAGGCTACAGTCAATCTCCAGACCTCGTATCCAAATTTGAACATTAATGTTCCCACAAAATTTGCGTTGTGTGCCGTTCATGAAATTTGCAGACAAGAAGTAATGACGCTCAAGACTAAAATAAAAACAACAATAAGTTTTTCATTTTCAAAAGTTTTATAATGAAAAAAAATATTTGTTTTTATTTAATTTTTTGATATTGTAAAATATCAGTTCAGGCTGGGTGTCATCTGACATTTTTCCAGACGAAATTAAAGTTGTATTGTACGAGGTCATTCCACAGGCTGATGACGTTCCCAAAACGCTGTACTATGCGCTTTCAACGTCAACATCACCACATGCACAAATTCAAGATACTCGTACTATACCATATAACATTGTGCGCTGTCGGAGCATAATATTAAAATCTACATAAAAACTAAAAGACAAAAATATCTTTTATTCGAAGCTTTCAATAATAATTTGTTACAAAATAAATAATTAAATTACAATTTTTTGTAGAATTCCCTTTCTGCCCTATACATATATATATATATATATATATATAGATATATTTTGGTGTATTTTTCAATACACGAGTGTAAATAAACGTAGACTTGTAATTCAAATTCATATAAAAATTAAATGAAGCAATAAAAACAGCAGGATTAATTTGTATCTACAAGAAACACATTATTTACGTTATATTTACGTTGGTATTAAGCTGTCAACACTCAATAACAATGAAAAATTTTTATATTTAACACAACGAAAATACATTACATAGCGCAAAGGTTGGAGTATGCACACAGTGCGGGGGATTAGTACGCCAATCTATGGTATACGAGTATCTTACGCAGTGTAAATTGCACACACGAGGTGGATTTTGCGTATAAATTGTATCTGAAGTTTCGGTGTATTTATTCGGGTGCATGAATTATTTATTAGCAAATAAATTGTAGTTTAAATACGTGGTTAGAATGTATACATAAAAAGTTTGATGGTATGGGCCAAATGTCAAATTTGTTGTGTTTTCACATTAAATATTGTAAATAAAGTTATGTGTAATAATATGCATTTTTATTATGAATGCAATATGTAAGTAATAATATTTGTGAAACAGCACAAGCGGAACGACAAAATAATCAATTCGAAAAATAGTATTTGCTGTAATTTGTATAAAATTAGTTAAAATTTGTCGGTTTGGTTGTATGCATTTTAATTTTCTAATAATTTATTTATGTTCACTGCACAGTTTTTATTAAGCATTTGCCAACGTATGTGGTTAGAATTTATTGACATAATGAACATAAATTTTAAATTATCAGAAAATTTGCATAATAAATATGAAATATGCTGCTCACTGCATGAAGTGAAATAAAGTTTATTTTAAATTTATTGATTACTTAAATTCCATTTTAAGTTTGTATAGGAAGAAACCACAAACAAAAATTATATGGCAATGAACAAACCGGACAAGTGTAAAAACATAAATATATTTGAAAAAAATATGGCTGAATAGATCAAACACTATGTAAGTAATAACACATCGGTTGATAAGTCTATAGAATGACAGTATAACAGCACTAATAAAAAGTCTATACAAATTTAAAAAAAAAAGGTCAACCTAGTAAATGGTATTTAACAACACCGAAGAAGTGTAAACACAAATATATTTAGGAAAAAATATGGCTGAAGAGATCAAACACTACACAAATAATAACACATCGGATGATAAGTCCGTAGAATGACAATATAGCGCGCCACTAATAAAAAATCTATACAAATTTAAAAAAAAAGGCCAACCTGTTAAATGGTGTTTAACAACATCGAAGAAGTGTAAACGCAAATATATTAAGAAAAAAATATGGCTGAATAGATCAAACACTACGCAAATAATAACACATCGGATGATAAGTTCATAGAATGACAGTATAGCACCCCAAATAAAAGTCTATACAAATTTAAAAAAACAGCCAACCTAGTAAATGGTATTTAACAACACCGAGGAAGTGTAAACACAAATATATTAAGGAAAAAATATGACTGAATAGATCAAACACTACGCAAATTACACATCGGCTGATAAGTCCATAGAATGACAGTATAGCACCAGTATAGCAATAAAAAGTCTATACAAATTTAAAAAAATGACAACCTGTCTAATAATATTTTTCAACATTTCAAAGCATTTGAACTATTTCTCTATATATCTAGAACAATCTTGAAAATCGAAAAAAAAATATAGTACCGTGACAAGAAAACTTGGCTTGATAAGTGCTACCCAGACTCTATTCCATTGTGTCAAATAGAGCTGATAGAACAGTGGTTTCCTGACTTTAAGACGATGATACCAAAAGCACTGGTCTGGTCACACCGAAAAACAACATAAAAGTTTATAAAATCGTGTTCGAAAACCGTTAAGTGAAGTTGCTGGAGATAGCTGAAATCTTAAAGATTTTAAATGAACACATCGTCTTCATTTTGCAGAACTATTTGATCCATCAGAAAGCGCTTTTTGAAGGGATGGCGTGTTTGCTGACTGTTGACCAAAAACAACAACGTTTGAATGATTCCGAGAACTGTTTGGAGCCGTTAAAGTTCTAATAGATAACAAGGATAAAAAGGACTTTATACATTGGTATATAATAATGTGTGAAAACTGAATTGTCTGTGCAGTCTGTTGTCAGTCAAATTTGTGGTATGAGTTACATATTTAAGATGTAGTTTTACAGTTGCTATATATAAAGTTGGCAAACGTGTTTCTAAGTGTAGCATACAATTAGGCGTATGAAGTATCTTTGTAGCATTTTAACTTAATACAATTAATCAATTCTTCATACTTAAGCTGCTTAAAAGAGCACTGATAATTTTTTTTTAATAATAACAACTACTATATCAGATTTCATACTATTTAGAAATGGAATTTATTTATAATCCATTCTTCTACACTCAAAACTAAGATATATTCTATTTATATCTAATTTTAAAATATTTTAAATTACGCTAAATTTTTTAAATCACACAATGAACCAAAAACTAACATCAATTGAGTGCATTCACAATTTTCAAAATTCAATTATAATTTATTTAAAATATGCACACATCAATTTGTTAAATCTATTGTATTCAGATTATAATGCAATAATAAAATAATTTAAAGGATAACATAATTTGTAGTATCAATACTCACGCATATTAAACTTCATAAGCCAACTAGCAAACGGAAGCATAACTCCGAAGTTGTAGCAAAATAAATACCAACATAGAGCAAAAGGATACAGGCAGGATGCATGCACAGACGACCTCAAACACCTGCAACCGAGTTATACATAACAGAATACTAACCAAATACTCCACCATACAGATACAAATATTTATCTATGCTTGAGTATGATTAGCAGAGGAGCGCCGCACAGCACATTTTCATCCTATGTGCATTCTGTTGTCGAATGTGCCAAATTGGTTCTTTTGTTGGTACAATTTCATTGCATAAACAATGTCAGAAACTTCGTTTTGCTGGGATTTTAATTAAATGCCTACAAGTGGTAACAAAAGTAGCGTCAAATGAATGTTTAGAAAAAAAAAAAAATTGAAAAATCTTTCTTCTAAACAGAGAGCCTACCTTTCCCGTAGGCCGTAAGGTATAAAATATTTTCACATACTCGTATATGAAATATTTTATTTTTTTTCTTTTTGCTTGTGAAAAAAAACCTTTAAAAAAAGGTTTGGCTGCATTAAACTTGGCATGTGTTTGTTTGGAACGCCCTGAAGTATGCTAAGCTTTTTTATAACCTTAATTAAACTCATTTTCTGCAGTTAAATTATAGAAATTATTACGTTTACTGAAATTGTTAAGTCACAACTCGTGCAAAAAATTGCTTCCTGTTGCGCATTTCAACGCGCCTACTTCACTATGTGGTACATGGTATTCTTATTTTATTTATTTTTTTTATATTTTTTGCCAGTAAAATGACACGTGAATAAGTTTTTTTCAACTTGAAACTTTTTCTTTCATTTTTTTTTGTTTATGTAAGCAGAGAGTATCTGTGCGAATGCGAGCAAGTATGCTTGAAACACTTACTCAATGGATTAATGTTCATTATGGGAGATGGTGTATGAAAGTCTTTCTTTTGAAATTTTTCCTTTCTGCTTCAACTTTTTTTGTTCGTGATTTCGTTAAATACAATGTTGTGATGTTTTTACGCTCGAAATGGCAAAACAACTTGAAAAGTTGTGACGCGCATATCGGTATTATGCACTCCACTGCCAAAGGGAAGCTTTAGTGCAAACTTCATCGGAAAGGTTTTTTTAAGGATTTTTAAAACTAATTTATAAGTCAGAAATGCTTTCTTTAAATTTCAATTGCAATATGAACAATATCTATGATTTTTACTAAGTTTCTTTTATTATTATTTATAAAAAAGAACAATAGCGTTCCAATACTACCTCAAAAACACAATTTATAAAAAAAATCTTCAAGGAAAATAACTCTAGGTAAGGTTTACATTTTTAATGGTCTGTTTATTATATTCTGAGAATTTCAATAATATTTTATTTCTTCACTTTATAAACAGAATTATCTCCATCTAAGGGATTTATTAAAAAAATTAATTTCTTATATTTTGTTATAGTATTTAAGTGCTTTAAATGAAACAAAGTATAATAATTTTTTCTAATAACAATATTTATAAATAAATAGTAAACGATCTAAACTTCTATTTCATTTCAAAAATTCAAATAGAATGTAAACTTAACTGTGTTAAAGTGATTTTAGGGATTTTTTTGTAGGGTCTACAATATAAAAACGTCTAAGAACAAAGTATTTTCAAAGATTTTAAGATCAAACTTCGATATAGAGAGTGCCATTATGATCTACTATAGAGTCTATAACTAATAAACTGCTAAGAACAAATTCGGAGCAACGATTTACAAATTACTTCCAAATATTTTGAAGACCAAACTGATAGATAAAGAGTGCCATTATGATCTATTATAGAGTCTATAATATATAAACTGCTATGAACGAACAAATTCGTAAGAACAGTTTACAAAGAACTTCCAAGGACTTAAAGTATCAAGGTGTTCTATAGAGAGTGCGATAAATCCTAATGGCTATAAATAGCTTAAAACAAAACTCTCACGAGTTACTCATAAAAAAGGCTTTTAAAGTATTTCAAAGGATTTTAAAGATCAAACTTCGATATATAAAGTGCCATTATGATCTATTATAGAGTCTATAATATATAAACTGCTAAGAACGAACAAATTCGTAACAACAGTTTACAAAGTACTTCCAAAGACTTAAAAGATCAAACTGCGATATAAATAGTGTCATTATGATTTACATAAATGGCTAAAAGCAAAACTTTCAGAAATTACTCATTAAAAAGGTTTCTACAGATTTAAAGTTCAAACTGTTATATGCAGAATGCCAGAGATCTATATAAATGGCTTAAAACAAAATTGGAGCAGAATATTTTTTCCCGAATTACTAACAGGAGAATCTTTTAGATTTATGGTAAAATATATACTCAGCTCATAACAGTTTGTTAGATTGCTCATGGGTAAGGACGAAATATCTGTTATACTACCTAAATTAAATGGGATGAATCAAGTTTTTGTCTGCTTTTATCTTAAGATTTTGTACCATAACTACTAAATGTAGAAGTAAAACAGCAAAATATCACTAATTATCGACAGCGAAAGTAATTATGAATGTCTGGTCATAAGAACCAACTAACACAACAAACATGTTCATAGCAGAAAATACTGCAATTACAAAAGCGATAAAGTATCTCTTGCAGTCTATTGATGATACCAACATTATTTATCATATCATTTATAAAAATAAATGATATGATAAAATAATACCAACATTACAAATTTTTTCTCTGACAGTGATGTAAAACTCAAAGTTCTTCAACTTTACACATACAAATCAAAAAAATTTACTCATTTAGCAATTTTTAAAAAAATTAAAGTAAGAAAATTATATTATTCAAGAAGTCCGCAGAATAATTTCAGTTCTTATAAAAGACCTCCATGAGCGATAGTTATCAATGTACATTGGTATTTTTGGAACGTAGTGTTAAGATTCATTTGAAAGTTTTCCGAAGAAAGCTCCTTGATCTAAAGCGAATTTAACTATTTTGACATCTAAATTTGAGAAGGTCTTGCAGTCCTGGCTAATAAATCTAAATGGACACAAAAAGTCAAAAACGCCATAACTCAAATATTCCGTCAAGCCAAGTTGTACTACAATGTTAATATGATATTAATAAAAAATTTACAGTAGAAAGCTGTCTTAACTGCATCATTCCTTTTAAAATAAAATTTTTAACTATACCTTTCTTCCATTTCCTTGCTCCCTATATCTACGGCACTGTATTAAAGTTTAAGTTTATTGGTGAAAAAAAACAAAGCTTAAAGCAAAATAAAATCAAAATTCATTTTTAAATAATTTTAACAATTTTTTTTATATTCTGGATTTGCAAGTGTCTCAAATTGAATTCTATTTTAACTTCTAAATTTAATTAACATTTTTTCCACATATGCAAGCAACAACTAAGGCGAATACCTTCAACACATTTTCGGCATTTCCTAAAAATTTCTTGAAATAAATTTGCCACAGCTGTTGCACCAAATTAAGGCATAAAATATTTAAAAGCTAAATTTCAAGTGTTGGTAGTTAGTACACCAAGTATGAGAGGTTAAACTGTCAGGATTTGCTTAAGATTTCACATATCCTTTTTTTTAATGCCTGTCAAATGTCAACACCCACTGCTGCATGGCCACCGCATTATAATAAACATTTTAAGGCTTAACTTAAATGACAGGCGTCACATATTTTCGCTTATTTTTCCAGCTTATGATTATTCTATTATATTTCGGTTTTTAGGACTTTTAAATTCTTTTCACCTTTCACCTAAATTTAGATTTTGAGTTTGCACAACATTTAGTGTAGCTTTAAGAGCGTGACGTAAAAGGGCCTGTGTGCATTTCTGTGGCATATCAGAAAATCCTTTTTAAATTTATGTAAGCATTTCTGCCTGTAACTGAGCACTTAACTGCGTTTAATAATTACAACGTATTTATGGTTAATGTTCAAAATCCAGAACTTTGCTACTGTACAAGCCTTCACTTGCCACTTTGTCTGCCTACATGCCTGCCTGCTCGACTGCCGACTGCCTGACTGCCGGGTGCCTGTTAACTGCAGTTTTATGTGAAAACCCAAAATAAATGCACAAAAACTTACCAGACAAAGGTAAAATTATGCTGTAGTCAGCACTCATTCGTTCACTGTCTGCAGCAAAACATTGGCTAATATGAAACAGAAAGGTTCAGTCATTTAAGTATAGAAGTTGTTATTCAGTCGAAAGTGGAATTTATGGAAGCTAAACATATTAAAGAACTGAAGTTTAAAGTTTAAACAGTTTGCTTACTGATAATTCAAATTATTTAAATGGATTGGTGAATGTTTTAAATTCATCAATTTCAACAAAAGTTAAAGGTGCAATCATAATTTAATAACAGAAATAAATCTTTTGTATATAATCAATCAATTTTTAGTTTAATTTCTTTTTGAACATACATTCGACCTATGATCAAATTAATATTTTTAAAACTGCTTACACTATTTTTATGGTAGTCATCAATCCCACGTTACCATTAAATAGCTAACAGAAATTTTTTGGGAAATAGGTTTTCTATCAACAAATAAAGTTTGGACGCACTTTGTCCCAATAACTATAATTTTCCACCCAAATGGAATAGAAGAGCAATGGCAAAAACCGCTTCCATTTTTCAGGTAGAGATTCATGCCTTAGATATATGTGCTAGAGAGTGCCTACGCAAGGGCACACAATACCAAAATGTGCGTTATTACGGACAGCCAAACAGCTCTGAAATTTTTATCAAGCTCTTTTTTCCAATCAACGTTGGTCTAGGAATGTTTTAAACTTCTCAAAAATTTAGCATCGGAATATCTAGTTTTTTTAGACATGAGGGCATGTACTCCTTTTATTGGTCCAGAGCTCTTTTGTGGAATAGTTTCACAAATAACTTAATATAAGAACGAGAAAAATGAAAACTGCTTGAACACTGGAGAGTACAAATAGGCATGTAGCCGTCAAGAAGATTTATTAATACCGAACACATCACAGCAGAAATGATATTAAACTCTACATTGAACTGTTTACACGAGACTGTAGACTCAATTACTACATGAAGAATATAGGTGCGGTAGAAAGTGATTCTTGTCATCTCTATAATGAGAAGAAGGAAATATCAAAACGTGTTCTATATTAAAATATTAAACTCTACATTGAACTGCTTACAGGAAAGTATAGCCTCAATTACTACATGAAGCATATAGGTCAGAATGAACGTGTTCTATGCAACTGCCAAACGGCGACAAAACGTAGACTGAACTATCTTGGAAGTCGGAACTTAATCCAAAATCAAATAAGTAAAATTCGGCCCACAGCAATTACGAGATTTATAAATATTCTAGAAATGTTGTAGTTGGGTTTTTCTTTAGGCGTACAATAGATCTTTTCAGGTCGGACTGCACTCACAGTCTATTATTTAATAATAATAATAATGCAAGAAAAATAAACTTACAATTTTTTTAATAAAATATGTACTGTAGCTGAGTACTATAATAAAGAAAAACTTAATTTAACATATTTCATATTGCAAATTCTTTTTTTATATTTATTTTCAAAATTAATAAACATTATTTTATTTGCAGCAATTTCTGCTTGCAACCTGAGCTGTTATATGCTCCACTACGTACTATTAAAATTTCAAATATTTAAGTAAAAAGAAAACAGGTCAGCAGTTCTAAACTCAACTTAACAATATTGAAAACTCACACAAAATTTATTATAATTTTTATAACAAAAACAGTAAGTAAAATTGTACAAATATTTGTAGCAAATCAATTGATTGATTTGCACAGATACATACCTACCTACATCGGCATACCCTACATACTTATGTAAATGCAATACTCGTACATTTTAGCACATATGCACAAATACAAAACATCGTCAATCAGTTGAAATGCTCTCAACTGCAATCCTTGCTGCATTCAGTGTCTAGCACTTATATATATCTACAGATATATCTATCTACAGATATATCTATCTACAGATATATCTATCTACAGATACATCCATGTATAGATATTTGTATGAGTGAGTGTTGAAAATTTATTGTTATAGAGAATAACGAACTAGGATACTACAAGGAAGAATGAGTGCATAATAGCATTTAAATAATTTACAATCGAGCAGTACTTGAAATTGCATTCGTTGCAATAATAAAGCTCAGCAAATCTTATTTAAATATTTTGTGATATTGACATAAAAGTTTTTGCTCGAAAGTCAGCAAAAATCAAGAAAGTAAATATGAGTCCCTGATAAAATGCAAAACGATAAGGAAAAACTTTTCAACAATAAATATTTAAATTGTATAATTTTTTTGCGAAAATATCAGAGCAGATTGTACCTTAAACATACATTAAGACTGAAAAGTTTTCGGAAATTCTCATTTAAAATTCGCGCGCTGTATATTTTTCGATATTTTAAGTTTATGTAGTTTGGCAGCACTGTCCTTAATTACTATGCCAAAAATGAGCGCGATCTGTCAGACAGTTCGTTTACGGCAGCTGTTGAACCCAGTTCACCTCAGTAGTGCGTTGCGAAATGTCTTCGACGGTCGTACGACCGTCCTGAAAGGCTTTGTACCACTCATAAACTTGAGTTTTCGATAAAACTGATTCCCCATAAGCCTTTTGTAGCATTCGCAACGATTCTGCACACGAAATTTCGTTCGAAACACAAAATTTGATGCAAACTCTTTGTTCAATATTTTTTTCCATTGTTTTTTTCGCAACGCACTACTGAGGTGAACTGGTTTCAACAGCTGCCGTAAACGAACTGTCTGACAGATCGCGCTCATTTTTGGCATAGTAATTAAGGACAGTGCTGCCAAACTACATAAACTTAAAATATCGAAAAATATACAGCGCGCGAATTTTAAATGAGAATTTCCGAAAACTTTTCGGTCTTAATGTATGTGCATAAATTGTTATTTACTCTGAAGTCAAGTTGTATTTTAATTATAAAGTTTCATTTTTTTACTATATTTGTTTTTGTATTTTAAATCATTTTTATTCCAAAAGTATTTAAAAGGTAAATTTATGAAATAAAAAGTAAAGTTTTATATAAATATTGATTGAATAAATTGTCATATATGCAGCAAATGTTATGGTGAAATATTTTATATTACTTTTAGTTTTATATAAGCATAATTATTAAAAATAAATAGTGATTTACAATGATAAAGTTAATTTATAGTTCTTGATCCTTTGTGAATTGACGACAACTAACGCATCCGTATAAAACAAGAATTGTATGAGCTTCATCACGACATTAACACCACACAGCGTATTTATATCCAACGTCTTCACTGGCTTGATCAATTCGTGAGAATGGATGATAAAGTTCTAGCAAAATAAGTGCTTGAAGCGACAGCAACGAATAATATGTTTCCAATAGTAAAGTTTGAGAAGTCATTACTGAAGAATAGACCTTATCAACCTAAAATTCATCTTGAAACTCAATTTTTGAGAAATGACTAATGAAGTTTGAATCGCTTAATAAACATGTAATTTGACTTGAATTCAAACGTTTTCAAAGTACGTCAAGAGCACCGTCAAGAGCACCTGAATTTACTTATCAAGAAAATTTGGAGAAACCCATTGAGACTCTGATTTTAACATAGATTTCTATATGTCAACTAGAATTATCGTATAGAAAATCAAAATCACTGCATACTATTCTATTTTATATATTTAAGTGATGTGCACAATAAATTTATTTTTAGTTTTATGTTCCAGTAAATAGAGATATTAAATACAAACGCCTTACGATTGTCAGATTGTATATACTGTAAAAAACCTTAAAAGTTCTGACAAACATATCTAAAAATTATGTCCAACAACTCCATGTTTTGAATATTTCAACTTAAAATGTAAAAAAAAAATTCTTTATTTAAATTATCTTTAAGCCGACTTAAAATGCAAAAAATCACTTCTTTGATTAAAACTAAATCATCTTTGTTGGCATTTTCTTTGATGAGTTCTTCACACTTATTTGAAAAAAATTTAAATAAGTTAAATTTAATGTATCCTACTATATATTATTTTTAACAAGAAACCGCTTCTATTATATCAAACCTCTTCTATTATTGTATAAAAAACCCACCTAAGAATAAATATCAGACTAGGAATTAATATCACAGAATATCACAGTACAGAAGCTTTGACTATATATAGTATATGGTCCTTTTAAAAAAACAATATTAATTTTAAATACCCAATCTAAATGGTTGGAATATTACTTATTAATTGAATTTCATCACAACAACTATTGGATCAATATTCCACCATTCATATCCTTAATATATATTTAAATTAAGATATATAGCGTAAAGTCAACTGGAGTGATGATCGGTCACTTAAATGACCACCTGAAAGACGCCACCTGGTGTAAAGACGCGTGTTAGAAGACTCCACGAGATCGATTAAACTAAACGTATTAAAAACTCATACGAGTTGCTTACATTATAAAAAAGAGCCATATTATCCTTTAAAGAAAATACATTTTAATAATCTAATTTTCTCATTGTAAATATTTATATATATCTTAAGTATGTATATATTTACATATTATACATACATTTTATACATATATATATTTACATATTAAATATATATTTTTATTTATGTTTATTATATATATATATATACATTTACATGTTGAATAATATATATTTTTATTTATATTATATATTCACAATATATATATATATAGTAAAAGTTAATTGCACTTTACATACCCAATTTATTCTTAATGCAAAAGAAAAATAATATTCTTCCTTCATATGAAAAAGTTATAAACATTATTTTTGTCCAGCAATTTGATTAATTATATTTTTATTACAAATATGTTTCTTTTAGTTTACTACACTTAAGTGGAAAATCGCCCTTAAGTGATACTTATCACTTTAAGCGTATATGTATTTCTGTGTGAATAGATATGTAAGAATATAAATATGTATATATTTTTATTTCTCAAAGTTATTAATTGTAATGGGCTAATAAACCGAAGGGCGTTTCACATGTCAATTGCTCGTTAAAGCATATAGATTAAGTTTATATTTGTTCTAATGTGTCAGCAATTGATCGGTTCAGATGATTAATTAAGGGTGAAAATAATTGTGTATATAGAACAGTTGTTAGTGGCAAGTGTTTAAGAAATAATCATAAATCGTTTTTAAGTGGTGTTGAAGAATACATAAAATAATTAAATTCGTTATTAAAGTTGTAATTTTTTTAATTGTTTATATATATGTATACATTGTTAATTTGTTTGTAAACTGTTTGCAGTAATTATATACAATTACATAGAACAATGATAATAAAAGGTACAAAGGGAAGTGTTGTTTTCTATCATTGAAGAAAAAAGTTCAATCCGCATTGACATTTAGAAATTAATAAAGCTTATAATATTTTTAGTTCTAGTTTAAAAACTAGATTTAGTTAAATAAGAATCAGACAATGATATATTTTTTGATAACTACAACACATAAGTTAAGACTGGGTTAAATGGTTTTGCTGAGACTACACGTCCATCTGTAAATTGTGATTGAATGAGGTTGGAAGCACTTAGCACCTGTATCTCTTCCCTTGGATGCGCCACATTTCGATGACAGTGTGAAAAGATATCGATTTTACTTTTTAGTAAAATTTTCTTTATTTTTAAATTATGGCAAAACGGATATCGGCAAACCTTCCTTTCGGCGGTTAAATTTTTCTAACCGGTAGTAAGAGAATGTGGAGTTGACGTATGCTACTGCAATGCAATTTAAATAAATATCTAAATTTATATTTGAATACAACTCTTTATTGAATCGCTTTAGTGGAAGCATATGTACACACATAATTTATTAATTACATTCTGCATATATATTATTAAATTTATATACCTAGATAGTATTGAATATATATCTCTAAATTATTGAATATCTATACCTAAAAATTTATAATAATAATAGAATAAAATATTATGTATTTATTTTATATATATATGATATGTATATAACGTGCAGGTCCAAAAATACCAGTCATGTAAGCGAAGCAATCATAAAAATAAGGAATAGCCGCGAAGTAGAGTGAACGCGGGTGGATGGGCCTGAGTCAAAACAAATTTGATGTATTTTGTTTCTGAAATCAACTATTAAATATTACTAACGTAACAAACTGTTTCCAATACAATCAATTGTAATAATGTACATACTTTTTAATCAGTATATTTTATAACTTTTTATTAAAATTTTTAATTTAAAACCTATTTATGTATATTCATATATCATAAAATATAGTATATAAAATATCAATATATTATAAAAATCTACGATCGTAAGATATATTTTTGTTTTTTTAAATTATGTTGCATGTAATATGAATACTTTACTATGAAATACTTTTTAAATTATTTACAGAGTTCGGAACCGACACACCTCCATATGTTCTACAATTTAAGTAGAACATATGGAGTGTTATATTTATAACCAAAATATAGAATGGTTGCGCATAACAATAAAGAAATCCCAATCGTCAATATGAGTACATGTAAGCTGAGTACAAAATCTAGTTTAAACTTATCTTTGTCAACTATAAGTTGTGTCAATATGGACACTAAATACTTGGAAACTTTAGCGTTTCAAATCCCAATTGAATTATTAAAAACTTTTTCGTATATATGTTCAGTGGCACAAAATTCTAACAAACACGAGAACTTAATATAAACAAACGTGATAAAAAAAATATATATTATATATGTAAACCTGTTCGCTATACTTTTTGTGTTAACGTTAACTAAAGGAACCAAATTATTATCAAAAAAACAAAAAAATAAAAAGGCAAAAAAAACTTTTTAGTAAACATTTTCTTTCCTGATGACAAAATTAAATTTTGTGTCTCTTTAGATACGTTTACTAAGTATTAAGTTGCCTCTTGGAGACCCCTTGAAGTATGCAATGATTTATACCAACATTTTGTAAATATTCTTTTAAGTTGCAAAGTTCCTGTGCGCCATTTTACAAATTTTCTTTGTTTTTCATACATATATCTGCACATCAGCAGCTGTTTTTCAAATATGTATATATATTCACACATGTATGTAAATTTATTCAATTAAAACTGCAACCCTTAAAGTTTTATGGAATTTTGTTCTTAAAATGCAATTGCATTTTAAATAACTTTAATGTATCAATCAATAATTGTGCAATCCTTTACATTAAGATATTTTTTTTTTTTGTAATATTACCAGATATTTTATGCACTCAGTGTTAAGTGTTATTGAAACTGCTCCAAATTTACTATTAAAAGTTTTATGTAATATACAAAGTTTTTCAGAAGTTATCCCATAAAAAGCAACGGAATAGTGCCAGTCCAAAAGGAAAAGAGCTAATTGATTTCATCGATGCAGTAAAAATTCTTCTAATGGAGGTTTTAAAACCACTTAAAATTTGCGAATAACACTGCACCAATGTTAAAAAAATTTTTATAGAAAACTTTTTAAAATGCAATAAAAATAAAGAAAAAATATAAAAATTTAAAGTATCATATAATTTAAACAATAAAATGAAAATCTATAAATATAAACTTTTTAATTTTGTAAGATAGAAATATAAAAATATATCTTTTTTATTTTTATCAATATATTCTATAGTATCTATTTCATTGCAGTTCTCTATGCAAACATGGATTTTTATTTTTTGTTAAAAAAAAACCCTTTCGCAAAATTATTTACGCAGTCATTTACTTAAATAAATAAACACTGCATTCGAATTGATACTAATAACTGAGAAATAGAGCCAACTGGGAATGGTTTGCAGATGGAAAAAACTAAAAAATACGATAGTGAATGAATGCATTCATTTCTGACGAAAAATCAATAAAAAATGTGAAGTACAATAAATTATTTTAAAATAACCCTACTTTTAAGAATTTCTATAATTTCTGAAGTACTTATTTGTCAAATACTTCTTTATTGTTTCTCTAAAAAATAGAGTTATTAATATTAACTTAACCCAACTTTACCCAAAATCGAGTCTTACAATTAGAATTACTATTAAAATTAAAATTAGAATTGTAATCATCTAGGGCAGTAACCAATGGAAAAAGTAAGACGTAACTAGAACTACAATATAATTAGAAGTCTCCTTTTAGTCATCATAACATGCATCACCATTTTGTTGAGAAGAAAGCATAAACTAAAATATCCCATCAAGCATCCTGCCTGCAATATCAACTTTCTCTTATTGAAGAAAGACGATGGAGTCAGAAATAAATTATCATGACGATTACCTAAAATGTTGCTTCACTCGTAAAGTTTCTTTATTTGTCAATCATTATTTTAGTTTCGGACCAATTAATTCTCTTCGACGGATCCTATCCGTAAAATTAGATGGCTAAACTAAATCTTATAAAGTAAAAAACAATATATTTTTTTTGTTTCCACTTTGTAATGCCTTTCTATTTTTATTAGAAAGAACAATGTGTATAATGCAAACCATATATTGTTATTCATAAAGTGTTATTTATCCATCCATATCTGTCCACATCCATCCATCTGTCTAATGAATTTATCTTTGTGTCTATCATATGTTTATCTATGTATGAATTTATGTATGTATCAATGTAGCTATATAGGCATTTATCTATGTATATGTCTATGTATCTAACTATGCATCCATAGATGTATCTAACTACGTAACTATCTATGTATCTGCCAATGTATCTATCTATGTAACTTTATGTCTATCTCTGATAACATTTTTATGGAACAGTATTGAAGAGAAGGAAACAGATCAAGTTTGCACCTAATAGGTGATGTCAGAGTCGCAATATTATAAAAAAATAATATTTTACTCTCTTTATTTTAAAACAAATAAATATATTAACTTATATCATTTTAAATTTATATTATAATCAAAGCGCAGCTTTTCCTTATTAAAAGTTTATTTAGAAAAAAAAAACAACAATACCAACTACAATGGCATGCATCACGACATATAAACGAAAAGTCTGAAGTATCAGATTTAAAAAGAAAAATTAGTAGGAAAAATTAATAACAACATAATGAACGTTTGAATAATAAAAAAATACCGCAATAAACGGAGTTAATGAAACACCAGGAGAGTGCACAGCATGATAAAATTGAGTTTGGCTGATTTAAATTCGATACTTTCTGCATAAAATTTTTTTTAAATATTTGCCAAGAAACTTCCAGCAAAACACTACCTACTTCATATCGAAACAGCAAAGAGTAGTGAACATTGTTTTTACAGAAAGTTCAGTTATCAGAAACGGGATATACTACAACAAGATTTTATCCCTAAAGAGATTTTTTTGATTTTCTAGACTCGAAGAGATTCTCTCTGGTTAAATAGAAATTGACAGTTAACTATCTAGCTTATCCAATCTATAACATTTTATGGAAACATGCCAAGTGCTGAAAGATTTTTGATTACAAATATTTTCTTGCAAAGTGAATCTGAACTGAATGATGCCTCAAATCAGGGCTGTCAAAAACACGGTCCGCGGACCACATGGCCCGCGGTTAATATTTGTGCGACCCGCACCATGTTTTTAATCTACTACAATTACTGAAATTTTCTTTTAATGCACTAGTAAAACTATATTATTTTATTTTTATACCAAATAAATGAATTTAAATTGATCAATTATTAAAACTAAATTTAACATTATAACCGTATTTTTATTTTTATGTATTTGTTTCTGCGGGCCTTCAATCTGTACGATGATTTGTATTGGTCCGCAAAAGCAATTGGTTCTGATAGCCGTGTCTTAAATGATGTGAAATGAAAAAACGACTTTAATGTTGTAAAGGAAGCAATTATGCACAGAAGTTTCCTTATTAAGAAGTTAAAAAAAACTATAATAATTTAATTTTACACTTTAATAGGATAATATTATAAGTTATTTTTATTCATGTTTTTCCTTGTTTTATTATTTAACTTTATTAAAATACTTTTACACTCTTTTATTATTAATTTTATATAAAAGCATTTACATCAAAAACTTGTAAAATATGTACCAGTGTTTCTTATTTGATAATCTTTTAGAAAAATAACATAAAAAGAAGAATAAAATCACAAAATAAACATTTTCTTTTATTTTTTAAGCAAACCCATCAAAAGCGGAAATACCAAACGCCATATTGAAATAACAATTTGGAACAACAATGGCGAATGAAAACTAAACCAGAAGCAAATAAAGGCAAATACAAGGTGGAAAATTAAAAGTAGAACAAAAATGTGACCGTAGAACTGCAGAAACTCTAGATTTTATACAATGTGAAAATAAAAAACCTAATAAAAAAATATTTAAAAGTAGAAAGTATTAAGAACTTTAAATGCAATTACAAATTGAAAAGAAATGAAAGTAGGAAACAAGGACGAGAACAAGTGCAAGAATAGCAACAATAATGAAGAGAAAGTCGTATGTACTAGGATACTTGAGGAAGCCACAGGTTGCTAGTTGCAGGTTGTAGGTCGACGTTTGTTGTTGACTACACGTACGGCTTACAGAGTTGCTTGTTTATTATTTTCACTGCAACAAAACTCGCAAAACATTTTCCTGGAGATTCGTAAAGAACGTTTAATATGACGAAAAAAGGAAACACAGATTGAATGCAGTGAAAAGTTATTGCTGATGCGTGAAAATGCATGATTCAATGACATTCAATGTGTAGCTGTACCGCGAGTTGACTTTGTAAGGAATTCAGATATAAAACATACAAACGTCAAAATATCTTGAGACATTTTCACAACATTTTTATTTATTTATTTTCTCTTTTTCATTTTACACGTCGACTATACTTTGTAGATACCTCGTAGTAAGTGAGTGAGTGAGGATGTAACAAGAATATTAAAACGCAGAGATGGCACACTAACGGCGGAAACAGAGCATATGATATATTCGTAGATACTTAAATAAATCTGTAGCGTATGAGCACTTGTGTGTTATGGCACACGTTATCAAAGTAGTTACAGATAAAAATATTGTCATTTAACCCACATGTTTACAGCACATCGTTAACTGTGCAAGTGTGCAAGTGTGCAAGTTTGTGTTAAAGTGTGTAGGTTTTAATTTAATTGAGATAAACATTTGTCAAAAAGACTTAAGTTTGTGTACAAATAAATAAGAAATTTATTTGAAATATCTTGAAAAACGTTCTTGAGTGGTTGCATACATGCAACATAAAAGATTTATTTTTATATCTTATGTGAAATGTGGTTCCAGATAAAAAAGACGCTAACAAGTAATAAAAAAATAAAAATGTGAATAAATAAAATTAGGTGATCATTATCTCAAGGATAAAAATATTTTAAAATATTGTTAATTGTTATAATTAAACAATTTGTTAATTTTATAAATTAAATCTTACAATAAAACATAAATAAATTCGATATATAAAAAAACGTATTCCATAATGAATTATTTTTATAAATAGAATAGAAATTGATATTGTACTAAAATATAAAATAAATACAAATATGTGTAATATTTAGATATAATACTATAATAGAATATAATAATAGAATATAATAATAGTATATAATAATAGAATATAATAATAGAATAAAAAAAACAAACAACAACTTAACAAAAAAAAAAAGTAATATATAATATATAGAATATATAAAATTAATATGTACTCTGTATGTACATATTAATATACAGGGCAGAACAGGATACAGGACACCTTATAATAAAGTAGCAAGAACGTAAGTGCCTTGTTATACATAGAGTCAGTCCTATGTGAAATATTTATTGTTTTCAATTTAAATTACAAATATTTGAAGAGAAATAAGAAAGAACATACAAATAAGCTTTGGCAATTGTACTGAGGATTTTTGTCCCTATCACGTTGGTTAAAACAGTGTTGGTCATTAATATATGTCCAAAATTTAATATTAAGAACAAATATGTTGGTTAGAGCAGTCTGTCAAACACACAATACGCTGAGCGCACTTGAACTATAACACAGATACATTGGTGTATGATCAAAAAAAAATTGAAAAATAAAAATCAAAAACTCTTAAGAGAGAACATGAAAATTATCTTTGACCACCATTTATTAATCCGCATTCGTCTAACAAAAGGCTCTATGTAGGGAATCTCTTTGCTGAAACTGAGAGTTTCATGTGTGAGATATAGATTGGTTTAATTCTTACTTATAGTTATCGTGGATAGTATAACAAATTAACAAGAAGATAATCTCTGTCGAAAATGTGGATTAGTACCAGTAACAATAAATCACATTAACTCGAACTGTTCGAACAGGCACAATGCTGTATGTGGTGTTAATCACTAAAGACTTACGTTTCAAAAGCTCATAATATTATTATAGGTATAACAAAATAACAAAGCCTTATATTTAAATATTTGATAGGATGAATTATTTAACATACCTAATTTATGCTGCTATTCCCCATAATGGCAATAATAAAGCAAAGCATCTGACAAACTACACGGCACTACTCGATAAAGCAAATAAATGTGGGTAAATGAACCGGTGATAACACTATCCGTAATAATATCAGTCACTAGAACAATACCTAAGATTCTTAAACATTGCGTAGACACAATTAAACTTTCAGAACAACTTATAACCTTTTGCTGAATGGTAAGGGAATGGTAAGTAGCATTAGCGATATAGTTGCAAAATATAAACTATATTTAAACAAACCATAAATTATCTGATATATTCAGAATTATGTGAATAAGAACATGAACACAGTCGCACAGATGTGTAATTCATAACAACAATAATAATATATAATATAAATTATACAAATTGCTTTATTTTTAATTATTCTATTGAATTTGTTTCATTTTTTTATTATTTTTATTTTATTTTTTATATATTTTTTATATATATATTTTTTAAATTATATATTTGTTATATATATTTATGAAATCATTATTTAAATATGTGTTTTTATTTATTAATCTTTAGTAAGTTCCTTTGTTCAACTTTTTATATTCAAAAATCAATACAATTCAATTTTTATTAAACAATTTAAGTTAAATTATTTATTTTTTATTTTTTTTTCCTTTAAGCAATTCTCATTCCACAAAAAAAGCAATCAATCAGGCAACTTTGTTAAAAGGAAATCTTTTTTAAAATCTTCATTGTATAAATGTGAAATGACAGGAATACATTCAACTGCTCATAATACTTTAATCACAATATTTGGTTGCTGGTATAATTAAGGATATAATTGACATAAAAATTTTGTATGCTGCATCAATTTTCGTTTCCAACCATGCCTCTCTTTACAATAAAAACTCACAAAAAACAATTTTTTCTTTTTAATTTGTTGGCTTTCATTAAATATTTATATGCATTTTTAAGCGTTTTTACTGATAGATACCAGCACTTCGGAATAATAAACCACTTTAATTATATTATTTTATGCAATTGTAATCGGTTTAACAAACGAGTAGTTATCTGTGTAATCGAGATTAATTCACAATATATTCATACCCAATGCATTAATGTGACATATATGAGATTGTATACACATATATACTATATAAGCACATATACATATATTAAATAAAGCATAAAGTTTAATGTAATTTAAAATTTAATGCACTTTTATTTAAGTGAATATCGGATATAAAGATTTCCTTTAATAAATATTATATTAAAAAAATAATTTAAAAAAGAATGGATATGAAAAAATCAGGTATAAAAGCAAAATTCATTTTCACAACAAAGGATTCGGTAAACCGAAATCTCTGCTGAGTATTTTGGGTTGTTATAGGTAGGTGTTCTTAATAACAAGACTTTTTAAAAACAGGTATCTGTTGTGTGACAATTAATGGCAAAGATTTGTATTTATGAGAGCTCGTTACAATTTCAGGAGATTCAAAAGCTCCAAGAGCTTCATACTTTTTTATTCATTATAAAGAAACTTTTAGAGTTTCGAATTCTTCGAAATGATCATCTGTGATGAGACCACCTATTGTCAATCGATAAGGTAAGACGTTCACTGAAATGTGAAAGATGATTAAAAATTGTTGGTAATGCTTGATTTTATAAAACTGTTTCTGAAATAAATAAAAAAACAACAATATTTTTATGATACCCTTCATATTAAAAAATGTAAATAGGGTAGGTAGGTATATTAGATTTGTGAAGATTTTTCCAATTGAAGGAAGCGTCGCAAGACCCCATAAAACATATATATACTTGATCACCTCGATTAATCATGTTTGTTTTAAGTTCTTTGTCTGTTTATTCTGGCAGTTGAACAGACGATAACTGGCCTTCAGTAATTTTTCTGTTTCACTTTAACTAGTCCTTCCGTTTTTGAGCTATTCGAATGAAACATCATACATACATTTTTCGGAAGTGAACCCTAATCATTTGTCGCATTTTTAAAAGTTGAACTAGTATACTCTATAGCTACAACATAAACTGAACAAATATATATTAGTTTTCCCCGTTTTTAATAAAGACATACAAATTAAATTTGGTGTGACATGTACTTATTTTCATATAAGCGCAAGTTGAAATGCTTATATTATATTATATTAGTTTGGCTTTAGATATAACTGACGTTTCAGATATATACATTTATGGTAGAATATTTTTGATGTATTTACTTCAAATTTGGAACTAAACAGAATGCAACCTGTGTATTAAATTCACATATAGTGCATATAATAAGGACGATTTAGGGTCACGAAATATTTTTTTTAAAAAACTTTTTTATTTTTTAATGCATTCACTTCTAATTTAGAATTAAAATGTATGCTATAACAGTAATATATCAGTAATATTTTAAGAGAATTTACACTAGAATTTAAATTAAAATAAATTACTGTAAAAGAATAATATGCTATAAAAGAGTAATATGAGTAATAGCATGAGTCATAATGAGTAATATGCATAGCAAAAGTGATATGATTCAGTTCAGATTTGGATAAAGTTATCTTATCCAAATCTCAGTTCTATAAACGATTTTTTTATTTGTTTATAATTTTAGCCAAATTTCATTTTTGGTCCATGTTTTGAAAAATACAATCAAGTTTCATTTGAATATCAGTTAAATATTATATTAACTAATATCATTTAAATATTACAACTTATCGAATTTTGAAAACTATATGCAAAGTTTGTTTTTTCCGGTGTAAAAAAAGCGAAGATATTTTTTACATAACCGAAAGTATTTTTAGCAATAATAACAAATAGATAAATTAATTAGTTACAACCAAAAAGAAAATATTTTAGAAATTTCTTACAATTTCTGTGTAAAAGGGTATAAAATGTCAGATCAAACTTGGTCTAATAATACTTTCAGTGATGAGTCTATGATCATATCGGTTTTAATATCAAATAATTGTCGCCGTAGTGTTAGTGCTGCAACACCGGCACCAATCATGAATCTTTCATGGGGTGAACCATCATCGAATATGAGAAAACTACACCATGCACACGAAAAATCCTTCCTCAATGTACTTACTTAGCCTGAAATCTATTAATATTGATAACTATTATATTACTTTTATGTATTACATAATTAATTAATATTAATATTATAATATTAATATATGTAATTAGGGATCGCTTTAAGCTTTAACTTTGCTGAAGCTTAGGTTAGGTCATATCAGCGATCCATAGGGGATCCACTTAAACCTATTGGATCATTGTGTTACCGTATATAGAGGAAGCACATGATTTTAAAACTACCTAGAACTTTAGGCGAAGCTTAGAATGTTTAGGATTCTTTGGCGAAGCTTACATCTTTAATATTTTTTATTATTAAAACACTTGGAATACTTTTTGGCCAAAAAATATCACCCAAACGAATTTTAAACAAAACGGGCATTAGCCCAATTTATGTACTAATAGTATTAGCTTTATTTTTAATTGAAGTTCTATTTAAATTTCAAAAGCAATTACATTTTAAATCCACTTCAACATGTCATTGTCAATACTACTGTAAATCCTTAATAATTTAAAATCCTTTGAACACACGCCTATCCAGAAATTTCTTATACAATGAAATTTATTTCAAGATTTTGCTACGTACAATACACAAAGTTGCATTACGCTTTTGTAAATTACAGCAACAATAAACTTGAATAAAAAGGACAATAACTCACAGCAGGACATGTCAAGGTAGATAGATGATAAACACAACTGTAGTAGCAATTGTGACGTGCTAACGTGTTTGAGTTATTCGTAGCATTTTAACTGCAATTGAAGTATATTTGATGTGATTTCTTATGTGATTTGATGATAACTTTGTTAGCAGAAATAAGGATTTAATATGACAGTGATTACTTTGCCAGACAAACGAACAAATCAAAGTTCAAAATTTAATTAATTTAAATCCTTAAAATATATGAAAGGATTACAATTGTACAAAAGTAAGCATTATAAAGCGTTATAGCAGACAAAAGTGCACGAAGAAAAGGAACGACGTTAAGCAGCTTATGTATCTTATGTATATACACAACTACCTATAGATGAATGCAAATCTATCGCAAATCAAGCAACAAATGCACAGATGCACTACGTCAAAAGGCAAAGGCAAAGGCAAAGAATCTGAAATGTAAAACAAGTAACACAAAAAAGGACAACTGGCAAAAAATTTATAGAAAAACAATTTTTTTAAGTCATTGCACACAACAACAAAATGGAGGCAAAAATGGCACAATAATGAATTGTAAATTGATGAACTGTGAAATAAGCACGAGCTTAAATCAACTACAAAAAAAAATAAAAAAAAATGAAAAAAAATTCAAAGGATATATTTTGAAAAAAAATCAAAAAAAAAATTTAAAAAAATGGAAAGCAAAACTCTTAAATAAAAAAGCAAGGAAATAAATAAAACGTCAGAGGCGGAATAACAAGTGAAAAAATGCAATTGTGCAGCAAAACTGAAGGATAATGGATTTTTATAAAACAAAAGAAGCTAAAAGCTCTCATTCTTAGTTTTCCTTTTTAGCAAAATTAAAGGCGAAGGAAAACAATACTTTTATTTTTTTAATTTCTTAACTCTCCTTTTCAATTCTACTGTTAAAAATTGTTAATGTTAAAAGTTAACTTTTAAAATTAGTTTCAACTTTCTAATCCGATACCAACTGCAAATGCTGCTAATTAACACTTTGAGGAGTGTTTAATTCAATTAAATGAATCCAATTCAAACCACAACTGTTAGTTGGAATAAAATTAGAAATCGTTTGAAACGACAATTAGAAGCAAATTGTATTTGTTTTTGTTTAAACGGAAATTTTATAATATTTTCTAAACGGAAATAATAGAATAAATGCAATGAATATAGAAAATTCACAAGGAGACAACTGAATTTATGTCATGTTTTTAATTTAACAAATTAAAAAAAATTAAATTTCATATAATTTCAACAAATTTTAATTTCATATAATTTAATTAACATAGATTAAATATTTTTTATTGCACGACAAAATATAAAACAATTAAAACAATTATATAAATATAAATAATTAGTAATATATTATGAAATAATTACAATGAAAAACTCAATTTTTAAGTGTGTATCACACCCTGCTCTATTCTCCAGAACTTTACAAATTTCTTTGCAGCACTTTTCATACTATTGAAATCCTATTTAAAAGTTGGACTTATTTATGTCAATACCAAAGGCAAAGGCATGAAGTATATCTTTTTCGTTATGCTGATATATAAGTCATATATATATATATAAAAGCGAACGATGAATAAATTTCGAAAAACAGCGTTTGTAGATCAAAAAATTTGAAATTGATTTTTAACGTTCGTTTTGAAGAAAGAAACTAAATTCTTAATATAAACTATATAAACTTTTCAATAGAGAGATTTTTATCGAAGTGTAGTGAAATTACAACAACAAAAAAATTTATTAGTTTTGCATTAATTGCATTTAGGGTTCACTATATAGTTGCTTCGAACTGCTGAAAATTACTTAAGTAAATTTTTTACCGACAAACCACAGAAGTTCTTTACAAATAAAAATAAAAAGCTAACCGAAAAAGGGCAAATGGCAAATATTTAATTGATTAAGATTGATTTTTAATAACGAAAATTTTTGGTTCAAAAATGTACCCAAAAAAAAAAAAATCAGAGAAAATGCAGAGAAATCTTAACATAAATCTAGACCAGATAAACTTATTAGAGGTGTGGCTTAAAGAATAGAAAATTTTAGTTGCAAAGTAGTTATTACACTTTGAGAAAGTGTCTGTGTGAAAAATTAATCAAAAAGAAGAAAGTGGTAAAATGACAGTTTGCAGTACTAAAAACAAATTAGAAAAATTAGAAAAAAAGAAATAAAAAGCAACAAGAAAACAGCAAGCTAACAGCACTAAAAAATCAGTGATATTACTTTATCAAAAAGTTCTGTTGAAAAAAAGGTGCCAGTGCATCTTTTACAGTAGACAATCTACGTTGCCCAAAAGTCAATTTAAAATCAAATGAAAAACGAAATGGAAAGAAAGAAACTGGAAAAAACATGTTACAGTATTAAAAACAAATAGAAAAATTAGAAAAACGGCATTTAAATAAAAAAAAAGAAATACAAAATTTAAAAAAAAGGAATAATAATTAAAAAAAAGGAATTAAAATTTAAAAAAAAGGAAATAATATTAAAACAAAAAAAGCAATTAAAATAAAAAAAAATGTGCCAACTAACAGCACTAAAAAAGTGTAAAATTATCTTATTAAAAAGTTCTGTTGAAAATTTTAGTATAAACATTTCAATTGTAAAAAAAATAATAAACAAAAAACCTTAAATGAAATGGTTATAAATAAAATTACATTAGCTTTGTTCAACCGATGGAAATATTTTAATATTCAATTTCGTTCAAGGTATTTGAACATAATCGCAAGTTTTTCTCCTTTTTAAATGAATCATACTCAAGTAACAAATAAATTTTATAGCAAAATTTGATAAAGGATACTTATCAAAGTTATTTTTAGATACTTTTGGTTATATATAAAAGTTTTTTTTTTATTCACAATCTAGTGAGACCCTTAGGAAAGCAGAAAGAGAAATCAGAACTGATTTCCGGCAAAAGTGTGAATTTTCAAACTTGAAAATCATTGTGAGTACCACATTAAATTACGAGTACTTGATGGCGAACATTATATCACGTTGAAGGAAATATGAATGCCACAAAATAAATTTATTAAAAAAAAAAACAGAGTAATAATAAAAAAATAAAATAACAGAGTAATAATAATGCATAATTTATAACGTATTTGCCCACAGCATTGGTATGAAAATTCTTGAAAGGTACTAGAAGGAATAAAATCTTTTGAAATATTGTAAATAGTTGAAAACATTTCGAGAATAGAGGGAAAAAATTTAAAACTTGTTAAGAATGTGTATTGGCTTCAGAAGTTAAATTTGTAACATTTTTAGACGAATTTTCCTTTATTGTAAGAAACGAAAATACAAATTTTTTATCTCAAATTGGCGTAACTAATGCGCTCTTTATTTATGTATATATATAAATATGTGTATATAGATATATATTCATTTAACTACTCTACGCTATTCACGTTTCACAAGTATCTTTTAAGGATATTGAAAAACATTGAATATACTGAATAGACAGTATAACAGTTTTAAAGAAATGGCATTTTAAATATATTTTAATTTAGTTTAAAATTTTATAAAGTAAAATATTTGTTAAGAAATAGATTATACATTTTAAATAAATAACTTCATTTAAAATAACTAAAAAAAACTGTTTGGTTAAATTTGCATTTTCGATTTTATTTTTTAATTAATTCAATTTATCGCAGAAAAATATTTGACGTCATTATTATAAAACGAATTAAGCACACATCAAAAATCGACAATAAAAATATTTTCATACACGTCAAAATTAACGAAATTGTTTATTTTTATTGTGAAATTGGTGCATTTTAAAAATAGAATAATTTTTTATAAACAAATATCGAAACTGATGAATTGCATTGCTGCATATTCTGGCTCATAGGTGTGTAGATTTAATTGGAATATCGAAATGAGAAGCCAAAATAAATTTAAATTTTTCAAAATAAAAAAAACTGATTAATATTTTAAAAATCTATTTGCAAAAGTCCAAAGCAAAATATTATTAATAAAGTGACTTTCAAAATTTGTTTATAAATGGACAAAAATATGTTTGTGACACTTATTTCACATTATATATAGTAATTATTATACATTTGTATTAATAAATTATAAATAATTCGTAATCAATAATAATTTAGTACTTATAAATAATAACAATATTTAATAATTTTAATAATTAATTAATATATTTAACAAAATATTTCAATAATATTTTGTAATTAAATAAAGAATTTTTCAATAAAAATAGATAACTATCCTTAGGAATAGAAATAAAGGGGGTACAAGCTCTCAACGGAGCGGAGCACTGCGAACATGATTGATCTTTTGTGCTGCAACAAACCATAACCAAACAGAACACATTTCGAGAGACATAACTCTCTTTAGCGGATATAGAAATAATTTCCAGAACAACAGCACAAGTTTAATCGCACCACAAATTCAATCGATGACTATTAATTAATACCCAACTTTATTAGAAAGATTCTGTACATCTGTGTATATTTTTCTGTACATATATGTAACTATATTTGATGTTGAAACTATATTTGATGTACTGATATCTGAAACTATATCTGATGTTACATATCAACATTTTTTAATCTCGCGAGAAGGGGACACTTATTCAATATTTACAAAGGTACAAAGTATTTAACGGAATATTTTTTATCCTCACAGGAAGGAGACACATTTTTAATATTTACCAAGACATAGAGTATTTAAGATTAAAACTAATATGCATTGAAATACTAGCCAATGGCATAGAATTGTTTTCGTTTTTCAAACTAAAAAATCACTTACCGACTTTAAGACCTATTGGTACAAAAAACCCTGCATAATATAGAAGGCTTTGATTTTATTTATTATTGTAACTATAAATTCGTGATTGTAAACAAATATTTGCGTTGGATATTACATTATATACACATATATATTAATAAAATCAAAAAATACAATACACTAGCTTACAGATTATAGATCTACACCTTCTTCCTCTAACTACTGCTCCAAATACCTTTTTTGCTGGAGCATCTTCATCAATTCTTACGACATGAACAAGCTCGCGAAGCCGCTGGATATTAATTCGCTGTATTATATCGATCTCGTGCTAACGCTCGTACAGCTTGTGGTTCATTCGTATACGGTAGTCTTTACCCATAGAGGCTCAAAGATCTTACTAAGAACTTTTCTCTCGAACACTCCTAATGCAACTTCACAGCATAGGAAGAATGAGCAACCTATAGAGCGTAAGTTTTGTTTGTCAAGAGAGAGTTCTACATTCCAGTTACCAACTTAGCCCATAGTAGCACTTGTTAGCAATGGCGATTCTTCTTCTTATTATTGTATAGTAGTCTATATAACTATCGCCGACGTTTTGAAGTTTGTTTGACTCCTTCCTCTATTCTTCTTCCTCTTTTTTTTCGTCCTCCCAAACTAAATATTAATATATGAGCTTTTAGTTTTTATTCACATCAATCTTTTTATCAATTGAAACATAACATTTTAACAATATTTATTCAGATCAATTAATATAATTAGTTATGAAGCAATTTTGTACATAACTTTATGTTTTTTTTCAATATTTTTTTATAAAAAACAAATAACCGAAAAGCAAAAAGAAACTTTTTTGCTGACTACTACAGTTTGTTTTCTCAAGATTTTCCATTTGCTAAGATTTTTTCTTTTCGTTTATTTTTCATTAACAAAGCAAAACATAAGATATTTTTAATAATAGAAAACAAATATAAAAAAAATAAAACTTAAATTCCCTAATGACAGGATTTAACGTATTTCTATAGATTTATATGAATTCCCTAAGATAACCTTTTATGTGTATTTCTATTTACCTAAATTGTGGTATGTAATTGAGCATTTCATACGAATAATAGTTAACATAAAAAAAATAAAAAAAATAAATAAAATACTAAATATAAATAAACATTTTTTGAGGACAATAAATGGTAAAAATAACAACATTACTAGAACCAAAAGATAAACTCAAATAAAACTTTCTTTTTTATTCTTTGTTAAAAGCGTTATAACATCATAGCCCAAGGTAGCAATAAAATTAGTTTTTTTCAATAAATTCGAGCCATTGAACAAATTTATCATACAACAACATTAGAAACAAGGAACAAGGAATGAATGCTATATATACGAAATAAAAAAGAAGAATAAGCAAAGCAAAACAAACTAAAAGATATATAATTGAAAAAGAAAAACAAAAATTAATAACGAAAACGTGAACAAAGCTTGAAAGAATCCTGTTTTCTGATTGAAAGCGTTTAATCCCCAAGGATAAAGTATCTAAGTATCTTGGTCATAATATTTTCTGTGTAAGTTTTATGATTTATTGATAAGCAATTTTTGTCAAGTGAGCAGGCGGCTGATGGGAATAAGTAAAATAAAATTTATGTTCATGAAAATTAAAGTCTTATCATCACCGTTCGTAAAAAAATAAAACTCTGAGTTGATATAAAACAATAAAATGAATATAAAAATGGTATAAAATAGGAAATATCATTACGAGTACACAGTGGATAAGATATTTTTTTTGTATAATAATTTTTTTTTGGTATTTTTGTCACTTTAACCAATATTAATAAAAACAACAAGAACAACATGACACTAAGAGCTGAAAACTTTTTTAAAGCAAAATGATTGACAGATTATAAAAAGTTGGATTTTATATAAATATGTGTATATAGTATATATATATACAAGTAAATGCAAAATAATATAAAAAATGTTTATTAAAAAACATTGTAAAAAATTTTTTTGTGTCATTCTCACTTTAACCATAATATCAACACAATAGATATAAGCCTTTTTAAAGCAGAATTAGTGACAGAATATAAATAGGTTGTCTTTACATATGTCAATTAAAAAACAGGAATTATATGATAATTGAATACAAAATAGTATTTTAAAGGTTTGGTTTTGTTAGTGTTTTTTATGAAGTTTGCTATGAAGTTCTTAGTTCAATTATTGAGATACTTTCTTTCAATAAGAATTATAAATATGAATGCATGCATGAACGTATCCTTTATTCAATTAATCTCATACATTTATTTGTAGTTATTTGTAGTATTAACCAAGATCAACTATAACATAGCACTGCGACGATTCACTCCTTTAGGAGACGGTACCCTGTTTATTTATAATATTAACCAATAACCAATAATCAAAATGAATGCACAACACCTGTAAATTGCTTTTTTGAGCAGTGTTTGGTCACAACAAACATTAATTCTATGCTATCGAATCTAGTGAATTCGAATCGGAGAATGTATTTTACTGCTTTAATCCACCAGGATTAACACAATCCAAAGCACTGGTACCAATAACAATAGGATATATAAGGATTGTATGGACTTATCAAAAGAAAAACTTAAAAACATCACAAGAATCTTAACAGAACACTGTAGAGTAAAATACCACCTTACGAGCCTAGGCATATAGGCATACTAATACAAACTGTAGATTCTGCGAAGAGAATGAAGAATCAACAACACATGTGCTGTTAGAATGCACTGCGCAAATGCACATACGAAATAAACTCCTAAGAATGTATACCCTTACGGAAGAGTAAAAAACAATCTGAAAAGTAAAATAAAACTTTGCAAAATAAGTTTTATATTACTTTTTCTCGACGCAACAGAGCTTAGAGACTTACTCTAGGCTCAGAAAGGGGCACAATATACCCGACCGTCGCAATGCCACCTACCATATCAATTGTAATATTAACCGTCTGCAATTGATGTGTTAAACAAATTAAATACTTCAACTTCGTTCGTTCGAAAAATTACATTATACTTTACATTATTTAGAAATTTAAACTAATTTAAAACCATCTCACTTTAACCTAACTTAAAATTTTCTTTTGCAACAACAGACGCTGACCTAGCATATTTCACAGGACACATTTCCTTGTGCTTGTGATTACATTGTGTTCCTTTATAGAATAAATTGCAATGTTCAGTCAAAAAGCAAATATTAAAACATATATATTTAGTTGGATTCTTTTATAAACGAGTATAAAAAATTAAATTTTTATTATAATACAATTGCACAATATGTACAAATTTTAATACGATTTAATTCAATTTAATACGATTTAATTCGATTTAATTCGATTTAATATATTTAAAGACATGAAAGACATAACCAAATATTGATTTACTGCTTCCAGAAACTAATATCTTTTGAAAAACTCTTTTATATATAAATTGCTTATAAAATATATACGTATATTACATACATATATTTTGTTATATACGGTATTTATACTGGCAAAAAATATTATACACCAATAATACAGATATCGGGAAATGCAAATAAAAAAGATATACATTTTCAACCTTTGCAAATGCAATAAAAATTTGTGTAAATATATATTGAAATATATGTCATGATTCATAGTGAAATGGATATTTATATGCATAAGTAATAACCAAAAAGTCAAAAAAAAAAATTTCTTTCACTTTGCGAAATTTATTGCAGCCTGTTTCAATTTTACTTTTATGCAATTTTTTAACTTTATTTTTCGTTACCAAACAATATGCCAAAAACTTTTTATTTGCAGTACCGTAATATTTTTGATATTTTTTTATTATTTACTTTTATTTCAAAATTTTCCATTTTTTACAGTACTTTCTGTAGTATGTCATAAATTACGCCTTACGAAATAGTACACAACCGATTCTTAAAAGAAAGTATAGTTTTTTTTTTAATATTTTTATATAAATTGTATGGTTTCAAAGTTTTGAAACCGGTGAGTTGAATATCGAACAACGCAGCAACGAACTGGTCAACCAGAAAAATTGGAAGACATTCAACGGGAAAATCTATACAAGAAGGATACAAGTCAAATGCAACAACTAGCAAAAGCAATCAATCTTGACAGGACTATTAGTTTCAAACGTTTACATGCAATAGAAATGGCACAAACGGTAAGTAATTAATTACAACATCAGTAGAAATAAAGTGATGTTATGTTGAGTCTTAAAAATTGATATGTGAGTTGTTACACGAAAGATAAATAGAAAACATATTATAGTTAAGGTGGAATGGTGGACTTGTACACCAATGTCTTATCAAGTACAAATAATGATCAGTATTTCATAGGTTCTGATTAAGAAAAATTAAAGTGCTACAATAAATGCACAACAGTCACATGAGAAATGATTACATCAGTGTTATGCGGTCATGTTCGCAATAGCATGTCATGCTGACAGTCAAATCTCAACTGTCAATATTATACAATTACTACTTTTATTATGATGCTTTTTACTTATGCAATCAATTCTGACATTTCATAATGAACACCACTGCTTTCACTAACCTGACGAAGTATAGAAAAAGTCGTCACCATGACGAAAAATAAATCGTAACTCTCTTCTTCTATTAATGTCAAATTTTTAATTTACATTAAGAAAACACCAATTTCACATTTATTGTGAACTTGCATAATCTGGCTCTAACCCAAAACATATATAAAGATTAGACCCAGGATACCCACCTTTGTGTATAGGACCGCACGAACCGGAATCATTAACAGCAATACGATATATTTATGTCAACAATGCAAAAAAAAAAACAATATATTTGGTTAAATCAAAAAGGTGTGATGTACCATATAAACCATGAAACCATCTATAATACTTTAAAAGTGAGCACTGAAAAACTAGCGGAATTCAAAAATAAATACGATAAAAAAGTTCTATAAGACAACAGTACCAGATTATATATTGTTTTTCATGTTACAAATAATGTGTGATAACAAATCTGAGTAATTCTGCCGCACCCATTTTATTCTGCAGATATTAAATATTCGATATCATATTTTTAATTATTAAAATTATGAAAAAATTTAAGACTACAAATTTGAGTATCTAGAACCTATTTATAACGCTTAACTAAAAGAAATTATTATTCGTCTTTAATGCTATAAAATAGGCTTTTTAAAACATTTCCGGAACGTCTAACCGACCGTAATAAACTTTTAGTATTTATGCTATAACCCATGTTTAAAATTGCGACAGGCATAAGACAGGGCTGTATACTGTCCCAATATTGTATACTCTCGTGGTGGACGACATAATGCGCCATTCGATGAGAGAAGAAAGGGTATCCAGTCCCTCCACACAGCTTGAAGATCTAAAACACGTAGATGAAGTCAGCCTCCCCAGCCAAACTTCTAATAATTGGCCTACGATTATTGATGCCATTGACAGCAAGTCTTTAAAAGCGAAACTAGAAATAAGCATAAGGAAAACTAAAGTTATTTCTGGTGGCTACCTCACCAACACTACTCGGAGTGTTAATTTAAATTTAAATCAATAGAACATCGAATACATTAACACCTTCAACTATCTTGGTAGCATGATTACTACTAAGGGTGGGGCTGATGAAGACAACTCAGTGAGTATTAACAAAGCAAAAGCTTTTACATTTCACAAACCCCCTCGAAACATTGCTCGTCAAGCACTCAGATGGAACTCTCAGGGAAGTAGTCGTCGTGTTGGGGCGCTTGGTAGAACTGAGGGAAGTGCAGAACTGCAAACATCAAATTATTCTTGCAATTACATTAGCCGAGAACCATGCAATAAAATTTAATACAAAAGAATGGTAGATGGCCTATGCTTCACTGGAAGAAGAGGAATAGAAGAAGAAGGAGATTATTGCTATAAAATATCATGTTTTTAAAATGTTAAAACTAATTGACTGAAATCATTTTCCGTTTTTAATGCTATAAATTATGTATTGAATATAAAAAATTTGATTTATTTTGCCACAGTGTCCTTGAATTCCTTCAGATTTTACACAAACATTGTATTTAACATTTAATACTTAAATGTATTTGTTTCTTACAAATTACGTCAGAGTTCGATAACATTTAATCGTCAACCAGAAAAATGAAAATAAATGATCTATCAAAATAACAATAAAATTTGCCACATCATTGCGGCGGCATATGGAAATTATTGGTTAACATTTTCAATGTAACAATTTTTAAACTTAAATTAATATTAATATAAAACTTGTGTGGCCAAGTTTGTACAAATTATAAATGATTTCCCATTTATTTAGGATATTTAGTTAAAGCAAATTACTTGTAATGCAATAAAATATATGTAGAACAAAAAATATATGTTATATATCGAATAAAAAACAAAGCTCCAGTGGTAATAAAATATTTGAGGAAAACGGTCAGAAAGTCTAGACATACAAGGCTTAAGCAGTCAACGAGAAAAAGAAGTCATTGTCACTGCTTCAGATAACACAATAATATTGCAGAAAAAATCGAAGCATATATTATGGCGTATTTGGCTTCTTATAATAAGCACTGCCTTCAGCCATAAAAGTAAATTGGCAAAGAAATGATTTTTCAAATACACATGTTTGCACATATATTTGAGATAATATTTTTTTGGTTTTTATACAGCTTAAATTGATAACAAAAAATTTGTTTGCGCATATCAATTTACAATTGTAAGATTAAAAAATATTACAAAAAAAATTGCAGAAATAAAAACTTTATAAAACAATTTCATTGTTATTTGTTGGCATTTAATATGGTCATATAGTTTGATTTTGTATGTGACTTACTTTTGATTATCTTACATTGTAAAATATTTCAATTGATGCTTCTGTTTTTAGGGTAAGAAAATATTTGTACTCATATAATAGAACGCATTACTTATTCGAATTATTTCCAAACAATAAATTGCACAAATCCTTACTAACAATTTCACAAAAGAACAATAATCAAAACAGTTATAACAATAAAAATATATACAAAAATATTTGATGACTTCTATAATAGATAAGAACCAAAAATAAAACATTGACCTTAACATATAAACAATACTGACTCGTTTTGTGGGTTTTACCCTTTTGTGGTTCAATGCATAGTTTGCCTAGATAAAAACAAAATATAAAATATTATGTGATGTGCATATGTACCAGAATTTATTCATTTTACTTCAATATTTTTAAAACTGATTTAATCTTGCTTTATGGAATGTAAAACAAAGCTAACACATTCAAATAGTACATTAGTTCAATGTGCTTAATTTGTTAATGTTTTTGTTTTTATAATTTATTTAAATTTTTAAATGAATTCAAAAAATTTCACACTATTATGTTTAGAATAAATAAAAAATTCAGAAAATTTGAAATATTTATAAAATTTAAAACATAAAATCTATTTAAACCAAATGGTTATCGCTCCTTATCCTTATTGAAAACAAACATTCGAATTGTTCTTAAAATTTTCCTGTACAGAATAATTGCATATTTTTAGGATAAAAAAAATTCAGTTTAGACATATTTTTTGTCTCTATATACCAAATAATTACCGGAAGAGGAGAAGAAAAAAATTTTAATTTTTATTTAAAAGCAGTGAATTGTAAAATTGTTAAATAAAATCAAAACCTACAGTGGTAGGTGTCTGTCTTAAGTATAGGAAGTCCGTAAATTGTCTAGAACTACTCATTAGTATTTAAATGTTCATATATTTTTTTTATTTTAAATTGTAAATACTTATTTACTTAAAGTCTGTCTTATTTTTATCATATACAATTTCTAAAGTAATTATTCAGCACTCAGTATTTTCTAATAATATTTGGAAAAAAACTATAATATCAAATTTTTTAAATTAAAGTTTTTCCAAAATTTACATTCTTTTTAATAGTACAAAAATTAACTGAAAATATTAAGGTAGCCTTGATGATATCTTACAACGAAAACTAACATAATTAGTGTTATAAATTTTATGTGGAATTAGTCATTAAACTGGTGATTTATATTATATTTATTTATTTCCTATAATTACGTACAACGTAATTTATGTTTCAATTAAACTTCAAAACAGATCTGCCTCAATAGGTAAAATTTTTAGATTTTTTTACAACTTCCAGCTAATTTTGTTGTTGTGTTTATTTTTGCAATCCACAACAAGGCAATCAAATGCATTATTACAAGAAAACTTGTAAAAGCCATAATTTACTTTTCATTAAATATTTATAACATAAATTTTTTGTGTTAAATTTTTTATTTATATATATATATAAAAAAATTTCTTGTTCAAGTCTTTGTATTTTGTTGGCAGCTTCAATTTACGTTGATGGTTTAGTGGCCATAAAAGTGGAAGAGGAAAACAACTTTTCAAGAACAATTTGCAAGAGACAGTTTCTTGCCCTTTGGCTAAAACTGTTACATAATTTAATCTAATTTGGATTGGTTTACGTTAAAGTAACGTATAAAAGCTCAAAGTACATTGAAACTAATTGAAAATTTATGCTTTTAAATTGAAAGTCACAAGTATCTGAAATGGGATAATAAATAACGCAAAACTTTGGCTTACTTTAACATAGCTAAACGTTATTGCTAGCAAATTTTAGTTGAATTTTTTTTTTTTATTTTATCTTATACTTTACTTACTCAATATTTATGTACTCGTGCACATAATTCTACAGAAGTATATAAATATTTTGTGTACATTTTCATCGTAATAAAAATAACAGAAAATCAACAGATAAATACACACGCAAATTCTTTACGCACAGATACAATAAATGCTCTTAACTGCAAATCACATAAAATTAATTGATAAAATGACTGTGGAAAGCCTTAACACAACATCGATTGTGGGAAGAAGGATAGTTCAATACAATTGAATCAGATCGACTTTATTGTTTGGTAATAAATGGAACAATTTGCAGCATTTTCTTTGATAGCGACGATTTCTGCTTAATTTAATCGGTATAACAAAGAGGAGAGAATAAAATAACAGCATATTAACAAACTCATATTCAGATACATTATTTTTCGAGGTAACAGAATTATATAAAGTAAATATATACATATATATATGAAATATATATATCATATTATATATATATATGAAATAATTCAAATTTAATATAAAAACTTACCGCCTTTTTTTTGTATTATATATAGATATAAGGATGGATAAAAAAATCTGTGACCTTAATACATCTTATATACTGCTACAAATCTAAACAGATGTTTTATAATGAAAACGATCCAAAACAAAAGAAAGGCCTTAAACCTCTTTAACTAAGGCCAGAATATCTTTTATAAAGGCGTTTCTGATTTCTTGCGGAGCCAAGAATTCCGGATACAATGGTGCTATATTTTTTAATGACGTTTTAGATTGGTAAATCTAGATTCAATTTAGATTTACTCTCGATATGTCAAATTTTATTGTCCGAAATCGAACAATTTTAGAGCAATCTAACATTTTTTTAGTCACGTTAGTAAACATTTATATTATTCACAAATACAAATATCGAATCAAATAACAGTTTATCTGCCAAATCATATAATACAGCTGTTAATTTCAGAATTATCTCGCTACTTTGGTAAACTATCAGGAGTGTTATAAATTAATCTCGAGTGTTATATATTAATCTCAAGTGTTGTACAAATTCACTAATCGTAAATGAAAATTGCACTCAAAGTGCTTTAGATTGAAAAAAATTAGGACAGACTTACCAATTGAAAACACCATAATCCCCCATATAACACGGTAGATTGCTTCCGCGTTATAGGAACACGCGTTATAGGGGTATTCCTGTATACTCCATATATACACGTGCAAAGGTACACGAAGCTAATTAAAAACTGTACAAATCAGTGCTTTATATGGTATGAATGCCCGTGTTAAACGGGGGATTGAAATCGCATAATATGAAAACGCGTTACAAAGGTATTGCGTTATAGGGGGGATTACTGTATTATATTTTCAAATATTTAATATGTTAACAATCTTTAGCTTCAGACATAGAACAGGTCGCCAAATTACAACCAAAGCTAATATATAAACAGGTGACAAGATACCACTCAAACCTGAAGATATCACTCAAATCTTGAGATACCACTCAAACCTTAAGATACCACTCAAACCTTGACATACCATTCAAACCTTGAGATACCACTCAAATATAGTAAAAAACTCGATAACATGGTAAAGTGCTACCAATTTATCGAAAAAAAATATTGTGAATATATCTTAGACGTAAGTTTAATTATACGCAAAGCTGATATAAACAATAGATAATAGATACCACTCAAAACACGCTTGGTAATATAGTAAAATGCTAGCAATTTCCAGAAAAACAATGTTCCAATATCTTTCAAATACATTTTCCTAATTACAAAATAAGTTCGTGATAGGTTTTAGAAATATTTAACACTTCTACATTCTACATTCTAATATAGTTATATTTAATAGACAGCGACATATTAGATAAAATGCTATGCATACGCTTTTGTCACAATAATAGAGAAAAATTCTTGAAGCTTTCAACTTAAAGACATCAATTATTGAAAATATCGAACGTTAAACTTATAGAAGCACTGAGTCAATTATATATAATTTCAACTATTATCAACTTTTTACAGTTTGCAGCTACTAAAGTCAGCTACTACAGCTTCTAAGGTCATCCATATTTAGTTTATAAGTAATCAAAAGTTATTTATTTTTTTTCATTCTAACAGATTTATTAACAAATAAATATCTCTCAGTTTCAAAGTTAAATAAAACAGTGTTTATAGTGTATCTTACCAAAAGCACTACTAAAGTGTTTAAATATTTATTAGCACACTTTCATCTTCTTAGTGTGTAAATTTATTAAGTTAATCGTAATAAATTCACCTAAAGAACTTTTGTGAATTTGTGAGTCAAAAATTTTGACAACTAAAGTTACATAAACTAATATAATGTGAAGTTGTTTATCTGAAAACTTTTCCCTGCAATACATACGAGTGAATGTAGAGCCAAAATAAAAGTAAACGCGGGGGGATGCCATAAATTTTGCACATAATCAACACAACTGTAAAGTGTTGACGTGTAATTAATTTAAAACGCGGTTTCATGTGCTTTTGGCCCAAAACTCAATTTGCTAAAATGACAGTGTACGAAATTCTGGCTCTCATAATATTTGTTTTTTTTTTGCTATTTTAGGCAACTTTGCACTGTATGATAAGGGTTTTTGTGTATCTACCAACATATCGAGATACATTTTAAAACATATTAAAAGCATGACACTCGAAATATCTGCACGCTTTAATTTCAAAAGGCGAAAAAGTACATCAACAAAAATGTGACCTCACTTGATTTTAGTTAGTTAATCAATTACTTTAATTTGATTAAATTGAGTTAGGTAAATAGTAAATAAAAGTGTTCTCATTTTTACTAATTTAGTTTATGAGTGTTCATTAGAGGAAATTTATTTTGTGGTTGCACTTTTTAATTTAATTAAATACTTGATTTATCTAAATATGCTAAGTATAACAAAACGCAAATGGTCCTGGATCAGGCACACAATTCTACGACCCGCAAATAATATAGCCAGGCAAGTACTCCAGTGGAACCCAAAAGGTAGTCGGCGACCCGGCACACCAGCAAGAACATAGCGGAGAACAATTGAAAAGGAATAATAATGTAATATGATATAATTTAAATCTGTGGTGGAGACCCTAAGCTCCCGAAGGAGAGCAGGAAATGAGTAGTATACTAAGTTTTGATTCAAGAAAAAAATTATTATTATGGTTAAATAAGGACAATATATCAACAAAAAAATATAGTTAAGTAAATTATCAATTTATATCTGAACATATGAATTTAATATTTATAAAGGAACTATTAAATAATATATTAATAATTACAAAGCATAAATTCTTAATAATAATAATAATAATAAAGATAAATGTTTATTATATTTGGACAAATATCCAAGACAAATGACTAAAATAAAAAAAATATTCGAACAATTATGAATATATTTGTAGATTTTGTTTAAAATTTTCCTGAAAAAGTTATTACATATCCAAATTTCAAACATTGACCCATATACAACAAATAAATAAATAAAAAACAAAGAGAAGTCTGATTAAGATTAAAATCTGAAAATCAAGCAATTAGACGGAAAATATATATACTTTGTACAAATAAACATATACTTTTGTTTATATTCTTATAGTCATATTTTCTGTGATCTGTCGAAGATCCAATAATCTTTAAATATCCATAATTATCAGATATCATTATCTGATGTTAAGATGTCCTCAAAAGAATATGTCTTCTTTCCAGTCGGGTTTGTTGACACAACAAAAAATCAGCCAATATCTGTTAGAAAAACAGACGGGACGATATCATTGTAAATCTCAATGTTTTATTTTGTTTTAATAGTTTAAATTTAAGAATTTTCTTAATTTAATTAAAAAACGACTACTGCTACTAAAACTGCTACATTTTTATTAACTTTGTATTTTAAAATATTTTTTTAAAATTTAATTCACATTCTCTCGTGACATCGTAAAAATTATTCTGCTTAATGGGCGTGACAGTATTAAAAAGAAAAGTTTTAACTTTCTGTGATATGAGATAAAATTACGAACGTAATTAAAACTTCAGTAATTGCACAGTCATTGTATATTTCAATTAAAGTTAACTCAACTGCGAGATTATATAAAGTAACTTTTATACAGAAACCTGTGATGTTGCCATTATGGCATACAATCACAGAAAAAAGATACATATTTCTGATTTATGCTTATTTAAATAAAAAAATACATTAAAAATTAATTCAAAAAAAATATATATAAAATCTACTTGTAAAAGTGGAGATATTAAGTTCAATCAAGTACTATATATTTAAAAGCGTGAATATTTTTTTTAAATGTGTACAAAATACCCAGAAAAGAATAACTTAACATCGTTATCAACACAAAAAGGACACTTTAATCCGCTTTTGTTTACACTTGGTCAATTGATTTGTTAGTAAAAGAAAAAGTCCTCCCTTGTTTTTATATATAAGAAAAATATAAGAACTTCTTCCTGCATCAGATTTTCAATCTATTTTTATACAAATTTCTTATTTTTCGCAATTTTGAAAAGACTTTCAGCTTAGTTCAAGGATTTAGTTTTTGGAAAGTTGTTTCTTATATATTTTTAATAAACTAAATTGAGTGTTACGCTTAGGACTGTTGATTAGGTGCTCTTGCTTAGATACAAGGCAGTGGGAATACTTGGCAAGATTATTTGAATGTCAGAAAAATAAATTGATAAGAGGATAAGAAAAGTTAAAACTGACTTTTGTTAAATCAAAGTGCTTGGAAGTATTTGCATAGTTACGTTTAAATATAATAATATGCATATATGTTTAAAAATACAAGAAAAGATCTTTCAAAAAACGAAGCTGTTATTAAAAATTACTAGCTACAATATTTATAAAAGAAATTTAAAAACACTTTTAACAAATATATTTAATATTATTCAAAGCACTTTGATTACTAAAAAATATTTAACATTGAAAATTTGAATATTATTGAAATCGAAATATTTTGGGTTCATTTTTTAAAATATGTTTATTTTATTTATTTCATTCCAATCTGTCAGCAGACATTCGGTAAATTAGATGTATAATTTATTTTTTCTAATAAACTTATTTAAAAAACAAAATGTATTATAAAAAAGTAAGATTAAAAAACTTTAAATTTATAATAAATAATAACGAAATAATACTTTGGAAATAAGTGATATTTTATACGGTTACCAAAAACCCTATAAAAATAGTAGAAAAGTAAAAAAAGATACCGAACAATTTTTTTTCGCTTTAATAAAATTTGACCCAATTTATTTTAACATTGAAAATGTAAAAAAATATTTAAATAGTAATATTAAATATTAATTGAAACCAAATTAATATACTAGTAATTAGTAACACAATTGATAACACAATTAGTTAATTAAATAATTGATTGCACTTCATTAATTAATTTCAGTTAAATAATTATGTCAAATATTTTGATGCTGAAAACATTATTAATTTAATAGGTTAATCCAGAGATATAATATTAAAAAAAAAAATTAAAAAGCACGTATAAACAAAAATAAAAAAATAAATATACATAAAAATTTATATTCATATATTGAGTAGATATATATATTGTGTATATATATATTTAAATATTTTTAAAACAAGATTAAAAAAAATTAAAACAAAAATATAAATAAAATAATAAATATATATAAAAATAATATAAAAAATAAAACAAAAAATAAATAAAACAAAAAATAAATAAAACAATAAAATAAATAAGCAAAAAATAAATGAAACAAAAAAAACTAAACTAAACAAAAAAATGGAACTAAAAGTTAAACCAAAAAATAAATAAATCAAAAAAATAAACATAAAACAAAAAAATGAATAAAACAAAAAAATATAAAAACAAAAAAATATAAAAACAAAAAAATATATGAAACAAAAAAATATAAAAACAAAAAAATATAAAAACAAAAAAATATATGAAACAAAAAAAATTAATAAAATCAAAAAAAAAAATAAATCAAACAAAAAAATAAATAAAACAAAAAAATTTTAAAAAAATTCAAAACAAACGAAATTAAAACAAAAAATTAAATGACAAAAATGAAACAAAAATATAAATGAAACAAAAAAAATAAATGAATAAAAAAGAAATTTAAACAAAAAAATAAATGAATCAAAAAAATTTAAAAGAAACATAAATAATAAAACAAAAAAAATTAAAACAGAAATATAAAAAATAACAAATAAAAAAAATTAAAACATAAAAAATTAACAAAAAAAATTTTTTTTGTTATCAAGTCAATGAATGATAAGCATTCTCAACTTAATAACATCAAAACACACATAATATAAAAATTTATTACAATAGAAAATTCAAACCGTGGCTGTAAGCTGTAAACTCAGCAACAAGCCAAAGAGCCTTCATAATTAATGATGGCATGTTGCAATGCTGAATGTTAATAACTGCGCATAATAATTAGCAGACGAGACATCAAAAGATAATGTGCGACAAACACACAAACCCATAAGCAAAGGATAATATTTTCAATATAAATCGACGCAAATATTTGCATGTTCAACTCTGTGGTCCCCGAATGTGGTTAAGTGCATTTATGTATCCGGACCACGACAACTACTCCCCCCACACTTCATCATAGTACTACAGCAATATACTACAGCAAACGCTAATTAATGATAAATGCGCAAAACTTTTAAGAGGCGGCGGGCACATCCACAAACCACAGATAACAGAGTGTAAATGTAAAAATTTGCATACTCGTATAAACAAGCGCATAAAGTATAAATGTACTTTTGAGCGTTGCATTGAAGTTTATTGCATTGTAATTATTAATGCAGAGAACTTTAATTGTTTAATTTAATCGGAAAAATTAACTAAAATATGTTATTATTTAAATTAATGAGATGAATTCTACGAATGTGCGAACACAATTTTTTGGAAATGCTTTAAATTGATATCATTAAATGCACTAAATGTATACTCAGCTTTAAGGAATTTTATATAATAATAAATTTAAAATTCACAGAATTTTGTTATCTTTTTAATGGTAAATATTATTTTTATTTAAAATATTTTAATATATGAAAATATAAATATTACTACATTAGTTGAATATATAAAGTCTTTCTCAGAAGAATTAAAAATATGTGCAACAATAAAATGTTGATTTTACTTTCAATGAAAACAGAAAGAACTGAATAAAAAATATTCAAAATAATTTTCTTTTGATATAGAGATAAAAGAATTTTAGTTTCATTAATAATTCTAAAATATATACATTAATGGTATAATACTACATTCAAAACAGTATTATATGATGTCATATATTCTAATACACACTAAATGCATACTAAATCTTAGCTGCGGGATATGAACGTAAATACGTTATTAATATCAACACAAAAAACCATTACTTTCTAGATACTGTACCGTAAGCAGTATTATTTAGATATTTATACTTTTTTTTTTTTTCTGAGTTGGTGAATCAGCACCTTTACTCTATTTTATCTGTGGACAATTTTAAGTCACACTAAATACGGGGCTTTACGGGGCTTTATAATATGATGGATCTGATATCTTTGTATCTGCCTGTGTTTATCAAATTTCGCTGTATTTTTAGGATACTGAGTGTTGGATTATTGTGACTGTCAATTGTATTGAATAGTTTCAGAGCACGATCTTTAATGTATTTTTCAACTGAATCCACTCTCAGATCTCTGTGGATATCAGCTCCTCTTACATACCATGGGGCGTTAACCCATGGTTAATAATACTTGTAATTTGAAACAATAGTGGATAAAATACATTTCGAAAATATTACAACAAAGATGTTGCTATTCGAAAAATAACTAAAGCGCCAGAGACCGATCGTTATGATCATACCCAAACGAAAAAAAAATAGGACCTCGAAAATTTACAATTACGAAGAAAAGCTATACAAATAAAACTAAATAAGGTCTGGACGTAGACAAACGAAAAAAATTATCAATGGATAACTGTAATGGATAACGCCTACCTTGAAGTATTTATTATTAAAGTTCTGGAGTAAAAACGGTCTGGATTGCGAGGAGTTTGTTTTTAGTGCGAGCAAATCGAATATACTGCTATTGCGACAATATAGTGACGCGTAAGGCATTTTTAAACCTCTTCACCGCTGATCATTTTAATTTATATAAAAAAGACCTTAAACCAAAAGAAATACTATAAAAAAATTTTTATGAATATTTTTGAATTGCATTTGCAAAAACAGTAGGAATATTCCTGAAGTTATATAAAGTAAATTTTTCACTCCTTTATCAAAAATAATTACTCAACTTTAAAAGTGTCTTAAACGTATTTGTGGCATTGCAAAACATGAACATCAGAGATGACTTCAAATCTTCATTGGTCCAAAGTGCACACATTTTCTACATATATCGCAATTGGTAAGACTTATCATGTAACCGCTCATATAATCTATTTAACCACACAACCACCTACCTGGCTTTTCACATATTTATCAGTTTGGTTATGTACATTTTTTAGAGGTTTCATTTTTTTGTTTTAGTTTATAATTGAAATGCTATAAATAATAAATATAAATTAAAACCAGCTCAATAAAAAAATAAAAGGAAATAGACATTGGAGTATGTTTTTTTAACAATATTGCAGGTGTTATAAGTAAATAAATAGAAATGTTAAATTGAACAAAAATAGTATATCATAGTTTTCCATGAATTGAATAGTATACGCTTAAATCATATAACTCCTACATTTTAACATAAGACCTATGTTTCTCATTTTTAGTAATTATTATTTAACTCAACTATAATAACTTTTACAAGAATTGAATCCCATTATTTAAGTCTATCAAATATTTAATATATACGTTAGCATTTAACAATCAAAAACATTATGAACTATAGCAGTCAATAGTATGTCAAAAACAACCAAATTTGTTGTGATTTTAAAATTCTTGCAATTTCACAAACATTTAAAAAATACGTCGTTTTCAACGTATTCTGTATTCTGTATAAGCCAACCTAATCTCCTTTTATTGGCACTGACGTCCCATCAACATACATCTGTACTCAACTTAAGAGGAAATCAACTACAGATTGTTTCCGTAGATGATAGTTGATAAATGAAAGCTTTAATGCTTACCATCCAAAAACTCTTAAACTTATATATAAATCAGATATGAAAACTTAATAAATGTTGGTAATTTCTCCAAACGTTAATATTAGTTAAACTTTTAAATTTGTTTAAACTCAAAAATTACGTAATCACAATTTTTTTTAATTATAATACTTTAATAAAGGATATGTATTATAAATATGTATTATAGTATACATCATGTACAAAAAACGCTACGTAGAAAGACTTTTAATTATTTAAAAGATAATTGATTAAGTATTATAAAAAGATTATTAAAACAGAATTATTTTAATAATGATTAAAAATCATTTTGTATATAATAATTATTTTTATAATATTATCTTAATAATATTATAAATAATAGTATATCTGATATAAACCAATAATAAAAATACCAAAAATTAATAAAGTCAATACTATATTATATATTACTCAATTTATGCTGCTATACTTAATATTTATAACTTCTAATTATTTTATTAAAATTGTTTTCATGCATATAAATAAGTCATTGTGTACTAATAATTTAATTTTAGTTACTTAAATCTGTCTTAAATAACACTATATTTATAACCTTATTTCATTCACAAAAATTAAAAAACGAAAAACCAAAAACGATATAAAATAATAATACATAAAAAAAACCAATGTAATAATTAAAAACAAAAATAAAAAAAAAACAAATTAAATATATAATACATAATAATAAAAAGAAAAAATAATAAAAATAAAAGTTTTTAATAATAATAAATAAAAAAATACTAACCAGAAAAAAATAATGAACTAAAAAAATTATAAATAAATAAAAATAATAAATAAAAATAATTATAAATAAATAAAATAAATAAATAAATAAAAATAATAAATAAAAATGTAATAGATAAAAATATAATAAATAAAAAATAATAAGAAATAAAATAATAATAAATAAATAAAAAATAATTATAATAAATGAAAAATAATAAATCAAATAAATGTAATAGATAAAATAATAAAAAAAAATATAATAATAAATAAAAAAAATAATAAATAAAAAAAATAATAAATAAAAATAAATAATAATTAAAAAATATTAATATATAAAGCAAAAATTGCATTAACACAGCTTTTCAGTACTGTTATTTAAAAATCAACTAGATTACTATAAATTTTTACTGTTCTATGATCATATCATGTCTAAAACACCATAAGATCTAGTCGTATCTTAACAAAAATTGTTAAATTATTAAAATTAATTACAAAAGAGCATTACTTCCTTTTTATAATTTCGTTTAATCATTTATATAAAATGTAATTAAATTATTTTAATACAAATAAATCAGCTTTATTAATTAATAGTTACAAAAATATAACCTTAAGCGAGCTTAACAATATTTTAACCAAACAAAAAGATATAAATAATAAATGTAAATAAAAAATTTAAAAAAAATTTAAGTAAGAAATGTAAATAATAAATATAACTAATAAATATAAATAATATATATAAGTAAATAATAATAAATAATGAATATAAATAATAAATATAAATAATAAATATAACTAATAAATATAAATAATATATATATGTAAATAATAAATATAAATAATATATATATGTAAATAATAAATATAAATAATTAATTTAAATAATAAATATAAATAACAAATATACATAACATGTTAATAATAAATATAAATAATAAATATATATATAACACATGTTAATAATAAATATGAATAATAAATATAAATATTTGATATAAATAATGAATATAAACAATAAATAAAAATAATATATATAAATTATAAATATAAATAATAAATATAAAAAATAAATATAAATAATAGTAAAAATAATAGAAAAAATAAAAGATCCATATAATAATAATAAATAAAAAATATAAATCATAAATATTAATAGTAGATATAAATAATAAGTATCATAAATAAAAATAAATATAAGCATTAAATATAAATAACAAATGAATATAATATATATAAATAAATAATACATATAAAATATATTATAAAATATTTCCCAAATGGAAATATATAATTTCTTAAACATATTTCTTTAATAATCATTTGGCATGTTCACTTTTACTTGGTCGGTAATAACGTTTTTGGTATTAAAATTAAAAATTATTGCGCTCTTATGTTCGCAACAAGTGGGCTGATTCAAAATTTACATACCTGCAGATACAAAAAGTATATAAGCGAGCCGTAAACGAAGTGCTGAACGCCTTTAAAGTAAAAATATGAAGTATATTTTTGACACGAGCCTTTTTTACAGTCACCTTTAAGTACGCCTTCAGGCATTTATAGGAATTGTTATGTTGATGTCGTTTTCGTTGGCTGCCGTTACTGTTACTCCTACCACTACTGATGTCGCTGCTCCTACTCCTGCTGCTGGAGTCCTTGATTCTTACCTCTTAGCAGACTGTGTTATTGCTGCTATTAGTGATGCTGGTTGACTTTTTAATATCACTGCTAATGCGCACGTGTTTGTTATGCTGAGATATTTGCGTTTGTAGATGCGGTTAAGTTATGCTTCCTTTCGTTTCTTGTTTTTTTTTATTTTTATTTTTATTTACATAAAAAAAAAATTTCCTTTATTTTGTGCAGGAATGTGAACCTTAGTCAAGCAAAACTTTTCTGAATATATTTTTGTATTTCAATTGCACAATTTTCAGAATTTTTATAAAATTCCTCATATTAATCTGTAGTGTTCTCTAGGCTTTCTAGTTTTCTGTTATGGTTTTTCTTTTTACCTCTTAATATTTTATTTTGTATTTTATATTTTGTTTGTCTTTGTTCTGCTGTTAGTTATTTGATTTACTTTTGTTGTACGTTTTTAAATTGTTTTGTTGTTTTCACAAATATTTTAATCTAACTTTTGAGAGAACTTTTAGAAGTTATGAAACTTTTTTTTTCTTCTCCATGTTACTTACAATTGCATCCAAATTTACATTTTTCATTAAACTGAGTGTGTGAATGAAGGTTTTTTTTTATTTTTTTGTAGTTTAATTTTAAGCTGAAATTTGAAAAGTAAATTCAACAAAATTGATTAAAACATTTTTGAAAAAAGAAAAAGAAACAGCAAATACAATTTAAAGCAATTTTCCACTCAGAACTTTCTCTTCCAGTCACAGATATTTCGTTTTATATAAAAGAGGCAATCAATTTACACCGAACTTGAAGCAAATATTTTCATACACATTTGTTCTCTTCTATGAAAAAAAAAAGTAAAATATTCATTTCCAAATTTCTAGCTTGCAGTTAACTAAAAAAATATAAAAAAGAAAAAGAACTTACTATTTAGTAAGTTGAGGATGATGGTCTAGACTATTAAACGTGATAGTGCTTGCATCATGCACTTGACGTATGAGTAACATTTAATAAATATTGATTTGATGAATGTAATGCAAAATAAGTTTCTCTTGTGACCGACTTTGAAATAAGCAACGCTTAATTTAATAAAAAACGTTACTTCTTATCATACAATAATATTATTTCATCTTTAAACTTAAACATCTTTAAACAATAATAGAAGTGAATTACTTGTTACTACTTTAGTATCACTAATTAAACGAAGAACTATACTGTTGAAAGAACTTTCATACTTAACTCAAATTTGTGATCGAAATTAATGATAAAAACAATATGTTTTGTAAAGGATCGTCTGTTTATAGATAGGCTCAATAACTTCTTTTAGCCTAGTGTAAAAGTGAGCAGTATACATGTTATACAGCCATATAATATAATATATAATACATATTATTACATAGATAGCCAAAAATTGGATATTTAGTAATGCTATTTTCGCACTTTAGACAATGCAAAGTTGCTTAAGGTATAACGCAGACTTGTAGGCAGATTGTTATAGCCCTTTGCTTCAATAAGAGCAATAGTAAAACACGCATCAGTGTATTTATTATTATCATTGATTAAAAAAAAAAATAAGCGGATTATTAAGGGAACACGATAGCAACTTTAATTCAAAAAAGTATTTAGATACTTATAGTATTCATTTTTATGAAAAATTTCTTAAACTTTTATTATACCTCCATAATCTTTAATTCGTTTAAGTACAGTTTAAAGTATGTATAGTATATGTGTAAAATAAATTTTTAGTTTGTAATATAATTTCGCTGCTATATTTTAAATATAAACCTGACACTATTTTTTTATAGATATTGGTATAAAAAAGAAATCAGTTTAGTTCAGATCTTATATTATTTAGTGGACATTTGTTCATTCACCACTTCCATAGTCTCAAATCGCAATCAACCAGTTGCACAATTTGACTTTTAACTATTTTTTCAGAAGAGTCGTAATAAAAATAAAAAAAAATTGAAATTTTAACTCTGTGCCATTATACATTTATATTGCTATATAAAATTTCTATCTCCAGTTCATAAAAAACAGAAACAATATAAATATGCAATATATACGCTTTTTCACTTAATATACATTGTTTTTCTAAAAAGCATGCGCTATATGTTTTTAACTGTTTATACTCGCTATGGTTTTAAAATATAAGTTTTCTAAAAAAAAATTAGACAATTTTACCATTGCTTCTGTATACTATAAGACCTTTAACATAGAATTTAAGATATATTTAAGATTTAATTATATAGTCCTAATTGCGGATGGGGATGAGAGTATGCCATTAGATAGATTATAGTACTGTAGACCTAAGTATATACACTTTTGTTTTGGTTTTTCTCCGGTGACTAGCCTTCGCCTTGTCTGGGCATTGTCATTAGGCAATACACCGTGGGAATGGGTCTATAACTATGTAAGTGGTTATGAAGTCATGACAGTGACAAAGCTTCAATTAGTAGTTAACTGAAGGTTTGGACTCTAAAATACACAAATTCAAATATTTTTATGTAACATTGGTATATCCACATATTTAAATTTTAAATTCTTATAATTAAATTTCACTTTTTGAAAATTTAATTCTTAATTAATTTTAATAATAAATTCATAAAATTAATTTTAAAAATAAATTTATCTTTGTGATTTAAAATTTTTGTTTGTATTATAATCACTTTTCTATAAGTAAAAAACAAAAGCACTCAACCAAAGTTTAAGCAGTTTTTTCTCATACATCATACTCATATCATCTGTATTCAGATACACATACAAATATATAAAAAAGATATATATATATATATATATATAAATTATAGAATCATAAATTTAATGCTTGCCTCTTCATAAAATTTCTATGAATTTATATTTTTATTTCGATTGGTATTTCCATATCAATTAATTCAGTTAAAAATAAATTCAATAAATTCGAATAGCAAATAATTTTTAATTCAATTCAATCGACAATTCAATCTACTTATCTTCAGTTATTATAATTTCATTTACGCATTATAAACAATAAAATTTATTGATTAATTTATCTTTGAAATGATTCTGCAATCTCCAATTCTATTAAGTTAAGTCTGCAAACTAACAATGATGATGTGAAATTGATGTGAATCAATTTCTAAATAATTTAATTAAAAATATTTCAACAGAATAATATAAAAATAATTTCTAATGTCTATTTTAAAATATTTGATTTTTTTGAAAAAAATCTTCTTTTTGTAAATTTTGTTCATCAAATTCTGACCCTTCTGAGTCAGAATTCTGAGTTCTAAATTGGTTGGCAATTAAGAAAAAAGAATATAATAAAAATTTTAAAGATACTGGAGTCGTAAATGAACAGAAGTGATTAAAATATTTTCATACATAATTGAACGAAATTTTAACTAGTCTTATTACGAGAAAAATATAAATTAAACTAAAAAAATATTATATCCACATAAATAAGATTTTTGTTTTAAGTGGATTTTTATTAAAATAGTTTTATTGCTTAAGAATAAAAAAAAAATTGCATGAAAGGTTTGATATATCAAAAATTCATTTTGTATGATAAGTATGTATATATTTAAATATATTAAGATTGTGGAACCAGCAAAGTGCTATATTTTCTATAGATATTTGGAGTGGGTAAAAGCTTTCTATATAAAAGTTTGTATATGAATTATCAGCTTATAAACATATATATCTAGATTTAACTAATTAATTCAATTTTTCATAATAATATATAACAGCAGATATAATCCTAAAAGAATGTAAGAACATTTTTCTACTTTGTTTTTTACGTTTTTTTTTTGTATATAATTGTAGGTAGTTGAAAGTAGCCAAATACCAATATTGAAACAAACTACTTAATTAAAAAGTTGTTCCTGAGGCAATTATTGCCTATACAATACTTTGAGCTACTTTCATCGTATTTTAAAGACAAGAGGTACTTCAATGTTAAATACGAAGATGCCCATTCAACTCAAAAAAGATAAAAGCAGGCATTCCGCAACAAAGCTTTCTTGGGCCCATACTATATCTCCTGTATATATATAAGTTACTCTCGACAAACCAGCAGGTTATAGCAAATTTGCAGATGATACCGCGATTCTAGCAATCAAAAACAATATAGCAGAAGCGATGACTAAACTACAACACATTATCAACTAAATCGCTTCATAGGCAAAAAAAATGGCATAACGTGCTGAACAAGCAAAAACTGTACATATAGTATTATCATTGAGAAATTATAACTATATATCAATTCATATCGATGCCACCAAAATTCCTCACACCAATGAAGTCAAATATTTAGGTATTACGCTCGACGCCAACTACGCTGGAAAGCGCATATTGAAAAAATACGCGTAGGGGTTGACTTCAAACTAAGTAAATTTTACTACAAAGTGTCAGTCTATAACAAAGTAATGGTTTATAAACAAATACTGGAGTGGGATTGGACTTATGGCATACAATTTAAGAGTTGTGCCAGCAAGCAATACATTGCAACTATCCAGCGCTTTCAAAATAAAGTGCTACGATACATCGTAAATGTTTCATTTTATATCAAAAACAGTGATCCCACCGTAACGTACGCATGCAAAGAGTCAACGTCGTGGCTTAAAAGTGTGCCGTAGCTCACAAACAGCGTATATTAACGTTACAGCATCCAGTCTTCTTCCGGCGGTTGCCGTCTAGGCACCAGACGGTTAAAAAAGAAAATAGTAGCAGACTTAACAGCGAGCAACGAAAGAACTTTGCTTTCCCCCTTTTTAAAATTTTCCAATCAATTGTGTCGATCTACACGAAATCAGGCAAGACATATCTAGACACATCTAGACATATTTATTAATAAAAATCTAATCTATTGAGAATAAATAATAGTCAATTCACAATACATTTATATATATTCCATTTTCAACCGTTTTGAATTATTTAAATTTTTTCGATAAAACTCTACAAACTAATAGTGTGAATCCTATCCTAAAGACTTTTATTTTGGATTGCGCGTTATCCAAACTTACAACATTTGATACTCACACTATAATATGTATAAGCTGGATTATAACAGATTATAAACAGCTTCAAAAATGGACTACTAATACGTCATTGTTAGTAGCCAATCACTATATTGGACTACTAACACTCATGATTACAATAATTAGTTCTCTATTTAAACCTATGACGTCTATATAGACATTTAAATTTATTCAAATTTAAAACTATATCGAAACCTATGAGCTAAAAAATAATGTATCTTTCAATATATTAAAAACTGAAGATGGACGATGGAAGATGAAGATGGAAGTATTAGGTTTATTTTATTAGGTTTATTTTTATATAATATAAGTTATTATATAAAAATATAATTTTTGAAAAACCTAATCTAAAGGCTGGAACAATTAAAACACATATATTCAATAAAATACTCATCTCTTATAGTTGGTATAAAATATTTTATAATCTCAATGTAAACTAATAATAATAGTTTAATAAAACTGAAATTTATACAATATATTTTACTTAAAATCAATAAAACTTCTTAACAATGTTTTATCGGTATTATTATTTTTGATTTAAAATTAAATTAAATTGACCAACCAATCCCTTTTGATAAATAATGAGATTTTAAATAAAATATAAAATATATTTTTAACAAATCTATAGGATTTAAGTTAAATCCGAATGAATGTAAAATAAATGAAATATTAATAGTTTGTTAAATAAATCTCATCTTTTATCCTTTTATTATACAAATCATTCAAACTGAAGGGTTAAAAATATAATTTCTTATCTATAATTGTACTTTTTCCACAGTCCTTAAGATTTATATAAAATATAAAAGGTTTAACAAATTTATAAAGTCAACCATTTAAATGTGTTAAAATAGAAATGAAGATTAGAGAAACAAATTGAAAAGAATAAAGCTAAATGAGTGACTAAAAGACTGCAAACGAAGTTGAAATGATGCAAATGATAAGATAACATTCAATGTAGAAAACTTTAATTGGCAAAACATTGCTTTTGATAACTGAAAGGAGCCAGAAATTTAAATGAAATTTACATATTTTTATTTGAAAAGATACAAAAAAAAGAACAAAATACAATGAAGTAAAAAATGAAGTAAAGAAAATTGCAACAAAATTGTATCTATATAAATATGTACGTGTGTTAAGAACAACTAAAAATAACTTCATATAAACATGTTGTAAATACAGTGACTCTAATCGATACCTAAATAAAAATATTTTGTTTTATAAATGAAATATGATTATGATTATTTTATACCAAAATTTTATTCAATATTATAAAACTAAATATTACAAATTACATACTAAAAAATGGTAAAATCACTTTTTAAGTGCTTAATTATGCCATACTCTCTATAAGCCAGTAAAGACAACTGATTTTAGTTTTATTTTAAAAATTCTTTAGTTTAATATTTTCTATAAAATATTAAATAATTATAGATTTTAATCGTAAAAAATGTCCCACTGTATGTATTTAGTATTTGTTAAGAAATAAAAGTAAGTGGTCTGACATTTTCCAATCTCAACCGAACAACGACATGTACATGGTAAAATGATAAGATTCTATTTACCAAAATAAGATACATTTAAAAACACAAAACTACAAATTTTTACAATAGTATCTGGTATTCAGAGAAGCACACAGCAACAGTGATAGTTACAGTAAAAACATAAACATTTCTACACATTACAAATGAAACCGAACAAATCCCAAGTGGTAAATATTTGGTTGAGTTTGGTTTCAGAAAAACCAATGCTCAAGTGTACTAGTTTACTAATAGTACAAAAGTATTTTTACATTTTTCCTTCTATTGACAATTAAATAGAATAGACTAAAAATTTAAGTAAAATTCTAACTACGAGTATATTCGAAGAATAGAAATCATGAAACGCAGCTGCTGATAGTACAATATAAAATAATAAATTGGGTTTTATATGAATATAATACACTCTCTCTATAAATCAATATAGATTTTATTTAATGGGATTTTGAGTTTTATAAAGTAAATAAAAACTCATCATCGAATTATTGTTTATACAACTAAGGACAAAAAGGACTGCAATGTTTTTTAAAATGCACTACAGTTTATGAAAATGCAGTTTAAGAATGTTAAATGTAATTGTTATTTGAGCTAATAAATCAAAATATTTTCATAAGTATAGAAAGAAATTATATTTATCATTTTTATAATAATTTTAATAAATTTATAATTAATAATTTCTTTTATAAATATATTAATAAAAGTAAAGCGAATGAATAAATTTAGCTAAAAAATAATTTCATGAAAAAACTATATAATAAATTTTATTATATCTTAATTTTATTCAGAGTTTAAGAACAATAGAATTAATTTTCTACTATATTACGTTTAATAAAAAATAGGGCATAAATTTGTACATTCTGAAAGTACAACTGATTAAATATTATTTATTTATTAAACACATAAAGTAGGTTTCTCAACTTTCAATAAATTTTGTCTTTTTGCTTTAGAACATAAATACTTAAATCAATTTTACTATAAAATTTTGAATTTACCTATTGATCGACCTATTTTTTTAATAATCGTTTTTATATATTTTTTATCCGGCTATAGGTCACTCTTTGTTAAATAATTCAACGTTTGTTTAATATTTTTAATATCTTCTATATTTCGATTCACGTTGAGAGTCATCATCAGGATATATAGATAATAGAATAAAGAGAATAACGTAGGTATAGTTTTATTAATATTAATTTATATTAGATAGTTATCCTGATGATGACTTTCAAGGAAATTTGAAATATAGAATATATTAAAAATATGAAATAAGCGTTGAATTATTTAACACAAACTGACCTATGACCTATGACCGAAATAAAAAATTTAAAAAACCATTATTAAAATTTAATATAAATCAAATAGTTGCCATTTCAGTACCATTGAATAGAATTGAAGTAAATCTAATTTTATTATAAAAAAAATTCATAAAAATAAAAGTATTTATTAACTGGTTTATAATTCCCACATATGAAAGTTACGGTTGTAATGTTGTAATATACGATATCTACTATCATTGTCCAAAACTTTTTTATACGATATAATTAATAAATTGGAGGTTTTTATGATCCTTCATGAATACAGAATGTAACATATCGTCTTGTCCGATTCAGATGCCCATATAGGTATTTCTTTTGGGTATGTATTTGTATAAACTCCTAGCACGTGCATTGAGGTCTCGTGCTCTTCGTTACTAAACTACCAGGTTAGTTTTGTAAGTCTAAATTTACTCCATTAGAGTAAATTTCTACTTTTGAAATATGAGAATTAAATCTACAATGTCCTGTCAGATATACTGTAATGATTCTTAAACTGTTTTTATTTAGTTTCATACAATTCTTAAATCATTTTAGGTTGAATGTTTTTATACGCAAATCAATTTATTATATGGTTAGTAGATTGCATTTAATATATATTTTATATATATTTCAAAAGGCGAAAAAATTTTGTAAATATCAATTAATTTAAAATTTTTTTTTTTTTCATTAAAATGTATATATGTCAAATCAATCACTCAATTTTATTTATGTCAATTTTCAGAAAAAAATTAATAAAGCCAAAATGAGCGACCTTATAAATTATTTTATATTTTAAAGCTTTTATTATTGCAACTATTTTGGCGTTTATAATAACCCTCGTATTTACCAGTATTTTGAAGTGTAATGCCTTCATACCGATTAATATAATTTTATTTGACATTTATATAAATTTTGAGTTAAAAGCATTTTCATACTTAAAATTAATTACAATTAAATAATAAAACATATCTGTTCTCATATTTAGAGATCTTTTGTGTGAAACCAATTTCTGCTTTTTATTCAGTATTTATGTCATTTCTGACATTAAAATACTTTGCCATAATATTAAATATTTACTACGACACGTATACAGAAATGAGCTCAATTTCAACATTTATTATTTTGCAAAATTATACAAAAATAATAAAATTAAATTATTTATTTAACTTTTATTTTGTTTGGAGTTATGTCTTTGTACGCCAAAGACAAAAATTGATTAATTCCGAGTGCTACCGTAAAGCACTATTAACCACACTGAAAGTAACTTAATTGGAGAGGTAGTGTTCGTTTGTGCGTTGCACATAATACATGCAATGGAGTTAGTGCTCCAGTTCAGTGCTCCTTTGCTTCAGAAGAAATATAAGAAAAATTAAAAATACTACCAACATACAAAAAAGAATTTAATATACGAAGTGAAGTTGTAGGTAAAGTGCACTCAATCATTTTTATTATTTTGATAAAAACGAAAAAGCGAAATAAACTGGAGTGCAAAAAAACTGAATCTGAAAAGTGCCCAATATTGAGTGTTCCCAATTTAATATTAAAAAAGCAACCGTTCCAAACTCATATGTAGTATTGGGAAGGATGCATAACATAAGCAAAAATAAGAAAAAAACTAAGGACATGAAGATAACCTAGCCTGGATCTAACATTTTTTATTTTTCAATATCAATTTTATTTTTCAATCTAATATTTATGTTGTAGTCAATATTTTCAAATATATAAAGGAGAGAAAATATAAAGCTTATCCTAAACATATTTTTAAACTGAAAACTCGTATACTCGTGCCATCCAGAGGCGTGACTTTAATTTTATTTAACAATCAAAAACGGCAGTCTCCTAATCGCAGCTTTATTGGGTATTTATCTAATTTTATTGTTGTACTAGAGTATAAAGTACTCTTGTATAACAGCATCATAAAACCAATATGGACTTATGGTATTCAGCTATTTGGTAATGTAAGGGCTTCAAACACTAAAATTATCCAAAGAGCTTTGTCGAAAATACTGAGAACAATCACTGGTGCCACATGGTATATTAGGAACGGTAGTATTTACAGAGATCTACAAATTCCTTTGATTAAATTCCCTCCCTTTCATAAAAACTTATTTGATTATTTTTCTGATGCATTGGATATAATAGTTTTATTTTTCGAAAAATAGTACGGATTTTAAATGGGCCTTTGAGTATCAAAACTAACAAACCTTATAAAAAAAAGGTTGACACACTATATTTTTAAAGTTGTTAATCTTTCATATCCTGTTTTTACACATCTTTCTAGTAGTTTTAAAGACCGTTATCACCTCCAGAATTCTTGTAAATCAATATTTCTACCGACAGGATGCCCTACTTAGCACTATCTAATCTCAGAGTAATCACTAACCGCATGGGGCGTTACACAGATCTTAGATCAATAATTAAATATTCACGACGATTATGAGAAATATTCAAATTTGTCAGTGAGATGGGTGGAATTCTGCAGAAACTCCCCAGCCATGATAGAGTAAAAGTGCCCAGATGCATTAACTCGGAAAAGACTCAACATAACATAACTCAATATTCCTGGTACTGAATTAAGTAATAAACTAAATTGTCTTTAATTCACTTTCAAAATTGAACAATTTCAAATTTAAACGGAATAATTAATAAAATAAAAAAGAAAAAGTGCAAGTTAACTGAACTAGAAATACAAAATATATATGGAAAAAAAATTCTGTGAAAAATCTCTGTAAAAATATTTTCGCTGTAAAAAGACCACTTTGTCGGTCACTAAATACTTAACGTAAACTATGCAAATAAGCTATTCAGATAAATTGTAGTAAACATTCTGAAGGGATGCGTACTAGTTTTTGAGTATATTAAAAAACTTGATAGAATACAACTGAATTACTAGAAACTATGTCGTCACGTAAAAGATGGTTTTGGAGTGATTTATTTTACGATTAAAATTTATACAAAATTTTAAGACATACATAAATTGCGTTTTTAACACAATTTATTATAAACATAAAAATTGTGAAAATTAATTTGGGAAGACAGTTAACGCTTTCAATTTTATAACTCTTTTAGGATGACTTAGTAATAAAATGACTATATTACAAAATTTAAGTCTGTTTTAACTAAATTTCAAAGAGTTGACCATAAAAAAAGAATAGTAAACTTAAATATGCATTGGAAGTTTGTACTAAGAATTTACTGCAGTTTTTATCATGCTTTCACGAGTATTTCACAATTTTTGACAAAGAACTATGCACATTTTTTTCATCTTTATTCAGAACTTTTTTTCATCCTTATTCAGAACTTTATTCGGGAATGGCAATAATTTTCTATAGAACTTTCAAAAACTCTCACTTAACATTTAACAAAATTTCACAATAAAAATTCAAACATATTTGAGTTCTAATAAAACTAACATTTTATATTGAATTTCGCAATTTTCAACTAAAACTGAATTGCAATCAGTAAGTCAGTTTAATAATTCAACACTTTGTTTGATATCAAATGATGTAAAGCATTCTCTTTGCATAGTACGAATATTAAATAAGTTAAGGAAATTCCAAAGAAATAGTAATAAAATATCTTTGAATAGTTAAAGACAAAGTTAAGATACAATATAAAATGAAAACTAAAACATTTCTTGTTTTAGCAAAAATGCGAAGAATTATTTATAAATACCACACTATAAAGTATTGAATTCAATTGAGAACTTTCTAACTATTCTCATTACTTAAAGGATAATGTACTAAAACATTAAACAACAAGTAAACATATTTCAAAATAGTTTTTTTAATTAAAAAAATTTAAAGATGTGCGTTGTGGAAATTCTTTTAGAATTTTTTCTCACAAGGAATACATAGTAACACACCTAAAAGGCACACATTTATTTGAATCTATTTTAAACACTAATTGAACTATTCTATGCTATTCTCTTTTATTTTTTTATTTTTTTTTTTTTGATAATTAAAAAAGTTTTTCATTAAAGTTGTAACCAAAAATTCTATAAAAGAAAATTTTATATTTTCGCTAGTTCAATTATCGATGAACATTGTTGCAGCAGGATGCTTTCCTTCCTTCCTATGTTGCCACGTTCGACAAGAAACTGAAGACGATGGCACATTGTTATAATGTGCATTATAAGCTCATTTCTAAGAAATTAGATACTTTTGCACAAAACTAAAGCGGTTTGCGGCGCTAAACTTAACCACAGCAAGGACACTAATTTGTTACGATCAAGACAAAGTTTTAACCAGAAATAGTGCAATTGCAGAGGTTATAAAAATAGAGCTGACTGCTTGAGAAAATATTTAATTTCAATTGCATTTACGTGGATGGCAGGAATTTGTTATAACCTTATCAGTACGTAAGATGAGGTAAGATGAAGTAAGTGAGGTACAATGATTCAGAGAGAAAACAAAATGAAATTATGCAAAAATTTATTAATAAAGTAAGTGGTACGAAAGGTTTCAGTCTTGTAACTACGGAAACAAATTTTAAGCTTAAATGATATAATTCCGACGAATTATTACTTTTAAACTAAAAACTACTTTTCGACAAATTTATTTCTCAAATTTATTTCTTCGAAAATAAGATAAATAGTATCGTAATTAAGGTACGAATAAACTACCATATTTGTTTTTTGGCAGAGCAGATGTTTATAGACCATGGCTTAAGCACTTGGAAGTTCTAGGCAAAAAACAACTATATTTCATGCAAAAATTGATATAATTTAGTTATAGGATATAGGACAAGAAATAGTTAGATTTATTTCAACGTTAAATACAACTATTAGAACTGTGTATAACTATTATAATTAATAGCCAATCCACAATAAAAGCTTTTAAAATCTACCTATCAGCTATCAAGACTGGAAATGGGGTGTCTTGAAGATTAGAATAGTTTTTATTTTCAATGCGGCAATGGGATGTTTTCAATATGATAGTTTTTATTTTTCGTAATTTGAATTTCTTGATGAAAAACTTTTCAAAATTTTCCTTAATATATGAGAAACAATATACTCTTTTTTAAGATTAAAGTACATTTTCTAAATTCAAAAATTTAGAAAATCTATGTTTTTAGAAAAATAACTAGTAACTAGAAAATGATTTATTTATTTTAAAGGGATCAAATATTCCTAAGACTATTTATTTTTCAAAAATTCAACTACTTTTCACACAAGGCAAACGTCTATATCAATATTTTAACAATGTCCACCTGTAAAAGCTCATTTTTTTGGCAAAATCTATTGTTGGCCACTCTTTCAATATGAATTGTTTTTCTTTTTCACCTTTGGTGAAAATATTATTATATTTTTCTAAGCAGTGAATGGCGCATTCCACTACGTCATTAACCACTTCCATCTTCTAACCTTCGGAAGGTGTTGTAGAAAATGTATCAAGATACTAAAGCATATCCTTGCCCTCATTAAAAAAGAGAAAGAAAAACAGATAAAGCGACAATCTACTAGAACATCTACAATCAACATTGTTTAAAGTAACTTTAATCTAAAACTAAGCTGCAATATGATGCTCTAACTCAATCAGAAAGAAGAGCAAAAATAGATAAAGGCACATTGTGACAATCTACAATTGAAATTATTTATAATTATTTAATTATATCTTTTAACCTAAAATAATTTAAGGTTGGTAGAAACTAAATTAAAATAACTTAATCAAAACAGCAGTTCAGAAGTTGAATTATTACAAATCTGAGAATATTATTCAATAAAACTTGCATATGCTAGAAAATCGTGTTAGAAGTTTATCCAGCAATGATATATACCTAAATGAAAGTTATACCTGGGTTGACACATTATACCGGAAATCGTATATAACTAGGAAGTCGCATTTAAAGAAATGGTTTGAGTCCATAAAGAGCTCACAATATCTCTCCAAGTCGCAATGCAAAATCCCTTAACTTAATAATAATAATATTTCTGAATATTTAGTATACTTCGTTAAGAATCCTAATATTTGTACTCATAAATTCGAAAATAGATTTTAAGAAGTTAATTGTTATCAGATATATGCAAGCTATAGACAAAATTTTGCAAACTTAGCTTGTATAAGTAAATGTCAGATTAAGCTCTTTAATATTCTAAGTTAGGTTAGGTTAGGTTTGAGTGGCAGCTTTTAATGGAAACCCCACTTATGCTCAAATAATGGCCCTGTATAGTAACACTGATTAGATGGTGCCAAAAGGCGCGCCAAAAGGCACGACTCCCATATCAGGAAATGGGAATTTAATAGCTTAAATTGAATAAAATTTAAATCGAACAATGATAATCTGTAGATCTCAAACCTGAGGACGTGACGGGCATGTTAAAGATATATCACAATTCAGATTCTTGATTTTTGAGATTTATAACTAAAAATTTCATTAGTGTTCATTATCATTATATATAGAAACGCAGTTACACAAGGTAAAGAAATTATTAAGATTTCTTGTTTAAAGTTATGGAATTTTACCTAAAATTTAAGTTATCTGTTTCTGTCAAATTATTTCTTTTCAACTTTCAAATCATTTTTTTAAGAATTATTTATAATAATATAAAATCAAAATAATATTAATGTTTTAATATAAATATATGAATTCTTTTTTATTTTTTTCATTAAAATAAAATAAATAATAATAATACTAAAGTTTTAATGCAATTTTTTTTTTTTGTTATTTAATTGAAATAATTTACACTTTTTGTCCAGTCCTTATATTCAAAGCATAATTTTATTTATTCAACACATTTATTTTTATATTTTGTTTTTAGGTTTAAATACTAAACTTTTTTTTAAATTTCGTATTTAAATTTTTTTTAATTTTAAGTTAGCATTGTTAAATAGCTTAATTAAGCAAAAGATTATGAACTTCACATCTTGTGGGATGCAAGCAACCATTGGCTTCTGCGGCATATATACAATTTTTTCTGCAACATTGCACAACACGGTTAAGTAATGTGCTTTTTGACCTACTGAGCCAGGCGATGATGCTATAGCCACTAGACACGTACTCTTCCATGTGAAAGTTTGTACCTACACACATAATACAGTATGTATGTGTAAGTCCATATGCTCGATTTGTTTAGTATGTTTGCAGAAATTAGTGCAGCAGCACAAGTGCATAGCTGCAAGCATTTCCGTTTGATAAAAATTTTAACTAACCGTTGAAGGATGAAGGATGCAACATTAAGTACGGTTGTTTGTGTGTTTTTCACTCAACAATGCAAAGTATACGATTTATAATTTTAATATAAACTAAATATATGTATATATGAGGGTGTATATACTTGTATGAATATAAGAAAATAGCGCCTATATAAAGTTTGTTATACAAAACACATACGACTACTATAGTATGTATTTCCCACATGCTTCTATAGTAAAGAAACACACAACAAACTTTTTAATTGCAGCGTCAACTTATAGTGTCGTATGAGGTTGATATATAGCATATATGCCAATCTAATGCAATATATAACCGCAAGTATTTAGCTAAAGTACAACAATTCAACTGCAAGTATTTACGCAAATATTGTATGTAATAAAATGAATCCAGCGAAGCAAATAAGGAAACGGAAGCATACTTTCTGCTTCATGCAGCATGTAATGAACAATGTATTTTCAAAATCATAAAACTAAGAGAGAAAATTTTTGTTTTCAGGCTTAAAAAAGAAAAAAGCTAACAATAAAAATATACTTTAAATAATATTCCTCTACTTGTAAGTTTTATTTTTAAACTTAAACACAAACGCTTACAGCACAATTTAAAGGAAATTTGCATTTAAATAAATTTAACAGATCCTTTAAACTTTTTTGTTGCATATTTTCAGATTTTCAGATTTAACATTTTGCCAAAACATTTTACATTTTAAGTTTGTAGAACAGATTTACCCTTATTTTGGGTTTTATAAAATTTAATTAATCAAAGTTATTAACAACGACAGCATTTTCAATTAGCGAAGCACTGCTGGCGTTAACAGAATTTTTTTCCCCTTGAAGGATATCACAAAAAACAGAGCAAAGTCAAACAAAGTTAATTCCAAAACTGGAGCCAACCAAATTTTCACTTGTTTATAATTATAAAATTTGCCATTTTGCCATGATGAAAGATAGCACGGATGACAATGCTGAAACGGCGACAGACGTGCCATTTTTGTACACCTGAAACCAATTTACCCTAATTATGCGTATAGATCAATATAAGCTAATTTGACATTAAAGTGCCAATTTTGAATTTATTTAATTAGGTTATTTAGTGAACTCGAAAACTAAGCTAATTTATGTATTTATAAAAATTAAAATCATATTAACTCTATTAAAAAGGAGTTAATAAATGTTTATAGTATATATTCATTATTTTGAGAAATATATGAAACTAATTTTATATATTAGAAAATTTTATACGTACGTTAATATGTTTTATATATATAGACACCCCCTCGGGGAGGTATGCAGATCTTAGGTGAATTATTGCTTAGTCTGATGAAGTAGTAAACATCAATCCAGTCAAAGCGTAAAGAGAGGTTTTGAAAATACTTCAATTTAATAAAGAGTAAAAGTGCTTAAGTGCACTGGCTCAAATAGTTTCAACATAATAATATATAGACACATTGAAAGTTTTAAATTTTTTTAAAATATTTTAATAAAAAATATTGCACTACATTTTTATACATATGTTGAGATGTTTGTGAACGATTATTTTCTATTAGTCTATGATGAGCTAATGTAACAGTAACTCTTGAGGCAAATAAAATAGCAGTATTTAATAATGGAATTTGAAAAGGTTCAAAAGAAATAATTCCAATAAAAATAGGTATAAAAATTTTTATAAACGTTAAACTACTAAATGAAATTATAAAAACAAATGAATTTAAAAATAAAATCACATATACAAACCTCTTAAAATAAGACACACTTTCTATTTAAAAATTATTCATAAATGCATATCCAAAAAAGTTATTGTTTCAAAACCACTGCACAAAGATACCCCACAATTTTTATTGTGGGGTATCTTTTATTTTTTATTATTTTATGTATTTGTTAACACTGTCCTTTATTATTATCTGAGGTATTATCTTGCAAGATTTAAGCGAATCTATTAACCTGGGTGTATAATTTGAAAACACTATAAAGCATAACTTTGGGAGATTTGTACCTTGCAAGATTTAGTGTTTTAAGTTCATAAATTTGTATTATATCCAGGATGTAAATTTGGCAACACTTTGGAAGATTTGTGCCTTGTAAGATTCGGTATTTATAGAACATCTAATTGTATAATTAATTCAATTAAATGCTCTGCGACGAGATAAAATCATTATTGTGCAAGAATTTTTGACAAAAAACTGAAAATATGTGATTGCCCAAGCATCCCACACAGGACCTGACTTAGCTCTGTGTGATATTCCAGAAACTAAGAATTGCCTCACGAATATGAAGTTTTGCACCTTTTGCGGCCATAATAATACCTGATTTTCATACAATACCTCAGCCTATGAACAATGTGTTGAAAATCGGGCCAAAGAACGAATTATACTTCATGCTAATACGATATCTTAGCCTATTGAAAAAGTATAGAAAATCGAGTCAAACACTGGACTATACGTTGCACTGCCCATACGATATCTTAGTGTATGAAAAATGTGTAGAAAATAAAATCAAACACCTAGGAGGTCGCTGTGATGCCTCAGCGACCTCCTAGTTCCCACACGATACCTCAGCCTATGAAAAATGTTATCGATATCTCAGCCTATGAAAAATGTATGGAAAATCGGGTTCAACAACAGAATAGTTATATGCACTCGATGGGCCCTATCTATCAAAATTATCAGCCTAGAACCACAAATAGTGTATTAGGGCTTTAATTAACTAGTGTCTTGGATATAAAAATCGTATTACATGCAATTTTTGGTCAACATTCATAATATAATTAAAAAATTTGAGTTAAATAGTTTTCGTGATATTTAGAACGTTACTCATAAAAAAGTAAATGTTCTGCTAAAAATATAAATTCTCTGAATTAAAATGTGGCTGAAAATCGTAAACAATATTGAAACATTATTTTAAAGAAGGTGGACAACCTTTTTGGTACCAATGGAACCAATGCTCCATAGCACATATAAAGACTCTTTACAAAGATTTGTATTTCAAGGTGTAACCAATTATTACGTATATTTTTTGCAGTTTATGTTTTAGAGTAATTTTGTCCAACATTCATTGAAAAATTATCCTCATCATTTCTGTTAAAATATTTTTCATATAAAAGTGATATTTTTTCATTTGGAGTGTGAAATCCCACATGGTGTCCCTGAAATACTGTTGCATTTACTAAAATTGATTATTTGGTATAGTTTATGGTGTGGATGTGTAATATTGAAATATACATTTTGGAAAATATAAATTTTCATTGGCATCGCAACTACTTTCAATAATAGATATTTTTTGTGGCATGTGTTAACTTTTTGGTTTTAACAAAATGGTACAACATGCTATAATAGCCGTAATTTTTTGTTTTCTGAGTTGTAAAAAAAACAGCATTAAGTATGGTTAAAACAAATTAGCATCACTTTTAAAATATGGTAAATACTTATTTTTGACATAAGTTTTTTTTAATTATTAAATTAATTAATAAAAGAACATGAAATTAATATTAGAAGGGCAATGGTTACCATTTCTATCTTACATATTTAAATTAATTAATTTATTTATGTATTTGAATTTATTAGTAAATGAAATGCTCATATGATTTTAACAGATGACTGTGATTTTTGCAACATATTTCCAGTGAACTTTCATAACAGACAGATTTTTAAATTTGGCTGCACTAAAACTTAAGACGTAAACATTTTTGCGATTTAAATTTATGTCTGAAGATTTCAAGAGAATTGTTATTGCTTCACATTTTTTTTCGGAAGTTGTGACTATTTTTTTTGCTAGTCTGAAAGAAAATATTACAGCTAATATACATGTACTGACATAGCATCCATAAATTTATGAAGAGAAAAGTGGCGCTTTTAACTTTTGGTTAAAACTACTTCACCGTGCAATTATTTTGAATTAGTTAGTTATTATTAATCAAATAATGTTAATCAATTTGTCAAGTAATTTTATAATTATATATTAACGACAAATAATTTCATAATTATAGATACGGACAACAATAATTTTAACCAATTTTAATAATTGTTAATTGAAGAATTAATAACCTTTATTAATATATTGAAATAGAATTTGGTTTTCACTCATTTAGGTATAATTAAATTTGAAATTAAATACCATTCAAAGTTAATTTTATAAAAGAAACATTGAATAGTATTTCGTTACTTATTACCTCGTACAATTTAAATTTTGTAAATTTGAATTTCAATCAATCATGACAGAGAATATTTCATAAAATAAAACAAAAGGATATGCTATTGTGTTGTTAAATAATAACAAAATTAAAATTTTGCTAAACTCTCTACTGAATAATTAATTTTCAAACTAAATCGGAAATTATGAATTTCTGTTCCCTGAAATAATGCTTATTATTCTAATAAAATATGTAAATGGAAATTAAAATTAAAATGAAAATGAGTGAGTATACAATATTGGAAAAACAATTTATTATCCAAATTGAGTATTTACAAACCAAATTTCAATGTGAATGGCAACAAACCCATAGCAACGAACCCAAATATAATAGTAGCAACAAAATTCAATATTCAAACATTTCACTAAGATTTACGCAGCATAAATCCAACCAAAGTCAAGTTGAAAATTGCTAATTAAATGCTTAATAATTTGCGGAAAATATGCTTCTTTAGGTCTTTAGGTAGTTAGGTCCTTTGTCTTCCATTTAAATGCTTATGTAAGAAGAAATGGTTTGGGTTACTACAGTCGCTTACAGATTGAAATTGGCTTTTTCGCACATTTCATCATTTTTAATTACTATGCTTCAAAAACCTTTTAGAGGCAATTTAATTGCTAACATACATTTCAACTTAAGTACACATGTTCCAACACGCACATTTACATTACTAAAAAGGTAGTACTTTCTTTCAGTGGGTTAGGTTATATGATATCCACCAGATGCACATAGAAAAAAAAACTCTAAAACGCTTATGTGTATAATCGTTTTCCACTGTACATGTAACAGTTAAGAAATCGGATTATTACTATTTTAGTTGCCTCTCAAAGGATAAGACATAGCGAATGCGAAAATTTACGCACACGAACTATTGCTATTGAGATGAAAATAGCGGAAAAAAAGTAAAAGTTCTTAACCAATTTCCTCTTCATTAGTAACGACAACATTTTCATTTTCTCAATAACAACCAGTCATCATCATTATCATCATCATCATCCTTTTTATATATTTTATTACCAGTTTTATCCTGCTTAAGACTGGTGTATTTGTATTATTTTTTCTTTGCTACTCTTACTGGGATACTATTTATCTTTGCAGTACCTAATATACATATATATACATATATATATATATATATTTATATATATTCATGTATTTATTTATATATATATATATATATATATATATATATATATATATATATATATATATATATACATTCATGTATTTATTTATATCGTAATAAAATAAAAACTTGTACAAAAAGGGTAAATAAATGTGTTAAATTTTTTTTTTTTTGTGTTTGTGTTTGTGGTACTGGTGCCACTTTCTATAGAAAAGGCTGTGTATAGAGCCTTGGCTTATACCTCGTTTCCTGTATGTTTACAAATTTTCTTTCCGTAATTTTTCCAATGTTTCTGTTACATTCCTCACTTGTTTTGTTATTATTTTTGCAAATAATTTGAACGTTTCGAAGGCGTAAACGTCTATTTTGCTTTTAAAACAGTTAAAAACTCTGTTAAAGGCGTTTTTAAAAGTCTTTTCATGTCAAGTGTGGTTTTATGGTTTTGTGCGCCTAAAAATATGTTTTATTTGTTTTGGTATAATTTGTTTTTTATTTCTTTGCATAGGAATGCCAAATATATTTAAAATGTTTTTTAATACTCTCAAAATGTGTAAAATTGTTGGAAAAACTTTTCTTAAAAATAACTTTTCAAAAGAGTTTTGCACCTTAGTTACACATCCTTTGTAGCCTTTGTACAATTTATTTGGGCCTATGCAAAAAAGGCTTGAAAGGGTTTTTTCTTGTTGCTTATCAATGTAAATTTTCATTTTAATAAACTGTTAATATTATACATACAATGTTAACTTCAAAAAGTTAATCTGCAAAATGGACTATAAATGAAAGGTTGAGATATTAAATTTTTAATAGCATATTATAAGTTTTTATGCCTTTGATTTAACTTAAAGCCATATTGAAAACTATAGCAAAATACAATTTTTTGAATTTTATAGAAGTATACTTGTGTTAGGGTCTGAATACATCTATTAGATAACAGAAAAACTATTTGCTTTTTGTTATATCTTTGGATTATAGTTGTATGGATTTCCTTTTTTTTGTTTTAATCGCTTTATGCTAACTTGCAAAATAAATGAAAAGGCTTATTACACATAACTAAACATAAAGGGTTATTCACTATAACAAGTAGTAAACAACGAGTAGTGAGCAAGTTATCGAATGAAAATACAGTCGATTACTTTAACATTTAAAATCTATATTGTCAAGATACTGGATCGCTTCTATTTATAAAATGAAACATATTCAATTTTTTTTTATCCTTCATATATCTCAAAAATAAAAATTTTTATTTTATTTTAAATAATTTCGTCTACTATATTATTGATTATTACTTATATATTATCATTCGAACTCATTTTATAACTAGTAAAAGTATAAACTGTATTTTAGGTAGTGAACACACCTGACCGCATCGAAAAACAATTTGAATTATTCATTTTAATTTCATATTTTATTTATTTTTTTTATGACGCTTATGTTATTTTTATTGATTATAAAATTATAATGTTTAAAATATTTATAATATATTTAATTTTCACTATTACTTTAAATTGAATTTTACTATTTTTCCTTTCATATTATTTTTCAATTAACTTAATTTTCGATTAATATACAATTATGACTGTGGTTATTATATTCATTTTGGTTGAAATTTTATAATTTATTTAATTTTATTTAATTAATTTTCTTTATATAATTTTATTTCATTAACTAATTTCATTTAATTAATTTTATTTAATTACCTTTATTTAATTACCTTTATTTAATTAATTTTATATAATTATTTTTATTATTTTTGATTTAATTTAATTTAATTTTATTAATTTAATTTAAGTAATTATTCATCAATTTTATTTAATTAATTATTTATTAATTTTATTTAATAATTTTATTTAATAATTTTAATTAAATAATTTTTTTTAATTTTATTTAATTTTTTTTTTAAATTTTATTTAATTAATTTTTTTTAATTTTATTGAATCAATTTAATTCAATTAATTAAATAAAATTAATTAAAATTTTTTTACCAAATTTGATTGAATTTTATTATGTATCTTTTATACTCTTGTTTCATCATTTAATTTGCTGTTGCTGCTATAGCTATTATTTTTATTCTTAGTGTATTCTTATAATTTATTTAATATTATTTTTTTAATTTTTATTATTAATTTTGTTTTGTTTTTTTTATTTTTGTTATACATTTGAGTTCAATTTTATTCATTTCCATTTTCTTTGTTATTCGTTTTTACAAATTCATTTGCAGCTACTGCTGTAATGGTTATAATTATTATTAATACTGTTGTTGTAATTTATTTAATTATATTTTTCAATTTTTATAAATAATTTTTTTTTATTTTTTTATTTTTAATTGGTGAATTTAATTTTATTTATTTTCTTTGCTTTCTATTCTTTTGCACGGGCATTCTATTTTTCTTTAGAAAAATACAGCTGATGCAGTTGTTATTTTAATTGATTTTAAAATTTTAACATTTATTTTGTTTCATTTTTTTTAATTTTATTATAAAAATATCAATTTAGTTTCCGCAGCTGTTGTTTTTATTATTTATACGATTATTGTGATTTGTGTATGCGCTTAGGATATAAATGCAAGTAAATACTTAATTTGGCGAAAAATAAAATAAATCACTGGCACTGCTTCTGTTATTATAATATTTATTCTGAGTGCTAACATATAACATATATTTCCATTCGCATATATAAAGGTAAGTAAGTATTTAGTTTGATCAATTATAAATTTTTTATTCTCACTATAATTTTTTTAGGTTAAAAATTTCATAAAATATAGTAAAAAGAAACTAACTACACTTCATACTGTCAAATTTCATGTATAATTAATTAAATAACATTTTTGTAGATTTTTTAGATTTCACAATTTAATTTATTTTGACCTTACCACCCCCTTCACCATTACTCTATCACCCTAATTTACGCTCCTGATTTGTGAGTTAGATGAATCTAGGTATTAAGCCTATATGTTTACATCTCTCTGCCCTGATTACAGGAATGAAGTTTCCTCCATGTTGTGAAATTTTTTCATACATTCGTAAGAAGTGGTTTTAATGGGTTTAAATCTCACATTGTGGCTTTCGATGCTTTCTACCTACTGCAACGCTCTTTCATTGTTTTTGAGTTCATGTAGTCGGAAAAAGTGCTTGACAGTTTAAAGGCAGGTTAGAATTGAATCGTTAAGCTATATGTACAAAACTACTATATTAATGAAATGTCGAAGCCCTTACAAGCCCTAACTATTTTCTTATAATTCTCTGTCATCAAAATGAATTTAAACTATCAGCCAATGTGTTGGTCTTTACAACCCAACTGCGCCAAACAAATTAATCATAATCATAATTAATCATAATTTAAAGCTTTTTAATATATAAACAAGTGTTATATTTACAAAAAATTTACAGTTTGTGAAAAATGTGGTCAACCAGCAATTTAAATTATTTTTAACATAATTTACTACTTACACTACTTGTGGTCCTACATGTGATAAAATAAAAACAAAAAACTTAATATCAATAATAACTGATACAAATCCTGCTATAAAAATATTATATTTTTTTCTTAACTAATTGTGATTTGATGTAGATTATATACAAAATACTTATTCCGAGTACATTTATGTACATACCAAATAGTGGTTCCGATTTACAGTGCCAACTTGAAGTTAACATTATTGTAGCTTTATTACCATATATATATATGTATACATATATTGAAAAGATTTTTAAAAACTTTTACTATTTTTGCAACGATTTTCGCATTTATCTTTCAGTGCAAATCGGTGTTTAACTTTGTAGTTTCATATAGTGGATTCTTCTCTTATTCAAACTGAATTAAATATATATCTGACTCATGTTTTATTTTAGCTCAAAGTAGTACCCCTCAGGAATATAACTTTACTTGAAATATTTTCCCTTTTCAGAGTTATTTATTTTTTTTTGTTTTTTTTTCTTGTATTTTCTTGTTTTTTGAATTACAAATGCCCCGTGACTTAATTCTCAGTATTTACTTGTTTGCGTTCATAAGTTACCTTTGCATATTTTACGGCGCATGTATATTTTATGAACTAATATGGCTGCTATCATTGCGATGTTGCCATACATTATGTTACCTGGAGTGAAATATTGCTTTTTTAATATTTACAGCAAATCTACCTTTATGCTATATACATTATATAGTATATATATTCGCAAACATATTCATAGTATGTACAGTCGACGAACTACAAAAATATTTTTGAAAATATTTTCGAATGCAAATGAGTTCTGAAAACCTTACAGCGAAAATGTGCTTCACTAAGATAGATACTTAAATAGAAATTCAATGGTGAAATTGAAGTGCAAATGTTTTTTGTAAACAACACCAACATAAATTTAATATATGCAACTTCAAATGTATAAAAATAAATGTGAAAAATACTATACATATTAAAATGTTGAATTTAATTACACTTGTGTATTTGAGTTATAAATTCAAATGCCATTATTATATTACCAAATTAAGTTAATTTAAGTTAATTTATTTCATGAAATTTTAAATGACTAATGATATTTGTCTGGATACGAAGAAAATTTATATTTTGTACCAAAAGTCCATTCTTTTATATCCAGTAGGCTCAAATATGCTTTAAATAAATGTAAACAAGGTAAGCCTTGTAATGTGCAAATCATAGTTAAATAGTTGAGACAAACTAAAATTTAAAAAAGTAGTAGACTAGAGTAATGTATTGATACAACTATTAAAGCTTACAATCGGTAATATCTATAACCCATTGCAATGCCCTCAAAATTGAGGAAGAGTGAAGGTAATAACTTTTTATCTTTTAAATATTTATGATTCTGTGACCAAATAATTTTTAAAAAAGGGTTTTTGCAGGATCATTGGTGAAATTATTTTTAACAGCAATTAAAAATAAAAATCAAGAAAACAAAACAAGATTTATTAAATCGTGAAAAATAAGTCGTGGTCTTTTTTTTAAATTTTTATTTTTATGATATTAAGTCTTTTACGAGTTAGTTCATCTGGACACTTTTACTCTATAATGGCTGGGGGGTGTATACAGAGTCCCATCCATCTCACTGACTAATTTGAGTATTCCTCATAATTTTCGTGATTATTCAATGACTGATTTAAGATTTGCGTACCGCCGCATGCGGTTAGTGATTACTCTGAGATTAGATAGTGCTAATTAGGGTAGCCTGTCGGTTTTCGCATATAGCTTTAGAGCTTCTGTCCCTTATGTATTTTTTGACCAGATCTAATATGTACTTAAACAAAATAAAACTTAACTTGATATTAAATTAAAAGTTGTAAAAATTTAATTTTAACTTTGTTTTATTACAATTTATAAATAATTTTTTTTAATTTACATTTGCAATTATTACCGTTTATTGTTTAAATGAATATTTTAATTTAAATTTTTGTCATTTGTTATAAAATCACTAATTGGATGTATACATTTTTTTTAATGAGATAGTTTTGAACATTAATTTTATATTAATTTTATAGTATGTGTATAAATTTATTTGTTAAAAAATAAAAATAAAAAAATATAAAAATAAAAATATTTTATTGTAATTTTGGTTTTTTAATTCATTTAAATTGTGTATTACTTTTTATGGTTTAATTTAAAATTATTTAATAATAATTGTTTACATTTTATCGTTTAAATGTTAATTATAATGATTAATTAAATCTTTTAATTGAGATTTAATATAAATAGTGCAATTTAATCATATAAATTTTTGGTCATATGATCACTATTTTAAATTTTATTTCAAATTTTATTTGTAAATAAATTTTTTTTAAATAAATTTAAAAACTATTATTATTTTGCACTAAGTAAATAAAGTAAACTATTTAATTACATCCTTTAAATGAAGTAAATTCTTATATTTTTTTAAATTTTAGTTTGTATAAGTTGACAGAAAATTTAATTAATTTTTGTTTTTGAATTTTTAAAACGCAAAATAATCTAAGGTTGCGGATAAGCTGAAAATTAATTGAATCCAATTACATTCACAAAAGAAAATGTAAATTTGTTTGGTAGAAAATAAGAAATTTCCAAAACTTTTATTTTGCATAATAATAGGAAAAGTGGCATGTACTATAAAAAATTCAAAAATCCAACATTTATCCTTTCAAAATCCGTTTTTATATTTTGTTTTAACAGCAACTGAAAAACTCCAATGTAAAGTTTCACTGTTTTGTATGACAAATGTCTGCGAATTAGTCAGTTTGCTTATCTCGTAGTTTAACACGGCTTCACATTATTTCAAAAAGATTTATTTTTATGCGCATAAATTTAAAGAACTTTTTGAAATATTTCATAAAAAAAATAAGAAAGGAAAAAACATAGAGTAAATTTTAACGAACTATTTTCACACAATAGATATGAAATACTTTTGAATGTATTTTTTAAATTAAAAATGTTATATTATTGTTAAAAAATAAGAGAGATACTCTGCAAATATTAAAGTTAAGATTTTAATAATTATTCTAAGTGTAATTGGATAGTAAAGTTTCTTTACTGTTATGGCCCACATAAGTCAGATTGCTGCCCTATGGTGCGTACTACTCCCAGTGTTGAGAAACACTGACTTACATCCTTTCTAGAAGATTTTTTTAAAGCAAATAAGCTTATAAAACTTTTTGAATTTTTTATAAGTAATAGAGATAATTTCAACAATTATTTTTACAATTGAACTAAAACTATAATCACATTTTCTATTTTACAGATGTATTTTAAGGCGATCCTATCAGACATTTTCTGTAAATTAGATTATTATTTTCTTTTTTAGTGCTGTTAACTACCACTTCTGCTTTTTTGTTATTTTTTCTAATTTATTTTTCACTTTTTGTGCATTGGCGGCTAGCTCACTTGTTATATAGCGAGTTAATTGGATGGACAATTTGATAGATGATAAACGCAAAGTAACCAACAACTGGTTAACAGACGCAGATGGAGGAGACTCATTGAAAAGCACTGCTGATAATGTTTACATTTATACACTAGAATTGCATATATAGTAAAGATGAAAATGGAAACAAAGGTGATAAACGCAAAATTACCAACAATTAATATACAGAGGAAAAGACAGATAGAGGAGAGTCATTGAAGAGATTAAGATCTGACCTGTGCTGTTTTAAACACCGCTGATAATGGTTACATTTATACACTAAGGTTCAATATATAGTAAATATGAATATGAAGGCAAAGGTGATAACCGCAAAGTTACCAACAATTGATATGCAGAAGAAAAGACAGATGGAGGATACTCAGTGAAGCACTTAGCGCCCTGTGCTGACTTTTATACAACGACACTGATTCTTCTCATAGAATGAGAGTATAAATCATTATAAGTACTTTCAGTTTTATGTATAAATGAGGTAGAGTTAAGTCTAAAGTATTAGAGTGAATATAAGTAAGACAAACTTAATGAGTCGAGTATGACTCAAGTGTTGAGTACTCATTGCTGTTCTCTGATACATATGTTGACTTTCATTGAAATGAACACTAAACAACATGCCAGAGATAAAAATTACAGGAAAACGTTGCAATATAGAATGTAATTTTTTTATCAAAACTTTTGAATCATTCCAGGCAGTGTATAGAGTATCTAATATACTATAAGTAATTAGACCACTCGAACCATTTGCAAAAATCGTTTTTAAGATATGTGATGAAAATGAGTACATATGTTTATTTTCACCGAATTGAAGACTAAAAACCTTGCTTTAATAGACTATGACAGGAGCCCTATTGAAGAACTCTATTATTGACTTTGATTTTTTAAAACATACATTTTCTTATCATTACGTTAACATCATATGCTTGCAAAAAACATATTCAAAATGATAGATGAAATCCTTATATCCTTATAAGATATATAATTTTACTTATAAACTTAAACAGACTTACTTAGTGTTTAAGTTTATCTTCAACATATGAATCAAGTCTGCTTTTCAGTTGCATTTCCGTTGCATTTAACATTTCAAGAAAATCAAGTTCACGAAATTTCATAATTCCAAGAAAGTTCTAAACTTTCTTCTTACAAACTGAAGTAAATAAGCAAATATTATTCTTGAAGACAAATATCAGCTATCAAGAATCAGGAAATTTTAAATGAGCACATAAGAAAAATATTGCGACAATTTGCACACTTAACGCCAACGGGTAAGTGTGCAACATTTATTGCAAGTGCAGTAAATGAACGTGCGTCATGTTGAAACTACGGCAATACATTAAGACCGAAAAGTTTTCGGAAATTCTACATTTAAAATTCGCGCGCTGTATATTTTTCGATATTTTAAGTTTATGTAGTTTGGCAGCAATAACCTTAATTACTATGCCAAAAATGAGCGCGATCTGTCAGACAGTTCGTTTACGGCAGCTGTTGAAACCAGTTCACCTCAGTAGGGCGTTGCGAAAAAAACAATGGAAAAAAATATTGAACAAAGAGTTTGCATCAAATTTTGTGTTTCGAACGAAATTTCGTGTGCAGAATCGTTGCGAATGCTACAAAAGGCTTATGGGGAATCAGTTTTATCGAAAACTCAAGTTTATGAGTGGTACAAAGCCTTCCAGGACGGTCGTACGACCGTCGAAGACATTTCGCAACGCACTACTGAGGTGAACTGGTTTCAACAGCTGCCGTAAACGAACTGTCTGACAGATCGAGCTCATTTTTGGCATAGTAATTAAGGACAGTGCTGCCAAACTACATAAACTTAAAATATCGAAAAATATACAGCGCGCGAATTTTAAATGAGAATTTCCGAAAACTTTTCAGTCTTAATGTACTTGGAGAAAGTGCGGCGTTAAAATATGAAGAAAACGTAAGAATAAAAGGCACTTAAGATTTGCTCTACAGCAATTTTTATTTTTTTATAATTTTTTTTTATTTTTTCTTATCGTTCAAAAACCAAGTAACATAATTCAAGGATTCCTTAGCGTTGAACACTTGACATATACAATTTTTGATACTTGAAAAGCTACTCAGAAATACTGTATTTCAAATGAGGAAAAAAAAAAATATATTAATCAAATTCCAAATTATATGACACGACATCACAATTTTAGCTACTATAAGTTTTAATAACAAAAAACATATACATTTTCAAACAGGAATAGTGCAAACACAAACAATAAATACCATTGAGTAAATAAATGCATGCATGGTACAGTACGTATGGTATATATCCTTTCCGTAACTAATAATTTGCTTTAAATATTTTTAAGCTTTGAAATAAATGTCAGGATGCACATTATGCTTGCGTTGTGTGCAGTTGCCATTCGAACGAACGAATATGAAATCCTTGTGCATTTATGCGTATTGCACGAATTTTATTTTGTTCTGCAAGAGCAGCAGCTTGCCGGATGCATGCCACATTACTAGCTCAGAGAACTTAAGTAAACGGAAAGCGAGAGATGGAACTGCTTTGGGGCAGATGCAAATATTACTCGTACATTTCAATTGGACGAATAGTAAGCAATTTATTTAACAGTAGCGTTGCAGTGTGCAACATAATCAGTGAAATATCCACCAGCATTAAGTATGGTGGTCCGTGGAGTAAGCGATGACAATTTTATTGGTATTGACTAACTTAACTGTGGAAATATATTTTTGGATATATCCTGATATACTCTTCAAAAGGATTTATTCAATTTTACTGAGCTACTCAGCAACATTTTAATGTTTAAATTGTGAAAAGTAGTAAGGATAATAAATGCGAATACGAATAAAAACACAATAATAAGGAGCAAACTGTTTGATTGCTTGCATTGTGCTATAGTATGAAGCTTATAATATGATACTTGAATATGATTATTACAAGTAATACATCTTTTATGTAAATTTAGGTCTTGAGTACTTTTGAATTATATGCTTTTTACTTTGCATTGGGATCAATTATTTATACAATGTATACTAGTTATATGCCTGCAACTGATAATATAACTATTGGTTCATACTATGTACTGATGACAGTGCTGTTTTAAACTCCACTAATTGTAAAATCAATTGAATGCAATGAGCTTACGAACTGAAATATCCGCTAATAATATGCTCGCAACTAATAATGTAACTATTGTTGATGACAGTGCTCTTTTAAACTCTACTTTGAGTAAAATCAGTTGGATGGAATAAGCTTACAAACTGAAATTTTAATTCATAAGTAAAACTCACTAGATGTCACTTTTATTTAAATTAAGTAATTTTCTTTTTTAATTTAAAGGGTCACAATATTTTATATAGTACCTTATTTAAAAATCAAATTAATCAATTTTGCAATTATGTTAGGTTAGGTTAGGTTATACCGACGATCCCTAGATGATACACTTAGGCGTATTGGCCCATTCTGTTACCGTAGAGTAAAGGAACTCACGGTTAGAACCTTTGACGAAGCTTAGAATATTGTTTAGTAGAAGATCTTGTAATTGATGAAGATCGTCAAGGAAAAGGATTCCTTAAGTGCTGAGTCGCCACCGCATATGAGCTGTGCAAAGACAGAGTAGATGAGAGACACTTTTATCGTCTTTCCCATAGCTGCGACAGGTATGATTAAAGGGGGTATTCAATCATCTAGCATGGCTTTCTAATCTACAATGACCTACAAGCAAACCTACTATAAGACTTATATCTCTACTTGGTATCTAAATGATAGTTTTGACTTTCTTTAGCGGTAAATGGCCATAATACATAAAGATGCCTACATATCGTTAAGTCTTTCCATCTTTTATTAAAAAGTTCAGCACAGAAACTACTTAGTAACAATTTGCATGATGTTAACGACATACCTTGATATGTTAGGTTGAGTGAGATCCTGAAGAAATCTTTCTTCCTAGTTTGTCTGCTTTACAGTTGTTGAAAACATCCCTATGAACATGGACCCAGATTAAAGAAATTTTGAACTACGTCGATATCTTGATTAGAAATGTGTAGCAATTAAAGCCGAACTAAATGTAAATTGGACTGAACTCAAGCACCTTAAAACAGCTTAACTGTCTGATAGTATGTATAGGTTTCTGACAAATATATCATCCAACAAGGTATAACTTACCTAATGGTGATCACTTCAAACTGAATGAAACTACAATAATCTGGAAAACTATATACTTGTTCTGAGAAAACTTCACTGCCTACACCAACTTCTTTTTCTGAATCCGTAGGTAAAAATGGTTAAACCCTTACCTAAAGAGGGACTGTCTGACATCCATAAACTTCTAGATGGAAATTCGACATTGCATTTTCTGTCGAAGTTGAGAATGGTAGAGATGTAATAAATTTTATTAGGAGTAAAATTGAAAAGATTAAGGAGAGAGCCGTGTCCTTGAGTCACTGGTTATCAATTGTGAGCTAACTTTGAGTCTTTGAGTAGAAGTTGCCATTCTTGTTTACTAATAAAAGCTAGTGGCAGTAAAAGAAGCATCAGATTTAGTGCAATAAAAAATTCCAATTTAACCAAAAATGCGATTCAATTCGTTTTATCTATGTATATCATATATCTGTGTATTTGATAATACAAAAGCTGTGGCAAAAAGCATAAAACAATACAAGTAAAACACAGGAAAAAAATATTTAATACAAATAAATTTTACTTATTGGGACTTAAATGAAATCAACAACGTATCTAAATGATCAAAAATTATGTTCAAATTTTATAAATGAAATATTTCATTATTTTAAACTAACACTTAATTTTAATCGACAGCAGATGTATTTTATGTGCGTCAAAAGTTTTGTTCTTATTTTCTTTTTTTTTGTTTATTTAAGATTAAAGCAAAATATATAAAAATATTTATAAATTGAAATATATGTACATATAGAAGTTCATTATTTTAATATTAAAAATTTGATATTGCTTTAGCAACAATAATGTTTATGCTAATAATCACAGAGAATCCAAAATTTTTTAATCTGCTTTTTATGTCGGCTGGCAGACTTTGATATGTAATGAAAATGGTTTGTATAAATCAAATTTTTATTTTTTATTTTACTTTTTTCTTTTATAATAAACACATCATAATAATAGAAATAAATCTATAACAAATGCTGTCCATTATTCTTAATTAATCAAAAAAAATCAGGTATAAATTAACAAAAAAAATTGTGAATATATTTCAATTAAGAGAGACAAAATGGATTATTCAAAATTATTATAGAATTTTTAGACACTTTTTATGCAAACTATTTGCAATATTTTTTTTAGTTTTGTATATTTATTAGTAATTTAATTATTACAACTAATAAATTAATATTTAATTAATATTCATTACTGGCTCTATTCAGCTGTTATCGAACCAATTCTTCTGTATGGGGCTGCTTTCTGGTGGCAGGCAACTGAAAAAGCATGCCACACCAAATTAATTGACAAAACTAGGAGGATAGCCGCACTACAAATCACTGGTGCTCTTCGCTCTACCCCCACGCAAGCTCTTTTCGCTATGCTTCATTGGTTGCCATCTCGGCTTCTGGTAAAACAGCAAGCCAAAATAGTTGCAACTAGGCTCAACGCCCTCTCCTGCTGGTCAAGAACTGATATAAGCCACGCGATCATACTGAATCAGGATCTGCCAACTCCCGTCTCTATTGACTACATGTGTTGTTACCCAGACCTAATTAGGGGTTCGAATCTCTTATACCTAGCAGGGAGGACTGGATCCTTGAAAGAGCGATCCCTCTCCAAACGGTTGACATTTACACGGACGGCTCCAAAATAGATAAACGTGTCGGCTGTGGCATTTTCTCTGAAAGACTGGGTCTCAGCATCTCGCTTCGACTTCCGAATCACTGTAGCGTCTTTCAAGCCGAAATAATGGCAATTCACCAAGCTGTAAAATGGGTTCTATGCAATCGAACATCCGATTTACCAATCTCAATTTTTTCTGATAGCCAAGCTGCCATCAGATCACTGATTGGCACCTCAGCCACATCAATCACAACTCAAGACTGCCGTGCTTCACTAAATGACCTAGCTAGGTTTGTTAGGGTCAAACTTATTTGGGTTCCTGGTCACAGGGATATCACAGGAAATTGTAGGGCAGACGATTTAGCCAAGGCAGGTGCTCTTCTCCCTAACATTAACCTCTCTGATATAGGCGTCCCTCTTGCTACAGTTAAACTGGCAATCATACAAAAATACCTGAGTATAGCCAAGCAATACTGGGCTGACGAACCTCAATGTCAGATTTCTAGGTTGACTTGGCCGAACTTTGACAAGAAAAGAACCCGTCAGCTACTTCAACTAAGACGGAACCTGCTCAGCACTACGGTATCTGTGCTGACGGGACACTGCGTAATAGGAAGGCATGCTATGAGACTGGGTCTCCCCTTTAACGACTTTTGTCGAGGCTGTGGCTCTGAGGATGAGGAGGAGACTGTACTCCATCTCATGTGTCAGTGCCCTTCCCTAGCCAGAAGAAGATTAAAAATCCTTGGATCTCCTTTTTTAACTGACCTGACTGAGTTCTCATCCTGTAATGTTAGGGACCTAGCCAAGTTCATAGAACTGTCAGGTTGGTTTTCCTTTGCATAATGGGGGAGTCGTTACCTTTCTTTCGGCGTTAAATGTATACTGATTAAAATCTATATACAAGTAACGTAACTCCTGTGGTACCACAACGGGCCTTTATTTGTGCTTAAGTGGGCTTTTTGGGATACAAGGCCGCCACTCCAACCTATGCCTATACCTAATATTTATTAATAAAAAAAATTAATAAATTTAAAAATATTAATTAAAAGTGATAACTCCGCCGTAGCCGGTCCCAAGTCCAGTTGAAAAAGAAAAAGGGAACGTGACCAGCTAATCTAAATGGCTTTTTGAACACCGCAGCGTTTCAGAAAGTAAGTGAGGACAAACAACTCTTCTAAAACTCACTAAGAAAACGGGTCACCATAGTCTTTGAACCCGTCACTCATTGAATAATCTTTAAATATACTCGTAACAAACATAAATGAAAACCACAGCGAAACTATATCTCCACGGAGCAACCGGTTCACGGCTATTCCCCCTGCAATGGCAGCAGGCGCATCGGATGTGGAAGCGCCAAATTCACGTTTGAGTATCCAAATGACTAAAACTGAAAAAAAGAGGCCCTATAATCCACCAAAGCGAGAAGGACAGCAGTAACAGTGATACTAAATAAAATTGATAAAAGTAATAAAAATATTGGCAACATTGTTAATAGAGGATAACTATTAACAATTTACTCAATATTCTTAAAACTATATCTTCATAAATAAATTAAATTTTTTTCATTAAAATCCTGAATAAGTACCCTGCCTATCTTAAGAGATATTTAGTTGTTTTAATTTAGTGTTTAATAAATTTAAAGTTACTTTAAAACAGCCAATAAGCAAAAATTATCCATAAATGCAAGCGTGAAGATGTGTTAACATTTAACTTCATCTTTCACAATAGCATGAATAAATGAAATTAGACCGTCCAAGTAGGCGTCATACGCCCACTGCATAAAAATATTCTACACACGAATAGGCCCATGCGGTTATTGAACTCTACTTACAAAACAATTTTAAGTCTTATCATACGACAAACTGGTCACGTTTTAAGTGAATAAATCTATTATTAAGTTAAAATCCCTGTAAAATAATATATATAGTATAAGGAGAAAAAGTTTTTATAAGTTTTTCAATACATGCTAAAGAAATATTCTTGCATAAAAATTTATTTAAATTTCTTTAAATTTATATGCTTTACCTAACATTAACCATTATAAAGTAACATTACCAAATACGATTTTTTTCTGTTAAGTTTAGGACAGGATAAAAAATTTGTCGAGACCAAATTAAGATATGATTTGGAAACTTGTGATATAATAATTAATAATAATAATTAAATTTTTTATTATTCTCTGATAAAGAATAACGAAGTATTCGAACTCAGGCGAAGTTTTTCCTTTGATATGGACTACATTCAGTACTAATACAGAACTACATATAGACTACATCTAAAGTTATTATAAAATTTTTAAATGTTTCTTGATAAATACGATTCAGTACTCTTATCTGTCATATTCAAACAAAATACTGTAACACAAGACACGAAACGGACTTGATATCCTGAACATAAAGCGAATAAGTGTTTTAATTCTTCACTTAATACGTTTCTTATACAATACAAAATAAGGAAATATTGTACTTGTTGTCAAATGCGGACTACACGTAATAATCAAAAAACCATTTTTTTTTTAATCTATTCAACTATCACTATGAATTATACACCTGTTTTTTAAATGAAAATTGTAGGTCGCCGACGTTTATCCGTCAGACATAGAGCATATTATTTAATCTGCAATAAAACGTGGTTCATACTGGATGAATCGAAGCTAATATGAATGCTGATCCAATATGGGTAAAATTTGCTATATAAAACCTAATTAGCAAAGGGATGAATTCCTTAAAACACATCTGACCACAAGACCTGATCGGAACTATATTTTTTGATACTTATAGATTGAATCTAAACAAATTTTAATTTGGAGTAATGGAGGTAGTAATTTATTACTACATAAAGTTAAAACACTTTACACTATAAGATAGAGGACTACTATTCACTAATCACTAATCAGACCTACTTTACCGACTCTAATTTATCCATTCGACATAAAATTTTCTTTTTATGATTTTGTACCGGGTAAACTTCTTACATGTGTTTTAAGGATCCATTCTCTTCCATACACAACATATGACTTTCATTAGATTGATTGCGAATGCCATAGTGACAAAAGGTAGAAATTATTGACTAGTGTAGAATGTTTTTTTTACAAACTGTTTAGTAAATACAAGTTCGTAAACTATTGTGAGTTTGATTTTACTTAGTCTCTAACATAATGCAATGCATTATTCGAAAATGTATTACAAACATATCCTAATCTATATACGGTATTATTTTTTTTAATATAAAGTACAGTTAAGTCTTATATGCTTTAATTCACAACTTTACACCTCGATAAAACCATCTGCTATTGACGTCGCAGACAATTTATATTTTATAGATATATATATATATATATTCATATATATTAGAATAATTAAAAGTTTTATTATTTACAAAGAACAAATACAATTTTTATCATCACACAAGACTTGATGAAAAGATTTTTGTAATAATTTCCACAATTAATCGTTATTCAGAACTTTTTTTGCTTATTTAGTTTTTCGTAACCTGCAAAATGTATGTATTTTTGTTAATATAAAACAATACAAGAATATGACTATAAATATTTAATTTTAATACATCTACATATTTGGGAAAATTTTGTATTCAAATCCATTTAAATTTAATTTTTTACTATAATAAAAATTGATTTTCAAATCGAAAATATTTACTTTTGTAATGAAATTTGTTTGTTTTAATTAAAATCTTTGTTTTATTTTTGGTATTTCTTTTGAAAAAATTCAATTTTTAATTGGAAATGAATTTACATGAGTCGATCGTTTAACATACAAAAACAATTAAATAACAAACAATTTATATATTGAACTTTTATTAATTTTTTGTGTAAATTTTATCATTTGTAACACTTTGCAAAAAAAAAATAATAATAAAGTATATAAATAGTAAAATTTAAGGAATTTAAAATACCTACACGCAGTACAATTTAAAATACAATAACAAAATTTTCCATATCAAAAAAGTAATATACTATGTCATATATGTGGATCTTAAGAGAATAGTATCCTTTATTAACTACACAAGTTGGTCTTAAAATTTAAATCTTAAAAAATAAAATAAAGTTATACGTACACTTGATAAAAGAACATGAAATTTACACATGAAAATTAACATTGAAGTAAGAACTGTGTTAGTTGAATCTATGTCTATAAAAAAACACTGCCTAGGCCGATTTAACAATAAATTTTCATATAGTGAAATGAATAAGATATATACATAATATAAAAAACGTCTTATTATAGAATGCAAATAAAAATTTGTTTCAGTTAATCATTTTTTCCTGATGCAATAGTATCACATTTAGCCTCTGACTAATTTTTCAGAACTTATTAGGTGTTAGTCTGTCTTTACTAAAAATTATCAAATATTATATGATACTTTAATCCACTTTAATTTAAACCGACTTAATAGAATATGCTCATACAAACATATTTCTACACCGTGTCAAAATTTTTTCTAAATTTTAATTTATATTTTTCATTATTTATGACATTAGACGAAACGATCAGGAACAAATTTTTCTGATTTTATTGTTTAATTTAACAAATTCAAGGAGAATCGATTGAAAAGAGGATCTTTATACATTTGTCATTTCAGCACTTAACTCAATTACTAAGCTACATCGGAGGTAGCTCCGATAGAGGTACAATTTTTTCTAATATTTATTTAATATACTTATGATAAAATTTTGATATCCAAATTGAATACGGATATTCTAATTTCTTGATTGTGATTCATATCCATCAATAAATAAGAACACCTTTTTGGATTACGGTAGTACAGTCAAACTTCCATAACTCGAACTTCTTGCTATAACTGGAATTTTCTTTAATTCGAACTGCAACAGAGTTTAGAGACCAAATTATACCTACTGCTCAAAAAGTCTCCGGATTTTGTTGTTTGTTAACTACATCTTAAGTAATAGACCTTTTTTTTTCTTTTTTTTTGTTATGTTGGTACACTCTTTCTTGACATATGGTACAAATCTGTCAATTAGTTTCTTTACAGCAGCTGTTAATGTGAGACTACCGCAAGTGCATTTAGTGATTTTTACTGTGGAAAATTCTTGTTGTACGCGATTTTTGACCAAACACGGCACCGCTGTCATCGCTCAGTCACCATATTCGCCAAATCTGGATCCGTGCGACTTTTTCCTGTTCCCGAAACTTCGTGGTAAGCGTTTTGAATCGATTGAATCGGTAAAAGAGAATTCGCTGAAGGAACTAAAAGCTATACCTTCACGGGCCTGCGAAAAGTGTATGGAAGATTGGGTTAAGCGTTGGCATATGTGTATTGCTTCAGAAGAAGCATATTTTGAAGGAGATAAAATAAATTTGAAATAAAATTTAAATTTTATTAAATCCGAGTACTTTTTGAGCAGAAGGTAAACATTTACAAAAAATTCTTTAACTTGAAGTCGCCATAAGTCGAACCTTTTCTTCGCAAAATGGTACTTCGAGTTATGGAAGTTTGACTGTAGATGTTTTTGTAGCACTCTTCACCAACGTGCATATTCGATACACTTTACTGCATCGTACAAACGACTGCAATTTAAACGTGCTGTACTGAGACGACTTATTTTCATATCAGAGTTTAATGGCGTGTGAATATGATAATAATCATTACAACTACGCGTTAACCATGATAACCACAATAGCAATTATGAAATTAAAATAAATAAATAATAAATTTTGTTTGTTAATATTTTAATTATGCTAAAACTAATTCTGTTTTAATTGCAAACATAAAAAACTTTTAGAATAAATGTTAAAACTTTTGTAATTATGTAAAATAATTTTTTATACTTTTTTATACATTATTTATTCACCTACATTTCCTTGTGATATATGTTCATATTCAATATACATAATACATGCATGTAGGAAAATATTACTTTATAATTAATTTATCTAGTTGCCAAATATAAATAAATAATGTAAAATAATTGTTACAATTTTGAATATATTTTCATTCAATGAAATAAAAACAAATTTTACTTTCCCCCCAACACAACAAAAAAAAAATTGTATATAAAAAATATTATATTTTTGACTACACGACGGCAGTGCATAGTAATTTTGGGTATTTATTATGAAATTATTACATATATACTATTAGCAATAACTTTCCAAATTACTAGTTAATATTGGCAAATAATTTGATTTGGGCAATAATATGTAATTTCTTAGAAACAATTTCAAACCGTTTAAGGATAAACAACATATGTTGTTATCTGAATACAATCTGAGCGTAGCTCAAATAATTTAAGCTCTTTATGGAATGTGCTTCAATAGTGCCCATTTGGTCTGTGGTAAAAAAAAATTAGCAATATTTCTTATTAGTTCATGTCGAGCTCTCTATGGCCGACCTCTCTGTATCTGGTTCACTGTATCTTGTATTTTTATTATGACATTTTAACATAATATTGTTTGTTTTGTGTATTTTGTTTATTTTGTTTGGCTTTATTTGTTATTGTGGTTACCGAGTAAAATAAAGAACAATATGCCAACATATCCTTTGTCGAATTTCATATAAAAAATATGCTTGGTAATGTGTATGGATATGTGCAGATATGTGTGTTATTAGACAAACAATTCTTGCTATGAGTGTAAATGGACGTCCTGTTTCGCTTTTGTTGATATTCATGCAGGATATTTAAAAAAAATTATACAGTTCCGGTAGTTCTGGTTGTTGGTTGTTGGTTGGTCTATGCCAATAAAATAGTAAATTTTGACACAAAACAAAAACCCATTTCGTTTCTTTTTTCAATTATTATGTTTCCAATTATTTTATGTGAGTACTGCACAAAGGAGCATAGGGCAATAATAATATTTTTTTGGAAATGTTAAATAATATTGAATTTTGGTTAAATTAATAGTTTTACTATTTTCGGTCATTCTGCCAACAGTTTAATAGATATAGAAAGTAATGTATTTTTATTTGTATTTCCTTTTATAAGATTATTTACAGTATTGCACCACATTTGAACGCTTTTAATGGTATATACAGATGTAGAAATATTGAGCTAATTGTAATTTGATATAATGACGTTTAAAAAAGCTTTAAAAATTTATTATATACACCTAACTTTATCTCTAATTGCTTATCAGATGCAAATTTATATTAGTGAAATCAATGTAACATAAGATACAAGATGAACTATATCATTTGGTGAACGAAGATATTACTGAGAAGAAAGAAAAAATAAAACACACTAGTCATATTGTACGAACATTGTGAGAAGATAGACTACGAAAAAAGTTTGTCTTAACAAACTTACTGGACACCGCTAGAATAAAGCAACCAATCTAAAAATGAATAAATTAACTGAATCATGATATCCTAATTATAGGCAATAATTGAAAATAAAATGCAAACAATCGACAAAGTTTGGAGCAATCTGATGTTATATGTTTTAAGGACTTTCACACCAAAAATAATGACTTTTATAATGACTGAAAGCAAGCCGAGATAAAAACATTTTATATGTAGCAGATTTTCAATTTCAAGTCACTAAATTTCAGCAGAAAGATGAGTGAACCATTAGCTTAGTCAAGATGATATAAATAAGAGAACAGTTTATAAGATTATTTAATGCGTGCAATTTAACAATTATGAAGCTATTAACAAAATATAGAAGCTGCATTTGTCGTTTTCCAAAAATTCGAACCATTTACGCATAAACAGTTATGTATCTAATAATCTTTTTAATATTTTTTAAGTCACTAAATTTCAATTGAAAATTTGGTGAATCATATCTGATTGAGCTAGTTAGAATAATAGAAGACTTTCTTAGATTCTTTCTTAAATCCTGGAAAAAAGGAAAGAAGAATGACTTCTCAAAACATACTTAAATAGAGAAAAATTTGGTAAACGCATTATAGGCAATAACAAAAAAAGAAAAGGAAATAATCAACAATCGACAAACAAGATTGGAACTCTATCGAACTATAGACTTTAAAATTTGTTGTGCCAAGGATGATAATGGTGAAACCTGCAATATGGAATGCCTTAGATTTCAACCTGAAGTCGTCACTAATTCCAATTTAAAGTTTCAATTCAAAACTTATTAAACTATGTATTTAGTCGAGTTTATATGAATAATATAACCTTTTATCACATTCCTAAGACCGATTTAACAATTATGAAGCTACTAATAAAAGACAGAAACCGAATTTGTCGTCTTCATAGAATTCGAACCATCTCGTACGTCTATAAAAAAAAAATATGATTCACATCAAATAAATATAAATATTTTAGAAAATGAAATTATATTAAAAATTTAGGTAATCAGAACGAACCATATCAGTTATCAAAAATATTTAATATAAACAGTTTGCAAATCCAAACAACACATTCAATGGACTAAGTAAAGCTAAAATTAATAATTTATTTTCAAGAGAACATAAACTTGTAAGCTATCTCTTTTCCAATATGAAGAGCCTGAAAAATGCCAACACCTAATAAATTTCATGAAGACATGTTCAAATTGTGCTCATTTATTGTAATTTTGAGAGTGCATCTAAAATGAAAAATCATAGTTTAAGAATTTGCGACAGTGGTTCGGTAAAAGCACAAGATTAGTCTCTGGAACAAGTCAAGGATGGTAATCACATTAACCAACGTTCGTAGTCTAGAAAGCAATCAAAAGAAGAAAAAATGAATCTAAGAATGTTAAAGCATTTCTAAAGTTTTTTAATCTCACCTCGAACATATGAAAAACAAAAACCTTCAGAAATAGTCTCAAAGAAAGTAGTGTCATTGTGACTTTTCCGATGGTAATAATATTAAGTAAAGATTTAACAATAACATCAGATGATTATGCAGTTATACGTTAAAGTTAAAATCTCTTTTCTAAGATATAATAGATCTCATCAAATAGACCGCACAAAAAATGTTGCAACACTGCATTTTCAAACAATAATATTAACTGAAGACTTAACAGATAGCATGAGTTGATTTTGTAGTTATATATATTTATATCCGAGTGGATTCATATGAAAATTTTTACTTTCAATTATTTGCGAAAATGTTTGCAGTAGCAATTTTGTCTCAATCTTATTCTACATTTTTAGTGAAACTAACTAGCACTTTTGTGTTTATTGTTCAATTTTTTCATATTATTAAAAATATTAATATTAAAATTAAAATATTAATTAAATTAAATATTTTTAATATTATTAAGTAGAACATAGCTTTATTTTAGACTATATATAATACATATTTGAGTTAAGTTAAACACCAGTGGCATAACCAGAAGTCTGCCAAGTTGGTTGATGTAGTCGAAATACAAGTAAATTAATTATAATAATACTTAGCAACAGAATGATTTATATTATAATTAAAAATTTAGTTTTAGAATATAATTATGTATTATAAAATTATATATTATGATTTATATTGGCAAAAGGGGCCTGGTCTCACCCTGAATAAGCTGCTATTGTTTACTTCGCGTTTGGTGTGAATTCAACTTGGTAAGGCAATTAGTATGCAGTGTGACATTTTCAATATACAACCTAATGACTTAAGTAAATCATATTGAGAATTTTTTATATATGTAACGTATATACAATTTCAATTAATTGCTTTTATTAGAAATAAAAGAGAAACCAAAGCGTGAAAGCTGAAGTTGACCATTTAAGTGAAAATAAAACGGTCACTGGTAAAAATCTGTGACAGAAGACAGATGTAACTGACAACTTTGACGTCAATTAGCTGAAAAATTAAGCATAAGGATAGAAATAATAATTTGTTAACTTAAGTTCAAAGTTTAAGCATATGCTATACTTCAATTTTATTTCAATTTTTCTTCTCGTCATAAAATAAATAATAGCTGTTGATTTCAAAAAAAAGAAATTTTTATTTTTTTCTAGAAAGGATATACACGTGTTGGCACCAAGTCTTTGGTGCATGTGCTGCACTTTGGCATGTTGACATCTTGACATGAATGTCATACTGAAGGATAGCTTGACCTTCAATGACGACATAACTGGGACATTGATATAAAAAACATGTCGTATATATAAATACTGAAAATACAGAAAATACTAAAAATACTGAATATTTTCAAAAAGTCCAAAGTTACTGTTAATGACATTTCATGTTGCAGCTATAATTTCGTTTGGACACTTTTTCAAAGTAAAAAATGTTGCTGACTTTTTCTTTGGTTTTTTAAGCATCAAATGCAAAATAAAAAAAAACTACTTTTGTATTTATTTTGTGTTTCTAAATACATGTTTATATAAAATATTTTTAATTAAATATAAAAAAACTATAATACGTTGTTACTTCGTTAAAATTGCAGTAGTCTCGCCTGGGTTGCCGCTTCATTTTACAAACATTAATCATTTGGCAGTTTTTCAGTGCTGTTTTGGCACTTTCCGATGGCATTGGCATAAAATGTCTCAACATGTCATTTACACCCTTTTTTTATTGTTTTATAATTCAAACAATTTTGCCTCTGTTCTTCTCTTATTTTTGGTAATTTTTTATTTAATTTTTAATTGAATGTATAAAGTATTTTGGTTTACGCCAAATGGTTTCGGACATTCTGATACTTCCCAAGCTTCATTATGTCCGACCGAATTTGTAATTTCATTTTATTGTTTTTTCTGCAATTAAATTTGATAATGACGTATTTTGTTGAATGCAACTGAAAGCTAAAATCTTTTGTTTTAAATTTTAAGTGATTTTACGAAAAAAATTTTTAAAGCACAAAGAATTTGGGGATTTGAATATTTGATTAAAAAATTATTTTTTTATTTTTTTTTATAATTTAAAAAATTTTAAACATAAAAATTTTAAAAAGAATTTATGCAAATATTTATATTATTTAAATTTTTTTTTTTATCTCAAGTTTTATGTTTACGCAAATTATCTATCAAATTACCGCCGAGATATTGCCATCACTCATTTTTCAATAGAGAGATTTTCATCGAACAATAATAAAATTGCAACAACAACAAAATTTATTTTTTTTGTTATAATTTTGTATCAATTGAATTATTGACCAAATAAGTTGATTGAGTTTTAATTGTATTTACTTGCTTTACTTAAACAAAAAACTTTAAATTATAACCAAAGTGAAGGTAGAAAAAATTACAAAAAAAAATTTTTTATACAACTAATTATATTTAAAAGGCTTATAAATAAAAATTATTTTTGTCATCATCTAATTATCATTTAATACACAACAAAACACTTTCAACCAAGGGCATAACCAGAGATGTAAGAAGAAATCAATTGAAGCCCTTTCGACAGTCGTAATACAGGACTGCAAAAAGTAATGCAATACTTTTTTAAACTATGGTAAAACTATTGAAATATTTAATTGATATATTATAATATTATATTATAAGTTGTAATTTAACGTCAGTTTAATCTCTCAAGTACCAGGCAATTTCAGACTTGGAATTTTACGGTGAAATTTTCATAGTAAATAGTAAAATGAAAGAAGTTTAAGTAAATGAGAAGACTTTAATATTTACTTAAAAGATTACTCTCACTTTATCTTTATCTAAAAGAGATAAAATATTCTTTGAATAATAAAAAATATTCCGAAATGAGTTAAGACGGAAGTGACTATTATATTTAACAGAAACTAGTATATTTGGTAAAGAGAATTCGAAAAGTAGTAAAACACAATAACAAGTCACAAGTTCAATCCCTAGTACTTGCAGTCTGTAAAAATTTTTTACGAATAATTAAATACAGAAATATTTCTTAGACTACTGACGATGGGTATTTGACAATGCTCGAAAGAGCTATACCATATTATCAGACAAAAATTTAATTAAAAAAAAATAATGTAAAATACTATTATATTATGTTATATTATATAATATAATATAAATTAATAAGATATGTGGATAACTGTAGATATATAATATCGATAGTTTGACTTATGTTTTAAGGAATCAAAGTTTATAACCCGATTATATGAAACGTAATATATAAATACAGCATAAAAATATCTCTACCACAATTACTCATTAGAATATAAGCAGCCATATTAATTACTATATAAATATAATAAAAATATTAGTTCTTGTACTTAAGTACATAATTTTATACATTTCATACATTATAAAATTTTCAGGTATTAATTCATATAACAGACTAATTAAACATTTTACTGATATATTGCGATATTAAATACATTAAATTTTTTTGAATTTAATATAAATAAGAACGTTCAGAAGACCAGGAAACTGAATTTTATCTTTGTAAATCTTTATAAAATTTATATTAAATAAATATAGCCACATCATAATAGATATGTATACAATTATATATACTGTTTACTTAACTAAAGCAAATGAAAATTATATAACATAAATACCTTATATATATATGGACATTTATGTAATAGCACAAAACATGATAAATAGTAAATAATTAAAACGAAGAACTTGAAGCGATAAGTCGCTTTTGGAGTGACAGCCTAAGTAAGAATATTTTCAACGAGAGAGCTCTCGAGCTTAGCAAAAAATATCGGTTATGGTCGTACTCCGTTTTAAAACCTAGTATTCTGTAAATGTTTAGTTGTGCTTTTCAACTTAATTAACTATTAAAATCATTTTAAAGCGTAACCTTAAAAAATTGCCATAAGAAGAATACGCAGAATAATCAGCAGAATACCATAAAGAATAACTTCAAGTATAATTTAAAATAATAATGAAGAATCTTGCAGTTGATAGAAAGCGATGTGAAAACAAAATCACTAAAGTACAATAGATTTTTGACAGTTATTGACCGCTTCTATAACAAGTATTGGAAGATATGAAAAATACTCTCAATTTTTTGGTACTTTTTATTTTAGACACAATATGTAGACTGCTGAAGTAGCTTTAATAGCGCCCAAGTGTGCTCATCTTTGCAGTCCGGCTAGCCTTTAAGCAATGTATTATTATTTAATTTGAGTTAAAATTTATTAAGACTAGAAACTGCACCAATACTTATGATTCTTATATTTTAATAATAATTTTCAAATGAAAATAATATTAGCAGGGTTCGAACAGTAATGAACAAAACAACAGACTGTAGTTTATAAGCTCGTTCTAACTAAAGTGAAAAAAAAAATTTCAAACACGATTAATTATTGTTTCTAATTTGACAGGTACGAATTCTGAGCCTGGCTCTTACAGTCCAACAAAGTATATACAGTCAAGAAACTAATTAAATATAAATTCGAATATTTCCTAAGTATACTAATCATGAGGACTTGACAATACTCGAAACAGCGTAGTGTATTCACCTAAATTTCAATAAATTAATTAAAATTTCTGCTGTTATTTTTTCATTACTGTTTAAACCCTTCTAAAATAGTTTCTTTTTGTCATAAGATGCCTTATATTCCACAAAAAACTGAACATTTGAAAATTATGTTATTTTAATAATTGATTTCATGAACCTAATATATATCATTTAACGAATTCAAAATAAATTATTTTATCGCTCAGACGTTTTTCAATTGCCTTACTTTAGATAAAATTTATATATACATTGATTTATTAACTTAAATAATGTCATCTTTCAGACAGTTCTCAGTATTCTTAGTTTAGTTGAAATTAATAAATACATTTATTTATACATCAGTCTTCGTTTATTCTCAGTTTAGGAAAAATTGAAATTTTATTTCAAAATAAATCAATATATAATATACTTAAGCCTAAAACATAATATATCTAATAGAAAACGTCTCCATAAATAAATTAAACCCTCGTAACCTGCTTCAATACTTTACCACAATATTTAATATGTCATTTATTTAAAAAAAAGGCATTTTTCTAAAGTAAAAAGGATAGCAAAAGTATTAAATTCACCTTACACCATTAGACGCTTTCAAAGTGTTTAAAGAAAAACACTTATTTAAGTGACAAATCGCATCAAATTTTGTTCAAAAGCTTAACAAAACCATAAGACTGCGTAAATCACCGGCATAACCGGCAACAAATCAACAGACCCATTTTCTATTACCTAGAAAATCCTGCTGAAAACGAAGGAATAGCAAAAATAAACTACGTTTATATGTTCGAATTGCACGTGATTAACTTAGCTATGCTTAGCACTCCACATTTTACTAGCAATTCCATTGAAATCTTTTGAGAGGAGAATCCTAGTTCCAGTCACCAGAGGACGCAGTTTGCATATCAATGTTTCGAGCACATAACGAAAACGTACAGAAAGGTTAGAAATGTGTAAGGTTAACAGCAGTGGTGGGGCTGGGTTGCACGTAAGCAGTATAATTTTTACAACGTTGTAATTATGCGCCCACAAACCCACAAAGTTCAACATTTCTGCATTAAAAACTTTTGGTTTAACATTGCACAAAACACTGAAGTGTTAGAGTTAATTAAGCATTCCACGAACTTGTTAATTAGCTTTGAAATTTATTTAATATATAATTTAAAATATGAAACATTCAGTTTGTATTTTAATTTCATAGAGAATTCATGCAAGTTGTGCTAAATTGAATATTCGCGCAATTAAATTTATTCAAGAAGTTTTGACAAAAGTTTTTAAATTTTATATAGTGTTTTGTATATTAACAATAAAAATAAGTTATTCATTATTTTATTAATATATTTAATTACTTTAAATAATTAAATAAAATAATTAAATAATTTGATTTAAATAAATACAAACAGTCACACACTAATGTATTTAACATTTTTAAGTGAAATGAATCATGTAGAATATCTTAAAAATTAAAAAAAAAAACATTCCTTCGAGCCGGATTTGAACCAGCGACCTATGGATGTCTGCACCCGATGGAGGTTTGGCATTCGAAAATGCTTTGGCCGTCACACAAGTTGTTTAATGCATTCTGATAAACTACTACAGTCCACCGCTCTACCAACTGAGCTATCGAAGGCACTTGTGCGCTTTCGATTTATTATGAATTTCATTTTAAAAATTTTTTTTCCACAGCACATATTTCTACAATTTTTATTGTATCTTTCGCTACGTCTCACTTGTGCTTCATTTAAATACATTTGTAGTTGCTTTGTGCACTTAAAATAGATTTACTCGCATAATAATGAAGCTTCGTTGCTTTCTCCTCTCAGATCATCATTTCATTGATGATCAACCATTTTGTAGTCATTCGCTGTTGGCACTGCGAATACGTGTGGGCATTCAATCATAATGAGTAAACTACAAAGCGCATTTACTTCTATGAATTATTGAGTATGTGTGTGTGTTTTTCAATTTGAATTTTACTTTCTTTTCGTTTGAAGCACAGTCAGCAGTTTATATTACAAAAAAAAAAAATTTATAAAACTTTTGACATCAGAGTAGCAAGACCTTCGATAGCTCAGTTGGTAGAGCGGTGGACTGTAGAAGTTAACAGAAAGATGGCAGATATCCATAGGTCGCTGGTTCAAATCCGGCTCGAAGGATAAGTTTTTTTGTTTTTTTTTATTCGCTCATTCAAATTTAGTATTCTTAAAATTTTTCTTACCTTCTATATTCTGTATATCAAAAATAATTGCTTTTATTTCATGTTGATATTTTTATATTACTTTTATATTTTTTCATATAAACTTTTTGTATCATTAACTTTTTTTGGTATTTTTATGTTTCTATATACCATAGACACTTCTGATTTTTTTTTTTTGTTTTTTATATTACTTCATATTTGTTAATATTTTCTTATTTTTATATATTTCTTTTTATTTTCTTACTTTTATATATTTCTTTATATTTTCTTATTTTTATATATTTCTTTATATTTTCTTATTTTTATATATTCTTTAAATTTTCTTATTTTTATATTTCTTTATATTTTCTTATTTTTTTATATTTCTTTATATTTTCTTATTTTTTTATATTTCTTTATATTTTCTTATTTTTATACATTTCTTCATATTTTCTTATTTTTATAACGAAGTATAAGTAAATTATATAAAGAAATATTATATTTTCTTGTACTTCTTTATATTTCTTTACATATTTTTATATTTCTTTATACTTTTTTATATTTTTGTATTTATGCTTTTATATTTTTTATATATACTTTTGATAGTTTTGTATATATATTTTTGATATATTAATACATTTAATATATTTTCATAATATTTTTATATTTCTTATGCATACCTTATATATTATTATATTTTTTATATATATCCTTAAATATCTATATTTTTTCATATATTCTCTTAATGTTTTTATATTTGTTTATATACACCTTCGTAACTTTTATATTAATTATGTATATATATTTTTAATATTTTAATAATTTTTTTATATTCCCAGTCAAGGTTTTTTTATTTCCTTTTTTATAAACTCGAGTTTTTTATATATATATTTTTTTTCACATATATTTTTTTTTCATATATATTTTTGGTATTTTTTCTATATTTTCATATATACTTTAAAGATTTATTATATATACAATTTTAAGTTTTTATATTGAATATAAATGCTCTTAATATTTACATGTTTTTTATACATTCTGTTGATATTTTTTTCTGTCTTTATATATATTTTTAAATATTTTTATATATTTTTATATATTTTTATATATTTTCATATATTTAATTATTTATTTAATATGTTATATTTTATATATTTTTCTTATATACATTTTTTTTAATACATATTATAATCATTTATAAATTTTAATATTTCTTAAGTTTAATTTTTATATTTATGATGTTTTCATATTTCTTTATGTTTTATATTAACTTAATTTTAATATATTTTTATATACAAAATATTTTAAAAATATATATTATTAGAAATGCTTATTTATTGAAAATTTTAATTTGACGTCAATTATGATAACAGTGACTATTTTACTCAATAGAGTAAATTGAGTAAATTTTACTCAAATTTACTCAATTGAAATTAATAGAGAGGTTTCGAACAGTAGTGAACTACAACAACAACAAAATTTTGTTATTAATTTGTTACTTCCTTTTGTGTAGAATCTAATCTAGGATCGTATTACGGAGAAAGGCGTGCTAATATAATTCTACGATCCGTATAGCGAGACTGTATATAAACTTCCAGGCTCAAAAAATTATTTATAAATAATTATATACAAGAAATAAATTCGAGACCATTGATAATGAATTTTTGATAATACTTAAAACAGCTGTATGGTCAGTCAAAAATTCAATTAATTTAATTAATTAAAATAATATAAAAGCATTGTGGTTAATGTAGTTCATTAGTTTCCAAAACTTCTCTAATTTAATGAAAATAAATTAAGAAAAATTTCAATTAAGTGAAAAGCTGTATACATATCAGAAATGTTTATTTAGCTTTATTATTATTATGTTGAAGCTATTTTGAGCTAGTACACTTAAGCACTTATACTCTTTTTTAACTCGAGGTATTTTCAAAACCCCTCTTTACGCCTTGACTAGATTATTATTTATCACTTCATCAGATGATTTTTAATAAATTAAGCTGTATCTGAATTGAGTATAAGAATTAAATAATTTATTGAGAATTGAAATCTTCATTTAGTTTTAACGAAAAATAAATTAATATTTTTTTTAAATGAAGTTGTGTCTGAACAGGGTATTTGAAATAAATAATTTATTAATAATTAAGAAAAAAAAATTTGAAAGTTGTGTTCATATCAGTCATCTTCATTTAGCTTTAATGAAAAATAAATCAATATGTTTGTTAAATGAAGTTGTAAATGAACTTCCTAAAAATAAAAAATTTATTTGCAAAATTTTATATACACTACAGATTTATATTTTATATTTAAATGTATAAATTAAAATAGTTAAGTTTAATGAACTTTGCTTAAGAAGCTTTTCTCTTAAGTTTATTTGAGCACATATTCACCATAAAATATCATGTTTTATATATGTACTATATATCTTATACACCATAAATCAAAATTATATATGATATAACATAAAAATAATAAAAAAAGTGAATTAAATTAATCTACAAATGTATTTATTAGCTTCATAGAGTGTTTATTCATCTTGAAAATAATTTGGAACTTAAATGGCAAAAATGAAAAGTTAATGTGCTCATAAAAATAAACCAATTTTCTGTTAATTTAACGAAAGTAGATTTTATTAGTAAAATCAGAATATTTAATACACTCTTTTATACACAAATTGTTTGCAGTCAATAAAATATTATACTACATTTAAGCGATAAAATACAATACCAGTTGAGGAAAAATTTAGCAAAAGGATATAAAGAAACATTTCTTAAAGCGAATTATTATAATCTGTATGAACTTTGAAAACTTTTTCACACAGTCAAACAACCGTCAACCGAACAACGTGAACCTTAATTAACTTTTTGTACTTTTATTGGCGCTGTGGAATTTTCACATAATAGCGCTATATATATGTATGTATATAATTTAAATACTTTTAATTTAATAGAGCATTCACTTGTCTTTACTTACCGAACATACAACATAATATATAGACTAACAAAAGTACTCGTATACAAAAGATTGCGGTAGGTCGTGTAAAAGGTTATGTTTATCTTTGAGTGCTATGACCATTTTCCTATCCTATCCTCCATTTCTTCGCCGCCTCAAAATGGTTATTGTACTTTATAAACACAACAACACAACAACACAACAAAAACATTTGTAATACAACAGTAGCAACAGCACAAATTAACAATTTTAGCACAACGACACTAAATCCTTAAAGTTATTGTACCGAAAACAATCGACTAAAGTTTAGCTACAAAAATAGACTAAAAGTGCAGTAGAAGAAGAAAGTGTCTATTGTGCCACACAAATAGAAAAAAAAGAATCTATAACAATGCAAAGTAGCTACAAATAATGATACAATCAAAGTAAAGACAGACAGTTAGACAAACAAACTTGGAACTGGCAACTGGCAACTGAGCGGACGTACTGGGGCAAATTGCAAAATAAAAAGAAGTACGCGTCGTGGTGACAAGACGACATTTAATGATATGCCAAAATATTAACACAAAACTGCCAAAGGAGCAACACAATGGATGGTGTATCCTTGCACGAGTGTATAACGTTTTGTTCAACAAAATACACTTTTCTTAAGTATTTTGTTAGAAAATTAATGCAATTTTCGTCAGCTTTATTGAGTTAATTTGGCTTTTATTTTCTTGTTGGTTTTCTCCTTATATACCATACATTCTCTGCAACCGTATATGCGTGTATACGTTTGTATGGATGTAAGTAAGTACTACAAATTGTTGAGCATATTTTGCACGTCATATTGTATTGTATTGAGAACCAACAAAAAGGTATTGTCACAGTGTAGCTGGAAAGGATAATTCATGTATGTAACAATATAGTGGCAGAAAAAAAAGGTACCTATAGTACACATATTTTATTGTAATTCAATGAACTTTTTGTAAGGACATTGAGAGAGCATAGAAAATCTGCATAAATGATACAAAATACTTGGCACATTTACTTTGCATATGTGGGTGCTTCAAGAAGTGTATAAAAATAAAGAAACTTTTTGTAAATTATTCAGTAAAAAGTTTAGTAAAAATAGTACGTAAGTAAATATATATGCTTCAATATATAAAGAACTATTAGAAATCTGTTATAGAAATACAACAGACTACATGTTGCTGTTTAGTTTTTGGTTTTATGCCAAAAATATAAAGAAATTATTTTTATTCCTTAAAAGTGCAAGATATTTGCTATATAGTTTTTGTGTCAAAATATAAAAAAATTATTTTTATTCCTTAAAAGTGCTAGATATTTACTCTATGGTATGTGTTTAAAATGTCCTTTAAAATAAACAAATTTTATTTACTTCAATCTTATAAATATATGCATTATGCATTTTCGTTTAGATGGTTCTGTAATCTCATATTGGCACTAAAAGTTTTTCATATCTATTTCCATACCCATTGTCAGACTATAATATTTTGTGATGTGTAATATCTAAGACTTAAAATCTAAGTTATTCTTTCCTCCCTACTTGACCAATGCACACACAGTAATCTGTTCTAAATTAGAGAATTTCTAAAATTGGAAATGAAATTCAAATTCAAATTTAAGTTGAAATTTGTCAGACTTCATTTTGCTCTATTCAATTTCAGTTAACATCAAGCCTACATGTTATTCTAAACATTAAGCAAATAGAAGGGAATTGGTTATTTAAAGAAAATTTATGAAATGTGCAAAGAATGTCCTGTAAGCTTCTATTTGCATTTAATAGTAAAATCTCCTAATATTATTCCAAAAAAAAAATATATATAATATTTAAGAACTTGCACGTAATACTAATGAACTCTTGATTATTAATAAATTCATAATTACTAAACTAACCAAAGGACTGACATAAGTATTTAATAATTTAATTAAAATGTACAAATTGCATTTCAAATAATAAGATAAAATATTTAAATAATTTAATTAAAATCTAATTTCATTTCAAATAATAAGATAATTTATTTAAAAATTTTAATAAAATATTATTATATTTACCAAAGGACTGACTAAGTATCTAATTAAACTTTCCTAATTTGATTAAAAAAAAGGTAAAATATATAATAAACTCTTGATTGTTAAAGTAATAGTAACTATTAAATTTACTAAAAGACTGACATAAATATTAAAATAATTTTATTAAAATCTCTTAAACTTTTTTTTTTAAATAATAAGATTAAATATTTAAAAACTTCAACAAACTATTATTATATTTATCAAAGGTTTGATTATTTAGGTATCTAAATAATTTAAAGTCTTTTAAATTCATTAAAAAAAACAGATAAAATGTATAATCAATGCCTCTATATGAAGCATCAAAAACCTTGTGAGTAAATTTTCAACCATATGAAACTAACGAGACTGATTTGGGCAGGTGTTTTTCACAGAATCAGAGAAACTAAACCAACGGGAGTTCGAAAGTAACGAGATTGATTTTGGCAGGTATTATTAACAGAAGTACACTCAGCAAAGCATATAGACCATGGTAATAAGCGCCATTATCCACGAATTTAAATTAAAAATTCGATATAAGAAATATAAGAAAAATGCCATTTGAACTCTATTGGATTTCAATCAGCATTACTGGGACATATTACAAGAGGGACGTAAAATCTTTGACATATTTTTTTGTAAAGTCAATTTATAAATTTCTTGTTACTTCATCATATAAAGTAGTCTTTAATGAGATAAGAATTAATTGTTCAAATAAAAAAAAATTACAACTGTTTTCATACAGAAAAAAAAATTTATTTATGCTATATGTTAAAGAACATATAACATTGACTGACTAGGCATTAAAAACAGATTAAATTATTTAGTATCAATACTAAATTCAAAGAACAATAGAATACAGAGACAGTTACAGAATTTTGGTTTGCCAATGGAGCAAAACAATTTCACCTTAGTGGATCTTGTAGACTAGCAACTGATTCTAATCGAACCAAAGCTAGTCAGTCTTTCGTATGAAAATCTTCGTATGCCTCTTTTTGATAATTTAATGCAGAACATTGAAATCAAACTAGATTTTTATACTAGCTCTAATACAAACAAAAGAGAAGATAATCATTATTTTCAATGATAATCCGAACATCTCTTGATGATAATTTTCGAATATCAAATGAAAGTATAAGGTCTCGCCCCAATACTCTCTTCCTGCGCATCGAAGCACTGACACCATAGTAGGTCTTTTGTACTAATAAATTACCCTAACTAAATAGATGATAGTTTGAATGATATTAAGAATGTGTTGCGTTATGAATTTTCCAATATCAGACATGGGTAGAAACACCCATTCGAATATTTTTCTGCTGATTAAAATCAAAACCACGTAGTTACAAAATATGTACCTCTTTTACGCAAGAACAGACAATATTCTATCACTTCAGTTAAACCTATCTTGTTAAGATGGAGATGGAGAAAGAACACTACTTGCAGGATATATAGGTCATATTACAGGGGATAATATTGTAGAAAAAATTATAGAACGAGCAGAAAATTGGAACAATTGGAACTCAATTCATCGGTAATGTTCTAATGGAAAAGAAGAAAGATCTGGACGCAATCTAATCTTAAACGAAGAGCACGAATGAGAGACGGAACACATACTCTGAGATTGGGGCCTAGACGCAGGGCACACCGATGGAAGTCTTAAATGACTAATAGGGACCCTACCTCGAAGTAATACTAACGTAGTCCCGGGGTAGAACAAGGTCTCTAGGAATGAGGGGGAATGGTTTAGCCCGTGCGAGTCGGACACTCCGGGGCGCCGGAAGGTGGTCAGTGCGTAGGCATTCCACTCCTCTTTGCCGCAAAAAAAAAAAAAAATCTTGTTAAGATGGAAGCGTAGAATTTATATAACCTAACAGTAAACTTCGTTCTATTTTACTGCGATAAAATCTAAATCTTTAAATAATTGGATATATTTAATATTTTCAAATTTCCATTATTTCCAATATTTTTATATTTAAATATAAGAAATGTTAAAAAGAACTGGGAAGGTTTGTCTAACATCCCAAAAATAAAAGAAAGCATGATAACATGGTATACAGACGGCTCTCTCACCAATGAGGGAGCTGGAGCTGGTGTTTATGGACCAGGCAAAAAATACTGGGAAGCATTAGGAAACAATACAACCATCTTTCAAGCGGAAATATACGCGACAGATACATGCGCCAGTTTCAATCTTGAACGTAACTACCGGAACCGTAAAATTGCAATACTGACTGACAGCCAGGCAGCTATAATGGCACTCCTATCTTACCAGGTAACATCCAAACTGGTATGGGAATGCATTGACAAGCTGAAAACACTCGGTGGGATCAATCAGGTGCACCTTTTATGGATTCCGGGACATACTGGTATCCAAGGTAATGAAATGGCAGACAAACTTGCAAGAAGAGGCGCGGCATCAAGAATGATAGGCCCAGAACCATTTTGTGGTCTAGGCAAAGGAGCTCTATCCATTATCATGAATGACGCAGAGAAAAAAGAGAGAGAACTCTATTGGTTAATGTTACCAAGACTCTCACAATCTAAAATGCTTTTAGGGACTTACAACCTAAAACGCTTTAAAGATTGCATAGTGCAATCAAAGACTAACATAAGAATTATTACGGGATTACTGACCGGTCACTGCAGATTGAATAATCACCTATCGAAGTTAGGAATTCAATCCAACTCAGACTGCAGATACTGCAGGGAAGAGAGAGAAACGGCATACCATGTGCTTGGGGAGTGCCCGGCACTGATGCATAAACGAAAGAAACACCTAGGAGGGTATTTCATGGATCATAAGGATTCAAGACTGGGGAAGATAGGATCCATACTGTCTTTCATTAAAGAAATCGGACTTGGAGAAATACTCTAACCCGACAAAGGGGCACAATAGATCTTTTAGGTCGCAGTGCACGATCCTTTACTCAATAATAATAATAATAATAATAAGAAATGTTGCAATATTAAATATACATACATATTTTTCTTGGTATTGTTGGTATCGGCATTATATCTTTAAAGTATAGAACTCTCTAAAACGTAATTTAAACTAATTGATGGACAATCCTTCACACAAGTAGTTCACTTAGGCCTTAAGATGTGGGTGTAGTGAGATCTGTTTTGGCCTAAGAAATTACTGAGTATTTTTAATAATAAGTTCAGTGATGCTGATGATATATTAAACAGACATTTTGGGAAAGAGAACCCTATAAAGTGTATGAAATGCTTATAGTGAACCTGACAGAGTAAGTAACATTTTCCTGCTTTTTCTCTGGTTAAAAGTTATAACAGTTTTACTTAAATTAGATTATAAAAGGTGGGTTTACTAAGCAATAGGCAGTACAGGGCAATTATATTGAACAGTGAAGAGCTAGTAAGAGTTGTCTCTGTGAGTGAGTTCTTTATTTTCTATTTGTAGACAAACTATATCAAACGTGTAGTATGACTTGTGTGCTCCTCATGTTACCTGTGGTTCACCATTAAGTGATACAAACTTATACAAATAAATCTCAATAGCTACACATATATACTATATATAAAGAAAAATAAGAACTAGTATATACGTCCAACTACAAAAACTTCACAAAAAGACATTAACTATCATAATTATGTCGTTACATGTATTTTAAACTAATATATAATTAGTGATAATTATATATATAACATATACTTTCAGTCAACATAATTTATTTCGCCTTTTAAGTAAAACAAACGCGCACAAGGCATAAATTGCTTAATCGCTCCAAGCACGCGTTACCAATTTTTCACTGAATTTTCCTATTCCTTTTCCCTTTCGTGAAAAGTTATTTGGTTGTCAAAGTTACTAAACGGAAAACAATTTGGGTGGCATTTTAGATAGTTTTAACAGCCCAAAACCGAAAACTGAAAACGGAAAATTTCGGTGATACGACGCCATATTTTGAAAGGAAATCTATTAATAATAGATTCATATGCGATATATGAGTGCAGTAGCCTTTTCATATGCTTTTAATGACATTCCACTGAAATGCGGAGTTAACCTAATTTGCCACCACAATTTTCATATTAATTATTCAGTATAATAAATATTATCATTATCACTTATGTGATTAAGATAAATAATGTGAGTATGAGTATCCATAATTTAATTTGCTGACAGCTAAAGTTAATATAAAATGCGTTTTCAATTAGCAAAAAATCCAAAAAAAATGGGGCAAATTATTCTATTCGGTCGACACAACGGGGTTTTAGAAGAATTATCAGTTTATATAATTACAACTGATAGAAAATAAATCAGACAGATATCAATGAACCCATAATCGATAAATTTTGATTGAAATTTATGTATGAGTCGAAAAATAGAGGAAAAAATACCAAATAATCAATGAAAACATGAGAACGACAGGAAGTAGAAAACTGACATTTGTTTAGAATCGCACAAATGGAAAATACGAATAAAAAACATTAGCAAAATGTATAGATTAAAGGAAAGGAAATAGGTACATTTGTACAAAAAATTTAGGAATGACGACAAATTGTGAGTATATCTAATGTAAAATAAAATAAATCTATTCTATGAATCAGTATTTGTATTTTCTAAAGTAAATTTTAGTGTTACAACCGCCACACAATAAAAATTTTCTGATTATTTTTCAGATAGATGTATATATCTATCAGACAGTTTTTCAATTAGTATGTTAAAGTAAATTTGTATGAAAAATATAATATTAATAGCTCGAATTTGGATTTTTCTTAAATAGATGATGAAATACGCAGAAGATTCGTATCCTCTGAATCATCGATTTTATGATCTAGAGCACAATTGAAATTACCAAATGTAAATGAAACCAGCAAAAACGAGAAAACTAAATACTTATAATAAATTAAAAAAAAATACTTATTACTTAGGAGCACCGTAGTGTTGAGCCTTCAAGGTAGATAATTACATTAAATATCTCTAGATTAGTAAGATACAAACAATTATGCATCAAACATACACTAAGCCAATAAATAACATCACCATATAAGCATTATGCTACATTAAACAGGCAGGTCGCAAACTAGGGACCTTAGCAACAATATAGCGGTAAGCGATAACTAGCTAATTAGTAGATCAGGTAATGTCAATAGAATAACGCCACACAGTATATAATTCAAGTGGATTACGAACCACCTTTACTTAAGATGTTAAAATAATAATAATAAAACAGTAGAATTTAGAAATATATTGAAAATATGTGAAAATGTAAATATTTAGCCATGTATAACAGAACTCTTTTTCTATACCACTATTCTATTTTTCTAAAAAAATGAGTCTGAAAGCACTTGTATTTTTATTTAATTTTGTAAAGTTTAATTTTGATAAAAAAAAAATTCTGCATATTTTCCTGTGCGAAGAATAATATATAACATTTTTTTTAGAAAATTTAGATAAATCGATATATAGATATTTTTCGAAAAAAATTTTAAATAAAAATTTCATTAAAAATTTAAAGTTAACATTATTAACTAATGTTAATATACATCATATGAAGCGTGAGGAATAAAAATTATATAAATAAAATTCATTTAATATTCTTTTAATTAAAAAATATAAATTTTGAAAATATTTAATTTTTATTTTTATTTTGTTTTTATTTTTATTTTTTTGTTTATATTTTTTTTTATATTTTTTCTTTATATTTTTTCTTTATTTTATTTTAAGTTATTTTAATTTAATTTTAATTTAATTAATTATTTGTAATTTGATTAATTAATTGTAATTTGATTGATTAATTTTAATTTTTTTAATTTAATTTTAATTTAATTAATTAATTGTAATTTGATTAATTAATTTTAATTTAATTAATTAATTTTAATTTAATTAATTACTTTTAATTTAATTAATTAATTTTAATTTAATTAATTGATTTTAAGTAATTAATTTCAATTTAATTAATTGATTTCAATTTAATTTTTTTTTAATATTTTATGTTAATATTTTTGCTTTTACTCAATATTTTTTAGGACGTCCTATTACTCCAGAAGGAGTTCAGAGAATCAATATAATAGTAATAATAATTTAATAATTAAGTTTTTTCTTTTAAAAAATGTAAATTCTTGTGTTTATTTTGGTTGGAAAATTGCTTTAAATATTTTTAATATATATAAAATTCATGTAATAAAAAATTTAATAAAAAGAATTTGTAATTACCTTATATTAAAGCGATATCCCTTTCCTTAGCGTCTCAGAGCACTTCGTTTTTATAGCTGCTTTCCTTGAAAAAGTACTTCAAACATAAATTTTAATAAAATTTCATTTAATAACACTTGTGAGTACATATTTTTTTTAAACCATATTCATTTTTAATGCTTAATATCTAGATATTATATCTGGGTATACTTAATATTATTATAAGGTTTCTTCTATGGCTTATTGAAAGGAAATACCGGAAACACCGTCAGCACAAGTGTGTGAGTTTTTTTTGTTGGTTTCGTATTTTATTTAATTTTTTTTTGTTTAATATACATGCTCTTTATTAACAATATTGTACAAGAAGAGGCGTTGTCTACTGTTACGCGAATTGCACGTTTTTATAATAATAATCAAAATAAATACGGCGCCAACAATGTCAAATTGAGGAGTCGCAACGTGGCGCAAGTTCAACTTGTGCAAAACCACAAACCACGTCGACTATCGCCTGTAAAGTTAAGGAATTAACATAAAATTGCATTTAATTTATGCGTCCGGAGGAGGACTATTAACACAACAACTTTTCCAAAAATAAACAACTGAAAAACAATGAGAAGAAAATATAAAGAAGTTAATAAAAAATTAGAATGTATACACATTATATCTATGTATTATAGACTGTATATACATATTAGATATATAGTAGAGTATATATGTATATATACCTACATCTATAATATAAAATGTATTTATGCACTAAAAAATTGAAGGCATGCAAATTGATGGACTTTTCAAGTACCATGCTGGGCTTTGAAAATGGTAGAAGAAACAACCAGGATAACGGCGCGGAAAATTTATGCGTTTTTAATGGCGGTAAGCGTTAAAGTTGTTACTGTAAATGAAGTAAGGAAACCAAACAAAGAGAGATAAGCAAAGTAAAGCAGAAACAATTAAATAATCATATAATTGCTGCTTTCAATATATACTTCAGTGAATTTTCTATATAGTAAATTTAATAAAAATTTTAATTACTACTAAGCTAACATTTAAATTTTAATTTTTAATATATGAAATTATAATTTTCAACTAATTTATATGCAATTAAAATTGATTTAATGTAAATATTTATTTAAAGTTATTATAGAAATAACAACGAAATAGTCAGGATTGTAAGGATTGTAAAATCCTTACGTTGTATGAAGATTTCTAGAAATACACATAACGAAATTTATAAAGGCTTTGCCAGCTGGTAACTTTATAATGAGTTATAATACCACATATGATACCAAATCTGATAAATTTATAATAAAAGTTACCAAATTAGGAACGAGGTTCACAGAGACCTTTATGGTATACGGCTAAACTAAACTAAATAACTAACTCAAGGAACTAAAATCTATGACTAGAAGACGGAAACTTTAAACTGTTAGTTACTTATATTCACCTTACTTATATTTTTACAGACTGTGCAAGCAAACTTTTAAACTACCTAAAGAATATTAAAAGATCAATTAAGAAAGACTTTGTTAAAATAGGTGAGAAGTACAGCAGTAAAGTAAGTAAGTAGGAAGGACTTAGAAGTCAAACGTAGAAGAACGAAAATATAAACCATTAACTGAAGCACTTTAAATCAAAGTTAGCAAAAAAAGTTTACACAGGATGAAAGCCCGAAAGGATATATACTCCAGATGCAGCAATCCAGTGATGTTAAAATTACGAAATTAAAGTGAAAATTGCTTAATTTTGTTGATAAAAAGCATATGCACTTACATATATAACTCTCGATACCTTTCTAATTACGTAGTTATTATTTAAAAGATTCTACAACATACGAGAAAATTTTACTACCTCGGTAAGACATAAATCTTGGCGACACCATACTGATTATGTATCTTAATATCATTCTTTGTAAAATTTAATTAGAAACATATAAATTCGGGACTACAGACAAAATTATCAAAACCTTATTGTTTTAGTTTTACAGTACTATATTAAAAAAATAAGAGATATAAATAAGGGATTCTAACGATACAATAATGACTATATATTCTCATATACACTTTTTCAAATTAAAAAAAAAAAATAGTATGAATAATACAGGAAACATTTACTAGCGAATTAACCAATACCGTCTCCAGAAAGTCAGAAATAGTAATAAGGACTGTACTCAAGATTATACAATGGTAACATAGTCAAAACTATTATTTATTAAATTTATGTTTATCTATTAAACATTAAATTTTATTTTAAAGTCATTTTTCATTTTCGTGAAATAATTAAGCTGCTTTGTGATATTTTTACACAAGTTTGTGATTTAAATACTTTAATAAAAAATGTTAAAGACTTTCGGTTGTTATTTTCAGACTCAAACCACTAAGTCATATTTTTTATGATATTTTTCTATTTTTAAAACAAAAAACTTAAAACTATTTAAACAGTAAACGGGTCTGAAAATAAAAGAACATATTAGAAATGCATATAAGAAAGACGTACTCCGTACAGTAGCAAAGCTATATTAATAACATAACTTTAGAAATCGTAGATAATTAAACCAGGAGTTATAAAAAACCGATTAGTAATTCTTACAAATATTTTTGTGATTTCACTAAATCAAAAAAAAAACCGCAGGAATAAACACTATCTTAATATATTAATATATTGTATTTTAATATATGGTATATATAAGCGGTCTATTTTACAGAATACTAAATATATTCGTTTAGTCATTGGTATGAAATAATATGCACACATATATTGTTATATATCTAACACTATAAGCACTATTGTGTGAATTTATATGAATATACCAGTCTCAATATCTTAAAAAGGTTTCGGATAACCATTATGTACAGATATTGTTTATTAAAATCTAATTCAAATAACAAAAACCATAGGTAAATCTGTTGAAGTTTTTTATTCACCAATTTTTTTTCTATTACAATCAAACAGAGTCATATTTTATTCACGTACCATTAAGATTATATTACAAAACATTTAATTTATTGCTAGTAATATACACTAATTAAAGTGCATTGTGGAGAAATGATTAAAGAACTGCATTAAATAACTAACTAACTTCCATTAAACAAATTCATGTATCAAAAACACCAGCTTATATATAATTCAAAAGGTAATACTTAATAATGTACACAATAATGCATACTTAATGGACCTATAGTCATGATAGGTTTGGGTAGGTAGAAATTAATTATACTGTGTCACTTAGAACACTATTTTCAAATTCAATTAATTTATGTTGTAGCTGCACGTATCTGAAATAGGTATTATTCTCTTTTGCAATTAAACCGAGTATGAATGAACTTCTTTTCACATGCAAATAGCCAATGTAAATGAATTAAAATTTTTGCATAATTAATAAAGATTAGCTGGAAGCTTTCATTTGATTTGATTGAATTTAATTTAGTAATGTAACTTGAGAATTTAGTTATACACGAATCTACAAATCCCAAAAGAATATTTTTTTGACATAGAGAAGTCAAAGGCCACTACCAAAGAATGAGTTAGTTTCGTTTGGTTAGTTTACTTACCAAACAAAGAAAATTAATGCAAAATGTCATTGAATAGATTTTGGTATAGTCACTTTGAGTTTATTTATTTACAAATTACAAACATATATATTATATTATATTAGAAGGTATATATAGTACTCTTCTACTTCTATGTAGTACTTCAGATGTGCTTAACTAGTGTTGGAGCAATTTAGAAACGATTAACGTCGGCACACGTAAATGCAAACAGAACACGTATAAACTCAGAAAACTACACACTATAAAAAGACGAAAATAAAAGGAAAAAAGTTTAGTACAGACAAAAATGTAATATAGAAAGAAATATACATATATATATTTCCAATACGTAAATCCCAGGCTAGACGTAAATTGCAAAAGCCAATACAAGTCATAATTATTTGATGTACATATGCGAGAAACAATATGATGCCGCAAGGATATAGAACTCATGCATATAACTACTTACTAACACATATGGATGGATGGTTGGTTGGATATCTATGCGTATGACTAACTGTATGACTGATATAAGGTTTTTAACTACCACAGGATGTGAATTCAATTTTCCAAAGTAAACATTTTCATAACAATAACAAACTGACATATAAAGCCAGCAAAATTGAACTATAGGCAGAAACAGCACAAAAGGTATCGCATCGCGCCATGGTATGTGACAGAGGAAGGACTAAGTTCATCCAAAAAAAAGAAGAAAAAAAATATTGTGATTTTAGTACAATTTTCACAAAATGTAAACGAAGTATGTAAAGAAATGTGAATGAAACTTAAGTAGCCAAAAGTCAAATAACGTCAAAGTAAGAAAAAATAAAAATTTTCACACAAAAATGCGTTTGTAATGTACTCTCATCCGAAAATAAAATGAATTATGTGCCAAAAGTAAGTGAAACTTGTTGAAAATAAAACGTACAAATAAAAAAAAATAAATTAAAATGGTTACCGGAAACGTGCACCGCAAATTGTTTATAAAGGAAAATATTACGGTTAAATTACACCAGAAGGAAACCGAAAAGTGCAAGGAAATAAGTGTAAAAAAAAAATACTTCTAATAAATCATTTGTAAATAATGCTAATAAAGAAACAAATTTCACAAAAAAAAAATAAATAAATAAAAATAAATACTAGAAAACAATTATACTAAAATGGCAATTAGAATAAGGAGCAACAGGATTAAAATAAGATTGATTTAGGTTTCAAGCATTAAGAATTCTAAGTTAAGGAGCTTAACAAATGGTATTAGTTGTTAAACAAAATAAACAAAATCATTTAATTACTTTCAACAATTTGTTGTAGTTAAATTTTAAAACTTTTCACTATACAACATTCACTTAATCGCGTTCACTTTAACTTTAACTTTTACTTTTACTTTCACTACAATTTTTAATCCTTTGAGTCAAGCTCACAAATACTTTGCACAAGTAATTCCAACATTTTGCATATTTTGCGTATTAAATTTAAACAGTTTTAAATTTTAAATAAAATAAATTACAATGTTTTTGAAATAATTAATTACACAAATTTAAGGAATAAGAAAAAAATACGCTTTAGGCAATGTACAAACAATTTTTTTTTAGAAAATTCGAAAAAAATATATAATTTTTTTTGAAAGAAAATTATTTTAATTTTCTCTACTAAAAATTTAAATTTAAAATTTAGATTTTCTTTGCTTTTATCTTAAGCGCGTAATTTTTCACAGCGAACAATACGCGTCGAACGTTCAATGCAAACTGATTTGAAAATGGAAAAAAAATTTTCATATAGAAATTTTTCATACGAAGGAAAGCACTTTACAAAGAATTGTTTTGCTTGGTTGCACTTCAACATGTTGTTGCAAAGTGAGTGAGTGAGTGTCTGTCACAGGAGATGACGGGAACGTAGCGTACTCATATAATAACACACACAAGCAAGGAGTGCTGTACATGCGAGCTTTTTCAAATATTTCAGAGTAAAAAGCTTTCACACACACACACACACACACACACATAAATGTTATCATACATATTGAGTAGAATATAAATTCATGTGAAGGAGTGCAAAAGAGCACACAATAGCACGGTTGTATTTCATTGAAAACACCTGTAAGCATCCTGTTATATGGAAAAGCCGGTAAACAAATTTATTTTTTTTGTTTTTTTTGTTTTTTTTTATTTTTTTTTTCTCTTTTGGTGTAGAGAGTTGTTTTCAATGTCCAATTTTTTTGTTGCACAGTTGCAATGTTGTCATTCCTAAACAATAATGTAAGCCTTTAATTTTTCATAAAACAATGTTGTGAGAATATGAGAGAGAACAAGAGTATGAAAATTCAAGTTATTCATACGCCTAAACACATATGGTATGTACACATACACATACATATTTCCATGTTTAGAATGAATGAGTAAAACATTTTTCTTTTGGATTTTGTGTTTTTTTTTTGATGTTATGTAGAAAAATTATTGCTACTTTGTAGTGTAACGGAAGCGGAAGCTCAACAGTTGGCACATCATTTCTTCTTTTTTTTCATTTTTAATGTTGACATTGTATGAAATTTATGGTATAAGAGCGCAACAGTTAAAGAGTAGTTAGTTATGTTAAAAGGACGACAGCCAAGTAAGTATAATTTTAGGATATAATATTATTTATTTTATTTATATGTGTTGTGAAATATGATATAAGCTTTGACATATGGTATTGTGAAGAAATGGTAATGATCTAAAGTTAATCTGATATATTTAATGATGTTAAGAGATAATAACATTCAATTTTAAAGTAAATGTATATAGAATGTATATTATATTAACAGAAATTATTTCATTAAATATTATTATTTCATTTATGGACTGGCTCTTGCAGTCCAAACAAATTATATATGGACTATAAACTAATTAAGAAATTCGAATATTTCTTAAGACCACTGATGATGAGTACTTGGCAATACTCGAAACAGCATTGACCATACAACAAATTTTTGCCCTTGTTTTTTCTTTGCTATTCGAATTCGTCTATTATTGTTCTTTAATACCCTAAATAATAAAATAATTAAAAAAAAAAAACAAAAAAAAATCAAAATTCGCAATAGTAAAATCGAAATCAAAAATCATGAAAAATATCGATAACAATTTGACATATAGGTTATACAATTTTGATCTTAGTTACCTGACATTTGTGAAAAAAAATATACACACAATATTTTTTTTTCGAGATAATTTTGAAAAAGTTGAGCTGCACATCTCACAATAAAGCTCTGTCATTTAACAACAGCGCTACTATAAGGTTTTACTATTGTAAGTAACATACTATATGAAAGTAGGTATATTATTTATATAAATTTATTCCAAGCTTATTAATATAAAATTTCTTTTTAATTAGTTGAACCCACATGTCTCATACCGTCTTGTTGATCCAACCAGGTGGAGTAGAATCTCGCACTTTTAGTGATTTCGATACGGTTGAGCAATGTATCGAAGGCGTTTGCAACATTTATGAGAAACACCTAGAACAGTTGAATTCGGATAATTCCACCATCACCTATACCATGCAGGAATTATTTGAGTTCATGGATCAACTAAATGATATAGTCTGCCTTGTTTACGAAAAATCTACAAACTCCTATTGCCCTTGCCCCAAACAGTGGATTAAGAAAAAAATGTATGAATTCTTCGAAGATTCTGCTGTTCGTCAAGTAAAGTAAATACAAATCAAATTTATTTATTACTAATAACGTTGACAGTTTGATTTTATATTAAAATTTTTTCATTTGTTTTTTATTTCAATAGAACTGAGAGTGGTAGCGGTGTTCTGGATTAATCATTCACTTATATTTCCTTTAATCGTGTAACACAAGCACCTTCGATGCAGAATTTTAAAAAAAATAAATTCTGTTTTGCCTAAAGTTATGAAATTTAATCTTTTATAAATATAAGTTATATTGAAGCATGAAAGAACATTTAAAATTGAAAAATATCTATATATATGAACATAGTTTAAATTTTTCTAATATAACATATATATAATTTTTCTAACATATATAGAATTATTTTAAAGATGTAGACTTTGGATTAATTTCCAACAGAACTAATCTAATACAATATAAGAGCTAATAAAATTAAAATAATACTCGAATAAAATAAAAATAATAAAATTTTTATTTCAATAAAAAATTATAATAAAATGAAAAATGAAATACTATAAAATTTAATAAAATAAAATAAAATCTAATAAAACAAAATAAATTCTAATAAAAATAAAATAAAATCTAATAAAATAAAAGAAAATGTAATAAAATAATATAAAATAAATTAAAATAAAATAAAAATAAAATAAAAATAATATAAATTAATGTAAAAATAAAAATAAAATAAAATTAAATAAAAATAAAATAAAAATAAAATAAATTAAAACAAAATAAATATAAAAATAAAAATAAAATAAAAATAAAAAAAAATGAAATAAAAAAAAATAAAATAAAATAAAAATAAAAATAAAATAAAAATGAAATAAAAATGAAATAAAAATTAAATAAAAATAAAACAAAAATAAAATAAAAATAAAATAAAAATAAAATAAAAATGAAATAAAAATAAAATAAAAATAAAAATAAAAATAAAATAAACATAAAATAAACATAAAATAAAAATAAAATAAAAAAAAAATAAAAATAAAATTAAATTAAAATAAAAATACAATATAAAAAATAAACTTGGTTATAAAGCACTCTCTAGAAAAAAATTAAGAGTAACAAGAATTTAGGAGGATTGGTCGACTTCCACTTCATCTATTCACTAACCTAAATGCAATGGAATGAGTATCACATTAATCTCGAAGAATAAACTATGGTCACAAAAATAAATTAAATGAAAAATTAATAATATTAACTAGGTTACTAGGATTTTATATATTTTTTGTGATAAAGTTCATTGCACTATACAAATATATATATATGAACAATGGTTGATATGACCCCCCACTGACACTAAAATTCTCTAGAAATTGAAATGTCGCAAATCTAAGCCAATATAACGAAATGTGTTGCCATTGAAGTTAATATGCCTCATTAAAGAATTGAAAAATACGCCAAAAATAATAAAAATAAAGTACAACACAGTATTGAAAAATCATGTTAGTTCCTGGAATTTTCGTTCACAAAATGCTTTAAAAAAAATTGGGTGAAAATTTGGAAAAGTGTTTAACACGCGTCATAAACTGAAAAAAATCACACAACAGAATAAATTTTTTTAATTCTAAAAATGTTAATTTGGCGAAATAAAATTTTCTTTCATAAAAAATATAGACTCATACCTTTTTTCTTATTTGGCTTAATCATGATTTCCTAGCAGACAGAATGACTTTTTATTATTAACAATTAAAAATTTTTAAATAAATTAAAAATGCGTTTGTGGGCGGAAATTTAAGAATAATATTTTTTAAGTTGCGTAGAACGTGTGTCAGTTGAGTTATGATAAATAATTTTTCTTTTTTATTTTAGCTTCTATTTAATTTTTTTTCAATGTGAATGATTTATGTATAGTGGAAAAAATATTTTATTTTTAAAATTATCTTATAAGTAGAAGTGTGCTAAGGGGTCGAGAAAGCGCACAGGTAATGCTTCATTGACTGCAATTAAAATTTATTTACAATAAAAATGAAAAGCAAAACAAACAACTCATCATTTTAATGAATAAAAAATATTAAAGACATTCTTAATCATTTAATAATAAAAGATTTATACAAAAACAAAATATTGAAAAATTAAAAACAAAATAATATTGGTATTGGTAGTTTCTTGTAAATATTGGATATGACATTGTTGCAAGAGTGTATGATAGAATTGCCACATACGCTTCGTTTCCAACCTTAAAGTCCACCTCCATCCTCGTGAAATGCACTATTTCGACTAATGAAGGCTCAGGTGATCGCGACTAGGACAGAACAATTGTTTTTTTTAAGCATTACTATATGCTTTAACTTTTTCTCTATAAGAGTAGGAAATGTGAAATATGTACCAACAACATTGATACCAATAACCTTTGATTCCCAAAAATTTTTCAGCAATATGTTAAGGACGGAAAGAAATAAGACTGATTATTAATGTGTCACCATAAGATTGATGAAATATGAAATAAAATATTTTTTTACATACTCCTAATAGAAGTATATTAACATATTAGATAACTATTATATTATTAAAATTCTGACAATGACTAATCACCTTCTATAAAATTGTATGACTACCTTCAAACGACTATTAAAACTGCGTCAGTGATCTATGTATTTTCAAACAGATTTTAGCTTCTTCGTAAACGATATTTTTTCGAAATCATATACTGATGATCATAGTATGGTATATTATATAAAAAACAGTAAAAAAGGTATATATTTGTGATTAAATTTATATAATAAATAACAGATGTACAATTGAGCTAAAAAGCACTGATCATTTTTAACAGAACCTCTGTACTTTAGAGGTTTGCGATATCATTTGATAGGACGATTAACAAAGAAATAAATTTATCTAATATAAAGAAACACACCTTTCGCATACATCAAACGTGGTACCAGGTTTTTTTGATTTCTTCAAATCAAACTGTTTAATGTTACCTGAGGCAATATTGTCAGAATACTTTCGTTTTCATGTTCCCGGTTCCTAATAAACATACCAAATACTAAAGTACCAGTTTATAATACAATTAGCTGTGTTCATTCGAAAATATTTTTGTTTGATTATACATAATTAATTTTTGTGAAGAAACGTACTAAGTTTTCTTATTTAAGTCACATTTAACGAACTGGGTCTCTCCACTAAAATAAGGATGTAATGAGATTTCTACTGAGATATATTCTGATAGATAACTTTTGATCAGAAAGAGAAAGCTAAGACGAACGAAATGGGTCTCTCTGAGGAAATTCTAATGCGATGGGATTTCTACTCATATATAATCGGATAGATAACTTTTTATCAGAAGGAGAAAACCAGGACTACATTTGATATTATGAATGGTAGATACTCTAGCCATCGTTCAAAGAACCGGTATATCCTCTATACCTATACTATAATTACACAGCTGTGCTCTCCTGGAAGTCTGAATTGAAATGTTACTCTATCTCTAGGTAAAATATATATGTTACTAAGATTCGGATTGATTATACAGTTTAAAAATTAGTTTATTGAAAAAACAACTGTACTTTTAGTCCTAATATCACACATAAAAAAGTAAAAAATAAAATAAAAATTAAAAAGGATTTTCGACATTAGATTATATACAATGAATTTACTATATAAAACCTGATTTCGGATTTGATGGATTATGGTAAAAATGATATTCTAATAACTAGAAACAAGAGACTATATTTTTTCAAATTTACAAGTTATATATGCAAAAGTAATTTAAGATGTAATTATTTAACACAAATTAAATGACTTGTGAAATGTTTAAAAATTATAACACGCAACTAAAAATATTCACAGAAATGAAAAAAATAAAAAAAAATAAACTAAAATTAAATTTCTGTCTAAAACAGAAATGTCAATGGAATGAATTCTCTAGAAATTTTTGGCTTTATTCATTCGGAAAAAATGTTTAAATGTGTGTCGTAGTTGAAAGTATTTAATAAATTGCACTCTGGTGGTTAGATTTCCCAAAGTTATTTAAAAATTCTGGAAAATATATAAACATTAAGTCACCGGTTTCTATTGAATATCTTAAAGTATTATTATAAGTATTAAATACTATATTATAAGATGTATATAAATTATATACAAGAAGTAGAACTTGTTTTCTCACTTCCGTAATTGATAGTTATTAATATGATGTAGATATGTGTTTTATGCTATATATATATTATAGATATGCTGCAACGGAATAAGACGTCCTCACCAAAAAATTCGTCAGATATTTATTGCTAAGCTAAGTGGAATTAAGTAGTTAACTAAGTTAACTACTTGGGGGATCACCATTTCAAGAAATTGGCATAATAAAGAAGCATATTTTGATAAAAAAAAACCATTAAGACCAAAATATTGGTGTACAGGAACCCACACTGAGAAACTACGCATTCCTCATAATTCTCAATGCAGAAGTTTTGAAAACACACAGGAAAATAAAAAACAATAGTACATTTTCTCTGTGAATGCTCGACTTTGGTGTCCAGAAGAAATAGGTTTTTAGGAAAGTACTTCTTTGGCGTCCAGAAGAAATAGCTTTTTAGGAAGAAACTTTTGACAGTTTATTACACTGCACAGCGTTAAAGACGAAAAACCTATTAAATTATATAAATTCGATGGATTTAGTCTCTATTCTTCTGTATTAAGGGTTCTTACGGAGAATGTGGTAGCAAAACGATGAAAAATCGCTAATTGAGGTACATGAAAGTTATCTAATGGCCTGCCACTGCAACCAACCAAACCGAAATAACTGTAATATTAATATTTTTTATGAAAATTAAAATATAATTAAATGTATTTAACACAAATTAAAATAGGTGTAATTTTTTATAATTTTATATGTTAAAAATTATATGGTGAAAATTAAAAAGCTAATATTAAATAATTAAAAACTTTAAAACAAAACTCAAAAACATTACTCATTTATGAAGAAATGGCATAGTATGTACATATGTAATATCAGTACCAGAAAATATCATTGAATAATAAAAAATAAACCAGCAGTTTTATTCGAACAAGTATACCATTGAAAAATGAACTTAAGATGCTACAGGATACTCATATAAACAGGACTCCTCTTGATGTATAAAAAGAACGATTCGATTCAAATGAAGAGAAACTCAGAAACGTGTCGCTATTTGCATATGACAATACGAATATCAACAGGCAATATAAACATAACGTTTAGAAATGGATTTTTACTTAAGTAAGAATAATCTAAAATTTATAAAGAAAACATAAAGACAATGAAAAATGCGTGCAAATATTGAAAATAAAAATTTTAAAAAGTTTAAAAATATGATAAAATCTGAACAAAACGTACTAAGGCAGCATAACATATGCACACTCGTAAAATCGTAAAAGTTTATCTTCCACAAATTTCCATATTCCATACTCAGTAGTACACAGAAAACGGGCTGAACTGACTAAAGCATTGTCATGGCAAAAACGGATATCCGTTTTACCTGCAGTTCGACATGCTTGGCCTGTGCGTGGGCTTTGAGGTTTCACATCTTACACTCTTCAGGCATCTCCAGCCTCCATCACATGCCATTGTTAGATTTATGTTGTTGCACACTTGCGGCGACACAATTTTAATATTAAAAATCAACCAACAACAATCACAATGGCCATAATAATATGACCTCAAAGTTAACTTCTGGCTTTACACATTGGCACACATCTCAAAGGCTACGTACATACATAACTGTCAATACAAAAAAAATCATATAAAGGATATAAAATGTTAGTGTACATATAGGAAAAATGAATGCGTATGGCAAGGTAAAAGGATTACAATAAACGTTTAGAAATGTATTTTTAATATATTGAGCATCTCCGCAAAATTTATAATTTACGAGTAAAGTATGTTGAGTTATAGTTGAAAGTATGGGAATATTTTTTGATTCATATGCGGACGAAAGTAATAAAATTAAAATTTTATTGATGAGAATTTTCTTAAAAATTTGAAATTTAGAAGAAATTAGAGATTAAAAATACTTTATTTTGAAAATTTGCACACAATGGTTCTCTAGTAAAATTATTTTCAAATTTTTTTTTATTTTATTTTATTTTTTGTTTTCATTTCTCTTTTTTAAAGCTATTAAGTAGCACTTTAGCGGTTGTTTATAGTGATATGTATATATATTTGAACACTAGGTCTTCATTTTAAATATTACCCGTCGACGCTGACATAACCTACCTCCAATACATATTTGAACACTAGGTCTTTATTTCAAATATTACCCATCGACATAACCTCCCCCCGATTTACTGTACACCAAAGAACTTTCAACTGATTTTTTTCAAGCTCTTTTCCAAAGGTCTATCCGGTCTCTTGCTCTCTACTTCTACAAAATGAATCACTCGCTCACACGATTCCGTTCTACAATCGCGGATACCCTAACCCGTTCTACAGAATATACTCCTAGAGAGTCACAAACTGCTGTAAATGCCCATCATTGCCCATAACTAATGGTCATACGTTCTCTCTCTTAGCTTAGATAAATTTGAAAACTCAAATACTAAATTTTTAACATCTATAATTTACAATTAATAAAATACGACCTGTCAGATATCTTTCACACTTTAACGACTGAAATATTCTCAACTCGCTCCTAAGAGTTGGATTTAGTGCGTTCACGTCTCACACTATAACTTTCAATGCTTTTCGCCTATTGCAAGAAAAAAGAAAGAAATCAATTAAGATATGGTTGGTTGGTTGCATAACACACCAGCAGATAACTTTCCATTGATCTCAATTAGCAAAATTGGACCATTTTGCTACTATATTCTTAGCAAGAAACACTAAGATAGAAAGATAATTTAATAGGTCTTTAGTATATAGCGATGAACAGTCTGATAAGCTATCACGAAAATACTATATTTAAAATAAATTGAAAACTGACTGCAAGCATAAGTGAAGTGAGGGTGTTCAATCCAATTATTATTAATCCTAACCTTTTGTTTCGCAATTTTTCAATTATATTTCATTGAAGTATAAAAAATCTACAATAAAATAAACATACTTTGTAATAACATACTTTCTAATGCTTGGCTATGGAAATGGGTTTTAGAAATGATTTTTAGAAATGGATTTTAGAAATGGGTGTTAGAAATGAGTTTTATGTACATTTTTATTTTATTGTTGTTTGCAACTATAATTTGAATATATACTAGATAATTTGATTTTAAAAGTACAAAAATATATATTATTAAATTGTATTGTGAATTGTATAATTATATTATTTTATTTCATTGAATTATTATTTAAGTTATATAAAAACAAAAATTCTAAATTACTATTAAATCTTGTCTAAGATACGTTACAATAGTATTTTTGTGTATGCAAAAACCAACCGAGAATCCTTACAATTTCTTCGAGGTAAATATTTTTTAAAATTCTCGAGCTTCGCATTTACATATTGCAAAAATTATTATGCAAATATTGCAAATATTATAAATACAGTAAGAGTGCATTCATAAATCAAAAATAAAAATACTATTGCATTAAAAAGTTATATTTGCTATATAATAAAAAATTGATTTTATACGTGTTTATGCAAAGTAAGAGTATTTAATAAAAAATGCAAGTAAAAACATATTTAATTTACACATGAAAAATATTAATATTATTGAACAATATTGTATATTATAAATATTTTTCTTGTATATTTTGAACAAAGTTTCAGGAATAGGGGAATATTCAATATAGGATTTGCAAATTATATCACTAAAACGAAATTATTGCTCACACTCATTAAATTTTAAACCGTTTGATTCCAACTTCTACAACTTCGGCAGCTATATCTCAATTAACGGCGATAATAAATGAGACATCAAAGTTTATTATAATCAGATAAAGCCCCATTTTCAACAAAATATAAAGATCTTCAAAAATCTTTATACTGATTTTAAAAAAAAGCACACTTTTAAATTATAGTGAATACTTCGTAAGCTTTGTCAACCACAGTCACCACCGTATCTTACGAGTATTCTAATCGAACATAATACCAAACGCTGAATCATGGTTCAAAACTCAACAACCTTTAATTAACGAATCAAAAAGGATTTGAAAATATGTGCCTTACTAACAGACCTTTAGAAGACATAACTAAATGAATTCTAAATTCCAATCCCCATAACAATAGAAGATCCGGGTGAAGACATATCTAAATAATTAAATTATTAAATTTCTAAATTTCAATTCTCAAAGCAATAGATGATCTTGGTGTTTACCCAAAATACAACGTAAGTGATCGTTGTTCTGAATTCAGAAAGAGCTATATTGTCTAACCATAGAGGTTTAGGTAGGATAGAGGTAGGATCATGTTATCATATATAATTATGCTTATGCTTGATTTTTATATTTAAATTGGTCCTCAGCTTCAAGATATACAATATCAACAATGTATGCGACCTGTCTACTTCCACTATAGAGATATATAATACATTTCGTGTTAGTATGATTTATTCTAAATGCAAACTACGTACCACCTCTATAAGTATTATACGTATATGCTATTTCTACAATGCAGTTACTAACCGCTATGAGTACGATATCGTCTGCATAATTGCAGATTTTATAATTATAGATTTTCTATTAATCTCGATATTGAAAAGTCTCTGGAAGTCGATACATAAGGACAGAATATTTGTTTCAAATTCATAGAATGATATGCCTGTACAAATATAATACCGGCCAAATTATATTGCCAAATTATACTTTAGTTTTTATATATATCTGTTTTTTTTTAACTATTTGTATATATTTTATTTGATATATCTATAAACTTATAATATAACGACTTTCAAGCACATATTTAATGAGTGCATATGTCCTGTCATCAATGTTTTCTATATGTCAATTATTGTATTAAAATGTGTATAAAAAAATATTATTTTTAATAGTATGAATATCAAAGGTTTGTATCATTTTTAATAAAAGGGAAGCTAAAAACAGTTTTTCTAAAAACAAAAATTTAATATAAATGCACCGGATACAGCCACGCGCCTACAGTATTTCATTGAACGAGTGTATAGAATGAATACAATTGAACAAAGGCTCGTATTCAAGCTTCCATTTGAAGTATCCTTAATACAAACGGAAAATTATAACATAAAAGTGCTCAAAAAGTGACATTTGACTAGAAAGTTTCCGTTTGTAAAAGGCGTAGTATTGTCAACACACAGCACCAATAACACAAATGGAGCAATGAATAGAATAAAAAGGAACTACCAGGAACACAGTTAGTTGCATTTGAAACGTTGGTTTAGTCATTTGTTATATGGACAAAAGCGAAGTCAAAAGAACACTTTGAAGTGATATAAGCTTCGTTTTTCGCACATATCATTGTACAATGGATAAAGGATATAAGAATCTGAGATATATACAATTTTGGAAATAATAAAAAGAATGAAGTGGAAAGAAAAAAAATTGATGTTATTAAACAAAAATTAAAAAATTGATTTTTTATATAATTATTTTTATTTTCTTAAGTACATTTAACTTAAAATAAAGTGAAACATAAAACACTATATATATAATGTCAAATATATTTGACATATATTATATATTTAATTATATATATATTATATATTTGACAGCGTATCGCACTATTTCAGCGAAAGCATTTTTTGTAATAGCAGGTATAAATTCAATTAATCAACAAGCAAAGGAACACCAAAGAGTATTCAACAAAAAAATACACGACTCTTATACTCAACCAATAGCAAGAGAAGATCAATAGTAAGCCATCGCAATATGACAAGAAGGATGGAACAATATCACACAAGGAAGATGAACAATTAGACTGATACGTAATATAATCATCTGGCTTAAAGAGAAATTGAAAGACACATATTACTACCTCATTTAGATGCTTATCAGATTTGGATATTTTTGGAAGTACCTCTGCCGATACTATCAACCCGGCTACATTTATGACGACTATGACGACGCAGAGCACACCTTCTTTTACCGTAACAGATGGCTCACATTTGGAGAAGAGATAATAATTCAGAATGAACCAATAAATCTCAAAAAATATAGTAGAAAATATAAGAACTACACAGAAAAACGGATGATGATGTCATATGCGACTCAAGTCATCAAAACGAAGAAATTAGACCTAAGGCACGTCTAAAAGCGATGAAAAAGAGGTGGTCTGGACGCAGATCGAAAAATAAAAAAATTTGGCTTGCGAATCCTATATAAAGGAAACCCTCTCCGGGTTCAAAAGCGGATCCAGGGGAGAATAAGTCTCTTCGAAAAGAGAGTGCTTTAATCTGGATACTACATATTGGTAAGTCAAAGGGTCGGGCACACCATTACGACAACAGTCGGTTTGACGGTGCATAAAGCATAACACCTCGCCACAAAAACAAAAAAGAAATCATATTTACACATATCATGACAAAGGTTTTTTAAATATTATTTTATAGAAAATTCCATATGAATGGAACAGTAATACAATATAAGTACATCAATTCTCACAATGAATTTTTGTATACAAGACTGAAGCAACTCACAATTTCTATGTCACCACATATTAAAATAAGTGTCTATATTGGAAAATATACTTGTAGTACTTTAAACCAAAACATAATATAAAAACAAAATCATACAAAGTTAAATTTCATTTTGAGAATACAAACATTGCACTCAACACAGTAGTGGAATTTCGAACAAAGCTCAAGAAGTTTAAAAGGAACACCTTCGCAATGTATTTTACAGCTATATTCAGTAGATTCCTTTTTCATATTGAAAAATAAACTACGAGTACACAATACTTTTCGTATCCTAAAAGACTTATCTCGTTTCACTCATGGACGTCAGACAACAATAAAGCTTACATGAACAATGCTATGTACCCGCACAGTTAACCATTCGCATATTCTCTATATTCCCTTCAAGAAGTAGTAAGTGCCAATACAGTAACGGTAACGGCATTACACAGACACTTTGTGTCTGGTCGTCAGCTTATGTTGTCATTGCTGTAAACAAGTATATCGATTCAATTTGATATGATAATATCCTTTCGCATAGTCGCATTTGTAGTGGAAGTTCTAGTCATGCTCACACTAGCACTCGTTACCATCACTCACTCAGTAGTAAAGCAGTAAATTTAAAATTCTTTAAGGCAACAATTTTTACACTTAGCATCATAAAAGGGACTCGTTCGTATGAGTTCAGTGTTGTTTTAAGTATTTACCAGGAGTCACATTGTATAAGGAAAACTCCTTGACACACTGTTCCGGTTGCAATGAAATTTAGTGTGTTTACATGATATTAAAGGTTTATTTGTTCCTTGAGTATATGTGCTTTTTAGAGGTCTTAAAATGGTATAGCACTCTTTTATAGTTTACCTTTAAGAAACTAAGTTACAGGAAAAGTATTAATATATATGTATATAATTAAAAATTTTCCATTTGAAGTACAAATAAAAAAATAATTTAAAAAAAAATTAAATTATAAAATAAGACAAAAATTAAATTAAAAAAATAACACAAAATTAAATGAAAAATAATTAAATTAAAAAAATAAATATATAAATAGAATTAAAAAAAAATTAATAAAAAAAATAATATTAAAAATAAATAGAATTAAAAAAAAATATTTTAAAAATAAATAAAATGGAAAAAAATACAACTAAAAAAATAAAATTATAAAAAAAATAAATAAAATACACAGATAACAAAACTATAGTGCTAGGTAATTTTTATAGCAATTAGAGAGTAACAAACTATATAATGTTTATATTATTATATCCAGTAGCGAATGCTCTAATTTATTTGAGGGGTTGTTTAGGAACACAAATTCTAAATTCATGTGAATTCAAATTTAATTGAAAAAATATCTATTATATGTTGTGAAAATCCCAAACCTCTATTTCGTCCGTTGAAAACGCCATTAATTATGGTAGGTATATGCAATGAATACCATGTGAACGCTGTATCCACATCGAATTCAAACATTTATAGCAATATTAAAATGCAATATATCATAGATTTTTAATTAATTAGATCAGATAATGAATATCAAAGGCAGCTATAAATTATTTCCGATAATTTTTCGAACATCATAAACGATTGAAAATATCATTCAAAAAAATTTTAGTATATATTTTGAGATTGAGAGTCTAACGAAATAACCTGTTAAAACGTAGTATACCTACATATGTCAGACCTAAAGTGATTTCTTTAGATTCCATTAATTTATAGTAATTATTGAAGAACTCTATTTTCCAAATAGTCTTATATCGAAAAGGTTAGCTAACCAGCAAAAATTTAAAAAAAATAGATTAAAATACAAAAGTTTTACTTGAAACTATTACGTATTATTAAACAAAAACAAAGTGTATTTTATAACTCAAAGTTATCTGATATATATCCGTTTAGTTTCGGGTCAGGAGTGATAAAGTTTAGATATATTTAGGCCGCCTTTAGCATAACACCTAAATATTACAGATTTCGAAAAAAAACAGATTTCCTTAGATTTCTGAAGCAAAATGTAAGCTAGACTTTTAAACAACAACATGGAAGAAACTACTATGCACTGGGAAAAAGCCAATTTGTAAAGTATTAGTAGATTATATCAGAAATCAGAACTTTAACGGAACCTTGGATATTATGATATTGAAGATAATATATTTTCTAAAAGAAAGGGAGAGGCACTTTAGATGGTATTCAATTAATTAAATAACTTTTAATGAACTGAAAACTTGTATATATCTTAAACTATTTATATGAAACCTTTTTTGAGATCTAAAAGTATTAAGATTAAACTTTATCATTCGGCTACTTGACAAATATTGGAAATTGACACTTTTTTTGTGTATCTGGGATCATTTATTTTGCGGGTGGATTTATTTATACTTTGATAAATATTGAAAATGGATCTTCTCCTCTCAAATACCTTTTGTTTTTAGACCGTGTATTTTTCGAAAAGATTTATATACACCTTGATAAATATTGAAAATGGGTCGTCTCCTTTCATATACTTTTTTTTCTTATATCTTGTATATTTCAAGAAGATTTATTTTACACTTGAATAAATATTATATTAAAAATAAACCTCTTGTTCCCGTACACATTTTTTTGTCTCTTAGACCATTTATTTTTCGGAAACATTAATTTACACTTGAACAAATATCGAAAATTCTCCTTTTGATCGATTTTTAATTTCTGGAATCATGGAAGCACCTACTGAAATTAATCGAAATTAAAACAATATACTCTTTATATTTTGTATTTTATTCAACTAAATGAAATCTGATGAATCTTAAAACAAGCTATGCTATGAGGCTACCTTCCAAGCACTTATTTTTGTTTCTTGAATCCTGAAATCACCCACAAAAAGTAATCCACTTTTAAACGAAACACCCTGTATACTTTGCATTTCATTAAACTCAAATTCATTTCATTTCCAGATAAAATCTATTAAGTTTTAAAACAAGGAATACTGTTGGGCTTATCAAGAGACTTAATTTGTCCATTTTAGCTTAGTTAACTTTCTCCACAGATAATACAATAGACCCTGTATACTTTGCATTTCATTAAACTCATTCATTCCATTTCCAGATAAAATCTGTTAAGTTTTAAAACAAAGAATATTGTTGGGCTTATCAAGAGACATAATTTGTCCATTTTAGCTTAGTTAACTTTCTTCAGAGATAATACAAAAGACCCTGTATATTTTGCATATTATTGAATTCAAATTTATTCAATTTCCGGATAGAATTTGGAAAGTCTTAAAACAAAGAATATTGTTAGGCTTATCAATAGACATAATTTGTCTTTTTTAGCTTAGTTAACTTTCTTCAGTGATAATACAAAAGACCCTGTATACTTTGCATTTCATTGAACTCAAATTCATTCAATTTCCAGATAAAACCTGGTAAGTTTTAAAACAAGGAATATTGTTAGGCTAATCAAGAGACATAATTTGTCCATTTTAACTTAGTTGACTTTCTCCAGAGATAACACAATAGACCTTATCAATTACAATGTTTCTTTCTATCTTTTAATAATAAATATACGAGATTTTTGTGAAATATGTATATAAATCACATCGTATCCCCTTTTTTGGATGCTATTATTATTTGAAATTGAATTATAATACCTACAAATTTCAATAATTTTATTATAGCACAAATGCACAGATATCCATTGATATTTTATTTGAAACTTCAAATTGACTTATCAACCTTATATTGTCAACTATAACCTACAGCACAAAAAAGTATCATCAAAAGCCTTTAGTAAATGATTTTACACATTTTATTCACTTTTATTTACTAAGAATGCCAAAGGCAAAATATCATTTTACCTTTCGATTCATTTTGAATAGTCAGTCAGAAATGGTCCATAATATTATACAATGAAATTTTGTCAGAGTGGCATAAACAAAATATACTTTTCCTTGTGAAATTGTCATAAACAGATATTTTCAGCGATGATGACACTCAAAATAAGAAATCAGATAAGCACTGAATTGCAATCAAAATGGCAAAAAAGGCGATTTTCGCGTTTATGATTATACTTCTGAGCATATAGAAAATGAGTGTATCGCTTCAGGTAGAGAAATAAAGCCAATACACGTTAAAACAATAATAAATATAATCCTTAAAATGAGTATAATCATAAGCATAATAACAACGATAAATGCTTTAATTTTATTTTATCCACTTGAAATCAATTGGAAAACAGTTCTCATAACAAAGTGATTTTTGTGCAATTTCATTTTTGAAGTATATATAGATAGATACATATGAGAGATATACATATATCTATCACTGTTTCAAAAAGCAATTTTTGTAGTTCACAAGGAGTATAACTCCTATCAAATCGGTAAAATTTTTGTAATCAAACGTCGGTATTGACGTTGATGTTAATAATGATGATGATGGCAATGTAAAAGGCAATGATGATTGTTCGAGTCTGAATTTGTTATTGCAGTTTTTTTTCTCCTATTTTTACACGGCGGCAAATTTTAACGGAAATACTCGTATCTAACACAACTAGCGTGTCAATAAAGTATATTTTCGTATATATATATAAATATCAGCGAATATATCTGTACAGACGTTCCACTATTGCCATTGCACACATGCTACATTTCCGTTTCTGTTTTACGATTAATTCCTTGAAATTGTTTTTTTACCTGTCTGCTAGCATAGATAAATATACTGAGGCGTTATAATTTTCATGAAAAATTGTTTCAGTTGCAAACTGGCATTTCTGAGATTCTGCGATGCTTTCATGTTTTTTTTTCCTTTTTTTTTTACTTATATAGTAGTACCTTAAGGCGAGAAAATATGATTACAAAATAGCGTGCAGTTGAACGCGTTTACCGAATTTCTGCATTTTCAAAAACCCGATAAAAAACAAAAGATATTCGATGCTTCGAGGTAAAGTGATTTTCATTGAATTTTCACTTATTTTTTTTTTCTTATTATATTATAAAAATTCATTTTTCTTAGTTATATATATATATGTTTGTATATAAATTTTAATTAAAAAATAAATTACTTGTATTATCCATTTGGCAATTAAATTAAAAATTTTATTTAATCAAAGTCTTTTCTGGTCTGTTTTTTTTTATATTTTTTTTTTTTTGTATTAAAGTAACAGAAATTTAAGTACAGTTCATTGCATTGGATATGGAATTGTGTAAATTGCAGTTTTACGCTTTTCACTAAAAATCATTTAACGAGCGCAAAGACTTGCTGCAAATTCCAGTGAAATGATATCTATCCATTTTCTACTATATTTTAAATTACTTACTCTATTTGTTTGGAGCTCACGCGATTATACGATAAAAATAATTGAAAAATGTAAAAAGTTTTCATTGAATACTCACGCATCTCTGAAATGAAACAAACAAAAAAAATAAAAATAAAATATTAGAATAAAATATATTGGATTTGTTCAAAAATATAATAGTTCACAATTTTTAATAAGCTTAACAGTAGAAAAATCATTTTACAATAGATTATATATTTATAGAGTTATACTATGTTCATACAGTCAAATTTCCTTAATTTCGTGAAAATGAAATTAAGTTAATTTCGAAAGTGTTCATATTGCCCCAAATTAAGAAAATCAAATGTTTTTTGTTTACAAATTGAATATTAAAAATTACTGTTAATGACATTTATTAAAAAACCAAAATGTCGCTTATACGTTATTTCAACTTCATATTTTGTTTTAAATTGATCTTACGTATAGTTCTAACCTTAAAACTGAATTTTATATGGAAAAAACTACTTAATTTCGCTGAAACGAAGGTGAAATTAAGATACTTGCGAAATTAAGGTGTACCTAAACATAGTTTTAAATATAAATATATATATAAAGATATATTATTTTATATATTTTTCTAAATATTGCTACCAAAACTAAAACAAACTAAAACCCGGCAATTAAACAAATATAATATTTTATTTTAAAACAGAGTAGTATTGAAATTTAACAATTAACAATAAAAATATATCATAAATTAATTCAATTATTCTACAGCTGGTTTATGATTTCGTTCTAATATAAGCATAGAAAGTGAATTTGTTAATAAAACTTTCACAGTAAACTAACAAAACTCCAGAAAAATATGCGAACATAAAAGTCAAGTACAGCTTTGGATCAGTTGGTTAAGGTGCACTGACTCTAAGCTTCAAATTTGACAGGGCACGAGTTCGATTTTTGTATTTGAAGTCTCAAAAAATTATTGACGAATAATTAAACACAAGAATTATTTTCAAGACCAGTGATGGATGATGGTTTATTTGACAATACTCGAACCAGCTGTATGGTCAGCCAAAAATTCAATTAATTAAAATAATATAAAATAAAATAAAATTTTTGTTGTTGTTGTTCACTACTGTTCGAAAAACCTCTTTAGAAAAGTTTTTATTTTTTATTTTTCATTCGTATTAATCAATAATTTCTACTTGTCCTGTTTTTCATTTAAACTTTAAAAGAGGTTAACAATATAATAGAATTTACTTATTAGATAGGTCATACGATCTATCTAATGGTATAACTTGTGTAACTATAACAGTTGATGCTAGCGCTCCATTGGTATTTTTGAGCATTATTGAGCATTAAAGCTGTGGAATATTTAAACAACAATACTATATCGTCCCATGAAAACAGGCCGATGGCACTTATATATATACTGATATGTACTGACGGCTATAAAACATAAAACTAGGTGGGTAGTGAATTTTTTGTTTGTGGATTTGGAAATATTTACATATTATAAGTTGCCTCTTTGGACTGAATATGTTGCTATTAGCGAAGTAATAACTTAACTTGAAGTTGATAATATATTGAAGAGAAATATATATAAAACATGGAATAAAGAAGTGGCTTTGAAATCTTTGAGATTTCAAATCTTTGAAATCTTTTATTTGAGAATAATATCTCTGATTACATGTTTTAACATTTCTGTTCTTTAAGTTAATAACTTTATTGTAAATTCCAAAGCATACAAGCTAACCAGATAAGATGCCTGAGAACCTCCTCTGAATGAACCTGAGAAGTTCATTTTTCAGATTTGAAACAGATTTGAATGCTTTATAGATATTAAAAGAATAATTTACAAAAAGTCCACTCTTTCAAAAGAATTTCTTTTCAACTCTACTATTTATGCTACAGATTTAAACCGTATAACGTCTGCAATGGCTTCTCTAGACTGAGTACTTTGTCAGATGAGTGTAAAAAATACTTAAGCATTGGCTAAGTAGCCGCTAAGATAAATAAAATATATTATATATATTATATATTACTTATATTACAATCCCTTCAAGTGTTCCTTATTAAATTTGACGATAATATTTTGATAATACAAATGCTTTATTAAAATATATATTTGTCATTGCACAAGTTTGTAACAAAGACAAAGTACTTATTATCGTATTTACTCACATTAGTAAAAATATCTTATATTAATAAGAAATTGAAATATGAAAATTATGTAAAAATACTACACAATACAACAGTGGCGCCACGGAATGCGTTTTTAATGGGAACGAAATTCAATGACAATAAAGTTTCATGAAGAGTATATAATAAGTTCGCGGAACAAAGAGATACTAAATATTTTCGATAATAGAAAATTACAAGAAAAAAAAATTGTCAAATTGAATAACTTTGAAAGACTGTAACGCATCATTTATCTGAAACACAAATATTGCAATTTAATAAATGAATTTCTTAAGTTCTGCATGATTTGGATTAAAAAGAATGCAACATAAGTGCAGTACGAGTATCTTAATCATGAATTCTGTAGAAATTTTGAGTTTGAATGACGCAGAAAAATTCATTAAAAATATAGAAGAAAAAGCTGATGTGATTATAAGATATAAAAATTCGAAAGAATAGAGATTTCAGCTTTGTGAATATCGATATAGTGTAAGACATCTGAAGTGGAAAGAAAACATGTAGTACAAAACCCGCATTAAAAGTTACTCATACGTCTGGACAAATTTAATTAAAAATGTAAGGCATAAACGAGTACAAGGAAAAAATACCAGGATGAATCTCTGTTTATGAAGTTCTTTACAATACTTGCAATGCAGGCACGTATATTTCATTTAAGCACTTAAAGGAATAAATACAAGGGATATGTCAATATTAAAATATGTTAAAAAATTTTGAGGTCCACAAAAAAAAATTTAGATGGTTCCACTAACATATTAGGTAGTCATGTAATTTGAAATCAAAAATGGAATGAAATTTAAAAATGCAGGTAATGTAGCCATTTTAAAACAATATACAATATATTAAACAATATATATACTATACACACATAGAAGTATATAATTTATGCAACAGCATGACCACAATTAATCGAAACCTTCAATGTTTGAACTTTTTTGTATGAATTTTATACAACCAATCTTATATATATATTTCTTCTGTACGTGTGTTGACAGTGAACTCCTCCTAAACGGCTGAACCGATTTTGATGAAATTTTTTGTGTGTGTTCAAGTGGATTCAAGGAAGGTTTAGATTCACAATTTGGCCCACTGGATAACGTCTTTTTAATTAATTTTTTATTTTTTGGTATCCATATACATTTATATTAGAAATTTAAAATTTATCCATGCTTACTTTGATTTGTTTAAAAAGTTTAAAATCTCTAAAATGAATCGTAAAATTGCATAGCTTAAATGCATTTAAATTCCGCAGTATAATTATAGGGGAGCCAATTTTTAATCTTAAGTTATGTGGTGGTATTCCTGGTAAATCCAGCGAATTCAAAAATTCCACAGGATAGTTGAACGATTCATTTTAGAGTTTAAACTTTTTAAACAAATCAAAGTAAGAATGAATAACTTTTAAATGTCTAATATAAATGGACCAAATTGTGAATCTAAACCATCCTTGAATTCACTTGAACACACACAAAAAAGAAAAATTATATATATAAAGATATAAATAACGTACAAAAAACAATGCCACGTCTTCGTGGACAAGGAGAAAATATTGGTCGAGCGACTCGGAATTCACAATTACTCCAGAACCGTCGGTTAAATAGATCGGCAGAAAACAATGAGAATGTAAGAAACCAGGATACAATCACACGTGTTAATGAAAGTCAAGAGCAACGCAAATAACGCCTTCGAGCTAATGCATTGAGACAAAGACTGGCCCGTCCACGAGTCACCGACATATTCAGAACACGTGAACAACGGCGTTTGCAAGTGTATCGGGCATTGACACGTGCATCATTTCATCGCCTTGCGTTTAAATATGAATCGGATATCGACTATTCGTCACATTCACGAATTGTAATCGGTGCTATGAACAAACAGTGCCAACACTGTCATGCACTCAAATACAAAGGTGAATCGGCCAATTTCTGCGGCGCATCTGGAAAAGTTGTATTGCCACCATTGAATTCGCCACTAGAACCATTGAAAGCACTATTGGCTGGAGCTACATCTCAATCTAAATTGTTTTTTCGTAAAATTCGCAAATTCAATTCGTGCTTTCAAGTGGCATCATTTGGAACAACAAAAATCGTTCAGAATGAGAATGGTCGCAATTTTCAATCAACGTTTAAGATTCGGGGCCAAGTGTATCACCAAATTGGATCTTTAATGCCGATGCCCAATAACGATCCCAAATTTCTGCAAATCTACTTCATGGGTGATGAGAAGCAGCAAATAAACACACGTTGCCAGTGCAACCATATCGAGCAGATGGAGGAGCAAGAAATTGTAGGTATTTTAGAACCGTTTTTAAAAAATCACAACCAGTTGGTCCAGTTGTTCAATACCGTTTCAAACAGACTGCTAAACAACAACTATACAAACCAGGAATGCTACCATATAACTTAAGATTAAAAATTGGCTCACCTATAATCATGCTGCGGTGAAATTATTTGCGAAATCTGACAGACTTACCAACACCGCGTTATCAAATCTCTGAATGGTTCCAGGCTCCTCGGGGAGGTATGCAGATCTGAGGTCAATAATTGCTTAGTCTGATGAAGTGATAAATAATAACCTTTTTTCATTTAAAATGTATTGCTTATAAGGATTTGAAGTAACATGCAAATATTTGTAACATAAGTAATGCATGTGGACTTTTTGTAGATCAAAAGAAAAAATCAATTCAAAATAATTTTCGCATTAAAATGCTAAAGGTTAAGTTGAATAACAACAAATATTATAACTCAGCTGAGCCAGGAAAATTAATTGCAAAGGGAAACAACGTTCGCCGGGTCAGCTAGTTTAATATAAATAATATTTAATAATAACATATTTAATCTTATATATATAATTCTTCTGTACGTGTGTTGACAGTGAACTTCTCCTAAACGGCTGAACCGATTTTGATGAAATTTTTTGTGTGTGTTCAAGTGGATTCAAGGAAGGTTTAGATTCACAATTTGGCCCACTGGATAATGTCTTTTTAATTAATTTTTTATTTTTTGGTATCCATATACATTTATATTAGAAATTTAAAATTTATCCATGCTTACTTTGATTTGTTTAAAAAGTTTAAAATCTCTAAAATGAATCGTAAAATTGCCGTTGCATAGCTTAAGTGCATTTAAATTCCGCTGTATAATTATAGGTGAGCCAATTTTTAATCTTAAGATATGTGGTGGTATTCTTGGAAACTCCAGCGAATTTAAAAATTCAACAGGATAGCTGAACTATTCATTTTAGAGTTTAAACTTTTTAAACAAATCAAAGTAAGCATGAATAACTTTTAAAGGTCTAATATAAATGTATATGGATGCCAAAAAACTGTATAATAATTAAAAAAACGTTATCCAGTGGACCAAATTGTGAATCTAAACCATCCTTGAATTGACTTGAACACACACAAAAAAGAAGAATTATATATATAAAGATATAAATAACGTACAAAAAACAATGCCACGTCTTCGTGGACGAGGAGGAAATATTGGTCGACGGACTCGGAATTCACAATTACTCCAGAACCGTCGGGTAAATAGATCGGCAGAAAACAATGAAAATGTAAGAAACCAGGATGCAATCACACGTGCTAATGAAAGTCAAGAGCAACACAACGAACGTCTGCGAGCTAATGCATTGATACAAAGACTGGCCCGTCAACGAGTCACCGACACATTCAGAACACGTGAAAAACAGCGTTTGCAAGTGTATCGCGCATTGACACGTGCATCATTTCATCGCCTTGCGTTTGAATATGAGTCGGATATCGACTATTCATCACATTCACGAATTGTAATCAGTGCTATGAACAAACAGTGCCAACACTGTCATGCACCCAAATACAAAGGTGAATCGGCCGGTTTCTGCTGCGCATCTGGAAAAGTTGTATTGCCACCATTGAATTCGCCGCCAGAACCAATGAAAGCACTATTGGCTGGAGCTACATCTCAATCTAAATTGTTTTTTCGTAAAATTCGCAAATTCAATTCGTGCTTTCAAATGACATCATTTGGAACAACAAAAATCGTTCAGAATTAGAATGGTCGCAATTTTCAATCAACATTTAAGATTCAGGGCTAAGTGTATCACCAAATTGGTTCTTTAATGCCGATGCCCAATAACGATCCCAAATTTCTGCAAATCTACTTCATGGGTGATGAGAAGTAGCAAATAAACGCACGTTGCCAGTACAACCATATCGAGCAGATGGAAATTGTGGGTATTTTAGAACCGTTTTTAAAAAATCACAACCAGTTGGTCCAGTTGTTCAATACCGTTTCAAACCGACTGCTAAACGACAACTATACAATCGTCATAAAAGCAGACAAAGTACCATCTGGGCAGCATGCGGGCCGATATAATGCACCGACTATTAATGAAGTTGCAGTTGTTATGGTTGGCGACGCATTTGAACGTCAAGATATATGAATACAACGCAGAGATAACACAGTGCATACGATTGATGACAGTTATCGCTCTTACGACGCTTTGCAATATCCATTGATATTCTTTTTTCATTTAAAATGTAGTGCTTATAAGGATTTGAAAATATTTGTAACATAAGTAATGCATGTGGACTTTTTGTAGTTCAAAAGAAAAAATCAATTCAAAATAATTTTCGTATTAAAATGCTAAAGGTTAAGTTGAATAACAACAAATATTATAACTCAGTTGAGCCAGGAAAATTAATTGCAAGGGGAAACAACGTTCGTCGGGTCAGCTAGTATACATATAGTATTTTCATTACAATAGGTGTTTAATATAATTGTGTCGACTTTAATTCTTTATATTATAATAAATATTCCAGTAGTTAATTGGGAACGCAAAACGAAATGTCGACGCAACTCAATATTTCTCTAATCTTGATTCCCGGTCATAGGGATAATTTCGACAATTGCAGAGCAGACGAGAAAGATTGCTACTCTAGGCATAGAAAGACTCAACGATATGCAAACATCTGTATGCAATCTAGTCACACTCCGATAAAAGGAAATCCAAAATTCGCATTGAGATACCCAGTAGAGATATCAGTTTTTTGGTAGATTTACAGATCACTGTAAACTAGAGAACCATGCTAGAAGATTACGTCTCCCTTTGAATCAAACATGTCGCAGCTGTGGGGAAAACGATGAGAGTGCCTCCCATCTACTATGTTTTTGCCCAGTTCTTGCACGGCGGCGATTTAACACTTCTGGAGCGCACTTTCTTGAGGATCGTGATCAATTACAAGACATGACACTCAATAGCATTTTAGGCTTCGCCAGAGGTTCTAAGTGGTTTTACGGCAACACTCATTAAAATTTCATTCATTAAAATTGATGTTTGGCGAATACCGAAAAACTGGTTGAATTATTAACGTCTTAATTTCACAAACACAAATATATAGTATGTACAGATTTATTACTTTACCAAATTATCAAGTTACCGAGCCAATCGTATTATAAATAAATTTTATAATAAAATTATATTAAATTGATTTTTAATGTCCATTTTGATGAAAGAAACTAAATTCTTAACATAAACTATTGTTTTCAATAGAGAAGTTTTTAACGAACAGTAGTGAATTGCAACAACAAAAAATGTTATTATTTTATTTAAATTTTTGGCTGACCACACAGCTGTTTCCAGTATTGCTAAATAGCCATCATTAATCAGTGGTCTTGGAATTATTTCTTTGAAAAAATTTTTGAGACCGCATGTATCAAGAATAGAACTTATACGCTGTCATATTTGAAACGCAGAATCAGTGTTCTCTAGCCAACTGACCCAAAGGCACATCCAAAGGTTTATTCAAACTTATATATATATAAATTAATTTAACTCCTAGAAGAAGCATAGATCCGCACAGTATTTGGTTAGAACTTGTAGTTTTGTTAATTAGCTGTGAAAGTTCATTAACAAGTTCACTTGATGTGTTATATTAGAACGAAATCATAAACTAGCTGAAGGATAATTTAATTAAATTAAATTTTTTTATTTATTAAATTTTAATACTATTCTGTTATTGCATGATTTTATTACTCTTTCTTGAGTATAGAACCTAATCCTAAGAACGTAATGCGGAGAAAGTCAGGCGAATGTTACGATTCGCTTAAGAGAAATTGGAAACTTGAATAAATATTTCTATTTATAATAATAATAATAATAATAACAAACCTTATAAAGTTTTAATAAAGCTTAAATTGAATGAAATTTAATTTTTTATAGAAATCTTACTATAACAATGAGTGAAATTTTTAACAGTTCATTTTATATATTTTGATTTATTAGAATTAAATTTATGTATAATAAGTACATTTATAAATTTCTCTTTCATAGATAATTAATAATTAAAGATAAATAATTAATTTCATAAAATCACTTTACTATATATGAACAATTATTCAAGTATCAAGGTCAAAAAACTGTATCTATTTTGCCCTGAAAGAAAATATTTGCGCTGTGAGATATATTTTGCCTGCCTTATTCTGTTTGTAATTATTTTGTGTCTGCATTATAAATAAAAACTTCAAAAGTGTTGTGATTAATCACTTTGCTGGAAGCAATACTTATTCTTCTAAAGAGTATAAACACGCTAGAAAGAATAAAATATAAATATTATAGAGAATAACAACAGAAAAAATAATATTTGCATATGTTTTTTCACTTCATCCAGGGTCAAGTACTTCTCAAACAATACTTGAGAAATATTACAGAGAAGAAAATCGACCAAGTTGTGCCTGAGATGTGTCAGAAATGTCGAAAGGATTAAGAGTTAGATTTATACAATGACTTTAAGGGATTTAGCAAGTACAAATATAACTGCAAACTTGAAGTCGTCAAATGTTCCAAAACATTTGTTCTTAAAAAAAATTTATAAAGAATTTTCGCAATTTTCTTAATTAAACAAATAAATTACGGCAATTTTTTTTTTAAATGAATATAGAGAATAAAAAAGTAATTATTTTTCTTTGTGTTCCTGAATGGCTTAATTAACGCCAGGAACAATTGCTCTTATAAGGGCGCTTACTCTGCACTGTTTTTTCGAAAGAATATCATTTGAGTTCTTTATTAAGCATATGCCTCACTCGCATTCTGTCCGGATGGCGCAAATATGTTGCGTCGCCTCCACAACGGCATCATATCATCGTGTCGATTCAGACATTTTCATTAGGCAACCGCTTCTGCAGTGGCAATGAGATACGTTCAAATATAGATACAATTAATGCAAAATAAAAAGTTCAAGTTATTAATGGACTTGAATACAAAATATAGCGCGACCTTCATGAGATTTTTGAAATAAGCGAGTGTATATTTATATCATTTAGAATTTGAAATACGATTATGTTTACTGTGTACTTCAGATTTCGCATATATTTTTTATTAAAATACATAAAAAATCAAATATTCTGAAAATGCTAATTAGAGAAAATATTATGCCTTGGGGCTTGGTAAATATAATATGAATATTAAATTGCCTTAATTAATATTGTTTCATAAGGGTGAGTGAATAATTATCACTTACTCTATATAGGTTACAATCTTTTCAAGTGTGAATAAATAATTTCAAAAAAAAAAATAAAATTTAAAATCGTTATCTTATTACCTCATATTTTAATAAATAAATAAGTTAGTATTTGTTTTAAATATTTAAAAAATCTACATAAATTGAATGAAACATTATTTTATCTTCTGCTCAAAAAGTATTCGGATTTTGTAAATAAAACACACAAATTTAAATTTTATACCAAATTTATTTTATTTCCTTTAAAATACGCTCCTTCTGAAGCGAACGCTTAACCCAATCTTCCATACACTTTTCGTAGGCCCGTGAAGGTATGACTTTTAGTTCCTTCAGCGAATTCTCTTTTACCGATTCAATCGACTCACAACGCTTACCACGAAGGGGCTATTTGAGTTTCGGGTACAGGAAAAAGTCGCACGGATCCAGATCTGGCAAATATGGTGCCTGAGCGATAACAGTGGTGACTTGTGTGGTCAAAAAATCGCGTACAACAAGAATTTTCCATAGTAAAAATCGCTAAATGCACTTGAGGTAGTCTCACATTGACAGCTGCTGTAAACAAACTAATTGACAGATGGCGCTCAAATTTGCACCATATGTCAAGAAAGGGTGTACCAATATAACAAAAAAAAATTTATGAAAAAGGTCTATTACTTAAAGACTAGTTAACAAACAACAAAATCCGGATACTTTTTGAGCAGAAGGTATATGAGATTAACGGAAATTATCATAAATAGGCATAATCATATCAAAGAGTCATACATATGTGAGACTATTTCACTTCACTCAACAAGTTTCCGTAAAGAGTAAGATCCTTTAAGCGATATATAGAACAATTTTGTGATAATTAGCTTACAGGGTATAGTGCTTTTGATGGCTGGATATTTGTTATTTGCAAAACAATGGAAAAAAAATTATTTTGTTTGTTTTTTCAACATGGATTTATCATTGGAAAACATGCTGCAGAAATCAAACACTTGTTTGATGAGCGTTATGGAGAGTCTGCACACATGAAATCAACTAATTTTAACTAGAGTGGAGAATTTCAACGATGTTTATAAGACAGGATAAAACATGAGATCGTATTACATAAAATAAGAATGTATAAGAAAGTCCACAAAATTAATACCCTAAACATATCAGAAGGTTGTTTGTTTGTAATTTTACCGTACTCTCAAACTCCCCCTGCGGGTAAGAGGTTAGAATATTCCCGAGTAAGGTATGCTTGTCGTAAGAGGCGACTAAAATTCCGGGGCTATATCGACACTGTTTTGGAGTGTGCATGTTAGTAAGTGACACGGCACTTGCGACACCCGACCGGAGGTATAAATCTGGTACTATGGGGGCCAGGGGCCCACAACTTTGGCCAATTAAGGTTAGCTGAGTCGTAGTAGTAGTTAGTACCCAAACTTACACGAATAGAATGATCAAGTATTTGTTAATCATTCATTCGGCGTGGAGTTGCGTATTCACCACCGGGTGCTGTGACCCAAAATTCAGCAGAAGTATTGGTAGACCTCGCTCCTTACCAAGGAGGAAGTTATGTCCAAGACACATAACTTCATTTGGAACCGGCGGAAATTCATTACAATTACCAATGGAGCATTTATCAGCATAATATACCATTACGTTTGTTGAGACCACCGTGGTGTTACGCCTTCACGGCCGTTAATTACGTAAAAAATTCTGGCCGACGGAGTACTCTCAAGCCCCACCAATGAGGAAACGATATCCAAACGTAGTGTTTTAATTGGTATCAAAGGAAAGAAATTTACTCAAATGAAGAAATGATGCCGAAACTAAGTCCTATTTCAAGAATGTATCACTCTTAAAAAATGAAGTCGAAAAAAATGAATTATCTTAGCTCGACTGAAGACTTATTAAATAATATATTATATGATGAAATTGCGAAGAAGCCCATTACTTTAAACTTAATGTATCTTTTATTAACATTTGCTGCTGCTAGTATAGAATATGTGTATTATTAATAAAAAATTAATAAAAAGAATATGAAGAAATTAACTATAATGGCACTATTTTTAAATTATATTTGCTTTAACACTCAAACAAATATTCAAATATTCTCCAGATCTTATAAAAGGTTCTTTATGTCTTTAACAATTAACTGAGGAATAACTTGTTCAAGCGCTTCATCTAAAATCCATATTACATAATTTTATCAAATTTATTTAGCAACAGCTCAGACTTACTCGACTAAATCAATATCACTATCGTCTTCTTCATCCTCGTCCTCTTCGTCTTCATCATACTCATAGTCCCTAGCCAAACTGGATCGACGATTTACATTCAGTGGCACTTTTACGCCAACACCTTGTAACTCGTCGTCCTCATCATCATCTTCAAATTCGATTACATCCATATCGCGTCGCTCAGGCATTTTTAACACTTCAAATTTTTATTTAATAAATTGAAATAACTTTTATTTTCTTGTTTAAAAAAATTTATTATTACAATATTAAATATTTAGTACAAATATTTTTAATTAATTTTTTAAAACTTTTTGTATAGATTTTAAAAACCAAATTTATTTTATATTTATATTAAGTTAAAAACTCACAATGCCTTAATTTTTTTATTTAAAGAGAATTTGTTATAGTTTTAATTATTTGAAAAAAATATTTCACTGAATAAATTTTATTTTTAAAAATAAATTTTTGTTTTTAGTTGTTATTAAAATTTTTAATTTTTTGCTAAAATAAACTTTAACTTTTATTATTCGGCAAAAATTTTATTAGTTAACAATAATTTATTCTTATTTTTTGTAAATTTTTTTTTGTTGTTGTTGACTAATAAAATTTATTTTATATTATTTTTTAATTGAATTTTTTTTTAATAATAGTTTTTAAATTATATAAATGTATACTAATTTAAAATTATTTAGCTATTTTAACTAAATTTTTTTGCTATATATTATTTATGGTCCCATTTTTTTTTTACAAAAATTATTATAGCTTAAAGTTTGCATTTATAATATTTATAGTTATAATAAATTATTTTTTGTTTGTTTTTATTTTTGTAGTATTATTTTATATCATAGATATACTACACATAGGAGTATAATATATATTTTTCACTATTTAATTAATGATATAATTGAATTTTATTGGAATTTAAAGAACTTTTACACTTTTATATTTCGCTAATATATTATACTATTAAAATTAATTAATTATTAATAAAATTATAATTAATATATATTAATATATTATATATATTAAAATCAATAATTACATTACTTTTTTTATATTTATTTATATATGTTTTGCTTTTTGGTACTAGTTTAGTATTAATAAAACAATTTTTATTTCTTAATATATATATATGTTATATATATATGTTTTTATTGAAATGAATGTAATTTTTTTGTTAATTAAATATTTTTATTTGTTTTTTTAAGTAAATTAAATATTTTTTTTATTTATATTTTTGCTTTAGTTAATATAAATTAATTCTGATTATAGTTAATTACATTAATTACAATAAACGATTTTTTTTATTATTTAATATTTAATAAAAATATTAAGATTTTTTTATTATTCAACAAAAACATTTTTTTAATGTAATTCTTTTGTTAATTAAATATTGTTGTTTGTTTTTTTAAGTAAATAAAATATTTTTTTATTTATATTTTTGCTTTAGTTAATATAAATTAATTCTGATTTCAGTTAATTACATTAATTACAATAAACGATTTTTTTTACTATTTAATATTTAATAAAAATATTTAGATTTTTTTATTATTCAATAAAAAAAATTTTTTTTTGTTTTATTATTTAATAAAAATACTTAATTTTTTTATAATTTTTAACAATTATTTAGTTTTTTATTTATTTAAAAAAATAAATTTAATTGTTTTTTATTTAAAAAAAGATATTTAGCTGTTGTTATAATTAAATTTGTTGGAATTTAAAAACAAAATTTATTTATTATATATTGTATCATATCAAAAAACACGGAATCCTACGGTTCTTTTATTTAAGTGTAGCTGTAGGTATATTTAAATATATGTATGTATATATAATACTTCCAAAACACAGGCTGCTTTCAGTTTTTCTATTTAAGAGTAAATTAATTTTGTGTTTCTTGATAAATTTTGACTTAATTATTACTTGATCTTTATTTTAATTCTTTGCTATTTATTAGATTTTTAAATAATTTTTATATTATAAATTATGCAACGATATGAAAACTTTTTTTTTCAATAATTGATACTACAACTTCCGACAATTTTTGAACCAGCACAAGAAACGCTAAAATATTTACTAAATTTGTTTGAGGGAATCTTCATAAAAGACTACGTTATAGTAGAGAAACGAACCAACCATTCACTATTAGGGCTTCATTTTAGAGGTGAATTCTAAATCTAATTAGCGACTAGAAAAGTGTCAACATATTTCTGCAAAGATTGCATATATGGAAAAATTTCAAAGAATAACGAATATACGTATTTCTAAAAAATTGAACATAATCCCAAATAAATAGAAACAGTAGAAGTGGGAAATGACAATGAAAGCAAACTAACTGATTTAAATATGTCATGACATAGAATTTTAAATTCCTTTTTAAAATAGAATATATTTAAAATACTATATAATACTTTAACTATGCGAATACTTTAACTATGAAAAATATTCAACAGTTTTTGTTCATATATTTTCTAATAAGCATAAGACGATATTTTTAAAATAAGACTAAGATACGTACTATGAGGTAGTTCGCAATATATGTAACAGCATTATTAACAAAAATTAAATTCATTTGAACATTTAATCAAATAAATGATAATAAGTCCAAGAATAATTCCATCTAATCTATGGCCAGTTTTGATATGCATTATTTTCAACGATTACCTAAGGTTAAATAATTATTATTAAAAATAGTGTCTTAAAAATGTAAATTAATTATCAATTTATTTCATAATTATATTCTTCACAATTTAGAATTTATTCTTAACAAATCAAATATAGTAAATATTAATGTTAGTTTACTATCAAATAGTTTTATGAAGAGATAGATAGAGATGAAAGAAATTTCGTTACTCACCCTAGATATTGATAAAATCAAAAAATCGTTATGAATCACAATTTAATATAAAATGTTCCGATTCTTTCAATTATCTCTAGTCTTTTCCCAAAACAAAATTTTGTGGGGTAAAAATGTTTAATACTTCTATATTAAACGTTTTTAAATTATCCATCAAAATTGACATGATCAAAATCTGGTCAACCCGTCTAGTCCAAAACGTAAGCGTCCTACTAGTACTAATTACACAATAAACCAAAGTGTGGAAACTTCAACTTCTTGAGAGTTCCAAAATGTTACTGATTAGACTTTAGAGCATTGACAATGCAGTTAGAGGAACTAAAGAATTTTATAGATACTTCATAATTCATTTTGCGTGGATTGAATTAGATGATTGAATTAAATGATTGAATTAGATGATCTCGACCTGTAGTTCCAACAAGACGTAGCAATATTTCATACATCTAACGCAATAAATTTATTGACGAAAGAATATTATTGACGAAATATATTGTTCTTATTTATACACCCTATTGAGATCTCAGTAATTGTTATATTCCAAAATGTGAACTAACACTACTACAAAAATGTTAGATTACTCTAAAAATGTTCGTTTTGGCAACAAAATTTGACAGATCAAGAATAAATCTAGATTGATTCTAAATTTACCTATCGAAAACACCATTACAGTTGATATTATGTTCGTAACTTTAGTCTGAAAACTCATATAAATATGAATTAAATCAGTAAAGTCGATGAGCTAACTATAACTTAAATTAGTATTAATTTATTTAAAAGATTATGACAGATATAGAGAAACCTGTCACAGGAAAAAACTTATATATCTTCTCTGACAGTAAATCGTCACTCCTAGCACTACGCTCACTTCGAGTAACCTCAAAACTAGTGTGGGAATGTCTTCTACTTCTCAAATACCTTTTGAAAGGAACAGGGTTCACTTAATATAGAGCCAGGGCACAGCGGATTTGAGGGAAACGAAAAAGCAGATGAACTAGCGAGAAAACGGGGCGGTCTCATATTATATTGGGCCACAACCATTCTGTGGTCCTTTATAGAGCTTTTTCAAAATTCATTTAAAGCCAAAGAATTCAGACCATATCGATCAAAAGCCAGAACTAGGGAGCAGAAGTGAACTGAAGTGGCTTTCGACTTGTCACAGGGTTTCTCACTGGAAACTGCGAATTTAAAGAGCATCTATCGAACCTAGGTATTACTAGAGACGATAGCTGCCGACAAAGTCGTGACAGTCTTGCCAGACTCAGACTTCAATACTTATCCACTGCCTATCCAAGTATAGCGGAGTTAGGCAACATCTCTCCAAAGGACAAGTGGGCGTTCTTAACTGCTACTCGTCTATGGAACTGAAGTGGGTATATCACAATAATCCTCAAAGGATGCAGTGACGTGATGACAACTTCCCAACCCATCGTAAAATCTAATCTAATCTAACAATCCACTTTAAATAGTATAAATTTATTTAAAAGTTTAAGACAAATATAGAAATTACAATCTTTAAGAATAAATACGCATACATACATAAAAAAAGCAGTTTACTGGAACAATTTATAAACATTTTAGATTATGTTATATGATTAAACTAGAGTATGTTAACTTAGGGCAACGAACCAACAAAATAAAAGATACTTTTAAGTCATGTACCCAATTAAGTTGCTTAATATGGATAGTTGACCATTTACTTTTAATAAGTTAATAAAAATTATGAAGTAATATTAAAGCAAGAGGCCCTGAACTTAACTTTAGTTGAACCGGCACTTTATAGGTAATAATTTATAGTATACATTGTTGTTGCTTTGTAAGTATTTTGCAATTTTTATGTGCTTGCCTAACATTTAAAGCGCAAATATTTTATAACATTCAATGGAATATAAAAATTGTTTATATATAGAAGAACGCAGAATAAAAATACTTAAAATACGTTATATAATAAAGTGTGTGTGTCTATAATTGTTGCAGTTGAAATCGTTACGCGTTATATCTCAACAGCACGTTTCCAATTTTAAAAGATATACAATATATTTTTGTTTGGTTTTATTGATTTTCGAAGCTATTTCGGCTGAGCACTATTGACCGATAATTGAATTGTAATATTTGTTTCTCTCTGTTTTATGGCTAATTTCAATATGAAAATTATTTATTTTAATATTTTTGAATGTAATTCTTAGACGATGTGTGGGGGAAGTGTATCACGTGCTTTACAATAGCTGCAAAATAAGTACAATAGATAGGAAAACTTACAAAATAGTGCTATAAGCAAGCAGACTAAAAATCTGTGAAATGTCAATGAAGTAGAAGCCAATGAGGTGTCTTTGATTCTTTCGTTCAAGTGAAAATTGCAGTATTGCAAATAAATAGAAATAAATAGACTAAAAAGACTAAAAAATGTGGAATGAGGCAATTTATTATCTATTATCTTAATTATTGCTTAGTCTGATGAAGTGATAAACAATAATCTAGTCAAGGTGTAGAGAGGGATTTTGAAGAAACCTCGAGTTAAAAAAGAGTATAAGTGCTTAAGTGCACTAATTCAAAACAGCTTCAACATAATATCTTAAATTCTCGCTTTCCTTTAATACGCGACCTTTAGCACTTAAATCTTGACAGTTTATCTTAAGAAAAGCCATGCTTTTGTTGTTTATCATTTGACATATTAAACCCATAACCCATTAACAATTTTGATTAAGTGACATTAACCAGCCATCTTCCGGCTTAAGCACAATTAAATTGTTGCTCAGTCTTACAGAAACCGACAACCGCTATTGTATCGCAAAGTCAAGTTGCCTACTGAAGCAATTAAATTAATAGCAATTATTGCTCTTTGCGGTTGTTGCTGCTGGTGATGCTTGCAACATTTCAGAAATGAGCGAAATGGAATTGTTTTTAAGGCAAACGATTGCCAGTGTCAAGGCAACAGTCGTTATCAATTGACATAAATTGTATTCGAAACAAATTTATCACTTGAGAATGTAAATATTTTAATTACTAATTTGACACTAAATATATTTAGTAGTAGTGGTCAAAAAAAAAATAGATATTAGATACGTTTTGTAAATTCGTATTCAATCAATGATAAAATTATTACCTCTTTCTATAGCGTACAACGAATTAATTAATTTAATTTAATTAATAGACACTGTATATATTGCAAAAATCTACTGGAAGTGTAGTAGAAATAAGATCAACCATCAAGTAATTAGAATCTTCAACAAAAAGAAACAAGAGGATGATTGAGAGATCTCAATAGACGACATCTGAGAGTTCTATGCAAAGTCACCACAAACCATTATTTAAGTAGACAAAAAGCAAGTAACAATGGCGTATTAAAGCACCAAACACAAAACCCTATACTGATGTCAGTAATCGATTATTGGAAAATGAAAACAGAACAGAAATTTTAAATAGCAAATTTAAGCAAGAGGCAGGAGACAGTGAAAAGCATTTGTTCATCAAAGATCCAACTTCAGATGTATTGGAAAATGACAGATATATTTTATCACAAATTTAAGTTGGAAAGAAGGCAAGAGACAATTGAGTATTTAGTCACCAAAAACCGAACTCTATACTGAGGTCAGTAATAAATGGTAAGAGAACGGAAACTAACAGATATATTATATAGCAAATTCAAGCATCCAAGAAGACAAGAGGCATTGGAGCATTAAAACACCAAACACCCATCTCTATGCTGATGTCAGCATAGACATAGACGAGAATGACTGAGATATTCTTAAATAGATTTGTTGTGATACTACATCTGATATATCACTCTAAAAAAATTTTGAAATTTAATAACATATATTCCATTCGGTACCAAAAAACCAATTTATTACTTAAAGTAATGGAGTTTACTTTTCATGACTATAATGAGTATTTTTATAAGACAATTAAAGAAAGGAATGCATAAATAAAATGAAAGTTGTTGAAAAAAGATGGATGTGGTAATATATCCCATCCAAACTATTAAAACAAACTTATAGATCAACATTAATAAAATATAAGATACCTGACTGAAGTCATGTTTAGTGACTATGGTTCATAGCTTACAGAACCATAGACTTACAAATCGATAAGTCTATTCTTCGAAATGCATGCTTCATTTTTCATTCTATATAAAAAGAAGTGTTTTTTTATTTATATATTAGTACCGGGTTAATTCCCAGCTTATTCTGGTTTCATTCTCATTCCTAAAAAATTTACAAGTTTTATAGGATTAAGTTCCAAATCTAATAATTATTATAGGTTATAATTCAACCAACGATGCCTTGTTAGAATTTCTGTGAACTTTTTAAGTCAACTTTCGGACAATTTTTAAAACGGTTTAGGTGGCAAGTCGTTATAAATGATTTCGATTGTTAAAATCCTGGCAGATTGTCTCAGTGTAGCTTTCTTCGTTTATTCATATTAGCTCTAGGACCTCATTGAATTATAATACTTTAACAGTTTTCTAAGAGTGAAAGCCCTGACAGATTGTCTCAGTGTAGCTTTCTTCGTTTCTTCATAGTAGCTCTGGGACTTTATTGAATTATAAAACTTTAACAGTTTTCTAAGAGTGAAAGCCCTGGCAGATTGTCTCAGTGTAGCTTTCTTCGTTTCTTCGTAGTAGGGACTTTATTTAATTATAAAACTTTAACAGTTTTCTAAGAGTGAAAGCCCTGGCAGATTGTCTCAGTGTAGCTTTCTTCGTTTCTTTGTAGTAGCTCTAGGACTTGATTGAATTATAATACTTTAACAGTTTTCAAGGAGTGAAACCCTGACAGATTGTCCCAGTTTAGTTTTCTTCGTTCCTTCGTAGTAGCTCTAGGACTTGATTGAACTATAATACTTTAACAGTTTTCAAAGAGTGAAACCCTGACAGATTGTCCCAGTATAGTTTTCTTCGTTTCTTCGTAGTAGCTCTGGGTTATGTATATTGTGGACTTCATTGACTTATATCCTCAAATATATATCGGTAATATCCAAACCCGATTTGATTTTTGAACTAAAAATAAACTATTTCTGCTGATGTTCTTAAAATAAACGTATGCATCTTAATTATGCTTCTGAGAAAAACGAAAAACTCTTATTAGAGGCGACAATGGGCCTTTAGTTTTTGGTTCGATGATTTATGAAGGCTTTTAAAATAAAATTTAACCTTTTCAATAAAACAGTGCGAATGTTTAGATTTACACTTTGCACAACGCTAAAGCGTTATAAATTTTTTATTTCGACCTTGTTGCCGCCAACAAAATCTTGTATGTAAACACAAAATGCAAGATACAAAAATCAAAACTTTTCAAGATCAGAGCGGAAATTTTTAAAATAAACAATTGCAAAATATAAACAAAATATTGTATAATTATACAGCGAATGAGTAAAAGTGATAAGCAAATCACGTGCTTGTGAGAAGTTGACTTAAGTCATTCAACTTGAACTGAAATTGTGAATATATGGGCGGGTGAGTGAAGGCATTTTTTATAAACTAAAACTGAACTGGAAGTAAAAATTTTATATGAACGAAAACGATGAAAGACAGCTCAACTGACTGACATATGAATGAATTGTTGATAAGAAAAGTATATCGCAAAAAATACGCACAACAAAAAGTATCTGTGAATTACGAATTTAAAACAAAACGATTTCAACTGCACTCACGTTTTGTATGAAGTAAAATACAATAAAAAAAAAAATAAAAAGTAAAAAAATAAAATAACTGAAAATGAAAATAAAAATAAAAATAAAAATCATGAGAGTTTATTTTAAAAAACATAAACAAAGCAAAGCCGGCAAAATTTTTTATCTTTTATCTTTAATAACTTAAGCAGTCATATTTCACATTGAACTCGTTAATATGAGATACATATATTGTGACAAATTAGTTTGTTTAATGATTGCCGGTATCTAATTGTCAAATATAAAGAACGTTATAGATACAAAGTAGATTTATAAATGATTTATGATATGAAAAAATATGGAAAATATAATTCAATAAATATGTACTTAGATAAAAATATACAGAAATAGCAATAGATATAAAAAAACTATTTTTATTTCAACTATTATTTATCTATTTAGTCATCTATCTTTCCAAACTTATGTATATCTTTTTATAGGTGATTTTTGTCTAAAAGTTTATTAAGATAGATTTTTTTAACTTTGTATCTCAGTAATGATTTATGTTATAAAATATATTGAAAAATTATTTTTACTTTACCTATTATTTATCTCTATTTAGTCATCTATCTTTCCAAACTTATCTACATAAAGGTGATTTTTGTCTAAAAGTTTATTAAGATAGATTTTTTTAACTTTGTCTCTCAGTAATGATTTATGTTGTAAAAATATTTTGAAAATATAATTTATTATAGTTAAAAACATAGTTAAAAACACATAGGAAACACATAGGTTATCTGATTTTCGTTGCTTCAACTGTTATCTATCTATTGAACTATCTATTTTTCTACATACATGTAAAAATCTTTGTTAAAAACACAAGAAAATAGCACTGAATATAAAAAAGTGTTAGGTTGTTCCTTTATCTATTATCATCTATCTAGTAATCTATCTTTCCAAACTTATCTATATCTTTTTATAGGTGCTTTTTGTCTGAAAATTTATTCAGATAAATTTTTCTTTAACACTCTCGATCTCTATACTATATATATAGTATATAAATGATTTAAGTGTAAAAATATATTGAAAATATAATTTATTAAATACATAGTTAAAAACACATTGAAACACATAGGTTATCTGATTTTCGTTGCTTCAACTGTTATCTATCTATAGAACTATCTATTTTTCTATACTTAACTATATATACTACTCATATATGTATACACTCATAGTGTTTTCTGACCAAATGTTTATTCGTATGGATTTTTTTTATACACTTCGTGTATTAAACTCACGATTTTGTATATTATTATTATTGCTATGGGATGGATTCTAACAGCACATGTGTGACTGACTCTTTATTCTCTTCGCAGAATCTACACATTACAACCGTATATGGTATATACCCAGTCTCATAAGGTGGTATTATAGTTTACAGTGCCCTCTTAAGAGTCCTGTGATGATTCTAAGTTTTTCTTTTGAAAGGTTTTTACAATCCTGGTATCTATTTTTTACCAATAAATATTTTTTTACCTATGTTTTGCTACCAATAAGTGATTTGGAATACGTTAATCCTGGTATATTATCCCAGTAAACGATTTTCTATATGTGTTAAAACAAAAAAAACTACGACCAATTTTTCATTTGCAAAGTATCATATGAAAAAGTCGTCATGAAAAAACTTTCCGTCCATATCGTGTTTATTGACCTTAGATCAAAAATGTAATTGCGTATATATTTTAAAGGCTTTGTTACCAAGGATTTTCTTTTTAGAACCTAAGTTTAAAATGACATTTACTGCTACTGAAATCTAACTATCTATCTATGTTGGGCTTGAGACTTTTTAAATAAACATTAGTTGTATATTTGAAAATTTAATTTTGCTCAATATATATTTTTTTTTGCTCCTATAAATATTGATAATAATAACCATTGATAATAATTTGATATCGAAGACGAGAACGAGCTTTTATAATAAAGCGTAAACTAAATTTAAGCATATGTTGAAAGGAGCGATACCTATAAATACAACAATTGACAGCTGAGGAGGTGTTTACATCATTTACAGAGTTATCATTTAACGGTATTAGATGTAGTTATGCGAATGGAAGCCACTCTAGTTTTAACTCTATATCGACATCCGAGAATCGAAGGACGAAAAAGGGCCCAAGTCGTTTCGTGGTCTATTTCGGCTAATCCTTTACTTCAGTGGGGTCACTTGCTGGGCGGCGCGCTGTCCCAACGTCCCACAATATATATAACGGTATTCAAAATGTCTTTTCGAACCCTTAACTTTATATGGGATAAAAATAAAAGAAATTTCAATTTTCCATACACTACTACCCTATTATTTAACAAATTTATTTTATTTTTATTTTTTTTATAATATTACAATGCGTATATATTTTTTTACGTATGGAGATCAAGGCACCATTTAATTTTTATTGCTTGGCAGTTGTTCAATTTTGTTATTAATTTTAAAGCCAACTGCAGATACTATTTTAGCTTTAAACGATTTATGTTTGGCAGCAAAAAATAAATGAATAATTTTATTTGAAGTCAGTAGTGTTTTTTGTATGAGACAAAAAATTTAAACACTACACAATGGCTTTCTAGGGAATTTCCTTTGAGCTCGGTTAAGTTCAAGTTGAATGGGTCATTGAACCAAGACGCAAACGATTTTTCGACCAAATACGCGCAACTCAAACTTTTTTTGTTAGCTGACTAAAAATCATTTAAGAAGAATAACTTTTTTTTGGGAAGATAATATTAATTATTTAATTAAAAAACAAAATGAAAGTGTGTTTTTAAACATAAGGTTTTATACACATTAGCCAAAAAAAGATTTAGCAAACAAAATTGAAAGTTTCTGTTGAAACCATCAAACTTAAAAATGAAAGTCAGATGATAATTAAACAAAAAAATGATTAAAAATTGATGAACCAGAAAATTAGAGTTAAAATACTTTAAAGAAATTAATGGAAATATATAACAATTTTAGAAGCCAATTTTAGACGATGATAGATATTAATTTAAACAAATTGCGTTTACCACGAGCTTTTGTTATTATATACTCCCTCTTCCAGTAGTGGACATCTTTAGGGTTTCTATTATTCTATAATACATGCAATTCTGATTTAAGAATTAAGTGTATAACTTAAAAAATTACAAAACTACTTAGTTTTGTTTTAAAATGCTATAAGATTTCAAAATCATATACGAAATAGAGTGTCTCAAGAATTGAACCCGGTTCCTTGCATTTAACTCAGCATCTTAACTACATTGGCAAATGTGTTCTTGACAATTCTTATTCTAATTTAAGAATTTTATTTAATTTTTGTTAAAAAATATGTCTCTATGGGAAATTCTTAGTTCCCCATAGACAATGGGAATGCATTGTCAAATTTTTTTTCTTTAAGTTGTCAACACTGTATTGTATTAACATGCGATATAAGATCCCGATCTTCCTGCTTAGTATGTTAACATCAAGTGTTTTTAAAAATATACATTACTTTACTCCTTACCCAGGTGTATTTTCATTAGGTGCCTTAACAAATATACTTTTGAATGCTCTGCGATTACACAAGATCATCGTTAAGCCAAAGTTCTTAACAGCAAAATATGTGATCGAAATATGTGATCAAAAAATCGCCGTACTCAACTAACATAACTCCATAGCACTTTTTTCTGTTCACGAAGCTAAAACACTAGACACGAAAATACTTCGTCCCTATAATGGCTCTAAAAAAATTAGATAAATGAGTTGAAAGCCAAACTGAAAATGTCTGAAATGTTACGTCAAGCGACAACTTATGGCGTTATTGATTGGTTAATCTGGATTCAATCTAGATATACTTTTGATCTGTCAAATTTGGTTGCCCAATTGAACGTTTTCAGTGTACTCTAACATTTTTATAGTTTTGTTAGTGTTCATTTAAATTGTACACTATTTATAAATAAATACATATATCGAATGAAATCACATTTTATTTGACAAGTCATATAAAACAGATGGTAATTTCAGCGTAATGTTACTACTCTGACCAAATATCTAGAGTGTTATAAATTAATCTTAAGTGTTATACATTTCGCTCGAATCTTATCAATCAAGAATGAAAATTACACAAAAAGTGAATGCCGGTTAAAAAAATTACCCCAGGTTTAAAAATCGAAAACGCCATTACGAATCGAAAATGAAAATAACACTAAAAATAAATCTCGATTGAAAAAGTTTCCACAGATTAAGCTATCCAAACGATATTACTTTATCTGCTTGTATAATTAGTTGTACTTAATAATTTTCCAAAAAATGTATTTTCAATATCGATTTTATCTAACATAATACTGGATTTACACAAGAGTTTTGTTTGTAATTTTGGCTGTCAAAAATTTTCATTTCGCATTGAAAGCAACAACAATTGACAGTTAAAATTACAAACAAAACTCTTATGAGAATCCAATATAAGTTATTAAGACCGTGTGCGAGTTCAAGTAAATTAAGGTAAAGTAAATTCAAATTTTCTAGGGATTTTTTGCACTGCACTTATGTAAATACTTATTTATTTATTTATTGCACTTATTCATTATTTTTTGTTAAAAGTTTTAAAATAAATTTATTTATTTATTAAACATCTTATAAAAATTTCGAAACTCTGGTATATAACAACATTCGCTGCCATACCGACATATCAACTATTTCCCTCAATTTACCATCAACTTACTTGAAATCGCACAATGCCTAAATTTTATGATTAAATAGCTTATTAGATTATAATAAATGAGGTAAGAGTGATCTCATTTTACCATTTAATAAATTATAATTTTTTTTAGAAGGAATACCTACTATTAGTCAAATTTAATGATAATAATTTTTTTTTAATTAAACTCTAAAAGCAGTAAAGACAATACTATATCCAGAAATAATTTACAATACAATTCATATCTACTGCTTATATTATTTCATTTTTATTGTTTATTTGCCATCTACTACTCATGCCATTTTATTGTTTTGTTTATTTGCATAACAATAAATATTGTAACTAATATGGAAGCAAAAAATCGAAACTTACCCATTTGGAGAATCGATGACTTCAGGTGTTGTTGGTACTGGACGATAAATAAGCGGCTTAACACTGCAATTGTCGACCTCATCGAGAAAGACAATATCGTGCACCGGCGTAATACGATGATCGGTTGAGGTAAAATGGAATTCGCGAAATGAGCCCTGCAAAAGGCAACGCAGCGTCGGCGCAGACTCATTGGGTAACTAACGGAAAACAACAAAAAAAAAATTAATGACAATGCGACTGCGTAGAAAAAAACAGTTACTTAATTCATTTTTAGTAATAAAAAAAATACCTTAACTTTAGCATTTGTTGTGGAAAACATTGGAAAATTTCATTTCTCACTACAAACGCGATCACAACACAACAAAATAATAAATTTGTAAACAAAAACAAGAAAACTACGCGCAGCTGCTCAGAAAATTCTAACAAGAAATTATAAACGCTACGTAAAAACTGAGAATAATCGAACGGTAGAATTTTAAATGCAACACGCCGAGTACCGCAATTCAAACACAATATACCTTTTTTATTACATTTTTTTTTAGCAAATAAATTTTAAACTTTCATTTTAAACACATTTTCAGGCACTTCTCATTTATTTATTCAAGATTAAGCAAGACCAATTGGCGCCGTTATTTCATGTAAACTTCAACACACACACATTATTGAAATTTTTTCCCTTTATCTTTTGATAAAAAAATTTAATTTTCATAACATAAATACTTTTTACTAAATTTTTATATGTATTAATAAAATCACTAAAAACAAAAAAACCTCTGATCAACAAAAAATAATAATAAAAATAAACGTCTCATTTCCTTGGACCATTCACACAGCTGATTGTCATTTTTGTATTACACTTACTACCTCATTCGTATTGAACTGACCATGGGAAACATGCGATCGTGTTAGTGTTTTATCTCATTCTTATCATTTGATCATTCTACCTTTGCAAAAGCGAGATATGTAATACGTGCATTTGAGAGAAATCCAGTTGAGAATTTAGAGTTGCCAGCTTTTGCTTTACTAAACAGTCTACAGGAAGATATATTAGAATTATGCTATGAAAACAATCAAATGATCATCGATCCACATATATGTTGTTGCTTTCAGTATTTTAATATTTTTATATAAATATTTTTTTTCAATACAACAACAAATGTGGGAATTCAAAATCAGTAAATTGTCTACTGTCGCTTAGGATATATAGTTCAAAATTGGTAGCTTAAGTAGTTTTCCATTGGTAAATTTGGATTCAATCTACATTTACTCTCGATCTGTCAAAGTATATTATCCAATCAAACAATTTCAAAAATATCCAATACAAAAGTGGTTTAGTAGGAATTTATATTTTTCATAATTACATATATCGAATATCAAATCACACTGTGTTTGTCAAGTCATAAAAAAACCGTAATTAATTTTAGGGTAATCTTACTACTCTGACAAAATATCTAGAGATATAAACAAATTTCTAGTAATATAAATTTTACTGTGATTTTGCAAATTGATAATCAATTAATAATCGAATAGTTCAGTAATCTCAAATTACTTGAAAATAAACTACTCATCGGTCTGTATATCTTAGATCAAATATGAACTCTGTGCTTAATATTTCTTAGCATATCCAACAGTCCAATCGTGATTTGTAATAAATAATACAAAAAAACATATTAAATTAATTGGATCACTGTTTCGGTTACGTCCATTGAACTGCAAATTTGTAACTAATATACAATAATATATATAAATAAGTACAATAAATATATATATGGAGGCAATTCAATAACATAATCAATATAATAAAAAATTCTAACAATAGATAATAGATATATCATTGTCGATACCAACTCAACAATAGTTGAAATTATTTAATTTGAATATAACAAAGATAAATATTTAAATGTAGTGTAACAATCGAAAACCAGGTCTGCTCCACGAGACACTCGTAGTAACTTCGAGTAACACTGTATATACACAAGTGTGTACCATCAGCAGTCTTTACTTGTTACACAGACTTTACTTGTACATTTTATTTCAAGAAAAATTTGAATTGATATGTGAATCAGGTGTTTTGATTTGAATTTAAATTTTTGTATAGTTTATTTGCACGGCACTGGTATTTACACCAGACTTTACACAAAGGTGTCCCATGAAAATCTGTATAAAGAGCGTAATTTGACACTTTATTTGTGTTACACTCTCAGTTTGTAATTTAGTTATGTTTTATTTGAGTTTTGCTACGAGCAGCTTGCGAAACAAACCTATTATTAAATATAAATAAATTTATAAATAATATAAATTAAATATAAATATTTAAATAAATATTAAATTAAATATTAAACATAGTTTATTTTTAATTTAAGCATCTTTATGGAACGAGTACTATTTCGCAATTGTACTTTGGTATTATCAACGATGTGTTTTTAAAAATCTGTTATTAAAAAGTGCTATAATGGGATAGAAAAATAATTAATACTTTCATGATTAAAAACGAAATCGTTTTTAAAAAGTGTTTAATATATATAAAATTATTTTGAACTTTGCATTATAATACTTTTTGTAATTGAACTTCATTTTATAATAACAGTTTTTATTTTTGAATTAAAACATTAAGTAATCATATGCAATTCCTTATATTTATCGATTATATTTAGACATTTAGTTCACAGCTACTGTCATGCACTGAACATACGACAGCTGTCAAAAAGTGAGATAGCTAATGATAAGCGAACAAGTGCTATTAGTGAAAAGGAAACCAAAGGAGTTGTGCGGCATAAAAAAGCCGACAGAAATAAAACCAAGTAGCATTTATTAAAATAATTTGGTTAGTGACAAATAAAGTTTTATTTTTTATGTATGAAATACGTAAAATAAATAGTGTATAAAATATTACAAATAAATTTGTGTTTTATGTTTAATAAAATAATACATATTTTTCAGAATTAAAATATAAATTTGTGCGGAACAAAATTTCCCCATAACAACGCTGCCATTTGTCAAAAGCAGCAATAAATAAAAAGTTTTGTAGTAAGTTCAGTTAATAATCGCGCTTGTATTAAAACGAAAAAAATATAATAATTTACTTGTGTATTTTTTCTTTAAATAGTTTATTATACACTGCCCAGTATGTCTCATACAATTTTGTTGGTTCAACCTGGCGGTCGACCAGAGACGCGCACGTACAGTGACTACGAATCGGTTAATGAGTGCATGGAAGGTGTTTGTAAAATCTATGAAGAACACCTCAAGCGTCGTAATCCAAACACCCCCACCATTACTTATGATATTAGTCAGTTGTTTGACTTCGTGGATCAGTTGGCAGATATAAGCTGCCTTGTGTATCAAAAGTCAACAAATACTTATGCGCCATACAATAAGGAATGGATAAAGGAGAAGATATACGTATTGCTGCGCCAGGCTGCTGGTAGCACAGACTGAATTTCATAAATTTTTCTTTCAAAATTTAATTTAATTGGAGGTTCTTTTCTTACTATGTCATCATTAAATAAATAAAGGTAAATATTGCGCTTAACATTTAATTTAAAATATTTTTGCTAAAATATTCTTTTATTTTTCAGATTTTACTAAGAGTCTCCAATATCGAAATAAATATTTGCATTAAAGTATACTCTGTTTTATAAAAATCTTCATCTTACTAACTCATTACAATATTCTTATTGTTCAATAGATCAATCAATATTAATAATAAATCGTTAACAAAAAGAAAAATTGACAAAAATCAACATTTTTAACAATTTTCTGTTAAAATGCATAAGTCAAGAATATTTCTTTGAAAATTTAGTAAAATAGTAACAATACTAATCATAATTTAATACAAAATGTTTTTGTAAATGCCGCAGAAGCGACTTTATTTAATTCTTGTAAAAAGTTAGTTTTAGTTTCATAAAATAAAAAAATATGTAAAAAATAAAAAATGCACTTGATTGAAATTAAAAAAAATCGTTACTTTAGGCGAAGTATAAGAGGCAATTAAATTTAAACAGCACAAATAGTTTATATTGAAAAATATTATAAATTAAAGTCTTTGTACATTATTAAATAAATTAATTTTATGTTTAATTAAAAATTAAAATTATAAGAATTTAAAATTAAGTGTGTATCATATTCCAGCAACACAACACCACATAAATAATTTGGTGTTGCAGTCATAAAGGTGTTTAAAAAAAATTTTATAGTGTGAAGTATAATTAATTGATATTTTGTAAAAATAAGAAACATTTTATATACATATATATATATATTAATAACCATCAGACAAATGGAAATCTCTTTTGAAAATCGTTATAAAAGAAACTACGTATAATTCCTTGATCAATGACTAACAGTCAAGTGGAAATCTTTCTTCTCTTCCACTTGTATCCAAAATATCCAATAAGATTGCCTTTAATATCTCATTTTTTATGCCGTTTGCAATAATTAGAATTCCACATTTTATATTTTTATCATACAACATTATTGTGTTTAGAATTATCAGAAGAAGTAATTGCATGGATTCCATAGTATCAAATCAATCTGTTGGTAGAAAAGAAATAGAATAGGCAGGATTTTCTGGCGAAAATAATGAAAGAAATGGAATACGCAATTGAGCATTTAAGAAATTATTCCAAGACAACTGATGATGGATATTTGGCAATATTCGAAACAGCTGTATGGTCAGCTAAAAATTCAATTAATTAAAATAATAAAAATTTTTGTTGTTGCAATTCACTACTGTTCAACGAAAACTTCTTTATTTAAAACAATAGTTTATATTTAGAATTTAGTTTCTTTCTTCAACGCGGACATTTAATATCAATTTAATACAAAAAAAAAATTAAAATATAGAATCTAATCAAGGTTATAATCAAGCCACACATTTAAAGGGGTTCTATTCAACTAAAACATTATTCTGATTATTATTTTATTATTCTAATTGTTGTTAAAATTTTGCCCTCGTAATCACGGATGTTTATAATTCCTAAGTCCAGTTAAACTACGTGTTGGCATTTATTCCGCAGTCTGGAACCATTTTACTTTCCTTTAAGTATCATTTTGTTACCTAGCTTTCGAATAACATAATCAAATCATATTATACTATGTGTCTTGACATTGAAACATTGGGAAACAATACCAAATTTTTACTGGTAAGAAATTATAGACATATATCCAAGTAATGATGAATAAATACCTGGTTAGAAATTGATCGATTCATTATCAAAGACATCTAGATATGAAGAAATACCTTAAAACTGAACAATTCCAATGTAAGATAGACTTTAAAGACAATTTGGGACAAATGAGTAAAATGTCTTCAATGGATTTTGCCACTCTTAAAGACTGGAAACCTCCAAATCTCTTGTGCAGCGTCTGTGTTTGAGTAATAATATTCATTCTTAACGTAAAAACTGTAAATTATTTCAGTATTAGTGTCTGCTACGTATGTTTGTGTAGTTATCTAATGATGCTATCCTCGGACAGTCGATAAGACAATGTCTATTGTGAAATCCAATAGCAATAATATTAATTAATTGTAGAAAATTACTAACTAATATTAAGAAAATGTGATGTACATATATTAAAATAAAGATAAAATATACTAACTTCTTCACAAATACCAAAAAATAGAAAAAGCATCGGATATCTGATAAGAATTCTATGTACAACATAAGGTGTTATTATAGTATAGTACCCTAATGTAAAATAAGCACTTATCTTAATCCAATAATTTTGCATAGATTATTTTATAACAAAAATAGATTCAAGCTAAATATGTTATGTATTTTCTTCTCTGCTTATGGAATAATTATACGATCTGAGAGAGAGGTGCTGAGATTTTTTTTTCGTAGTAATAAAGTTTTAGAGATAAGATTCACTATCTATTATTAATATTACATGCTGGAGTTTATTCGCAAATAAAAAAATTAAATGAAAATAATATCAGAGGAAGCAATTCAATGTCGTATGAATTTTTTGCAATTCTAATTTTATTTTATTGGTTCACCTAATTTTGACGTCACGATTTACTGAAGAAAATTCAGTAATTATCTGAAAAGCTGAGTCAGAAAATTTTATTGGGGCTACAAAAAATGTGGGTTTGGATTTTTACACTTTTATATATATATACATATATATGTATGTATAACATTTTGATTTTTAAACAATAAATAATGTAAGTAATTAAAATAGTATGTAATGTTATTTATTTATTATATATACATATATAAATATTTAGTTTACATATACATATGTGTGTAATGAATGTATATTAATTACTGTGTAATAGTATATAATGTTTAAGATGAAGTATCAGATTTTATGGTTACATGAGTTTTCTGAACTTTTGTTTATTCAGGGTTAACGTAAATGTAATTTATATTTTGAATTGTTTTTAATAATTTTTTTTTTAAATCAAAATTTTAAACACAATTAAATAAAATGTAGGAACTGACCTGAAGATGACTAAGTGAGTGCTCCCAGTTATGGAAACATTTTCGGAATTAAAAGTATAAAATTTCATATAAAGAAAATTTTTATTTAATCACTGATAATTGCAATATTATTCATAATTTCTTCTGAAATAACAAAACAATGGGCACGTCTATTAAAAACTTAAACAAAGGTTATAAAATATGATCCTATTTACACACTCAATGTAGAGGCCCGTAAAAAAATTAATTTCCGGGTGATGCATTACTAATGAATAGACATATGTATGCATGGAATCATCCGTTTTATTTCAAAAAGAACTTCAGTTCCTTAAACCTTACCCCGTTTGAGATTCAACATATCGAGTATATCTATTTAGATTATTGAATCAATTTCTGAGCGCTGAATTTCTTTTTCTTCATCTTTTTCATCATTCTTTTGAAATCCATTAAATTAAAAAGTATATTAAGATATATAAATCCGATCGTTATTCATAACTAATATTATTATATTAACACCTAAATTTATAAATTAAACCAATTAAATCATAACATTCATCTATTATAAACTTAAATAATCGATTTGGTTTCTGACTTATCCTTTTCCCTTTTTAATAGAAATATTCACCAATACGATGACATTTTCTCTGTGAATGCCCGGCTTTGGCATCCAGAAGAAATAGATTTTTAGTAAGATACTTCTTTGACAGTTTATTAGACTGTTAATCGGTGAAAGACCTACTAAATTATCTAAAAAATACTCTTCTATATAAGGAGTTCGAGCGAGTAATGTGGTAGAGAAACGGCTTAAAATCTTCAACCGAGGTACAAGGAAGTCAACTGATGGCCTGTCACTGCAACCAAACAATCAACGATGACTGATTTTACAAGTGATAATGTTGATCATTTCTGTAGTGAAAACTAATTGAAAAGATACTGATTGGATTTCGTAGTAGGTCTAATTAGAATCAGACCTGTGGAACGTGTTGGCATTCAGAAAAAATAGATTTTTAGGAAGATACTTCTTTGACAGTTTATTAGACTGTTAATCGGTAAAGATAAAAGACCTACTAAATTATCTAAATTCGTCGGTATGGATTTAGACTATACTCTTCTATATAAGGAGTTCGTGCGAGTAATGTGGTAGCAAAACGGCTAAAAATCTCCAATCGAGGTTTAAGGAAGTTATCTGATGGCCTGTCATTGCAACCAAACAATCTACGATGACTGATTTTACAAGTGATAATGTTGCTCATTTCTATAGTGAAAACTAATTAAAAAGATACTGATTGGATTTCGAAGTAGGTCTAATTGGAATCGGACCTGTGGAACACGTTGAAATAGAATGTAGCACTAATCTAAATATTTTTATATTTACCTAAATAAATTTCTCATAAGAAATCAATAATTCACTATTGATTCTCGTTTCCCAAAAAGGCTATCCGTTATATCCAAAGATTTTCTGAATGGCATGTTCCATTTATTTAAAATTACTTAGTGGTTCCCAGATTTGAATCAGGGTTCTATTTAAAATTTTTCACTCAGCTAAAGTGTTTAAATTTTTTTTGTTATTATAACGATCAGACTTATTAGTTCCTAATTAGGTTAGTTTAGGAAATCGAATACCGATACAACTATCAGTACTTCTACTTTAGTATGTTTTTGGCACATTGTGATGCCTTAAAGGTGACCTACATATAGATGCTTAATTAGCGCGAGTACCGATACAGCTATGAGCACTTCCACTTTAGGATATTTATGACCCATTGTGATGTCTTAAAGATTACCTACATATTGGTGTCTAAGTAAACCATGTTGAAAGTAGATGCCATCTTTTAATTACATTTAAATTTTTTTTATTAATTACACATTTTTTCATAATTATTAAAAATGTATTGTTAAACTTTAAAAGAATTAAAAATAATATATTTGGAACTGAGGTGTCGAGAAATAGTTGCCTACAGTCTTAAATATTTTTTCGTTTTTTTCTTTTAATAGTTAAAAATTAATAATATATGCATAAGTATGTATGTCTAAATGTATATCAAAGTAAACAATATTGCAGTTTAAGTCAACGTAATTTTGCAACTGCATATTGTTAATGTTAAGTAAATATTATCGGACTTAGAGCAAAAAAAAAAAATAATTGTTTAAACATTGTTATAAGCCACATAAAATGAGATAAGCGTTAATGAGAGATATGCTAATAAATACATTATCAACTATTCTTTAGGAGCTTGAAATCTGTTAGGTATACATATATTACTTCAATACACATATATCATATATTTAAAGGTCTTTGAAAACAAAAAAATATCTAACAATATAACTTTAAATATTTTTTTGTAATAAACTAAATGGTAATATTTCTTACATATACATATATATAATAACAAAACTGACAATCTATAAAGATGCTGAAAAATGAAACGTGAGCCCATGCAGGTTCATCAGCTTATATAGAACGGCAATTTATATCAATGTCATGTAAAATATATTTTAATCCGGTTTTGCAAATCTGTATAGGCAATACTATAAATAATTTTTTTTTTTAATAAATTGTTAATACTCTTACGATTGAGTTTGTTTTAATTACTATACGTCATCAGTTGAAACCGGTTACATTCTGAACAAAAAGAATCTGCTATATAAGTGCATTACTTTAAGCGCAATGTGAACAAGTGAAAATAGTAAGAATTGTGGAAATATTTCAATACTTTGATTTTGATACTCTACAGTTGGTATTCCTAAAATAAACTATAGTATTCAAACAATAATAGAAACTATCATAACAGATTGCTACCAGTTTTTACAAAAACATCTTCTTAGTTGAAATAGATACACATGCTTCTGAAAACAATTCGTGGAATCCGTGTTGCACCTTCTTTGTAATCTGCCTATATTTAGTCAATGCAAGGTTAAATGTCTTTCGGTCAACTTCTCTTACCAACCTACAAAATTAGGCACTCAACTAAATTTATAGACAGGAGGAGAGTAGGAGAGTAGTCAGGAGAGTAGTGAGAGTAGTGCCTTTTATCGTTGTCTATACGCTATTAACTGCATTTCTTTTGGGAATCCATTTACTCTGCCTATGAAACGGTAATCCGTGATACCGTGAAACGTGCCATTATTTAAATTCACGTGGGTTTTGTTGTGTAAGACCGCCACTTCAACTTAACCTAACCTTCAAATATACAACATTTCAGTAACTTTTCCAGACCAAGTGGATGTGTGCAGACATACACTGCTTGGTTGCCGTTTACTATAAAATCTATCACAAAATATTTTCAATACAGGCTTCTAGTCAATCATATGAAAAACAAGAGCCTACCGTCCTTAATCCCTTTGAATATAAATATTGATTCTAGTTAAGTTCAATTTAAATCTCACCCATTACCCAATCCTACGCTACTCCCTAACAATCCCTTCCCCTTTCACACACCCATCCACATCCAAACCCCTATATTCGTCACGTAATTCCTTTTATTCTAACTGCTTTTCAGATCCCCGCGGGTTATAACAATAACAACCGAACTTATTTTTCTAACTGTGTCTACTTCGAATTAGATAGCGTTCAGTTCGTGATTGTGGCATCTGCTAGATCGCCCTTCTGCGCAAATGGACTTAAAGATTCTCAAATTCTTTTTCAAGAATACAGTAGGGACTTTTGAGTGCTTTTTACTGTTAATAATATTCCTATATATATATAATTTTATATAAACTAATTAAAAAGAAATTCCCATATTTCCTAAGACCACTGCTGATGAGTACTTGGCAATATTCAAAACAGGGTTGTATTGTCAGCCAAATTTAAAAAAAAATAACTAAAAAATGTTTGTCTTTTCTTTGATATTCAAATCCGTCAAATCCTTATTCGCTCTTAATTTCTAATATTTGATTTACATTGCATACAACAACAATTTTCCATCCGACGAGACCATGACTGTCTGCATAACATGTCATTAATTAATATCAGTAATTAATTTAATATTAAGATTATTATTTTTTTTATTTAAATTTATTTCCTTGATATACATAAATATCAACAAGTAACTTTATAATAAGCGCACTTTGTATGTCTGGTTTTACTATAATAATTGCTGTTCAGAATTTTTCATTGAAATATAAATTATCCACAAGTAACTCTATAGTAAGGGCACTGTTAATATCTGGTTTTAAAATAATTGAAATAATTGGTATTCAGAATTTTTTTTGTTTTTTTTTTTTCATATATCAATATCGTAAAAACTTCAACGCTACTGCATCTAAAATGTAGCGGGTTAGTATTGTTTGCTTAAGTGAGATACTTACTTTTTTGTGTTATAGAATAACACCCGCGCGTATTAGTGAATATACAAATATGTACATTAATCATAATACCCACAGTTATTATTAAATTATTAAAAGTTTAAAACGTAAAATCGCCCAACAGCCGGTACTGCGGCCAGAAGACTCCTCTTGTACCAATTTCAATATTGATTACACAAAGCCCTTGAAGCTTTCTGAACAAAGTCCAGAGTTAATAAATGTTAAAATATTTAAAATAAATTATATACAGAAATCTGTTTAAATATTATATTTATTTTTTCTTTTTATTATTTTATATATCATTTTTTATCTAATTTCATAATATCTATATATATAAAACACAATCTCACTGTCAAATAAAATACTTGACCCATATACCTTAACGGCGTATCCTTTGCATTGACGTATTAGCTTCAGTTTCCATCTCATATTCAATTTCTGGTTTAGCTTTCCGAAGACGACGTTTACTCGTAGGTTTACTGTCTTTACTATCCGACTTACTTGTGTCTTTCTTTGATTTAATATATTTAGGCGCGAGTACAAAGGCACCGGGTATAACAGGCGTGTCCTGTATTAAAACGAATTTTTAATTAATATAATTTATATTTTTCTAATTTAAATTTTATATTTTTTAAAGAAATAAAATATAACGCAAAACACCGTATGTATATTAAATTTTAAAATAATTATAATTTGTTTAAAATTTTACTATTTAGCTATTCAAAAAAAAATAAATAACTTAGATTCATTGAGTAAATTATTGAATTATTTGAAACACATTGAACTTTTGTAACACAACTAAATAATACACTGCTCTGCTCTGCTATTATTATTATTTTTATTTTTATTTATTCATAAGTTTCAAGAAAACAGCAATAACAATAACAATTATTATTTTGTTAATAGAAGCGTGTTAATTAATTTTAAACTGAAATACTTAAATCAACAATTTTCAAAATTTTGCCCTTGCAATGAACACGTTTAGTTGCCGGATTTGATTTGACAAAACGATATTTGGTATATTTGGGATATGAAAAAATATATTTAAATTCATTATTTAATAATAATACAAAAATAATAATGTAATATTATTTATAATCTAAAAATTCTACAATAATGTTTGCCACTAATCAGCACTTAAAATCATATCGAAAGAATAAAGCTTACACAGCAGCAGAAGCTATAATTTGACACAATAATTTTTATTATTTATTTTTTACTGCTTCGATTTTATCTAGAAATATTTTATTAAATTACTTGCTTTATTTAATAATTTATTATATTTCACTTTTATTTATTTTATTTAATTTATATACGAATTTATGGCGCAAATATGAACAAACGAGAGACGACGACGGGCCGAAACGGTCGACTGCTGGTAGAGCAAAAGTTACTGCCGTAATGAAATGAGTCTAATCAAACGCGTACCAGACAACGTTCCGACCTACCGTGTTCGAAATGCTGAGATAAATAATTTTTTTTTTTTTTGTTTATGTCATTACAATTAAAACAAACATAATATTTATTTTTTGTAAAATAAAATTTAAGTGCCGGCTTGAAATAAATTAAAATGCAATCATAACAAAAACAGTGGCTAATAAATAAAAAAATAATTAATCAAGTGATTTAATTGAGATAGGTACGTGGTTCGAACACCGGGCCGCGGCTACTCTCCAAGTAGTGCCGTGATAGTTAAATAGAAGAGTTTGAGAAAAGAATTACGACAGTTAATAGAAGCATAACCCAATACAATTATACAATTTACTTAGATAAAAAAATACTAAAATTTCTAAAGTTATTAAATAGTTTTTATTATTCTTATAAAAACGGGCGGTGCTATACTTGAAGTTTGTTAAAACCTTCAGATGTTATAATTGTTGGTTTTTCTTACATGTGGATTTGGCGATCATAGGATCGATAATAATTTCATTGTTCCCATTTGTATCTGCCAAAGCTTAAGAAAACTGTTGTCAGCATAAAACTCGTTGTCTTCATACCAACCCCTGCGGAAAATGGATTAGAATATGCCCAAGGTAAGGCATGCCTGTCGTAAAAGGTTTCTAAGATCGAATGATCATCACTCGATACTGTTTGAAGTACAAATGATAGAAAGAGTTTCACTTATAACACCCCATCAGAACTTCGACTAATCTGATCAATTGAGAATAGCTCCTATTATATAATGGAAGTATTATGCGGACTGTGGTTAAAACCCAAAGTTACACGAGATAGATGACTGCGTTCATTACTTTCATATGATATGGAGTTCACAGGTTGGGTGTTCGTAAGAACAGCAGAGATGTTAGATGGACCTCGCTTTCTTGGAATCTAACTGAATCTAACTTTATATTGAATCCAACTTTATATCGACAATTTTCAAATCTGACATAATTATCTAAGTAGATTCTAAATCCGATTTGTTCTTTATAGAATTGAAAAAAAAAATAATAATATTCTTAGAGATCAAATTTCGCATTTTTTATTGAATCCAACTTTAAATTGGCGACAATTTTAATATCTGACTTAATTATCTAATTAAAATCTAAATCTGACTTGTTCTTTATAGAATTGAAAAATAAATAATTTTCTTAGAGATCAAATTTTTCTAAAATTTGAACTATGGAACTATTTACGAATTATCGGTGAATAGGAAAAATAATCGAGTGTATGTTTTCAAGGACAGTTAATTCCTAAAAGACCTAACCAACAAAAAAGAATAAATAGGTATAGAAGTAAATTGAATATTTTGGGGGAAACACATCTCTTTAGCTATTCGTACTCTGACCACTTCAATATATCGGGACACAAAATGAGAAATGAACACACAAGAACTTCATCGGATATGGTATTTTTTGATCCAAAGTAAACGGAGTCATATAAATATACATACACACATTATAAACAGTTCAAACTGATGTTACCAAAAATTAACGAGAACTTTATAGGTTTTCTTAAACATATATTATAAACTATAGATTACTCTAGAAAGTGTACTCACTGACAACATTATTAAGCACCTAATTTTTTGCGAATCACTGACTATAATATTTACTTTGTTGAGAAGAGGTTTATGCTATGGAAGCTATTTGCAACTATTTTGTATTCATAATAGTTAAAATAAGAACACTAAATTCTGATGTTATAAGCAGCAGACAGCACATCCCCTTTCTACTCTCAAACATCTTTCCACTTTCAACAATTTTTATATAAAATGAATTTTAAATACAAGAAGTCAACAAAAACTTAACAGGTTTTTATATATTATAGATTGTAGATTACTATAAGCTGTAGTCACAACTGACTTTACCTGCGCCAAGCATCTCATTTTTAGGTGTCACTGACAATTGCATTTACTTTACCGTGAGGAGGTTTATGCTATAAAAACAATTTGCAATATTCTGAATTCTTTGTACTCAACTTTAAGACCCTGAACTCTGACATTAAAAACAGAGAAGAATGGAAGACTGTTGTTAAACAGGTTAAGGTCCTACATGGACTACATGTATGATGATGAAATCTGATATTGTAAGAAGCAAATATTACATCGCCTAAATACTCACAAATCTCTCTCTACTCCTTGAAAAATAGTTTAAATCTATAATTGAACTATGAGATTGTAAGAAGCGAATATCACATCTCCTTAATAATCTCAAACATCTCCCTACTCCTTGAAAAATAGTTACAATTTTTTTTCAATGGTATGAGATGGACTCTCAAAACAATTGACCTATACGAGTATCATTTTTCAAAGTTGATTTCTAGGGTATTGGTATTATCTATGGTAGGGTATTATTAAATTATTCTTTGAAACTGTATCTCCTAGTTTTAATTATTAATATCACTACTAACGGAAAACTGTTTATATAACTTCAATTAAATATACAAGCAATCGATTTAAAAAAAGAAATTATATAGGGCTGTGTATAATTTGATCATCCGTTATTTTAATAAATGTTCTTCATTATATTCCATTAAAAAGCTTTTGTTATAGCTTCAAGTATCAAAAAATAATTGATAATAATTTAAATTACTTTTCGAGTAAAAAATTTATTAACTTGAACTTTAGAATTGTTCTGCTGCATCGTCGTTGACTTTGTTGCCGACTTACTACTTAAGAGCAAATATTATTTATACTCGTAGACATTTTTTTCATTTTTTAATAGTAAATACTAATCACACGCTTAAGATTTTATCATTTCTTTGTCAATTTTAAATTACAGCTATTTAATTACAAGTTTCATTCAATACATGAAAAACACGTAATTATTCGATAATAATGATCAATCTTGCTTATTATAAATGCAAAAAATATAATTATGCTTCTATATTGTTTTGCATATGAAGCGATAAATAAAAAATTGATCATAAATACTACTTAAGTGACTGAACAATTCAATAGCTTTTAACTATCTAGCGGACTAGATAATCACTGACTTACATTTACGACCCATTTTAAATTACGACAAGTCAACACAAAAACTACGTATTATCACAACTAACATGAATTTATAGATAAGGCTATATATATACATACATATATATGTCTAAATCTATATTTGTATATAATATACAGAAAAAAAAATAAAAGGTTGGATCATTATCTAACACAGATAATATCACTGACGAATAGTGTTATTATTTAGTAAAATCATCTACTACTAGTATTTATTAGTGGAGCTGTAAACGTTATCGAAAACTATAAATATCGATAAATATCATTAAAATTAAAACAAAATTTTACCAAGTCTATTCAAATAAGATTCAAAGATTATCTTACAAGATTATCTAAATATGTATTCATCAAACATTTAAATAAACTTTGTTGATTATTTAAACTTTAAGCTTTAAGTGTTATCGAAAACTATAAATATCGATAAATATTATTAAAATTAAAACAAAATTTTACCAAGTCTATTCAAATAGAGTTCAAAGATTATCTTACAAGATTATCTCTATATGTATTCATCAACCATTTAAATAACCTTTGTTGATTAATTAAACTCTGCTCCGCTGGAGAATGTAAAGCAATGGTACAACAATCGATAAATATCAATTCATCGATACTTAAATAGCAGATTTGATGAGAACTAACAGTGGCTTAGATGTCAATGGATATTTAATTTAAACTGGGTGTAATTTTAGTTTAATTTAACTAAATGTAAGAAGCTTATCCTCCATTCTCCTAAGAGAACACAAAAATCAAAGGAAACTTTCACAGATGGTAAACCATTTAGACATTATACATATTGCTCCTTTTAAAGAAATACAAAATAATCATTGCAATAAACCAAAAATATGTGCGCTTACAAAAAAACACTCCAAAACGACACTTTTTTAAGAACATTTACGGCTCCTAAAAGGCACATACATCTGAAGATTTCCGCTGGATAATTTTTAAATAGATTAAATCAGTGCAAGTGAAATATATTATTTAGAGATTTTAGAGCATTACTTGACCGGTTATTTCAAAATTGATTGCAAATGACTTAAAAATATTAAGAAATCAATTGATTTGGCATATTTTCTGATTCATTTGAGTCATCTGATTCAGTCCTCTGGTATTATAAAAAATACATTAATTTTGGGATCTAAAAAAAGCTTATATATGGAAAAATTGCTCCGAAATGTGTAGAATTTATCCTCATGAAAGAGTGTTTTGGGACGGTTTTGTTTGATAGGGAAGTCGCTTTTGTTAACACAAACATATCAAATGAAGTTCCTTTAGATCTTCCAATATCCACCACTACAAAGAGTAGATTCAAATTACACTGGATGTTTGAAGAGTGTTAGGCACAAACATGGAGAAGTTTCTTCACGTAAAAAGTATTTTTTTTTTGATTTTTAAACCATTATTTTTCATTTCTTATGCTTTCGGGTTTAGTCACAATAATCTACTCTGACTGCCTTAGTTTAATTCTACCATCCCATAAATAAATTGTTTTTATAACTTTATAATAAGTAATATAAACACACATTAGATAACAGATCTAAACTATTACACATAGTCCATAACTACTTTGCAACTTATAAGAAAGAATTGCATGTAGTATTTGTACACAATTAGCGTCTCTGCGTTAATTTTTAAATTTCATCCAACTGTTAAAATATATCATTCAGATAACAATATGCTTACCTCAATATCATCTCCATTCTCTTCATCTGATGATGCAAAATCACTCTCCAATTCTACTTCTTCTTTTTGACCAGAATCACTTAATGCATCCTCATCATCACTATATTCCTCATCATCATCTTCCAAATCGGATTCAGCTTCAACAAATTCTTCATCAAGTAATTCACGTCGTACATCTTCATCAAGTTCCATTTCTTTTTCAACTTCGGCTTCTTCTTCCTCACTTTGTTCAGCTTCTTCATCTTCAATCTCTTCCGCTTCAAGTGCCTTATTAAAGACTGTCTGCGGGAAGTTGTATATATCTTGATACGTGCCACGTTTCAAACGTTCCAACAATTCCTTCTCAATATGATTATCAATTTTGGCTGCTATAAGCGCCTTTTGTTCTCGTCTAGTTTCACGTCTTTCTATTTTCCTAGACAGCGGTACTATAAGTTTCTGTCGTCGCAATTTCAGTTTACGCATACGCATCAGATACTGTGTAATTTTCAAGAAGCGCTGTTTATTTTTTGCTATCATATATTTAGGCCAGAAAACTAAATTTTCATTTATTTGCTGTATTGCTTTCTCAAAGTTTCTTGACAGTTTGACGCGTTCCCAAGTTTTGTTCGGCATGTGTGAACGTTCGGCCGTCTTCATGAAAAGATAAATAATACCATTTTCTTCACGGACTGTGGCATATTGAGAGTTGGCGAGCGGGCAAGTGCGTCTTGTACATAAGCCGGTTATATTGTATTCATGTCGACAAAATGTTCGCGTATCAGTTCTGTTGTAAAAAATTTATGAAATGGTTAATATTATTCACTATTTTTATTGATATTTATGCTTACCGAACTTTATGTGAACAAAACGATTTGTTTATGATGCTCCACACAAGCTAAAAAGTAAATATTGATAAATTGATATAGTTGTTGTTGACAGTACGAATCCTTTTATACTTACATCGTCGTGCTGCATTTTGTACTATTAAAATAAATGTAAAAAAAACAAACTATAATTCAATGCCAGCAACAAAATAAAGGAACACGTGCCGCGGCAATATACTCAGTTGTGATTGCAAATGTCAAACTCAACAGTTGTTAAAATTTCGGTGTAGTGAAATTCTCTTTGCTGAATAACCCAGCAAGACTTAAGAGTGGTAAAATGCGTTTATATATCTTTGATATGAATCATGTGTATAATATAATTCATTAAATAGTTCAAATTTTGAATTAGAATTTTATTCTTACTTGAAAAGGAGAACAAAATAAGTTTATTAAAATAAGGGATATACTTATATATTATGAACAAAATTAAATAATATATAATTATTATTTAAATTTATTTAAATATTATTAAATTAATAATTATATAAAATATTTATTTAAATAAAAATTATTTTAAATTATATAAAAATCAAATTTATAAAATAAATGATTATTAAAAAATATTTTACCAATAAAAATTGAAAAATGAATTTATTTGTAAAATAAAAGACATTTTGGCCAATTTTTTCAATTACATATTAAAATATTATAAAAATATATAATGAAGTTATATTTTACCTTCATCCAACATTTTTTTGGCACAAGCCAAACATCAAATCAACAGGCACGTTGACAAATCAGCTGAGAACAAATGAAAAACAACTAATGTGAACAGTTTGAAATGACTGATTTGAAATGAGTCATCATATACTCTGAAAACTTCTTTTTAGCTTCGATGAAGTACTTTTTGGAAAGTAGAAGTTTCAAAAAGAGATACATCGTTTTCAAGGAAATGCAACCACCGAATATTTATTTATATTTCAAAAACAGCTATCTCAAATTGTCAAAATCCCAGGTTCAATGTTTTCATTTGCATTTGCAACACATTTAAAACTCGTCGAAACTGATATATATAAAATGAGATACATTGCGAGAGTGTGGATCTGATTTCCGCATATGAGATTTTGTATGCAGAAATCAGTCATTTGCTTCTCAATTGTAATTTTTGACCCAAATCACTCATTCGAAGCCAGTCTAAGACCGCCATATTAAGACCGGAAAGTATAAGAATTAGATATTAGCGACTTATAAAATAGGCTAAATTATTTCCAGTCTTTTTCTCCAAAACGTATTGAAATTTTAATAATTTGCTCCTGAAAGGACAGATAGCTTCGGTTTTGATGATGAAATTTTAACCGACATATTGCTTTTTCTCTCACTATTTATTTTATAATTTGCATTGAAAACAACAATTTTGGTTATGATGTGTTCATTTCTATATATAAAATGTATGTTTATAAAATGAGTTATGTTGCTTACTGACATTTTTTCTCTTAAATGTATAAAAATTCTAGTAATTTGCTCCTTAAAGACACAAATGTTGATATATATGACCAACAACATAACGATGCACAAAAAGCAATACTCCATATTCAACGTTAAATTTAATACCAGAGACCGTAACAGTTATCATAAAAAAAATAAAAATCACCTTATAACTATTATCATTGGCATTTTAAAATAAAACTCAAAAAATAATAATTAAATTTGCTTTATATTATATTCATCAAAAATAATTATTTTATATGCCTTTTATTTTATTAAATTAATTATTTATTTATTTATTAATTAATTAATTGTTAATTTATTAATTATTATCATTAGGCCTTTTCGGTGGCTCGCAAGTACGGCAAAAAATGCATGTTGGCCTATGTTGGCCACGCGAGGCATTGGCATCACTGTTGCAATCTGTCAAATGTTTTGTTTTGACAAACAGCAAATCTTGTATATGTGCATATAAATCAAATATATTTTTATAAAAATATTATAAAATTAAAATGAACACGGAATTAAAAGGAATGGTAAGAATATTGGAAATTTAAAAATAAAACACTAAGATAAGTAAATTTTTGTAGGTACTGTCGATGTTGGGAGAAGAAAGCAACGTTTTGCAGCGGCCGAGGGATGCAAGTTGTTTCACGGATTTTTTAAATGTTATGAATGCACTCTAGAAAACACTTCGTTTCCTTTGTGGTCCATAGTTTGCGTGTATTTCTATAAAAAAATTTTTTAGAAAAACTTCAAAAATTATGTTTGTTTATTAATTTTACGTATGTAAACTACAAATTAAATGAAATAAAATAAATGTTACTTGGTAATAACTAACATAATAAAAAATTCAATGTGCTTAATACTTACGATTTCTCCATTCTTATTATTTCTTCGTTACTTTTCAAGATTTTTCAAATTTTTGAATTCTGTTTGAATTTTTATTTCCTCAATTTTTGACATTTGATTGCACTATTCGTTGGAATTTTCAATGAAGGTTCACAATAGTTCGCTTATTGCGTTGGTAACATTTTTTTTTTTACTGGCCGATGTGGTTGGCCAGCATAACTATGCTGGCCGAGGTAGAGAAAATAGTGTTGTTGTTTTGCATACATTGCGGCCAGTATAGGCCAGCATAGGCCAGCAACTTGCTGTTTTTTGCCGTACTTGCGAGCCACCGAAAAGGCCTATTGGCATTTTAAAATAAAACTCAAAAAATAATAATTAAATTTGCTTTATATTATATTCATCAAAAATAATTATTTTATATACTTTTTATTTTATTAAATTAATTATTTATTTATTTATTAATTAATATTTAATTTTAATTAATTGTTTATTAAATTAATATTATAAAATTATATATAATTCATACTAACTGCACCAATCAGCTGCCGCGATGCGAGGTTGTATCTGGTGCCACCAAAAATACTTAAATGCTTTATCTAATATTCAGTAGTTAAACTGTGGTGAATTGCAAAGTATAAGTACATACAGACAGCATGAGGCCAAATGTACTGCATAAGGTGACATACACTTGATTGGTTGTCGCGGGGACCGCGCTAGTGATTTTTTTGCTGTGCAATATTTTTATAATAAATAATAAATTAAATTATATGTAAAAACATTCTAATTGTAAAATATGAATAATAATTATATTATTGAAATTGCGGCTAATACAATACCGAAATTGGCTTTTGTTTTTGTGGTGTTTTTAGTACTACATAAATTTTATGTAAAAGTGCGGTAAGTTAACTAATCTGACATGTGCGGAAGAATTTTAAACCGGTTGCCGCCTAATCTTTTTGTATAAAAAAATATATATGCAAACGAATAAATATATATGTTGAATAATTAGTGTAGCAAAATTTTGGCGCTATTATTAAATAAATTCTATTTATAGATCAAAAACTAAGACTACCGTGAATTGTTGGTTTTGCAATGAAAATACCAAAGTCCTATATGTCGAATCCAACAGTTGGACCTGTCCAAAATGTGAGCAATATAATGGATTTAACAAAAATGGGGATTGTAATCGCCTAATATATGAGAAATATGACTGCAGCAATCTAACTACTAATAAAATACAATTTGCTGATCCCTCATCAACACCACTTACCTCATCACCGCAAAATGGACTTTGTAAAGCATGTAATGAAGCCCAAAATTGGATAGTAGAAAAACGTGCAGAATTTGAACCAACGAAAGAAAATCGTTTCGATCAGGAATTTAAGGTCTACAAGTAAGTTAACGTACTATTAGAGACATTTATGTAGTGGTAAAAAAAAAATTAAAGAGATTAAAAGGTTTAGACGACAGATGTTACATCAATTTTTACCTGCTCAATAATGCCTTAAACTATGACCTTATTATCTATACTTTAATCAGTTTAGAATAAAAGAAAGGGATTATTTTTGCAGAACTAAAAAATTCAATTAGTTATATTTAATCATTTATATACATATTTTGTTCTGTTGATGAAATCATATTCGACCTTAACTTAGGAATGAAATTCACAAGGTCTTAAACATAAAATAATTATGTTTATTACAATAATTAATATAATTAAAATTATAATTAAAAGTAACTACAATTTGCATAAATAAACCTTTTTTAGGTATTTCATTTTATTTTTATTTATTCAAATATTGTTAAATGACAACATATATATTTAATTCTTATTATTGTTTATCTATAGATTATATCAATATTAATAAATATTCTAGTATTCATTAAGCAAATGTTATGTCTGCAGATTCCAACGTATTTTCGATACAAAATATTTTCCAAAATTTTTAAAATTCTGTAAATAAAGTATATATTAAGTTTGACTAATTGATCATAATAGAGAAGAGAAAATAGCATCATGCGTTGCAAGAAGATTAAGGACAGAAAAACATTAAACCCTATCAAACTTAAATTTTCTTAATCAGCCTACAAAATAAATCCATTGAACATTGCTGGTCTGTTTGTCAGAGAACCTCTAAGTATTTGAGCTATTTTGAGTTACTTGGTCCAGAAGTGGAGATAACGTTAGATGTTATAATATGACTGTATTCCTAATTCATCGGCAAAATAAACCGATCTAACAAAAACAGACTACAAGACTTTCCAATAAATATTGAAAAAGTTCAAGATCGCTAAAAAATTAAATTAGTTGACTATATGTGAAAACCATGAGAAATAGAATTAACAATCAAATTGGATATTCAGATGGAAAAATTTAATAGGTGTACAGATAAATAATTGGTTTCTAACATAGGTATTTTTGTAAAGCGAATTGATTGAAATTGAGTTTTCCATTTTATATATTTATATTGAGAAACTTATTTGGCATTCCAATATGATCAAAAAAAATTTTTACACCCCAACAGTTCATCTTCTTACATATATATATGATATAATTAATTGATCGTAACAATCGAACAAAATACTTGTAAAATTCTATATTGAAAGAATTAATCAATTCCGAAATCTTGAATTATCATTAAAGTCATAGTTGCACACTATGACTATAAGTAGTTTATGATACTTATCAAAAATCAACAATGTAATCTACATGATTATATGAATAAACATAGTACATATACAATTTAAGTTTTTGTATAAATAAACAATTTTATGCACATTTATTTACAAATTGTAATATTCTGATTAGTAGTGGAGAGAGTAAGATTGATGACTACTGTACTATCAGATAAGGAGAACATGTAAAAACCTTTGGTTTTCATGGTTTGGATTTCTTCATTAATATATTTCTAATAATTCTTATAGAATCCTTTCTATACCAGATCGTAATTTATTGAAAACTTCAAAATAGATTTAGTTTCTGTTTCCAGGATAATTTCTTCATTTCAATCATAAGTATTTTCGCGTAACATCCGATTAAGGTTTTTGAACAGATCATCGTTATCATAATCAACATCATTATCATCATCAACATAGATATACAGTCCATTTGAAACGTAAGCTTGTTTCACAACACCATCATCATCATCATCATCATAGATATACAGTCCATTTAAAACCTTAACTTGTTTCACAACATACTTTCATTCTTTCCAGTTCTTTGCTTTCATCTCTCTGAGATCTTACGGCATACTGCCGATTTTTTCGGTTCTAAATTCACCTTTCAATGATTTGCGAGCAGATAAAAGCCTCAAAAAGTCAGATCTGAAAAATAAACCGAACAGGAAAGAAGTTTTTATAGTATTATCGTTTTGTTGTAATAATATCTGATAGGTGGAGTAAGCGGTACTTTTTGATCTGTATAAAAAAATCTACAAATAACGTAGATCTGAAAGTTTCTGGAACTTTAATATAATATTTTTAATATAATTTTTTCATTTGAGTCCCTTTTTTTGCAACTTTAACCCAAAATACAACTCTCTCTTCTATTATTGGTTACAGTTACTGTTAGTGGACTTCTTTCATTTTTGATATCATATATATGTCATAAGATATAATGACTTATATGTCATAAGATATCATAACATATATGTCATATGTTATAGATATCATATGTCATAACTTTCCATTCTCTATTTGATATTGTTGTAGCTCTCGAGGATCTGTTTGTGTTGTCACTTCTTTTGATTGGTTTTAGTTGCATTTATCTTTATAAAATAATATATATTATATTGGTAAAAATACTAATTAAAATATTTTCTATATTTATGTTTGTATTTTTCAGTGCTCAGCTAGAAAAGCAGTATGGTTTATGCCGTACTTGTAAACTTCATGTACGTAACGTACTGAACGAGGGGAAAAATTTAGCTTTGGGTGCAAAATTTTTAGACTATGTCACCAAACGTGCGGGCTTATTGAAAGAAGGACAATTCACGGAACTTGAAGAGGCTGTTAAACAACGAAAGAAACATAAATTCAAGATTTTAATTGCCACAATGGCACTTTTGAATATATTTTGTCTTCTAGGCAATATGACGACAATAAAACGTGATATACTTACAGAAACATTTGGAGAGCTATTAGGAAGTAGTATCTTCAAAGTATTAACGCATTCGATTGCATTCATTCGTGTACTGTACACATATATGGACACCTTTAGTAAATATGATATTATAGCCAGAATTGGATCTTTCGTGCGCACACTTTTTATGATGTTACTTTACTCAATGGGTTTGAGTATGCCAGATATAGTTCGCCTAGATTTCAATTCTATATATATGGTTATAAGCCCATTTACAATCTTATGCACTGCCCTCTACTATAATTTATTGGATAGTTTGAAATTGACACGTTTTACATTTTTAGTCGCACTCTGGGCTGCATTTGCTATTGGTTTAGTGAGTGATGTGCATATCTCACAAAATATGTTATTCGTAAGTTTTAATTGAAGTTATCAAAACTATAAATAAAATTAATATTTTTTTTTATTTTTAAGTTTTCGGCGTCTGTCTTAACAGTTATTCTTACGTTAACGAAGACGAGCGACTGGTCTAGTGCACAACACGACAGTTCAACAAATAGTTTTCACAAAATTTACTCTGAATATTTAAGTGACGAGGAAACAAAGAGTTTTATAAGCGATTATTACAATAGCAGCATAACATCAGCTCATAGCAATCGATCATATCCTACAACAACCAATTATTCAACTGTAACACCATCCGCTCCATCAATAAACAGTTTTCCACGATCTCAACTTTCTCCTACTTTGAGTTATCGTACCTGCTTTACAAACAAGAAACCAACTTCATGCTCACCTAATTCTTCATTAAACCACAACAATAGCACGCCACATAATTCTACCTTTAGAGGAGAAGGTCTAAAATCAAGTAAAAATATTTTGCGAGAATCTGTACTAAATCTGAATCGTAAAAATAATGAGAATTCTTTATACAAAAACTCTTCGTTTACTACTAATCCCTATGGTGATACTTTTATTATCAAAAACAACGAAAGTAACTATTTAAATTCAACACTGCAACATATAGACGCAGACAATTGTAACAGAGTAGCTCATTCGCCGTTTTCGGCTTCTAACACTGCCTTACATCAATATAATTCTTATGCCGAGCCTCTGTTAAAGAAGAACAACCATAGTTTTTTAAATTCAACTTTACAAAGTATGGACTCTGATGTATTTTCAACAAGAGCCGAATCGCCATTTTCCGTTCCTAACAATACTCTACATCAACAAACACAAGCACACGTTGTTATGCCATCACCTTCAAATGCAAACACATCCTGGTCTTCAGGTGGGTTATTTAATCGATATAAACGTACAGAACAAAGAGCTACAAGTTTATTTCATGAACCACATAATACCATTGATAATAATGATGCAAAGTTTTCACGTTCATCTTCCTTATCATCAGGTTTTGAATCACAAATTGATCGTGATAATTCTGCATGTCCTGACAGTGTTCAAGCACCACATGCAACTTCGCGTTTAGATTATTATAATTCCTTCGAACCAATCAATGGAAATTATCACATTAATACAACTGCCAAAAGGAATTATGAGCAACCGTTATCAATAAATTGCTCTTCGCGGGCACAATCCGTTTGCTCTGAATTATGGAATCTGCCAAGCAATGGTAGAAGCATAAATAGTCAAAATTCTTTCAACTTACGTAAAATTAACGATGTACTGCCAACATATAGACGAGGAGATTTACTTAAGAAATGGAAGGAGAGTCAAATGACTTCTTAACAAATCTTCGTTCAAATCTAAAAGTTAACTATTTTGTTAATTATCGTTAAGCAAGAAATTGTTTTAAATTAATTTTTGTTCTCTATAGTATATATATATATATGTATGAATTAAATATTTATTGATTGAATTATATATAAGACTTAACTACTAGAATAGTTTAGAATTAATTTATTTGAAATTAAAAATGTTTTGAATTGACATAATTTTTTATCATAGGTTTAAGACAAATTATACATATTAAAAGACAAAAACAACCAACTTTAATATACTGCCATTTTTTTTTTTTGTGTGTGTTTCTATATATTAAAATTATAATTATTATATATAAAATACAATTAAATATATAAATAAAGAAGTTTTAAGGGCACGTGAAATTAAATTAATTTTGTTTTTATTTGTATTTATACAGTTAATTCTAATATTTTCTCTTATATACTCTCTCCCCCTTAACTCTAATTACATCCATCAATTCCCCTACCCATGTATTCGTCTTGTAATCCTTACATGTTATCTGCTTTTCAGATTCAGGAACATGAATTAATGATGATTATTTGTGGCTAATACCTTTTCAGTCTCCACTATTAAAATTTCGCAGACTCTATTGGCTCTATAAAAATCTGTTCACTGGACTTTTATGCCAATGACATAACTAAGATGATAGATAAAAACAAGAAATTAATAATGGTCCCGCCCACCATTGAACCTTGACAGACATGACTATTATAGTAATATTCTTTCCTATAAATATATATACATGTATGTTCACTGAACTATTATGCTAATGTGATCGGGGTGTAAGGTAAATAATTGGTTGTCTACCGCTCACAACTTTACCGCTTAAACTAAACTATCAAGCAACAGCTACCAGCATTGGCCAACAGATAATAAGTTGTGCTCCATAATGACACTGCTAGGTAACACGCATCTTTGATGATCCAGTACAAATTCACGAAAATTCAGTGTGAAGTTTTAATGTATCCATCGTTTAATTCAAAGCTTGCACCATCTAAATACTGTTTGTTTTAATCTATGCAAAACTCTCTAAATGGTAATAAGTTAGACGACCAAAGAGTTATTAAAAATCAAATCATTGACCAAGTTTTATACCGATAAACCACAGAAATTATGCACTAATAGAATTTTAAAGCTAACCGAAAAATAGCAAAATATTGGAAATAATAATGGCCAATAACGTTAGTTGAAGTGGAGAGGGGAACGAATCCTCCTCAATTAGCTAAGAAAACTATTTTGAATCCACAATTCCTCGTAATAGTGGGAAGAAGAAGGCAGTTATAGAGGCTAGATTCTGCTAAATGCTAATATTGGAGATTATCGCTGAGTGTGAGTGTGGCCCCCAAAAACCTAAACATAGTCCTAACCAGTACTGAAAGTAAACACAACAGCTGTTTTGGTGTTTTTTCTGAGAGAGTTGCTAGGCATAGGCTGCAGCAGACAGTAAAGGGTAGGCCGAGTCAATATGGTCAATAAAAGCTTTATTAAAATTCATTTATTATTTAACTAATAATTTCATTAATAATTTTGTTTAAAAGTATACCAAAAAATTACAGATACTTTTTATATCAACTAATATATGGGTAGAAAATGTAACAATCAATTATTGAACAAAAAAAAAATTTTTATATTTTAATAACAACTCTAAACAAATTCACCTTTTTTGTTATTAACAAAATAAGCCATGTGCGAGTTCGAGTAAATTGATGGTAAATATTATATTATATCGGTATGGCAGCGAATGTTAGTATTTACCAGAATTTTTAGTAGGGTAAATTACATAAAAATTAGGTAAATTAGGTATTATTATTGTGAAAATTTTATAAGATGTTTAATAAATGAATAAATAAATTTGAAAACTTTTAACCAAAAATAATAAATAAGTGCAATAAATAAATAAATAAATATTTACAAAATTGCAATACAAAAAATCCTTGGGAAATTTCAATTCACTTTACCTCAATTTGCCTGAATTCGCACACGACCATAATAATATTTTGAATAAAACAGTCGACAATTCAGCAATATTATAAATATTATTGTATTGTTGGTAAATGCAACCCTGTGTTTGTTACTTCACTTCTTCATTATTTTTTGTTTTTGTTTTTATATTTACATTCACATTCCACTGCAACAGCGCAGTAATTTTTTTAATTGCCTAATAATATAAAATTATTTTGTTATTTATAGTCGCCTAGATGAGTCGTCAAACGATAGTTTTCTTGAAATCGGAAACGGAGAGCTCCGATATGTATAATGACGTTCTACGAGAACATGGGAAGAACGTTATATTCGTTACTACACTAGTATTTTGTTTTAAAAATCTTGATGATTTACGAGCGAAATTATTGCAGCCGGACAAATATTCCGGTATAATTTTCAACTCGCCACGTAGCGTAGAGGCAGTGGAAAATGCGTTGAATGATATGGAACTTAATCCTGGTTGGAAATTGTTACACAATTATGCTGTCGGGGAATTGACACATAATTTAGCAATGCAGAATTTACAACAACTTTTCACTCACGGCAAACAAAGTGGAAATGCAGCCAGCCTATCACAGTTCATAATTAATAATTTTGATGGCAACAAGGAACGACCATTGCTTATACCTTGTGGAAATTTGCAAACAGATGCCCTGCGCACAAATTTAACTGAGAATGGTTTTGATGTGGAAACTTGTGAAGTGTATGAAACAAAATGTAATCCAGATTTGGCTGAAAATTTGGAAACTGCACTCAAAGACGATACCGTTGATACACTGACCTTCTTCTCACCGTCAGGCTTCAATTGCACCTATGACGTATTCAAAGCAAAAAATCTGTCTTTCGATAAATATAAATTGGTTGCAATTGGACCCAGCACACGTCGTGCAATAGAATCTAAAGGCTGTATTGTGCATCGCACTGCAGAACGTCCAAATGTTGAATACATTGTGAAAGCGTTATTAGAAACAGAAGGAAATACCAAATAAGACTGATGCTGGTTTTAAGTTGAAGCAACATTGTCTAACAATGTATTTAAAAAATATGAAAAATCATAAAAAAAATTTTTCTAAAAGCTTCAAAGGCTATATATTGTTTTGTTATTTAATTATTTTAAAATCAATAAAATGATTTTTTACTTAAGATTTTGTTATATATTTACCGGAAGATATATTGAGAAAAATGTATGCTATTTCTGCACATTTTCTTGACCCACTATACGTACAGTTATCGTTAAAGTTTAAGGTGTTTTATCTTGTCTAAATGCTAATTCAATATTGGCTATTAGCCAATTAAGAGTAATCAACCAAAGCAATTACAGTTTGTCAATATGAGATACAATTAATTAATTCTATGGTTTTATATTCCTATTATTTTTAAAACAAATTATATGTTTTTTAAGAGTAAAGAGAAAATCTTGATTTATAATTGGAACAAAGTGTGGAAGACAACATTTTCTTATTTTTTGATTTCTACTTGCTCACTCCTTTGCTTGGGTTTTTAATAGTTGCATAAATATGAGTTACTTATCCGCAATATTTGCATATATTGGTTAATAATTAATTTCATAATAACAATATTTTGATACTTTCAGTTTTTATGTGCCACATTGATACAATGTTATTCTTCTTGAAGGATGAAATGAACATATATAGCAAGAAGATGAAACAATAGAACTTAATATTCATAAACCATAAACTGTCTCTGTAGAAGACAAAATTTTTTTTCATCTAATCTCTACATTTTCACTCCTATTTTTTGAATTTTCATAGATGCATAAATAGAAATTTATAAATTTTCTGGCAGATGGGAATAAATAAATCCGTAATAAAAATATTTTAATTCTCTTACAATTCTCTCTGCTACAATAATACAATGTTATTCCTCTTGAACAATCAAACGATCATCTATAACAAGATTTTATGTGTATTTCATGACCACAAACCTTAATTAACTTGTTCTTCATCGTTGGAACCATTTATAATAACTAACAAAAAAATTTGAATAAACATTAAATAATAATATTAAGAAATAAAAAGATGAACTTAAATTTCAATGCTTAATAATGGGCTCCTTATATTATCGTTAAATGGCCACAAAATTTTTAGTTCTAATATTTTATAATATTAGATAATTCTATTATATCTAATGTCCCTCAACATTTTCAACAGCCTTCTGCCGTTCTTCGATTAGAATTATTATTATTATTATTGTAGAATAATAGTTCTACAATCTCGAGTTTATTTTCAAAGAACTAACAAAGATTTTCCAGTTTTTCTTTGAGGTCAGTATTAGACCAATAAAAAAGTATTATAGCAACGGGAATATATGATAATCTAATAATGCTTTAAGAAGACAACACGCTTGATCACCTCCTTCACAATAATGTCTTTGCAGTAATAAGCAAATAAAAGCTAGAAGCACCTTTCATATCTAAATTTCTCTAATGGATGTAACTGATCATCTAAGAGTTTATTAGTTGTAGTACCACAGGATTAACGTTTGTACATGCGCAAACTCGAGGTCAGTATACGAGGAACGCAGAAGGGACGACTTCTCCATTAGGTAAAATTGAACCAACCTAACAATTCTATTAACTTGCATAGTTCCCTAATATTACAGGACGACACCAGGTTTTGATCGGTAAGGGGCCCCAAAGTTTTTAGATCTTCCCCTAGAACACTGACACATAAGGTGAGTACAGTTCGCTCCTCATCCACAGAGTGATCCTTTCTATCACATAGTGATCCGCCAACACCGACAGTTTATTGTAATATAATACTGACTCTACCACCATCATGTTTTCGGGCCATATTTTATTCGAAATTTTGTTTCATAAGAATTTTCATATCAATGTCAATCAATTATCCAAAAAAAGATAATTTGTTTAATTGAAAAACAATTTTCAGATGAGGTTTAGATTTAAATACATAAAATTTTTAATGAAAGCGAACAGAAAAATAACGCCGAATACTTTTCGCCCAATCTAATACTTATAATATTACGTGCACTTTCTATTAAAAATAACAAATAGATATCTAATTAAATTCTGTTAAACATTGTAAGAAGACTGTTGACTTACAGGATGGCATAGTTAAAACCTATATTTAAAACCTATATATGCCTATAAAGGTATCGCTTTAACAAAGCTTGCACTGTAACAGGATATTAATTTATAAAATGTTGGAAAAGTACAAATAAGTCATTTTACATTATAAAATCTTAGACTAATTTAAAAATATGTTGCTAATATTTGATATTAGCATATATTACATATTAGCAAACATATTATATTATTATGTTATTAATTTATATTATTATTATGTTATTAATTTAATTATATTATTATATTTTAATTATTTTATTATTATTATTATTATTATATTATTATTATTATATTATTATTATTATTTTCTTATTATTATTATTATTATTATATTATTATTATTATATTATTATTATTATATTCTTATTATTATTATATTCTTATTATTATTATATTATTATTATTATATTATTATAATTATATTATTATTATATTATTATTATTATTGTTATATTATTATTATTATTATATTATTATTATTATCATATTATAACTTTTAATTATTATTATTGGTTAGCTGGCTATTTAAAGTCGTAAACATATTATGGAAAGAATCAAAATTAAATTTCTATTAAAACAATTTATATTATTATCATACGCACTTGTAAATAAATGACTTGTTTCTGTTTTGTAACTATTAAATTAATTTTTATTTATTTAATCTTTAATTTTATAAAAATATACTATGTATACATAAGAAAGTTTCGAATATTTTGCGTTACAAAAAAGAAAAATAATACAATAAAATTAATAATTCAAACCTGCGCTAGTATGCGTTGTTTCATCTTTATACTTTTTTTTCCAATAATACATGTTCTTTATAAATATATATATATTTTTCTTGTTAAATTTAAAATGCTTCAAATTACTATTTTTATTTTATATAATAATAAAATTATATTAATGTAAATGGATTTGTTTTTGTTTTTTTTTATTTTGTGTGTGTTATAGTTATATTTCAATTTTTAACCGTTCTCATTTTATGTAATTTAATTTAAATTTAAAATTGTAAAAACATCAACTATGCCTTAAAATTATATTTAAACTTTCAAAAAAAAAAAAATATAATAGAAATTATATATATTTATATATAAGTTGATTACATAATTAATCATATAATAATAATAATAATAATAGTTAAGACGGAACAATCTTAAATAAAATTTCTCCAGTATTTTTAAAAGGAAAAATGGAAGTAATTTATTAAATATAATTAACTTTTATTTTCGATTAAACAATTTTAAAAATATAAGAAAAATAATATATTAATTTTCAAACTTAAAAATGCAAATGAATGTCGTTATTATTGTTGTTTGTATTAAGCGTTTAGAAATACATATATATGTTAATAAATATATATGTATGTATATATATTTATGTTTTTATATGTTATATACACATATATATAAATATATATATATAAAAATATGTTGTTTTTGTTTTTATTTTGCGACATAAAAGACACTTTCCTGCTGATAATTGCTTAAATTGTTAAGTTTATTAATATTGGTCGATATTTGTTGTTGTATTCTTCGTGGTAGTGTTGTTGTTGTTGTTTTTATTTTTATTGTTATAAATGTTATTTTTAAATCAATGGAATCAGAAGAGTAATTTACATGTTTTCGAATTGATCCACACGACGTTTTGTGTTACCTTTTCTGATTTCACGTAATGTCTTATATTTGTCACGTCCTTGACGTACGTTTTCACGATGAATTTTATCGTTTTGTGTTTCTTTTGTTTCATCACGAGATTGTGCCAAGTCTTGTTTTAAGGCCTATTATTGAAATAATTAATTAATTAGATATTTATCATAAAACAATAATATTTATAAATGGTACTCACCTTCAACTGATCATGTAAACGTTCACTACGTTCAGCCAATGTACGTCTATCCTCAATTGGATCTTTAATATGCTCATCTATATCCAAATCCCGTGAAACATCACCGCTAGCGTCACCATTTGTGAGTTCTTCTTCATTTTCATTTTCATTCTCATCTTCTGCGACATGATGATGTTGTGGTGTTGTTGAAGCAGCCAATAGAGCAGCTGCAGCTTCAGCCTAAAAAAGTAACGTGTTTTGTAGTTAAGTTATTGTAGCACATTATTAAGCTTATATATATGAACTTTAATTAATATCTATTAATTAAATATTTATGTTTCCACTATATAATTATAAATAACTACTAAACTAAATTAGAAAATCTCTCCAATCTCTCAATCACTCTCTAATTTAGTTAACTAATTGATATCTATTAAATAATTTTTTTAATATAGATATCTATGAATGTAAGTTGGGGTTTCGCTCAAATAATTTTTAAATTTTTATTTAATTAATAACATTCAATATTTAAGTAAATATTTTAAATTATATAAATTTATTAAAATATAAATTGTAGTATCTCTTAGCTGAAACATTTTGCTAATTAAAATTCTATTACTAGAGCAAAATAAAATTGTTATATAAATATTTTAGATATTTAAATATTAAATACTTTTTTTTTATCCTATATACAATATATAGCTTATATATACAAAACTAATATATATTTCGCAGGAATGTAGAAGCTCGTTAATAAAATATTAATTATTATATAAATTATTTTTTTTCTATTTATGTGGCTAATATATATTAAACTAATATATACTTATCAGAAATATATAAGTTCATTAAATTAGGAATAATTATATTAATTTATATTATTTAAAAATAATTAATTTTAAATTAAAATATTATATAAATTTTAATGATTAATTAATATAAATGTTTGAATGATAAATTTTTTAATTTAGAACAAATATAATTAATATATTTGTATAATTAATCTTAGGTATCATTTCTAATAATAATAATTAATACTTTTTTTTCTAATAATAAATAAAGATTTCATTTCTAATAATAATAAATAATAACCTCATTTCTAATAATAATAATTAATCGTTTCATTTTTAATCATAATAATTAATAACTTTATTTCTAATAATAATAATTAATAACTTTATTTCTAATAATAATAATTGATCATTTATATTCGAATAATAATACTATACATAATAAACTCACTTGTTTACGTCTGGCTTCTTCGACTTCATCTTGTAAACGTTTAGTTTCTTCATCCTTAGCATTAACTTCATCTTGAATGCGTTGAACTTCCATTTGCTTGGCATGAATTTCTTCCTCCAATTTCGCCTTCTCAACGGCTTCCATATTCTTGGCTTCTTCAAGACGTTGCAACATGGATTGTAATTCTTTTTGACGTAACTCCAATTCATCCTTGGCGGCTTGCAATTGTCTAAGTTGTTCTTCTAGACGGCGTATCATTTCTTGTGCCTCCAAGAGATCCTTTTGAGAACGTTCCATTTCTTCAGCCATTTGCTTAAGGCGATCTTCGTACTCTTGCTGCTTCTTCTCAGCACGTTCACGTGCTGCCAAAGCAAGTTGCAACTTTTCACTGCGTACCAAAAAGAAAACTCAAAATTATTTTCACATTTTCTACTTATTTTTCTTTACAACTTACCGTTCTTGTTGTTTGGCATTTTTTTCCTCTCGAGCCTGTGCTTTCATTTGCTGCACGTCAATTGTATCCGGTTTGCGACGGCGCATGTATAATTCATGATTACCCATACACAAAGCCAAAATACGTTTGTTAATTCTGACGCGACTAGCGAAGAATATAAAATCTGGTGCTTTTTTATCAATCGGTTTAATTATAAACTTCTTATCAGAAAATGATATGTTACGAATTTCTGACCATGGAAAACCAATTTTAGGTGTGAGCTTATCATCTTGCTCGTAAATGTTTAAGCCTAACGCATCAACACCCAACCACAATTCCGTACCTTTCTTGTTACGAATTTCAAAATAATTGACACCGTACATTTCTAAATCTTGTGCTATCTTTAGATACTCCATCATGGCATCTTCACGTAACATGCCACGGTGTTCCTGCCACCAGGTCATAATTGACTGTTCCCATTCATCCTTGGACATCTTGTGCTGATCAATTACACGTTGTGGCAACAAACGATCGTTCGTCAAGAAGCCGGCGGTATGCGTGCCCTTGTTGTGATCACCATGGCGTGCCTGTACAGCGTACGAAGCTAACAGCACAGATGTTTCTGGTGGGCAATAGATTTCATCGGATAATATGGCATTTTTTACTTGTAAATAGAACAAGCGAAGTGTAATATCCTGTATGATCTCTTCGGCTACATCTTCAGGATAGAATTTAGCGCGGAATCTGAATTGAAGAGGATTCTCTTTTTTAACATCTTGGTTTACTACCTATAGTGAAAAAATTATCATATTTATTTATTAGTACAGTGATAAATTTTCTTTATATATTTATTATATTAATATATAAAAATTGTATTTCATTTAAAAAAAAGTTACCCAAGTAGAAAATGGCATCGAACCAGTCTGCGTTTTGTATGGTTTGCATTTTGGAATAGATACGAATATTGAGTTAATTTGTATTAAAATTTTGAGATTTTCTTGAATTCTTGTTAACAAACTACAAAGGAGAAATTCAATAAAAATAATAATTCAAAATTGCTATAATAAAATTAGAACAAAACTAAAAAAAAAAATAAATGATGACTACATTTCAATTCCTAGTTTAAATCTATCTACATTTATTGGATTTAGGGGTCACGTCAACACATTTGAATGAAACGGATGCGTGGCTCACCATATCATCTGCATCATCGTCTTCGTTGCTATCGTCGTTGTGATGTTGTCCATCCGCTGTTTTTTTGTCGACATATTTTTTAACACGTTTCAGATATTTTATGGTCTTTATTGCCGGTGATTCAGGCTGATGTTTCGTTCGAGTATTTTTAGTTGTGCAAAAATATATATAAAGCATTCAGGTTTTATAGTTAAATTTATGCATGTACAAGTAGATGAAATTATGTATAAGTGAATACTTGTGTGACTGATGTGCCAAATTGTAAAAATTGTGTTGGCGAACATATAACCTGCTTTCATTTCAATTTTGGTTAAGTATTTCTTAGTCGGCACGAATGATTGGACAGAAAGAGCAAGAAATGTGCAAAGGATACAGGAGTTTATGGGGTAACCCTCATTTTATATAGGTTAAGAGTAAAGAAAATGATTAAAACTAGTTTTATGGCATTAGATAAAATTTGTATGAATTATTTATTAACTGTTAAAACTATTTCGAATAAATGGTATAAAATAAGCTTTGCATATAAAGTTATCTGTAGCAATGTGTGAAGACGACGCTCATGTGCTATTTGAACAGAAGAAAACGCTTTACCGTTACAAACCAAAAAACGATCTGTATGTGAAAGAGAAGAAAACAAACTACAACTCATTCGGCGTAAAACTTTTTTAAGTTTCTTGGAAAAAGAGCAAAAGTAGAATACAACAACTGGACTTATTAGGTATCTTTATTTTCTTTATTGAGACAAAGATGCAAAATTTCATAAAAATAATATTGCGTAAAATACAGTGTTAGGGGGGCTTTCTCAACAAGTAGTTATTATTATTAATATTATTGTTGTTGTAACCTGCTTGAAGAGTCCCTTTGGAACGTGTCGACAACGCCACTTGGTCGTCGTTGGCGATGACCCGACAGTTCTTGAAACCTTTTTAATGGGTAATAGGTCATTCTATGGATAAGATCTTTATGGATCCAAACTGATGTAATCGGAAGCACTAGACAAAACATAGCCTAGAGACATGTGTGTTTATTTTACCTTAAATGTAACTATCGTAATCATAGAATAAAAATCATAACTTATAGACAGGCAGCTATAAATAAAAACTCTCAATTCTTATAAGATAACATTAATAAACTTGATGGAGTAGTTTTGAATGACTAATATTCTTAACTACAATATGCAGATATAAATCTAATGAGTTCTAGACCTTGCTGGATCTTTCAGCTATAAAAATTGTAAATAATTTGCTAAAAAAATGATAAGCCCTACTGCTTTTAAGCCCGGAACAAGTCTGTGAATGGGGAAAACGGAATTTCTTTTCATACATTAGGAAGGAAGAAAAAAAATGGAGATAACTATACTTAAGTTGCCCAACTCATGCACGGCGGCGAATTAACACTTAGCGAATCCCCTTTCTTGAGGACCTGGACCAGTTACAGGAACTGACACTAAATAGCGTTTTATACTTCGCCAAAGGTTCTAGGTGGTTTTAAACCAACCCTGAGTTTTTCCCATATATACGGTAACACAATGGGCCATTAGGCCTAAGTGGATCCACTAGGGATCGCCGGTATAACCTAACCTATACTTAAGTTATTTTTACAATATCCAGATATGAATCTAATGGCTTCCGAACCATGCGGGAATTTCCAGCAATAAAAGTTACAAATAATTTGACAGAAAAGTGATAGCCCAACTGCTTTCAGTTGGGCTATTCAAACATTTAGAAGCAAGAAGAAAAATAAAGAAAGGTATACTGCTTCAAACATTTAGAAGCAAGAAGAAAAATAAAGAAAGGTATACTAGGATAATTTCGATCACAATAAAAATAGTTTATAGAGGAATGATTTAAGTATTGTATGCAACGAAATAAAAACAAATTAGAAAACATAGCAGAACATTTGTTAGGGCACTGTAGGTTTAACAATCAATCACCATACAAAACTGGAAGCATACTGCATAGAAATTGCAGGTTTTCTTAGAAAGAGAATAAGACCGCAAAGCACATGTTGCTGGATTGCCTGACACTGTTACTTCAACAAGAGAAGTACCGTAGTTACCGTAGGATGAAAAAATAAGACTCAATAAAGTTGGTTCAATATTCTAATTAAATGAAGAAATAGGACTTGTAATGTGAATCCATGAATAGGGAACAATAGATCTCAATATGGTACTGAAAAATCCCTAAACTGAATTCCTAAACTGAATTCCTAAACTGAATTCCTAAACTTAATTGGAAAAACTTATATTTTTTAACGATATTAACTGTTTTGTTAAGACAATTTTCGTTAAGTCTGATTTAAGTAGCTGTTACATATAGTTGTATCGTCAGTTATAAAATTACTGCTATACTCAATCAAAACGTAAATATAGATATCTCTTTATCTATCAGAATCTTATATTTATTAATCCCGAATCTAAAAGAATATATTGAAATGTTTAACAGTATTATTCGGTCAATATTCAGATTACATTAGAAACAAAAAAAAGTATATTAAGACGAAGTAATATATAAAAGGGTACGTTGAAGATGACCTGAGAAAGATTAAAACTAAAACCTATCACATACTTTCGGCTTTTGAGAGACTTAAAGTTAACTTAAAATTTTTATTAAGCTTTAGTTTCTGTAGCAACGTTCTCCGTTTACTCTGATGCAGAAAAAAATATATAAATTAATATAGGAATCAGATATCAGAAATGCGAAAAGATAAAGGGGAAGTCTAACCTTTCTACTTTGGTAGCGTAAGGGCTCAGGATAGTGTTTGCTTTAACACAATTAAACAAATCGTCAATGCAATGACCTGTAATTTAGTTACACGTTTAAAATAGATAGATTAATTTGTGATAAGCAACTGTTTAGATCGCTGCTAAGCCGAGCTTAACTTTTATCAGTTTATCAGTCTATCTTAAATTTTGTTGAGCTTCATATGGGAACTTGTAAAAGGTTCTAAAGGTGTGAAGGACTATAAGTTGCCGTCAATAATCAACCTTATTCTTGTTAATATCATTTACTTTTTTCTAAGGTATATTGTTTTAAGTCCTTGCAATGATATGAAATGTACTGCCATAAATTAAACTTGACTTGCCATATAATTTGACATAAAAATTGTGATTATACCAAGTATCGCTCCCATATGGTACTCAAGAATGTTCCCTGCCTGAATTACAACAAGTACAGAGACATAATCAGTATACCTATTTTTAATTTTGGAGTAATAAGCACTTCGTTTAGAAGAGAAGTTACAATTGTGAATTTTAAACATGAATTTATTAATAAAAAATAGTATTTTTTTTTTAAATATATATATATATATATATATAGTGTCTTGTACTTCATATTCTTATCACTCGATAGAAATTTTGTCAGACAATACGTAAACAATAAATTATCATTAACAAAATCAAGTGATATAATTAATTTTAAATGAATTTTCGAAAAAAAAAAAAAAATATCACATAAATTAATATCTATAAATTCATATAAGATAAAATAAGTCACGCGACTTTACTTACCTTTTTATACAATTTGATCCATGTCGAATCGCCTCTTGAGTCGGTGTATTGCAAACCAAAGAACCAAACCTCACGTAAACCAATTGTTTTGACAACTTGATCGAAGAGTTGCTTACCGGTGGTGGCTTGCTGTATGGCAAACTCCAGCTCGGCATCCATTGTGGTGACGCGTACATTTAACTAGAAGCAAAAATAAAAGGTATTATTATTAATAAAATAAAATTTATTAAATTTCTATAAATAATTATCTTAAATTATTTGATACCATACTAACAACAATTACGCATAACTGAAATAGTTACAGTTCAATTGTGGAATAGGAAATTATGTATCAAATGTTACTGCCAATATAAGATGTATGATAAATATTTCCATTTTAATAATATTTATGTTAAATATAGTATACGAAATCGCCATGGTGCAAAGCTATGTAGTGGGCTGCTAGGGTCGGCATGAAATTATACGTTATGCATGACTGCCGTGGTTAGCGTTGGGACTGACAACAAACATTAGAAAGTGGGACATAGTCACGCTCACCTGCACGTGTGTGATGTCACAAACGCTGTCAGAGACGTTTAGCGACGCATTTGCATGTGGATATGGAAAACAATTTTCCGACAAGTGAAATGACCACCGACCACCGTAGAAAAACAAATAAGTGTATAGATAATATAATAAAAAAAAGTACTAACAGACATTAGGTAGGAATATTGAGCATCGTCCATGTGCAATTTGTCAACACTCTCTCTGTTAGTATACAATTTCTTTCAATTTTAATCTTTTTTGTTGGTATTTTAATTTTATTTGCATAACAGTGAATGACTGACTGCATCCAAATATGAACGCACTGAAACTGGCGACTAAAACTGAATGGCACTGCATGCATGCATTTAGAAGTGGCGCATTTGCGACATGTGACTTAAAATTACTGAAATGTGTGTCACTGGTCTTCTTTATATTGACGCGAATGTTATGTATGGTGACACACAACGGTATACAAATGATTGATTTTTGATATACCATTTTATTTTTCAGATTTACAAGTTAATTTCGTAAAACGTAGTGCACGTTTATTGTATTCTACTCGTATAACAATTGCGATTAAAATAAAATAAATAATTTCGATAGAAGAAAAAAAAAATTAAAAATACTAACAAAGACAATTAACTAGAATTTTAATTTAATCTATATACAGTGTTGTGCATAACAAAAGCAACCAAAATTTGCCCATTCAATAAATAAGTTTTTTGTCTACTTTTTACTTTTCATTCAAAAATCTAAATACACAGTTTTATTTGTTATTGTATTAGCTATTATAAAAAAACAACAAAATCTACAATTCTTCATAACGGGTTAATTAATTCACACAAATAATAAAATATTGCGAAATGCGGCTGTGCAGAACAATAGCAACTTTATTTATTATATTAAATTTTTGTATTATTTTTCTAAATTTTGTATAAAGCCCTTTGCTTTTTATTACTTGGGCACTTATACGGGTCATAGGTGATATTAAATTGTTAATAAAACTATTTGGAATTTTACACCATTCATCTTTCATGACCTCAAACAATTGGAAACTTTTCGACCCCCAAAGCGACGTTTGAGAATACCAAAATGTTCTCAATTCAATTAAAATCAGGTGTTTGGGCTGGCTAATCTAAAATTGGAATTCCATTTTTCAAAATCCATTCTCTTATCAGCTTTAAGGTGTGTTTTGGGTCGTTATCGTACTGATATACCCGTCGGAGTGACATTTTTCATCCGCCATGGGGTACCATATGGCTCTCTAAAATTTTTTTGTACACATGTTGGGCTATTATTTGATGAATTTCATGAAAAGATCTTAGTCTAAATCCTGAAAAGAACGCTCAAATTATTACTGACCCACGCCCATGCTTCACAGTCGCTTGGCAGTTACGCGGATACAAACGATTTTCTTTTTCGCGACGTACTGTGCACATCCCATCAGAATTAAAGATGCTAAATTTTGATTTATTGCTGAAAAAAATTATTTTCCATTTAGTAAAAGTCCAATTTAAGTGATTCCACGCGAAATTTGATCTAAATGAAGTATATTAATATTAATTAAAAAGCAAAACAAAAATCTGCCTCTTTTGCTAATGCTTTTTAGTCAACATTGGTTTTTTGACTGGTCTGTAACTTTTGAAACCGGCTTCGAGAGTAAGCCTGCGTACAGTATTAGAGTCAACACCTTGTTTAAGCTCGGCTACGACCTTTTTCAACGACACGAATGGTTGTTTTTTTTGTAATTCTTATGATGTTTCGATCAATTCTACAAGTAATCTTAAGAGAGCCTTCACCCAAATAAACCGTTTTAACGGTATTTTGTCTAATTATATTTTTTTATAAGCTGCGAAACAATAAACTAATTAATTTTAAATATTTTGGCTATTTCATTTGAGCACTGCCATTTAAATATTTTTCAATTCTTGCTTCTTTAAACTTCAAAGTATACGTGTCACGAGCCATGATAAAAACGTACTTCCATTACCTGATTTAATATTGAACTATTCTGTGTTTATGTTCTAATTTGCTTAAAAACATAAATCACAGCATAAAAATGCAAAAAATCAAAAAAATATCTTGCTAGAATGCACTTTGGTCATAGATCTATCATTGATCTTGTCTCAGTTGCTATTGTTCTGCACAGCCGCATTTCGCAATATTTTATTATTTGTGTGAATTAATTAACCCGTTATGAAGAATTGTAGATTTTGTTGTTTTTTTATAATAGCTAATACAATAACAAATAAAACTGTGTATTTAGATTTTTGAATGAAAAGTAAAAAGTAGACAAAAAACTTATTTATTTGATGGGCAAATTTTGGTTGCTTTTGTTATGCACAGCACTGTATATATATAGTTATTATGAAAATATGGTGGTCTAACCACATATCAAATACAGAACTTTTGCTCCAAACAAATCAGAAAGCTCCTGTGAACGAAATAAAAATTCGGAAATGGAATTGAATAGGACATACTATTCGACGACCAAATAAATACATTCCACGACAAGCTTAAACGTGGAACCTACAAGGTAGAAGACGCCCTGGTGCACCGGCTTTAACTTGGAGAAAGACAATTGAAAGAGAAATGACAGTAGCGCACTATACATAGAACGATATATGCAGAGAAGCACCTAACAGAGTGCGGTTTAAGAGAAGCGTTGCAGCCCTATGCCCCATTAGAGGAAACAGACACTAAACACACTAAGTACAAAGATTAAGAAAATATATATTCAGATTTTACATTATATATTTGGACTTTTTAAATAAGTTTTCTACTTCTCCTTTTCTAAGCATTGATAAACAAAATTAAACAGATGAACAATCCTTTTGTCAGTTTTCAAGATCGACTTGGTAAAAACTGAACAGGAAACGTAGAATTAGTAAAGAGCGGAAGACACCCATTATTTTGAAAATAGAATGATTTAATATAGAAAATATAGTGGTGCAAATGGTACCAAGAACGATTGTTACTATATCTCTGAGACACTTGTACTGCCATTCATCCACTTACGTTGAAGATTCACTATTTACAATAAAAACGAAAAAGCAGGTTTTGCTGACATGGATAAGACTTTGGACTACACAATAATACATTGCAGAAATCTGGTATAATGTATCTGTATTAAAATAAAATGGTTGAAAAGAAATAATGTAAACTAGTTGTGTGCATTGAGTTCAGAAAACAACATTTAATATTAAAACTTCTGAAAATTGGATAATATTTATAAAATATATTTTAAGGTGCATATAAAGAAAAGAGTCAATATAAAATTTAAAAGTAATTTGTTCAGCACATATAACATTTAATATAACATAATAAATATAATATATAGTATAATATATATAGTATATATACTATGAAATATAAATATATAGTTAAACTATAGAATAAAAAGCTTTAAGGTTATTATTACAAAAAAAAACAATATGTTAAAAAAACAGTACATATTTAAAAACATGTTTAAAATTCTTATGTTATGACTAAGAATATATTTTCTTAACTTATGTTAACTATTTATCTTAGTCATTACTTAAATATAAAAAAACAATATTTTTGCTTAAGCAACCATTTCAAGGTGTTCAATCGATTTTTTTTTAAGAGACACTAGGGTAAATATGGAAATAACTATTTGACTACTAATTTTATTTTTAGTTAGATGATTTTATAGTGATAAATTATATAAATCATTTTAATTGTTAAATGATTTTACTTGATCCCAATACTCGTCAGCTGAGTTTAGATAACTTTTAAGTAAACTGATGAAATCAAAAAATCGAAATTAGGTTATTTAAGCAACTCTTACAAAAAATTTAATTTAAATTATATACCCACAGTGACGAATTCAATTCAGATTTATCAACCTCAAATTTTAAAACCATTGAAAATTCAAAAGAAACTTGACTTTCTTGTATAATTTTTTTATAATTTATATGATTTAAGACAGATAAATACAAAAGTGGGCCATGATATTTTCACATAAGTGGTATAATAAAGAAAAACCACAATGCAATGGCTATAAAAATAAGATGCAATTTAAACAGAATGGTAACCACCATTCTAATTATCAATTAGAAATTAGCATATATATTCTATATATGCTAATATTAATTTTAACAAAAATATAAAAAATATATAATAATTAAAGTGTGAATTTATAAAATAAAAGAATTCTATATCAATTTAATGCATTGAAATTACGATATAAAACAAATGCATTAATAGCATAAATACAAATATAATATATATGTAAATAACGCATACATCATATATGTTAAGATTTGTTTATGCATCAAATCAAACATAAATAATAGTATCGATCCCAACACTCAATCCAATTAACGTTTTGAGGTTAATGCAGTCAGTCATACCCAGCCTGTGTGCGCATGGAATTGAGTGCATGCGAGTCTAAGCTACATGATGAACACCTTTCATTGTCTAACTTTTTTCTCGCATGCTACAAAAATTGGTCAAAATAACAAATTGCAAAATATAGTACAGTTTGTGTTTTCAAATCAAAAATTATTTGGATTAGTATTTAAATAGATATTTTAAATATTTATATATTTTAATATAACTAAATTATATTTAAAAAAAATTATATATTAAATATATATTTTTAATTAATAATAATTTTTTTTCAATTAAAAAAAGAATTAAAATTGTAATTTATTATTAAAATTATTAAATATGATATAAATAATAAAAGCATTTTAAAAGTCTATTCTAATTATTAAATAAATAAATTAACATTTTTGAAATATTTATTTACATATATGTTTATTGTCACAGTAATGACTATTGAATTTAATTTAATTCTAATTAAATTGAATCATTATTAGCACACTTTGTTTAAACAGACTCTCTAAGTGTTAACATTTCAAAATAATTAATAATTTTCAAAATAAAAAATCACCCTAAATATTATATTAAAAAATCAATCACAAAATATATCACAAAACCGTTTTTCTATACATATATAAAAAAATCGTGATAGATTAGGCCTTATAGGTAGTTTTGATATATGGTACTTAAACTATTTATTAATACAATGAATTACAGTTTCCATTAAGACTTCTATCCCTAGTTTTCAGCTTTAAGGACCATTTTAATTTTTCATTAAATTAATTTTGTTAATTTTTTTCTCAGTTATATCCTAGAAGGATAAATAGACTTTGAGCCGGCAATATTCTTAAAATATGAACAGTAAATCGGATATGAGCAAGACAGTAACATAAGAGATAATGTACGCTTGTTTCTTCATTTTCAATCTTAAAACTTCGACGTAGAATTGTGCGTGATATATTTAGACTTTTGAAATGGGTTTTTATTAAACAATGTTCCATTATTACATCCTCATAATTCTCTCTATAATTAGTTATTCTACTAAAGCAGTATTTGTTTTTAGCAAAATCACTGTTTTTTGACACCAGTATAGAATACAAAGACAAGTGATAACTTGAAAACAATTCGATTTAATTTTTTTTGATAATAATTACATATATTAATTTAATTTCCTTTGATAATTAAGCATATAGTGTGGGAAAAATACTGAAGAACATAATTAGGGACTAAGGCAGTGTTTAGAAAAGCTATTTTAATATATTTCTTACTAGATTTTATTATTAATATTATTATTATATTACTATAATTACTATAATTATTATTTTGTATTGTATTATTATATTTATTTTATTATTACTGAAATGGACAATGATATGACGGCGTATATTACTGGACATACCTGGAATCCCAATCATACCTATAAGTATTTTTATTGTTGACCTGAAGTTCAGATTGTCTTAAGCGTTGAGCGCAACCATTTATTATGTTAATTTAATAAGTTAATAGCAGTTTGGATTGAGTGCAATCGCTTATCTTAATTTAATTTACAATTTTCAGTACTAAAACCTAGTAAATGTATTTGGTAAAAGTATTTGGTATAACATGTAAGTTCTACTTTAAATCACTTCCAATATATAGATCATCTAAGTAGGCATATTATATATTGAATAAGCAATTCTACTACTAAAAACATACCGTTTTTTGCTTCAAACTTCCATTATAGCGTGACAATTGCACGCGGTTGTCTGAAACAACCATGTTTATAATTTTTGGTTTAATAACGTCAATATTTTTAAAAACACCTCAATAGAAAAACGTTTATTATATATTATTATTATTATAAGTTTAATGTATTTTACACTATAATTACTGTATAATTTTAACCTATTCTTTTCTAAGCTAACGTTCACACTTAGTTGACAGTTCGCGCAAAACTAAAATTTAAAAAACCCTGATTTCGAACTTGGGTGACTTTGTCACAGAGAGGGTTGAAACTAATTAAACAATTCTAAATGTAGCGCCTGTGCATTTAAACAAAGAAACAGAATAGAATTTTCCATTATTTTCTAGCACATGTTAGAAAGATCGGGCAAACTGAAAACACCACCACCTACGGTTAGAATTAAAAACAACAAAAAAAAAAAGAAGGAAAACTATGTTAAATATGCATAACTTTGCATGTAAATTTGTTTATATTAACAATTAAAAATTTCAAAATTCATTCAAAACAAAATTCGCTAAATTTTTTTGGTGTTTATATTCTGTTTACTACAATAACAAATATTTGAAAAGTTTATCTTTATGGCACAGTGGGCCGGGGACAAACATCTCCCACCTCATCTGACTAATTAACGCATAATTACGCATTTTAAGGTTACACATTTCTTGTGAATATGTGACTATATTTTATGTTTACTACTACTCTTTTTAACGGGGTTTCGTATTGTTTTGTTGGATATTTTGTTGTTATTGTAGCGAAAAATTTTGAGGCGTTACATACCAAGCCCAACTGTATTGAGGTACTTGTCACAAATCTTTATTCCGTTTTATCTGTGATTCATTTTTTTAACGTTTTAAATTTTTAATTTTTTTTCATTTAATTACACTTGCTGATTTTAATAGTCAAAAGGCAGTGATTTTCATAGCAATTTTAAAAATATTTATAATTTCTACTTATATATTTATTTAAAAATTTTAATTATTTAATAAACTTTAGATTAGGTTAAATGATTTTGTTGGGATTATAAAGAGCGATATTAATAGAAAATTAAAATAAATTTAGAATTATTTTATAAAAAAAATATATAAAAAAATATATATAAAAAATAAAAAAAATATATATAAAAAAAATATATAAAAAAATATATAAAAAAAATAAAAAAAATATATAAAAAAAAATATAAAAAAAATAAAAAAAATATAAAAAAATAAAATAAATATAAAAAAATAAAAAAAATATAAAAAAAAAAAATATAAAAAAAATATAAAAAAATAAAAAAAATATAAAAATTAAAAAAAAAATATAAAAGTTTAAAAAAAAATATAAAAATTTAAAAAAAAGTAAAATTAAAAAAATCAAAATTTATTTAGAATTTAATTTTTTTAGGATTTTATTTATTTAGGATTTTATTTATTTAGGATTTTATTTATTTAGGATTTTATTTATTTAGGATTTTATTTATTTAGGATTTGCTTAATTATTTAAATATTTAAAATATTTTATTAAATAATTTAAATCAATCGTTAACTGAAAAGAAAATTATAATAAAAATACGGATATTTACTAAGAATACTGGCAATACTCGAAACAGCGTTGTATGGTCAGCCAAATTTCAATAAATTTATCAAATTTTTGTTATTCTTTCTTCATTACTGTTTGAACCCCTCTATAATAAAAATATTTTAAAAAATATCTACATAAATGTAGAAAATCTTAATTATTAAACTTAATTATTCTTTATTAGAAACTTTATTACTAATAAAAAAATTAACTCAATCATTAATAAATTCCTCGCAAAATATAAAAAAGTGAGTTATTTTGTGTTGTCCAGTATAAAATCAATTAAAACAATAGCTTTTCTCAACACATCGTATCACATATACTTGACTTGTGTGTTTACAGGCATATGACAATTAATAATTAACAGACCTCTTATGTAGTATTCAGTTGAGTAATAACTAATTCCTATGAAATTTTACGTTCCATTGATAATTTTTACCTTTTTAACAAATAAATGTTAATAGCTTCTCTCTTCCCTATTTGGCTGTATGTGTTTTAAAGTTTTAAACACAAGATAGCAAGTATTTTTAGAGTTTAGAATCTATAACATCACTTAATTTTAAACCAGTTTGTGTAAAATTTTACATGCCATTAATAATTTTTTTCAATTTTAATCATATAACAATATAGAATATATTTTGCTATTATAATCTGCATATAAAATGTGTTTTCATAAAGAATATAAGTTGAAGAACCCATTCAATTGATTTTTTGAAATATTTTTCTTTAATTATTTATTCTTTTTACCCTATATAAGTCTTTATAATATAATATATTATATGTGTATTTTCTGTATTTTCTATATTTATATTTATAATTTAAATTTTTAATTCAATTGAGGTGAAAATCTAAAGAAAACTAAATAAGTTTGTACTCAACGATATATTATTTGAATATATAGAAAACATCACCAACATATTTATTCTTTGTCAAGCTCCGATACAATCTTCTTCATTGGCATTTAGTAAAATGTAATTTTAATAAATCATATTAAATAAAATTGTTAATTATTTTTAATAAAATACCTTTAAAAAAACATTACTGATAGATATTTTAATATGTGATTTAATTGGAACATATATAATATGCAAAAGTTTTTAAAAATTTAATTTTGCGAATTTATAAACACTGCAGTGCAATTGTTCTTTTATGTATACATAATATTTAAGCATTTTTAATATAAAGAAATAATTTATAATTCTCATTTTGTTTGCTCATTTATTTTTAACAACTTTGTTAATTACAATTCTTAAACACTATGACTAATTTTTGTATTAAGAATCAGACTAAAAACCTTTCTCTTCAAGTTTCAATTATTTTAATATACGCATTGACTAAACATTAAACATCAAAGTTGATTTTTACTATATAAATTTAATATATAAATTTATAAATTTCTATATAAATATAATTATTTTCATTTATATAGCCTGCATTTACGATAAAAAAACAAAAGTAATAACTAAAACCTTAATATAAAGAAAATTGATCACAATCCTCTTATTGGTTTTTTTTTTGTATTATTTAAATTGTGTAAAGTTCGTTATAATTCTCAAAGACTACCCTTGTTTTTGGTATTAAGTATCAAAATTAAAACTTAGTTATTCCAATGATTTTAATATATGTATTGACTGAACCTTAAAAATCTGTGTTAATGAACTGAGAATGGTAAGAAAAAAAAATTAATAAATATTTTTGCTTTATTATTTATAAAGTTTGCATTTATAATGAAGAAAAATAACTCATGTATTGTTATAAAAAGTGTTAAAATTCTATTTTTATATAAAAGTTCTAGAAAACAAAAAAAAATATTCACGATAGATGTCTAGCTCTATTAATAATGTTTAAAATGTTGAACGACGAGAGAAACAAACAAATAATTCGAAAAGTTAAGACATAAATTAATATATCGTATATATATAGTGTGGTCTAAATGTAAGTGGACTTATCGTTGTGATATATCAAATTTATATATATAATTGTTGGGAAAAATAAAGATATAACACTTTTAAGGTATAACTACTATTTCATAATTCAACTTTATCATTTTTGAATGGACTTTCAATTATGGTTAAACATCTTAATTTTTTATCAAATTTTTTTATTATGTTACTTTTAAAAACTTCCGCTTTTAAAACGTTGCAAAATTGAAAGGTTTACTGTGCCGACCTACTCAGAATTACAGCATAACTAATTAATGGTTAATTTATCTAATTCATATTCATGTCATTTTAATTAACTATGAATTATTTGTATGAAACTTTATTCTAACGAATTACATTGTAAGATATTATGATGTGGGTATGTGGGTATGTTATTCAATAGTGTAGTTTCTATTAGAAGTATGCATATCTATAATATAGTACATAATCAGTAAATGTCGTACATTTTGTTCATTAGAGTTTATAGCTATGTAATAATATAACTACACAATGTGAAGCTTGTAAATAGTTCAGATATTAAGTGCCTTTAAAAATAATTAATGTTAACTTGCATTATATTAAGGAAAAAATATTACTTTATTATTTTTATATTGATTCATCAACGCTATATCCTCGCATATTAAAAAACTACAAGTTACAAACTTTAAGAGCTTCACTCTAAAGCCTTACATTATAATAGACATAGAGAGAATTATTTACAATTTTTACAAACAGACGTCGAATTTCTGAATAACATAATTGTTAGTCAGATTAAGTTGTATATAACTTAACTTTTATTAAGTTTTTTTATATTTTTTTATTAGATTGTAAGAATCGGTTAAGTTAATCTAGCTGAGTGTAAGGCACGCATAAGACCCATATTGCTCCCTACCGATACCAAATACATTTAAATCTGTGTATTTATATATTGTAATAGGCATTTTTTGGTAAGTTCTTGAAACTCTGTTACTAAGACAGAACCACTAGGTATTTTTTAAAGATTTCTTAATAGCATGTTTTTATTCCTGAACTTAATGAAATTTAAACCCAAACTCTGTGTACCGTAGGTTATGGGAATAATGTTCTCAGGAAAGTGGTTTTTAAGTATTATTTTAACTTTATTAAATAATATGTTAAATATTTGTAACGAAAAGAATAAACAGATTAATATTGATATAATTTTAGTTAATTCTACTAAGCTGTTATGTCAAAATTAAGCTAAAACGAAAATTTAATTAATAATAAAAACTAACAAAAATGTAATAACAATTTTTTTTGAATTTTCTAACACAAACACATGAATAAAATACACATTATATATATATATATATATTATAATAATAATATCATACAGATGTTCCAGTGTTTTTACGTGATTTCCTGCCATCAACATCACGGTGCTCTTAACACACGTATTAATTTAAGCGTCAATCAACGCCCCATTGGAATAGCCTGCTCTATTCCGCCGGTACCAATGAAGAAATTCATGCAAGTTATAACTTCCACCTTGGTAAGATGCGAGGCCTACCTACTGACCTCTGCTACAATTTGGGCTGCAGCACCCGGTTTGAAACGCACACCATGGCGAATGAATGACAAGCAAAACATTTTTCCCGCGTAAGTTTGGGTATTAACCACAACCACTTCGAAGCCAACACCAATGATCAGTACAGCCGAAGCTGTCGGGCCACTGACCCCCGAAGTACCAGATAGTATCATCTCTGGTCAGATGTCGCAAGTTGTCGCCCACAACTCACTACCATTTGCACTTCTTGCATAAGTGCCAGACTGGCACTGGGGGATATTAGTCGCCTCTTACGACAGGCCATCCTAACCGCGGGAGTGTTCTTTTTCCCTCTCCGCAGGGAAAATAATATCGTAAGTAGGTGCTCACAATTTTTAAGGTTCAGTTTGAAATCATTACTTTGACTTTAGTTCTCAGAACACTTGTTATTGAATTTTTTTTCGCCATGCTATATGCATACATAGCTATATAAATAAATGGAAAATATACCATCCATAAGAATACCATCTATTCAATTTTAAAAAATTTGTAACCACGAAGTTCAAACAGCACATTAATACATTCAAAAATTCTTATTACAATAATTATTTTATTATAATATCTCTATACTTTATGGGTTCAATAATAAATCAAGTCTAAACGTACACGATTGTTCAACTTGGTGAATATAAAACCCTCACTAAACTTTTCTCAAAACTCTCCATTAAATTCCTACAAAATTGGAAACATGGTCAAGAACTCTGTGACGTCTTATAACTTTCTCTTCACTTATAATTTCCATTTCTAAAGGATCAAAGGACCATTCCCAAAAGTGTTCTTCTCTTCTTTCTGTGACTGCAGTTTAATGCCATGAAGAAAAATCATATTTGTTATAAAAATATATCTATGACGTACTTTTTTGATCAAATAAATTCTTTTCAATTTTAAAAACTATAATGCTACCAATTGCGTATAAAACATGACGAACAAAATCAAATATTCTCTAAGATAAAACTTTTTAATTTATAACTTGTAAAATACAAAAATCTTAATTATACAAATGACGTCAATATCATGACGTAAACTAAGAGAATTAACCTCTCCTTGACAATTAGCGATTAAAAATTTTTATTTTATTTAAAGATAAAATCTACACTCATAAATGTTTGTTATCAGTTAATGCAAGTACATAGTATATATAGATTCCAATTCAATACTAAAATTTTAGCGAAGTTAGACAATAGTACTTAGAACTCAGTACTTAATAAGAAAAATGTTTATTTAAGCATGAAATGTGTTTCTCTATTAATAATTTCATCAAGAAATCAAAAATAAAAACCCCAATGCAGTTAAAATTGTATTCGTGATTGGCATTTAAAATGATTTATCACTGGACGAGTCAATCAAGTGACAATCGTTTAGAAACGCTTGCGTATCCAAGTTTTATACTGTGGGCGGCATTTCGTTGGCATTTTAATGACACGATATCATCTAAAACGTATCTTCATAGCCACGTACATGATTTTTTAAGTACAACTATTGCAACGTCGGTTGTTATACAATTGTTAATGGCACCAATTTAATTTATTTGTAATAAATAACAAATTTTATGTGTACTTACCGATTTGGGCGACATTTTGATTGATTTTTTTCTTGCTCTGCTTTAATTAAATCCAATTATGGGTCAACGGTGTAAAGTGAAAAAAAATCTGTAAAGAAAACAAAATAAATATAAATTTAATTAAAATTCAAACAAAATTAAAGGTTTTAATGTTATTTTAACATGATTAAAATGAGTCACCGTCCTCCACCAGTCTAAAATATTGATGCAAAGTTTACAGTAAAACACATTTTGTGTATAAAATGATTAATTTAAATATATTGTATATATAGGCACTTAAATTATATACAACAATAAATAATAAAGCTGAATAAACAATTTGTAATTTGTAATTGTTTATATAAAATATTTAAAAGTAAGACAAACATCATAAACAGGTTTCTGATGAATCAGTACTGCTGTTTTTAATTTTATTTGCTGAGATAATCGAATTGTTCAAAGTTGAGCTTTATGTGAAGTTTCGAAAAGAAAACGTTTTAATCAATAACAAAAATTCATAATTATAATAACATATATAATGAATTTAACAGTTTCAAATAAAACACTAACAATTGAATTAAAATACTACTACTACTATGGCCATCAACTATATTAATATTAAACCTAAACAGTTGATTATCACACAAACAACTTCTTTGCAAAAACTTATAATAGCTTAAGATTTGATATATTGTCGCAAAAAATATATAAATATGAAATAAATCCAGGACAGTTAACCGTTTTAAGTTGATGATTTTCTAATATCAGAAATAAATAGATATTCCTGGTACAATATTCTACTCATAATACAATATTCTCTGAGATTAAGCCTGGAGAGTCACCAGAAGTGTGTTTGTTTAATAGTCTCAATTGCTTTCCAGTCAACTATAACAACATGTCAACTTATAAAAGCATTTCACTTACACATCACATCAATAACAAAATACTTAAAGCAACTTATGATTATGATAATGATTCAATGTTTTTCGTAAAAGGTTCATCATTTAATATGCGTATTAAATGATCTATAGCACATGCAAAACGTTATCTGATAATTCTGCTATAATCATGGTACGAATGTGTTTTTGTCACTTTTTGAAATAAACATTCTAGTCACTAAAGAAATACAAAAACGCAAACTACTTCACGATATGTATATAATTTCTTTTATTTCATTACACAACAAACTCCAACTATAATGTTATAAATATTCTTGGATTTAGTTTGATTGGAATAAAAATGAACCGTAGCTTCATTTCTTAAAGGAATTAATTCTGACATTGAGAATATTTTAAATAATTTAATAATTATTTCATTGAATGTTCAATTTTTCATTATAATTAAATTATAGAAAAAAAATTACTAACATATGTAGACCAGAAATATTAGCACAAAAGATCAATCATGGTCGCAGTGCTCTGCTCAAATGGGAGCTAACACTCCGTTCTTTCTCTATTCTATTATAGACCAGAAATGTACTTCAACAGAATGGTCTTTCAGATAGTTACATCATTTTGGAAATAGATGATATTTTATACAATATTAACGGACCTATTCTGTGCACTTTATAAACTTGTCAAACATTGACACTTGTCAAAATTGACTACTGTAAAGGTTTTGGTATTCTGTGACATAAATAAAAAGCTCTTTTCCTGGTTAGTTGTCAATACTACAAATGCTGTTGACAACTTTAAAAATATGCTCTTTTTAAGCATTTTTTATTTTTTGCATGCATGACAAATATTCTTTACTAAAATATATGCTTTTTACAAGCATATTTTTTATTGTTATTTGAATACATGGAAAATACCTTTGGTAACTTAAAATATGTGCTCTTTACAAGCATTTTTTACGAACAGTTAAGAACAATTACGAACAGTTTTCTATACAAAACACTTTACACCATAGTGTGGTGAGAAGCACTAGGTACTTGAGGTTTGAAATTTGTCAAGATGTGTCCAGAATACCAAAAAGCTTTCTGCTCTATAAAACTCAAAAATTTTATTAAAGAATTTGACAAATCTGTCAAGTGCACAGAATAGGTCCGTAAGAATAATAATAATAATAGATATGCATAAATCCATTTCTAAAATTCCTTAATATTGGGTTATCGATGGTTTTTTTCAGGTTTGTTTTTTGCTCCAGTCCACCTTGACTAAGTGAGGGGGATTGTAATTAAAAAAATTACAACATATACAAAAATCCATTTATTCCTAACTGCCAAGCCAGCATAAACAATCACCAAACGATAATACTCGCCAAAGAATGATAACTTACTATCTATTATTATATGGATAAAATTAATGCTAAAACATAGAATATAAAATCATACTTCGACATCAATTAGATTTTGACTGGGACTAGAATATCTCCCATCACTGACACTATGCTAATATTTGTTCACAGCACCACTCGTTAGCTTAATCACATCTTATAATTCCATATTCAATGAATCAAGTTACTCATCTTGTTAACAATTGTTCGTCGCAAACCATGTATATATGTAAGTATGTATATAAATATATATTTATTTAATTATTCATTTATTCATTTATATACATATATTAAAGTAAGTACTCAAACAAGTAATGAGAGTTCAAATTTGCATATGTATGTACCCATATCCATTATAATATCTAAGCTCTTTTGTACATCGCAGTTTTGCTCTTTGAGCCAATCTTCATCTGAAGTGCAATAATTAAAAAACAAATAAATAAAAGAATTCATTATGAAGTAGATAATAAAAACTCTGGAACTATTTTTGTTTAGGCGGCATGGCACTGGCATTATATGCAGGCGTATATGATGATTAATTTAAACAAATTGTAGTTAAGTCAAGAAAAGAGCAAATATTTAATAAAAGAATTATTGTAGATATAAATAGTATTTTGTAAAAAAATTAAAAAAAAAAATTGTTAACATATTTTTACTAAGAAAAAATGTTGTTTAGGCTCATTTTATCTTTTTTTTTATTTTTATTTTGTGAGGAAGTAAAATGCAAAAAAAAATTATACTGTCAATGTCAGCTCTTAATAGTGAAAATGAGAGCTCAGTTTGAGGTATTGGCCAAAAGTCAATGAATTCATTAAAATTAATATTAACTAAAAAGAAAAAAAATTTAGTTAATAGTGCAAAAACATAATAACAAAATTAAATGAATACAAAAAAAGTTAATGACTTTCATATGACAAAAAAATAAATAAATACACAAAAAAAAAAAAATTAACAAAAGCACATAAAACTTGTATGTGAGATTAAAACCAGTGGCGGAAAATCTACAAATTTTGTACGAACAAATGTATTTCATCGCTACAAGCAAACAAACTTTAAAAAGAGAAAAATTAAAATTGTAAAATAAAATAAAATAAAATAAAATTAAATGGTTTTAGCCTTTCTGTGACTTTTGTTTTGTTGTTGTGCTGATTTTTTTGTTTTTTTTTTTCTGTAGTTGCGTTTGTTATTATTGTATAATATATATTTAGAAATAATTTACAAAGTCAAAAGGAAGGCAAAAAAAAAAAAAAATCAAAAATATCTTTTATATTTCTACTGCCCACCGTAAATAAATTTTGCCTTGAACTTGATTTTTATAAATGAGGGCTGCTGCTACGTCGCTGCATTTTATTTTTGTTTAGAGTTTGGCATCATATTTTTTTAAGAAATTCGTACATAAATAAAATTTAACATAAATGCAATCCATATACAACTGTATAACAATAAAGACTGAAGACAATAATAAAAGATAAAATATACAATATGAAAAGGAAAAAAATTTTTAAAATTAAAAAAAAAAGCTTAACAAAAGATTGAGTTAAAAATGGTGTGAAATTTTTGTATCTGTTGGTTGGCATTCGTGCCTGAGGCTATTTAGTCAATTACATTTGAATTTTTTATTTTGCCTTCAATAAAGACATGGATTCTTTGGTATGTATAGCAGCATTATTAGCATCAAAAGCTATACAATTAATAGCAATAAATAAATAAACAAAAAAAAAATTCAACAAAATCCACAGTTATTTTTTGAGTATGTATTAAAAAATCATGAACTAATTTAAAAAGAAAAAGAATTTCAGAAATTTTTTGGGAACGAAATTATAGAGAAGAAAATAACCAGTTCCAATATTTTTAAAAACAAAACAGTTAAAATATTTCAAGAACTTTTGTTTAACAATAAATATTTATTAGGCTTATTACTGTTGTTCTATAATTAAACCAGAATGGTAAGTAGATAGGTGAATACATGTGGTCATCGGATTCCATTATATATGGAAATCAAAACACAGGCTAAATAGACATATTCTGATAGAGCATGATATCTTAGGAAACCAAATCAAAGTTATCGATTCTCTCTGAATTAATTTATCGATATTTTAAGATCTAACAAATTTATTCACAGAAATACGGGCAACTTGTGAGATCTCTTTCAGCGGATAGTGCTATTCATATTATTTGAATATTTTAAAAACCGAAGTTCAACGAATATTCGATTAATCGGATTTCAATGATTACACATGTTTGGTACTTTAGTGTTTGTTTTCGTTCACTGATATGTTGTAATAGTCATTGGATGTTATACCCTTTTTTGAGAAGTAGTGCTATTCATATTATTTGAATATTTTAAAAACCGAAGTTCTACGAATATTCGATTAATCGGATTTCAATGATTACACATGTTTGGTACTTTAGTGTTTGTTTTCGTTCACTGATATGTTGTAATAGTCATTGGACTAGCCTTTTTTGAGAAGTAGCATGTATAAAGTGTATAAGAGAGTATCGGTGAAGGATTGAAATATGATCTTTTCGCTTGAGGAGTCTCATACTAAAATATTAAAATATATAAATTCTTAAATCAAATAAATAATTTATTTAATTACTTTGAGTTCACTTTTTATGGATGTGTTTATGATTTGAAGGCTCTTTGGAATTTTTTAAATAAAGAAATATTCTTTAGTTCTAATTATTAATTCATTTTCTGTAATTAAACAGTAAACTGATAATTAGTTGGAATTTAATTTAATAATCATTTTTATATAAAAAGCAATTTTGATTGGAGAACTCAATAGCAGTCTGTATAGAAAGTTTCAATGTGTTAGATCAAAAATATATGGAAAAGTGCAACAAAAGGCAAAATTTATTAATCAATACGAAAATATAAATACATATAAATATCTATTTTTTAAATATACTTTTAAAGATTTTCAACTAAATTATACAATTTTCATATACTCTTTAAGATATGCAACTAAGTACTATTAAACAAAGAAATACACAATATCAGCATTAAAGAGAATGCAAAGTATACGTAGAATTAAGCATTTGTATTCTTAATCAGTTTAATCTTAAAGATAAGAAGATATTTATCTAAATATGATACGATCGTTCACAAAACATCTTAATATTTTTTACTTAGCTAAAAAGTTTTTTATTTTAAATGGATATATTATTTTTTTGAAATAATTATTATTCTTATGAAAAGATTTCTTATCTTGAATGAATTTCTTTTTTTTTTTGGAATTTATAACAATATTGAATTCACATTGCAAATTAGTTGATTTACTGGATATACAGATATATGTTACAATATATTATATATATTAATTATATATTATATATATATTAGTTATAAAAATGCTAAATATCTTTAGATTGATAATTGGAGATATTATACAAAACTTTTTTTCTTGGAAGAACTATTTCAATCAATTAGAATTTTAAAGCGATCTATTTAAACTGAAGCAAAACAAAAATTTATCAATTATATCTTATGGTGGACGGAATTACTGAGAAAAAGTTAATTCAATCAAAACCGGGTAAATAATATAAAAATGTCAATACCTTAAATTTATATCTAGACATATTATGGTAAGATTAAACGATGTTTAAATGTATCTTTTAATTGCTTATAGACGACTAAACCAAATGAAAAAATGCTTTAAAAAATGTATTAATATTTCAAAATATAATAATTTATATTAAATAATTAATTTTTACATTGAATAATATAAATATAACTACTTAATACTGACAAAATATATCCTTTACTGAAAACAAAATTTAATTTTAATTTAAATAATAGATAGCATTAGATATATTAATCCAAAAAAAAAAAACATTTAAATTTGTGAAAAGTTTATCTATGGCAGTGTTTCTAGCTCAAATGTATTGTGAGCTGGAAAAGTTTAATTAATGTAATGCAAAGGCAAATGAAAATTTCAATAAATTAACTAAAATTTTTGTTGTTGTCTTTTTATTTCTATTCGAACCCTTCTAACTTTAAAAATAGTTTCTTTTCGTCATAAGATGGTTACAACAATAATAACTTATTCACGTTTATCAAGGATATACCATATATATGCAGTGTTTCTCTATCCAAAACTTATTGTGAGCTGGAAAAGTATGTATGTAAGTGTTAGACAAGGGCACTAGTATCTTCGCAAGAAATAAAACACTAAAATACAATATTTTATGCACTAGTATTGGTCCACGGACCGGTTGTTGAGAAACCCTGTTATAGAGCATGAGCATACTAATATGGTATGTTCTATATTATGAAATATAAATTAATTGTACATTAATGACCGAAAAGCTTTCGGAAATTCTCATTTAAAATTCGCGCGCTGTATATTTTCCGATATTTTAAGTTTATGTAGTTTGGCAGCACTGTCCTTAATTACTATGCCAAAAATGAGCGCGATCTGTCAGACAGTTCGTTTACGGCAGCTGTTGAAACCAGTTCACCTCAGTAGGGCGTTGCGAAAAAAACAATGGAAAAAAATATTGAACAAAGAGTTTGCATCAAATTTTGTGTTTCGAACGAAATTTCGTGTGCAGAATCGTTGCGAATGCTACAAAAGGCTTATGGGGAATCAGTTTTATCGAAAACTCAAGTTTATGAGTGGTACAAAGCCTTCCAGGACGGTCGTACGACCGTCGAAGACATTTCGCAACGCACTACTGAGGTGAACTGGTTTCAACAGCTGCCGTAAACGAACTGTCTGACAGATCGAGCTCATTTTTGGCATAGTAATTAAGGACAGTGCTGCCAAACTACATAAACTTAAAATATCGAAAAATATACAGCGCGCGAATTTTAAATGAGAATTTCCGAAAACTTTTCAGTCTTAATGTATAATGGCGTGGAGACAGAATCCATGAGAGACAAAAATGAAATGTTTTATAAAACTAATAACTATGAAGACAAAATGAATCTTTTTCGATATAAGATATAAATTCTATCAACTTATGCACAAAATCTCAAGTTCATTGCTGCATTTAAACAAAAACAAAAATTAAAAATTCTCATAAACAAATCTTGAACTTCCGTTCAAAAAAAAACTTATTTCCGATTAAACTTAGAAATATAAGATTTTTTTTGAACTTCAATTAATAAAACGAATAAAAATAACTCAAAATGTAAAAGTCAAAAAAAAAAATAATACTAATAGTGATTATACTCGTAATATAGAAATTAACGGAAATGACGCATTCTCCAAGTAGCTCAGATGGGCGCGAAAACATGTGGAATAAAAAATGAATAAATTAAATAAAAACTTTGCCAAATAAAACAAAAATACACATTTCGTTCCTTTCGAGTACAGTGAAATTAATTGCATATACGACGCTTAAGCTACACCAGACCAAACAGATATAATTTGGCTGAGATAAATTATGTGGAACTAAAGAAATTGTGTCAAGTGCATTTTACAGTTGTTGAGGTGGCAGGATAAATTAATTGTGAGCAGATCAGCAGATATATTTCAGACTGCCAACAGACGTACACAGAAAGATGAGATATTGTTGGACTGTATGTAAAATAGAGAGAGAGGAAGAAAAAAATTATATTTATTTAAAAAAAAAATACACAACGTGAAGTGCACCCAAGTGGAAAAATAATACATATTGAGGTTTAATTTAACTAAAATGCAAATAGGCCAACAATACAGCGCTCAACAATGAATGAATGAATGAATGAAAGACTGACTAAATCAATGAATAAAGGCAAATTTAAATAAATGAATTAAAAACTGCAAAAAAAAGGCATTAAATCTTTTATTAACTAAAAAAATAAGTAAGTTATGCGTTTAATTAAACAAAAATAACACAGAAATAATTTATTTTTGAAAATGAAGTGTTTTAAGAACCTAAGCACGTAAATATGTCAAGTTCAGAGAGTATGTCTCGACTCGTCCGTCCGCAAAGTACAGTTCAACGTGTATAATAAAAAAATAATACAAACGATCTCGTCTTATTGCTGTTTTAAAGCACACATTCATAAAAATTGATTCAGCTTTAAAAAATTCGAAAAAAAATTCAAAATTTAATCAAAAACAAAATTCAAAAAATGTTCGTTAAAAATATTCAATGAGGAATGGAAAAAACTAACACATGATCTCATATGAAACTTATAACTTCAAAATAATTCTACACATTTTTCTTCGAATACAGAATGTGATAAAAAAAAATTCAATTTAAATTCAAAGTAAAATTGTCGTCAGTCAACGCTTTGATATGCGAGAAAAGCAGTACAAATAAATTAAAAGGCGATAAAGAAGATGACATCATAATTTATTGAGTAAAATAGCTTAACTAAAAATAAAAGATGGTACAAACCGTACAGCAATAAGAATCAAAACGATCGCAGGCAGGCAGGCAGGCAGGCAAGAGTAGACAGCTTTTGAGGTTTATTAGAAACGTTAAATTAAAAAATTCCAAATGTGAAGCGAAAACTTTTAAAAATATACAATATAATTAGCAATAATATCTAAAGGGAAGGGTGCTCAGGGAGAACTACGATCGTTTACCAGTAGTAACAGCGGCAAACGCTAAATAAATAAGCCAACAATGAACAAATATTGACACATTTTTTTTGTGATTTTTTTTTTTATTTACTTAATTATGAGCGGAGTTTTGCGGTATTACAAAAAAATTCATTAGAAATTATCTAAACATAGGATTTATAGGGGGTGATTCTGAAGTACATAATTGAAAAACTCACTAAATTATTAGCAATCACATGTTTGATTGCAATGACACAAATTACTAAAATTAACTCTACATACTTCAATTATATATGTATGCATATAGTTTATTTATACAGTCCAAAATCAATTTCATGTATTTAATTATATTTGTGAATATAATTTATATAGTTTTTTTAATTAACACTAAATAAAATCAATAAAAATATTGCTTATCAGTGGATTATTCTAGAAAAAGCAAGTATAAAAAAGATATAGCTTTGACAAAGCTTATTGAACATTTGCTAAACAATAATTTTTGAGATTAGAAATTTGTGCTTATATATTTATATTTAAATAATAAAAAAAAAATATTTCCATTTAAAAAAACTATCTTCTCCTGAACGATATCGATTAACAAAGATATTGGGAAATTAAACTGAATTGTCAGTCTGTCGACTTCAACCTACAAGTGTCGATACTGTAGAGACATCTACAATAAAGGATTTATTTCTATATATTTAAATATATATTTATAAATTTAAATATTTAAATATATATTTATAAATTTAAATATTTAAATATATATTTATAAATTTAAATATTTAAATATATATTTAAATACATTTAATTTATATTTATATATAAATTTATTTATATATATATTTATATATAAATATATTTAAATATATTTAAGCTATATTTAAATACATTTAAGCTATATTTATATTATAACTACATTCAAATATAACTATATTTAGATTATAGCTATATTCAAATCTAAATCGACTAACAAAATTTTTAATAATGAAAACGAGATATAAAGTCCTATAGATGTATTTAATTATGGTTGAATCCACTAATAAATATGTAACTTTTCCACAAAAGGATTTATGTTAGATCATTTAGCTTATATGACAACTACAACTACTTAGTTGTAATAGTAAAACTATATGTTAATAGTAAAACTATATTTACAAATTTTTCATATTAAAACTTGTATTTTAACCATCCGTCCCTCCATATTCTCCTTTTCAACTGCCTATCCATTCAGCAATCACATTTTTTAAATTTAGTTATTTATTTTACATTAATATGTAGGAGGTTTCAAAAAGTAGTGAACTATAACAACAAAAATTCTTTTTATATTATTTAAATTGAGTTTTTGGCTAGATCATATAGTATTGACAAATATCCATCATTAGTGGTCTTGAATTTATTTCTTGTATTTCATTATTAGTAAACTGAGACTGTAAGTATCAAGGTTTGAACTTGTGCCCTGCCAAATTTGAAGCATAGAGTCAGCGTTCATTAGCCAAGTGACCTAAAGCCGTACTTGACTTGTATGTTCGCACTTGAAATTTTGTTTCTTTGCTGTAAAAGTTCATTAACAAATTTACTTGCTGTGTTATATTAAAGCGCAATCATAAACCAGCTGTAGAATAATTAATTAATTATATTTATATTTTCAATTGATGAAATTCAATACTATTCTTTTGTAATAAATATAAAGGCTCGAACAGAATATATAGAAATAAAATATATAGCATACAAAGATAAAATAAAAAAAAAAATTAATTACATGAGTATAAAAGTTCGAATAGGATCTAAGATCCTATTAGATACGAAGATAAAATAAAAAAAAAAGAAATTTATTCATATTAACAATAAAATGTGAGTATAAAATTTGAGTATAAAATCTGATTATGTGTGTTCTTAATCCAGCCGATTCACAAATATTCCTCTAAAATACGACATCTGTGTACACCCCATACACCGTTTTCCTTCTATTCTTCTGTACAACATCGTTTGTAGTAGGTCAGATTTAGTGCTACGAGGGATATGCCACGAATAAACTTTTCTTGTTTGAATCTGATAGAGGAATGTTTTATGTCGACAATTTATTCAATAATAAGGTCAAGTTTATTGAAGATTATTCTAATTATTCTATTATTTTAACAAGATCCACGGGTCTTGTTCTCTAGAGTCTTCGCGTTTTCGTGAGTTATTTTATTGAAAGTGAGTTAATTTTATTATTTTCGAACTTTTCTTAAAGATTACAATAACTCTAATATTTAAAACCAATTGAATGTGTTTCATTCCTCAATTTTTGTGAATGGGTTTCCTCAATTTGGTGATCTTTTCTTTAACTTTCAAATATAACGAAATAACAATTAAAAAAAACTACTGAATAAAAGTGAAAATTGAAAATTTAAATTTAAATTTAAAATTTAATTGCTTAGAGTGATCAAACTTTTAAATATTCAATAAAATTTTCAAATATGTACACAGTTGATTGAAGTGATTATACAACAACGAACTTGGGAAAAAACCGTAAACAACATTTTAATTGTTGACCACTAAGAGACCAAAAAATCAACACCACTGGAAGCTTAACTGAATAAACAAAAAAACCAAAATAAACTTTTCATAATTATGTATAATCAGGTATCGTTGCTCATAGCAATGTTCAAATGGAGGGCACCGCTATATGAAAGAGCAGTCACAATTTTATACACCAAGTGCTGCTGTTACTAACCATCAAAATAAAAAAAATGTAGGTAATTATAGTTTATAGATAAATTATAAGCAATGGAGAAAAAAGCGTTTTTCATTCAAAAAATTTTACATACTCTGCACTTATAAATACAATACAATACACAATATTGTACTCATTTTAACATATATTTCAACATAAATAAAATATACTTTTCACAGTTCAACAGAGTTCACACATGGGTCACTATTTGGTAATTGCCAGTTGGGGTTCCGCACTTTTCAAACCATTTCTGTACAGACTCGCATAATAACAAACAACATCAGCACTTACTTGTTTCCAATTGTACTCGTATTGACTATAATTTTTACAGAAATAAAATAAGAAAAGCAAGTTTCATAAAATACTCGTATCCACACAATTAATGCTAGCTAGGGTTAGTAAATAAAACTTTTTATGGGGATCTATTTAAGCGTGTACAAGTTGAAAAAATTTCTCTTCAAACTATTCGTACATTCATATATTCGTAAACGTATGATGTAAACCTTTTAAATACAAGTGCATACTCCATTAATTTTTTAAATGTTTGCTTTTAATCGACTTTTAAAATGTATGAATTCCGAGTTGTAACTCACGTGAAAGAGTAAACACGCACATTTATGGACTGAACGGACAATAAACAGACAGACAGACAGACAGACAAACAGACAAGCAAAATGACAGATAAACTTTAGCGAAAGTGACAACAAAATGCTTGATTATGATAAAATGTTGTTGTTGTTGTTGTAGCTTAATTAATTATTCAGAGTAATAAATATTTAATTAAAATACATATAAATAATGCATTTCAATTCCTCTTTTAAGAGGAATTATTTTGTACAAAAAAAAAACATTAATGATAAGTCTGGATCAACGACATCGCAAAATTAATAGAAAAAAGTAGAAAAATAATAGCAAGATAATAGAAAGATAATTGAGAGATAATAGAAAGATAATAGCAAGATAATAATATGGATTTTTCTTAGATCGAAATAATATACATAATATCTTCAGTCAGTTTAGATAGTAAGGCATAAAAACGAATACCATTAGTTAGGCATAGTCAAGATGAGTAAGTATTACCAAGTCCTATGTTTTGTAGAGTGTCATGGTCATATTAAGAAACTGAGAGTGAAAGAAAAAAAAACAAGTGTCGGTTTAAATTTGGTCATGACAGCCGAGGCTATCTGTACCTCGTCACTCAGTCAAAGACGTGTTGTATGCATGTATATATTTACTTGAAAATTAAGGCACAACCAAAAAGTACAAAAGTAATAGTAAAAATTACTTTTTATCATACCCCAATTTTGACATTCCCGTGACACTCTATATAACATGGACCCAAATTGTGATTCCTGATATATACTATAAATTGTAACAGAAAGAAATGAACCGAAGGTATAAGAATATTACTACCTACAAATAATCACGGATAAAATAGCTACTTCTATATAATATAGAAGTGGATGAAAAAAAGACAAAATATCTAAGCCGGCTTTATATGCGCGTGATCGCTGTTTTGATGGGGGTGAAAGCAGTCCACTATCTAATAGGAAGAAACACGTGCTGCTATACTCAGAGGTTCCTCAAATGATTTTGTGTGAGCTGACATGACACGAAGTATCATCTTCTCTGTAATTGTCTAGCATACGTAAAACTCGTACGAATACACTAGGGAAAGGACTCCTAAATAATCTGAGAGACATTAACAAAATAGACTTATATCCGCATTTTGCTGTTTACAAACGACAAAATTGGTTTCCTGTGGAACGGTGAGAGATTTCTTAATGGAAATCTGATGGTATAACAACCAATAAGCTAATAAAATATTTGATATATAGTAACTACAAATCGTAAATTATGAAACTTAATATATTTATGAACAAAATGCAACTATCATTTAACAACTGCTTCTTTTTTTTTTAATTACATATGTAACGCCAAGTTACGTTATTACAAATAAAATCTTAAATATCTAAGCCGCATAAAATCATAATATTGTATATTTTGTATATAATATTATGTTTAATCAAGATGCAATAATATCAATAAAAAGTTCTTTATTTAGGAAAACTTTCGACGGAAAATTATGATATTACAAATAAAATATTGGAAATTTATATAAAAATCTATTGTAGTTAACACAAAAAATGATATCACGAAATCATTTTCTAGGGGATATCTAGTGATATATATTGCTCAAACATTAATCACTTCAAAAGTCATAATTGCAACAACTGCATATGTATTATATTAGTATTCTGATGATGACTATAGGATATAGTATATATATATTAAACTTCATGTTATTATATCAAAGTATATATTTAAAATTTAATGTTTAAAAAGAGAATAACAAACTATTAAATGTACTTTTTATTATATTAAATAAAACATTCAAAATTTTATATAAAAATGAAAAATATAATTTTGACCACAATTGACATTTTTATAATTTATTAAGGAAAGATAAAAATATTTCCTATAATAAATTCTTTTAAAAAAACGTAGTGTTAGCAATAATTCATTGGCATTAGAGGATTAATATTTTCTATTTTTTTAATGAACTTGAACTAATTTGTTGGCCGAACACTTAAAAACTATATATTAAGAACCAAAAATAAAATTGAAAAATTTATTTAAGTATCGTCATAAAAAATAATGAAATCATCGTACAAAGTTTTAAACATAGTTATTAGTTGGAATGAAAACTTATGTTTTATAATGATACTCGGTTGTAATGATGATGATACCAAATGAAAACGATGACGAGGAGGGCATTTAAAAAATTGGCAACTAATAGGGAAAAGGAAGCTCATTGATGACAGCAATTTAACAAAAATATAAACAAAGAAATTTATAATACTTTAAATAAATATGATTTATAAGCGGTAAATATGACATAATTTTTAAAATTTTATTTTTACCAAATATATTTGTAACATACAAATATATTTTTGTATATAGAACGCTTTAAGTTAAAAAAATAAAATAGAGAAAATAAATATAAATAGATACACTCGTATTTTTGAATATGATATACATATAGTGTATTGGTCACGTTGACGTGATTTTGACATTTGTTTTGTCAAAAAATTTTTAATAAAATTTGAAATTCCTTTAATGAAATTTTTTTTATCTTAAATTGATTTTAGAGGCATATAATAAGAACAAGATTTTTTTTATATTAATGAATACTAATCTAAATCTTAAAACTTGCTTAAACCAAAAAACAATCTAAGCACGAATATTTTTCCAAGTCTAGTATCAAGTTTAAGTTATGTATTAGTTAATTACTAAACTCGCTCAGATTTATTTTGAAGTATGATGATGTTTTTACTTTATAAATACAATTTCTATGACAACGACAAATCATCGACAGATTTTTAAGATAGAGATACCAGACAGTGCTGTTATAAAAGTTCTAAACAATGCTAGACAGTATATTGTTGTTGTTTTGTAATCCATTTGATGGGTGGTGAACTACATTTGGAACCAGAAAACATAATATTCAACAATATATCACGTTGCTATTAATTTAAATCTAGAGCAGTGTTTCTCAACAGGGAGATAGTTGAGATCGTTTGTAACAGGGAGCGATTTCACATTGATTAAATTGGTGCTTTGGTATCACCAGAAACTGAACTCGAATCTTTCTAACAAAAGGGTTATTTGTAAAAAATAACAAAAGTAAAGCTTGTCATTTTGATGTAAAAATTTTATTGTCCATAATCACATTTTTTACAGAATCTTTATGTATGTTATGTAGAAGGGGCATATACATTTTTAAATATTCTAAGTGGAACATACCAAAAAACACTGATCTAAAACCTTAATAGCACTATTAAAGAACTTATTTAAAATAATAATTAAAAAATAAAAATATTTTAAATATTTATTAATTATGTATATACCTATAAATCCAACAAAAAACCAATTTACAGAAAATGTATTTATTAATTATACATAATGTAAACAAATTTTTTTAAGGCGTTTTTATTACAAAAATATTTTAAAATTGATACTCCTATTTCAGGTTTTTGTTTTTTAAAAAATATAACTTGTAAATTTATTTTGAATAAAAATAAGATATATTACGTTTCTTAATTTACTATGAATAAATATTTACATATTTTCTTTGTCTATAAAATTGTTAAGCCGTATAAAAAAAACTGTCCCATTAATATAAACAAAAAACTAAGGCTATCGTTCATTCCTCATCGTTTGATGACGTAAGCTGCTTACACTTGTAAAAAAAAAAATTATTGATAATACCCAAGCAATAATTAGTCAAGGTTCTAGTAATTAATAATCATAAAAACAGATAATTTTTCTTTTTGATAATAATTTTGACCCTTAATTTTTTTTTGCCCCCATTTTTATTATTCAATTTATTAAACGTTATTATTGCTTATTTTATCATAGGCATTGAATTTAAATCATTACAATAAAAGATATATAACAAGTAAAATAAAAAAACATTTTACAATATATCGATTCATACAATTTTTGATATATAGTATATTTTTAGCATATCAAATTATATAACAATTTTATATCTACAAGAGTTTAAATTTTTTTATAAATTCAAAATTGACAGCGCATAGGATTATATCAATTTTTAGTATAAAGTCACGTAGTACGTTTATTGTCATTGTCCACTTTCTTTTCAAAAAAATAAAATTAAAGTGAATTAAAACATTTTAGCAAAAAAAAATTATTTTTAAAATTATATTAAATTAATTTTTATACTTGAGACCCTATTCACACAGCACAAGTAATCGTAATTTAGAATTATGATTTAATGGTCATTTTTAAAAAGTCATAATGAAATTAAATACGTCATTCACAATAGCTTATTGGGTAGCGTTATTGTGAATAATTATCATAAACTAAAGCCAAACAAAACAAAAGATCTCTATATTGTTCGGCAATTTCATTTACGAGCACAACTACGAGAACAATTATGAAAACCCTAATTAAGATAAAATTATGATTTGCTGTGTGAACAGGTTTTTTAATGAATCTGTCTAACTAAGACATTTATTTGTGAATGACTAATATAAAACAATCTTAAACTATTATACTACCCATATAGACCTAAAATTTATAGTTCAATCAATTCCATTATTTTTACAATGTTGAATCATTTTGAACTTAACCAATTTTATGAATTTGTACTTAAATTCAAAGAAATCAAAAAATTATTTATAATGTAACTTAATATACTTAAGTATATTATATCATTTGAACTGTATAGATATAGTATGGTAGATAGGAAGATAATAAGTAGCTATTATAAAACCTATATATTTTATAACTTTTTATATATTTTAAATTTCTTTTGTATATTTTAAATATTAATAAATATAAAATATTTATATGTTATTTATTTCTACATATATATAGATTAAATTTAAATTAAATTGAAAATTCTTTATATTATATTATTTATTTTTATATATATCTATATAAATATTGTATTTAGATAGTCAATAGATTTAGACAAACAATGGAATTTAGCATTAAGACCTAAGATGTTAAGATCTTACGTATATATATTTAAATATACATGAGATTTGCTAAATAACGTTTTCCTGTTATTTTACTCTAACGCAAGATATATATTTTAATTTTTAATAAATATTCTTAATTTATTCATAATTACTTACACGCTCTATGAAATTGTATGCGTTTTTATCGAAAAAATTACACGTTCGCTTCAGATGCTAATTGCGAGAAAACAATAAGTAATAGAACAATAATTTTATAGTGAAAATAACATATTATATATTTATTTATACGTAATAGTCGTATATATAAAAAAGTGTTCTTTCTTAAAAAAGTGTTCAGAAAAATATGAGCTATTCGAAAAAGTAGATTATAAAAATGAACAAAAACCAAGGTTTTGCTTAATAACTATGTTTTTCAACTTTGGAACTCCATAACTTTTTAATCCATTACAGTAGAATAACCAATTAATTCGGTAACATATTAAATTGGTATTAATTGGTATTAAATTATTTATGTAGTAAGGATTTTTTTTTAGAAAACACTGCTTTTTGACAACCTGTATCTGAGCAAAAATTTAAAATGTTTTTTTCATTTCTTAGACCAAAGAATTCTCTCCAAACTTTTTCGGAATGTTCCCGTAAAACAACCTATATAACTTTATAGACGTTTTAAAAACGCAATGATCCTATGCTAAAGTATACATATTTATTAAGTTTGTCTTTCATTTTCTAAATTTACATATATGACATATTTTGTTGTCTTCAACGTTAAAATATATTTATTATATAGTAGTAGTAATTAAATAGGAATTTTTAATAAAATAATGCAGATGCCTTCAACTACAAAATAATATTGTCAAACATTTAATTTTTAAGTGATTTGAACGAAAACAATTTTTTTTTTTTTTTGCAGATACCACTTATAACATATAAATATTATCTAATCTAATAATGTCAGCATATCGGTAAATATTTAATATGTTTTGATCGAAATTTTACGCTAATTAAAGTCTAAGGCCTTTTAAGTACAAAACATCTTAGGTGCGCAGTAGTACAAAAGTCGAAACAATACACATAAAATTATTATAAAATAAAATTTTAAATATGCAAAAATATATATTCACATTATACTAAAATAATAGTTGCAACAATATTCATAAAAATATAAAATATAATATGACAGAAAAATTTAATAAAAAATCATAATATAATATATAATATTAAACAAAACATATAATAAAACTACCATATTAATTTTTACAGTTCTACCCTAAACCAGCGCTGTCCAAGGAACAGCCAATAGGCCACTCTACCACAATCTACCACAATTAGGCAAATATTTCTTTGTGATATTTTGGTAACATCACAATATTTCATTATTATGGTATTCTAAATAAATGAAATAAAATGTTTTAAATAATTTAATACACTTCATTCACGTTAATTTACTTAACTAACAAAGACTTAAGCAAATATTTCTTTGTACAATATAATTTCAATATCACATTAAAAATAAAACATCTTTCGTAAAGTAACAAGTACGTCTACAGCAGGAACTCACATTGCTTTAATTAAATTCTTAATGAATTGCACCTTAACAAAGCATTTTTTGCTTTATGATAGCACTTTTTTAAATTGTTTCAAAAAAAAACTCCAAAGTTGTTACTTTTTAACATTAATAAAAATTTAATTAATTAAACGCCTTTGAGGGTATAATTATTTATTTTGTTGTGTTTGATTACGCATTGTTCCAATTAAGTACAAGAGATTAAATTCACTTTAAAGACGAAATACTTTAAAAAACGATACCAAAAATATTACAAAATGAAATAAGAAGATGCAAAAGCAGCAAAGTTCGTATTGTGCTAATAAATTTTATTGGAATTATATAATTCCCTTTGACAAAATTTATTAATAAAATTATTTGTTTACATAAAAAAAATTTATCTTATCTATAGAAACAAACACAATAACATAAACTTTTTAAAAAGCAAAAGTAAAAAATCATCGTCAATGTGGCAATTTTGGCTTAAAACAATTATGAAAAGAAAATCAGAAATAATTAACTAACAGAAGAAGAAGCAAAAAAAAAAGTTTAGTAAATATTTTAACAAAATTTTAAAAATATATACACTCACATCGAGTTACCAAGAAATCAATTATTGGCAATAAACTGTCATTGTCACACATAAAAAAGATACCAGATACAACGAGAAACACCGAAAAAGCCATAACCACGTTTGGTATACAAATTTCGCAGACGGTATGACAAAATTGAGGTTTTTGTATTTCATGGATGTCAGCGAGTGAATTTGTTAATTTTACTTTTGCTTTTTAGCTTTCAGTTTTTTCAACTTTAGTTTTTCAGTTTTTTTTACTGTTGTTATTGGAGTTTTTGGTAGTAAAATTGCCTACGTGATGCTTTCGATATTTTGACATGATTCCGTACATTGATAACAATTAAATTGTCACAGGAACGGTTTTAACAATCAAAGGCCGAGTAGAGGAAATTTTTTTATATTTCGAAGTTAATGGAAATATTTTTTAAAAATATTTTTATATACTTAATAAAGGTAACAGAACCTTGAAGTATTTCATGATAATAAAAAAAATACATATAAATAATACATAAATTTATTTAAATAAATAAAAACGGAAATACGTTTGACTAAATACTGATAAGTAAAGTAAAGTACTTTGCGAGTAAATAAACCTTATTTTTATTATGAATGAAATTTTTGTTTGCAGTTTTGTATATTAGGGTTTTATTAATATATATCGCTATACTAAAGCTTTAACGATTAAAATAGTTCAATTAAACGCAATATCTATTATTGTATTGTATGTTATATTGAAGTGAGACCTATCTGAAAATACAAGGTGTTCAAAGTAGTATTAATCTTTATAACAATTATTCAATTTAGTGCTACAAGAAAGTCTAAGTTCTTGAGAACAAGATTTCAAGCATACCTCATAATATTAAACCTCATAGCTCATACCTCATGTTTGAAAATGAACGGAAGTAGTTGTAATTTAAAAAAAGTAATTTAAAAAAAATTTAAATTATAATAACCAAAGTAATCGACATACAGCGCTTAATTTGTTATAAAAACTTAAAAACAGTGCTTGAAGTATCAAAGCTTATGAACCAAATAATATTTGAATATAGAGTACAATCTTGTTAGATCTTGTTCTCAAGAACTTGAACTTTCTTATAGCACTAAAATGAATATTCGTTATAAAGATTTGCACTTCAAAACGTATAAAATTTCGTTGTTCCAATAAAGTTTGAATATAGAGTACAATCATTTAGAGCTTGTTCTCAAGAACTTGGACTTTCTTATAGCACTAAATTAAATATTCGTTATAAAGATTTGCACTTCAATACGTAAAAAATTACGTTGTTCCAATAAAGTTTGAATATAGAGTACAATCATTTAGAGCTTGTTCTCAAGAACTTGGACTTATAAAGATTTGCATTTCAACATTTAGACGTTGTTCTCAAGAATTTCGACTTCTTTATAGTTCTTAAGTTCAATTCGAATATTCGTTATAAAGATTTACATTTCAAGGCGTATAAAATTCCATGTCTCCAAGAACTTGACCACGCACCTAATTCTTATGTAAAAATTTTTGGTATGAACTCTATAACAACTTGAAACAGATCTATTATCGAAAAGTCAACTCTAACTATAAATCTCTTTATGATTAATATATATACAAATTAATTTATTTATAGAAAAATTTTATATCTTATTTCTTTACTTTTATATATCTCATATTTGTTACAATGTAAAAGTATTTAACATAAGAAATTGTTGGCACATACAAAATACCACTTAAGCCCGTACACATGTACTAAGAGTATATTATATATACTTTCAAATTATGTAAAAAGAAACTATACCCAGTTAAATATAAGTATTCGTGATATCTAAAATATTTTATATGTATATAAAATATACAACTATTTATATAACCACTTAATTGAAAAGCAATTAGTACTCTAAAACAATGTCACCAATATCTTACCGAACGTGTGATCCTCAAGTGGTTTGACGCACTAAATTAGCGAAACGGTAAAGTCATTATACTATTTACAAATATATAGATAGACAAGACACGCGCCTTCAGTTCACTTCTTTTTGAAATATTTGGACACGTTTTATTTATCAAATTGTTTTCAACAAGTCATTAAATGCCAAAATAAATTAAAAATACTAACGAAAAACATAAAACAAATTACAAAAAGAATATAACAACATGAAAAATAATCCAATATTTTCGTGAATGAATATTAAATGAGAAATTTGTGGAAATAAAAATAAAGTATAAAACATGCAATAAGCAATAGGCCAATATTTTTTTAATTTCAAAATAAAAAAAATCAAAAAAACTACACGTTAACAATAGTGGTTTAGGAAAATATTTAATTTTAGATTTTGTTAAAATTATTATCTAAAAGGTGGTATTATAGAAATTGCATGATAAACTTCATTATCGTAATAAACCTTCAATATTGGGAATTTTTCTAGGTACTTTACATATTTTTAAATAATTTCAATTTTATTCAACTCATAATTAAATTAAATTTAATAATTTGTTATAGGAATTATTTTTAATATTATTTAAAACTAATACTGTTTTGTTTTTCATTATTAATACTCATATTAATTTAAATTTTATTTTTGAATAATATTTTGAGAACATTGAAGATAATATACAAATTATTTTAAAATGTTGAACATAAAAATATTTTAAAATGATTTTTTTCATATGCAATGACTTTATCAGTTATAAATACTTTTAAAATAAAATAAATACAAATATTTGCATTAAGGTTCGTAATATTATTATGCCATTATTTAAGTTGAATGAACTTATAAAAAAACGTTTAATAAACGTGCAAACATTATCAGCAAAAAATATATTTTATTAATACAAAATATATGTGCAACACTTACATATTTTAACAAAAGAATTTTAAATTTATATATTAATTTTTTATATAAAAACTTATTTACTAGCGTTAAAAAAATTTTTAAATTTTTAATTTAAGAAAATTGGTTATATATTTATTTAAATATAACATAAGTAATTCTAATATACGAGTATATAGCGTAAAATTTTTTTCTAAAAAAAAATCCCGTAGCGAATATAAATTTGTATAGATAATTTAAATTCAATTACTTGATTAATTTTTTTTCCCAATATTTAATTCATGTATGTATGCTTTTATTACTCAAATTAAGTAATAAATTAAGTATCAAGTTTTTGAACTATGATATGAAAGCCATAATATGTAACGACATATATATTTGAAAAAATTTTAGATTGTGCAGAAAATAAAATATCTCATATAATCCATCAAATATCCTCTTAGGAAGATATTAGGTGGAGGAGGAGAAAATGCATATAAAGAATATCATATAATATCATTAATGTAATTCCCTATTAGAAGAATTAGTTTTCTAAAACCAATATTTTTATAATTATTTCATATAACTTAGCCTCTCTTTATTTTGTATATGAACAACATATGGCGACCCTGTAAACACAGAAAGTAGACCAAACTGCGAATCTTCAACACAAACCTATGAAACATGGAAAAACACTCCAGACATATAGAGAGAAAGATGCAAGTGTTTGTCTACACGTCTACCTAGAATTCTGTAAATATGGTGACCAGATCGAATATCAAATGAACGCCCGCTAAATCAAACGAATCAAAAAGCCACACAAAATAAGATAAAAATGAGAAAGTGAAAGTGGATAAGCCATACGCTTAGAGAGAGATTACATAGCAAGACAAGTGTTGGCATGAAATCCACAAGGTAGCATAACACCTGGTCTTATGCTACGTGGAAAAGAACTATCGAAAGTGAGCTAGCTGAAGCACCAAATAGAGTCAGATTTAGAAGAATCATTGAGGCCCTAAATGACAAACCAAGTCATTTAACAGATGATGTTATCTATCTAAATAATAGCTTAGATAGACGATTAACTGTTAGTAGGTGCTATAAGCACATTGAATCTAGAAAAAAAAATGAGATTGAGGATATCAGATATTGGAAAGTCAAACAAAGTTAGATGTTGACAATCACAGCAAGTTCAAATATAATAAAGCTCAAATGTACAGATCTCAAAGAATAAACTAATTTTGAATAAAATTTGTCACTATGAAATAAACTTACTTTGTCGTTATTTATTTATTTATATTATAAACAAAATTAAGTTTACAAACAATAAATTTTATTTCAAGTGAGCTCAATTTTAACTGACATTAATATTTGTGTATAAAGCAATATATACTTTACAACACAAAATCAATTATAATAGTAATAACTGCAGAAATAATTTCTTGGTTATGAAAGCAGTAATATATACTTTGGAACGACAATAATAATTATAATATGGACAGCTTCTACAACTGTAAAAGCAACGAAAAAATAAATGAAGGAAAAAAAATATAGAAAAATAAAAGTTCCATTGAATGTGTGAAATTAGAAATACGTTCTATTTGTTAAAAGAGTCTTTTAACATATAAATATTTTTTTAAATCTTAAATAAAATTTCATATAATTGATTTTTACTACTTAATCAATAAAAAAATCTATTTAAAAAATATATTTATATATTTATATTCCAATTCCTCTCATATTTGTATTAAAATTTTGCAAAGCTCAAATTTGAAATCGTTTACCTAAGGAAATAAGTCAAAACCATGTTATTTTATTTTATGATTTTAATATCTGTCGATTGATCGAATCGATCCGTTTTATGTGTCAATTAAGCCTTAAAATTATTTCATTATATTTTGTAGCAATAATTTTTACTTGAACTATAAACAAAATCTGTATAATATATCAAATTTATCCGTTTACTGTTTAATATATATCGATATATCTTTTAGATTTTCTTGATTTAAAGAATTTGATGGTTAACGGTCTTCAAGAAGCCTTAAATTGCTTGAAAATTGTGCAACTAATTAAAACTGATGTATAAAACCTGACTTAATTACTCGTTAATATGAGGGTTTCAAATTTATAAAATATATATTTAGAAAAAGTTAATGTATGGGATCACTATATTCTCTACCTCTCAATTGTGTTAACTTCTAAAGATTTCTAACGTAAGTTATTGTGACTATAAAAATCTATATTAATCAACGTTTTTTTATTTTTAAATTATTATTAAAAAATAATGTAGTGTATTCTAATTTAGAACAATAAAATTTAATGTACATTGTGACCGAAAAGTTTCCGGTCATAAATAAATAAAACGCAAAATTCTTAATCTTCATCAATATTTATTTTATCTCCTTCAAAATATGCTCCATTAGAAGCGATACACAAATGCCAACGTTTCTTCCAATCATCAAAACATTTTTATAGGCGCTTTCCGGTATGGCTTTGAGTTCCCTCTGCGAATTCTGTTTTACGTCTTCTATGGATTCAAAACGCGTTCCTCTGAGTGGTAATTTGAGGTTGGGAAACAGGAAAAAGTCACACGGTGCAAGATCAGGTGAATACGGTGGCTGTTCGATGGTATTTATTGAATGTTTGGCCTTAAAATCGTTGATAATGTTGAACAAATTGAGGTGAATCGGAACAAGCCGGGCGTTGACACGTCGCATACACAAATTGTCCACCAAAATCAAACGAGCCATCTCACGACCGATGCCTAGCTCTCGTGCTATCTCTCTAACACTCACATGAGGATTTTTGAACACGATTTCCTTTGCCTTTTCAATGTTTTCGTCGGTGGTAGAGGTCGAAGGTCGTCCAGAACGCGGCATGTCTTCGACGGTCGTACGACAGTCCTGAAAGGCTTTGTACCACTCATAAACTTGAGTTTTCGATAAAACTGATTCCCCATAAGCCTTTTGTAGCATTCGCAACGATTCTGCACACGAAATTTCGTTCGAAAAACAAAATTTGATGCAAACTCTTTGTTCAATATTTTTTTCCATTGTTTTTTTCGCAACGCACTACTGAGGTGAACTGGTTTCAACAGCTGCCGTAAACGAACTGTCCGACAGATCGCGCTCATTTTTGCATAGTAAGTAAGACAGTGCTGCCAAACTACATAAAACTTAAAATATCGAAAAATATACAGCGCGCGAATTTTAAATGAGAACCTCCGAAAACCTTTCGGTCACAATGTATACGACAAAATATGATTAACGAATATTTTTATTTTAAATTATATTTTAAAAATATGTTTTATTATCCTCTAGAGCAAAAAATTTTAAAAATGCATCAAAATTTTAAATATTTTTGTATAATTTTAAACAGACAAAATTGTTTTCGTTATATTATCTTATGAATATATTCATTAAAATTATACATATATATATATATATATATATATATATATATATATTTAAATAACAAGAAATATTGCTATTTTCGAGTTTTTAATGAGTAAATTTTTTCCACGCCTACATCTGTATGAATAAATTTTGCGTTTACTAATTATTCATATGCGAAATTAGACAAAAAATAATAAATAAAAAAATAAAGTGAAAAACGAGTGTCAATAAATAAGAGTTATTAAATATATTATGAAATATAATACAAATTTTTATGTACTTGAATTTCACTGAATCAGAAAAAAAACCTAATATGTACTTTTAAATCGAGATATTTTTTGCTCATATTTAAAGTATATACATACATATATATATGTACATATGTATATATGTTCATGGAACGTTACTAATATATAACATATTATTATTATTATTGATGACGCTTGCACCTAACCGCACATAAATACTAAATAATGGATACAAAATTAATGAGAAACAATAAATACAAACTCTATTTTTTGCTGATAAAATGAAGCACGTATGTGTTAATAATTTGTGGGAATTAAATTACTCACTAATCAAATAAAAAACTTTAATTAATAAAAATAGATGAATTACGTATTAAATATGGCATTGAATATTGCAAATAAATTTATCTATAAAAACATGAATATTTTTGAGTGAAAAAAGAGCACGTGCTATAGCTAGGAAGGTAAAAATAAATTATTGTATAATTATAATATATCATTTGCACTACAAAAAATAATTATTTTAATATGCATTTAATATTGAATTTTCGTTTGCTTGAAATTAAAATTAAATTAAATATTTAAAGTTCTAATAATAAAAATTCAAAAAGAGAAAAAGAGAAAAAGAGAAAAAGAAAAACTAGAAAAAATATACAAAAACCTGAAATAGCAAATGTTTATATCAAAGTTGACTAAACGCGGTAATTATTTTAGCGCAACGGAAATGGCATTAAAACGCTAAATAATTAAAACAGTAAATAAGAAAATATTGGATAATACATAAAAACAAAAACAAAAACAAAAACAAAATAGAGAAAGAAAAACAAGGAAATATATGAAATAATATTGTGTGTTTACTGTTGATGTGGCACAGTTTAACACAAAAAAAAAAAAGCATTTACTTCTGACTTAATTAGAAAAGCGGTGAAACGTCATTTTAACGGCCTAGAAATGACGTTAGCTTCGGGATTTGAAAAAGTGACTAGCCTTGTCAGTTTCAGTGGAAAACATGTTAATGCTTTAAAAGGTTTTTAAATAATAAATAAATAATCAGGTCAATAAAACAAAGCTTGAGACGACATTTAAAAAAAAAAAACCTATAAAGAATATAGAAAGAATATTTATAAAAATTAGAATCGTCTAGGTATTTAAAAATAAAATATAAATTTTTATTAAAAAGATATATGAAATTTTTATTATTATTTTATTTTTTATTTTATTTATTTTATTATTATTAGAGAATATTTTGCAACATATTGATATTTTCAGTTTTTGAGTACATTATAGCTTTGTAAAGGTTCTCATGTACAACTTTTTTAAGGTTAAGTTGAATATAGATGCATTGTAATATCTCCGATATATTATGCTGTTTAAAAAAAAATGGAGTCATTTCTTTTTATTTTTTGATTTTTCAACAATTTTATATTAAATGAGGTCTGCCGAGCTTATATTTACAACCCACTATTCTCACAGACATATGGATCTCTCGCAACAACGGAATACAATTTATTTCCCTATGCAACAAAAATGAAGTCTTTTTTTTTTTAATTTTTAAAAGTTTTATATTAATTTTGGTTTGCTCAGCTAAAATTTGCACCCACTATTCTAGCAGACATCGGAATCCCTGGCAACAACGGATTACAGTTTATTTCCCTATGCAACAAAAATGAAGTTTTTTTTTCTTTTTTTTAATTTTTCAACAGTTATATATTAATTTAGGTCTGCTCAGCTCAAATTTACAATCTGCTATTCTCGCAGGCATATGGATCTCTGGTAATAACGTAACACAGATTATTACTCTGTGCAACAAAAATGAAGTGTCTTTCCTTTTTTTGATTTTTCAAGAGTTTTGTATTAATTTATAGTATGTTTCCACTGCTTAATTAATAAGCGTAACTTATTTAGTAAATTTCGTTGAGCATAAAAAGAGTTTCTGTGCTTTTTACCTTACTTAAAAATTAAGTAAGAAAAATAAGACCAAAAATTTCAAATACAACTGTTAAAAATAAATTTCCCACAAGGGAAATTACCGTAATTTGAAATAGTTGTCATATGTTGTATATGTAAAATGTGAACAGACAGCAACTGAGCTGTAAACAAAAGCACTAAAGAAGTAAATAATTAATAAAATATTTGATTTTAAAAATTGAATATTTAATGGATATATAAAATATATATATAAACATGATTTAAAATATCAATTATATATTTAATTTTATATGCGATATGTTATTAAGTGAAGCTTATTTAAATAAACAAAAACTTTCTTAGAACTTTTTGAAACATAAAAGCTCTTTCACATGCAATAAGTAACTTATGTCAATGGAAACGCTAAAATCTTAGCTACTTAAGCAGTGGAAACGTGACATTAAGTCTGCTGAGCTCAAATTTGCAACCATCTATTCTCCCAGAGAGACGCAAAAAACGGATGGCAAAAACGGATTACAGTTCGAGGTTATCTTGCACTAGATATTTCTGTTTCTCTCTCTTTCTTCAAATTCTCTTTCTACTCTCTCAAAAAATAATGTTTCTTAAAACCAACTTGTGGAAAACAATATTTGAAAAATCTGTCTTTTAATAATGTGTAAGCGAAAATTATGAGAGTGGCGATTAATTACTTTACTATAAGTGATTAAGTGTAAATCTAAGATAGGATTACAACAATAAAAAAAGTAATAATTCAGATTCAGTACTTCGTAATATGACCTTATTCTATTATCATATATAATATTACAAATATTATTATTAGCACATTATAATGAATATATTTGTTTATAAAATTATTTTCGTAATAAATATTACTTTATATAATTATTAACGAAACAAAGAATTAACTATTGAAAACCCTTTTTAAATTACTCAGTAATTAACACATTGAAACGTGTTTTATAATTACTCTCATTATAATGAGCAATTTGCAGTTAGTACGTGTTTTTATTGGTTTCTTTGTAAGATAAGTTTTGTAATTAAAGTGAAACTAAAATAATTATGTATTTTTTCAAACGTCTGAACACACATTTTTGAAATATCAGAATGACTATGAATTTATCAAAAATAATAATAAAAAATACTACAAAGTTCGCCAGAAGTATAATAGTAGCTATTGCAGTTTCCAGAAACAATATTTGTTTAGCATTTTTCAAAGATACTTAAAGTTCTTCGCATATTTAAAATTGCTCATATATATACTTATTATATACAAATATATATATATATGGTATATATATGTAGAGGTATGTATACCTTATGTAAGTAACTGCAATGCAATTTTTTTATAAATCTTATCTAAAATTGTTCTGCTACAACAATTCATATCAGAACAAAATTGCTCAGAATGAAATTATATACAATACTCGTAGTTTCAATGTGAATCATTTGAAAAGAGTTTCAGCGGACTGAAACGAAAGGTGTATTCTCACTTTTTATAACTTGAAATCACAGTAAAGATTAGTTGCACACAACTATTTATTTAGTTTGTAGTCATTGATTTAATATTTAAAAAAAATTCATTCTTGATAACAGCATACTTCGTGATTTATACATCAAAGGAAATTACTTAAAAAAAAAAAATGTATATAAAATTAGATCTTTTTTATAAAATTATTGAACTGTCTTTTCAATGAATCACTAAAAAAAATTAATATATCATTTAAAATTAATAATTAAAAATATTATTTAATGAATATTACAAATCTCTGAGCAAATAATTTTTAATTTAAGTAAAAATGCCAGCAAAATAATTGTTTACAATAATATTGAATCTTATTATATTGTTTATAACATATTGGTGAAAATAGTGGTACTGTTTTCGCAGAACCACTGTTTTAGCAGAACCACTGTTTCAGTGGCATATGCCAAACAAAACTCTCATCTAAAGCAATATACATTTAGTTTAAGGTTTGCCATTTCACAGCATGGATCGTTTAACAACCGCTAAAATGTGCTAAAATTATGAATTTTGCTACAAAAATAATAATTTTTGGTATCAATTTTTTTTTATTATTGATATATACCTATGTCACATCAGCTGGGTAGTGAAAATTTACTAAAAATAAATGTCGATCATTATATCCATAAAAAGTCTCTACAGCCACATATTAACAAAGTGTTTTTGATGTGAAATTGAATCTTTGAATGTAATAGATATATTCCTTCAACAGATCAGTAATTCTTTATCGAAAATTTGTGTTTACAACTTTATTTAATTGCTACAAATAAGTACTTCAGATATTAGTAAAATAAGCATGAGCACTGGATTTCTAAATAAAAATTGCAAAAATAAAATTTTATTTGGTTTTTTATTGCACATTTTAAAAGTTATATCAATAAATATTTTGATATACTCGTTAAAACCATTTAACCTTAGCAACAAACATTTCTACTAATACAAATACTTGAAATTGTTAGCACAAATGCATTAATGTATACTGACACTGGCATGTATTTCTACCGCCTTGAACTTTAAACAGCAAAATCTTTACGATACAAAGTCAACGTTTTATTGATACAACAGTGTTAGAGACTGGGTCCAACAAAAAAGTTAAGATAGAGAGAGAGTGAGTGCAGAGTAGAGTACTCTGCACTCACTGGCATATAAAATAATTTAAAATATAAATTATTGAACTCACTGAATTTTTTATCTGATTTTTATTGTTTAAAATCAAATATACTTAAAAATATTTTTTTGGTTATTTTTTAAACAATTCTTTTGAAATTTTATATATCAAGATTAGTAGATTATTTTATTTGAAATTAATTTTATCAAAATGTACAGTTTAATTTAAAAATTTCTAATATTTTTAAATGCACATTATTATATTTAAATATTTTTAAATAATATTATTTTATATTATTATTTTATATTATTATTTATTATTATTTATAAACCATTTAAAATTATTTTGTAGTAATAAAATAAAAGAATTTCTTATCTTTTTGAAAATACAAACTTAAAATACAACAGTATATATTACAATACTTTATTATTATAAGAACTTATTATTCATATAACATTATATTCATCAATAAAGAATGTTTAAAAAAAAAATATTTTATCGTAATTAATCACGCCGCATACTTTTTTTTGAAATACATGACGTATGAGTAATATCTTTTTCGGCAAATCAAACAAGATATTGACTAATAAGCCTTATATGGTATATTATACAATTCGAAATTATCTTCTCTATATATGTTAGTAAAACATTACAAGGCAGCGGGAATTTTCTTTATTATTTTCGATGATAATATTTAAGTATTTTTAGATGTTTTATAATCATTTTCCAAATAAATATATTCTGAAAACTTAGAATAAAAAAAACATCAGATCGTTTTGTTAATTTAAGATATTAATTAAAAGGAAAAAACCTAACTATCTGATAGATTTATATGTTTGATTTAGAAGACTCAATACTTTACTTTTACAAAGATAAAACTAAAGGTAAATTGTAATGCATACTACAAAAACTAAACCAATAAGAAATTTAGGAAGAGCATTTAATTTAAATTTAATCTAAATTTAGTAGAGAGGTTTTGGTAGTTTCTATTAAATAAAATATATTAAAAATATATTTATTTTAGTGTTGACAAAAATTAGGACAAGAAATAGTACTGTGAAAGTACTTTTCAGTTAAGTTATTCCACTATAGAAGGCTTTGAAATCAATTATTTCGCTCAAATGCTATATATATGAAGATTTTATAACTACAATATGCTTTATTAATACGAAAATTGGCTTCAAAAATAATCATATTAAACATCTCTGGATGTGCTATTTCGTCAGAGGAAGACGCTCTAACGCCACTATTATTGCCTAACCAACAATCAGTTTTTAACAATTATATGGCGAGTACATAGTACTGTCCTTACTGTCAAAAGTTTCCTGCGTATGATCTAACATATCTTTGGTTCAATTCAGAGGCCATTTGGAAGATAACTATATATGATACAAAATATATATATAAATTGTATACATATTCTAAACATATATACAAAATGTATTTACAAAAAAATGTTTTTATTATAATAAGGCACTAAGATACGCGAATTAATAAATTTTAGATAAATCAGATTTTCTAAAAATATGACCGAAATCTTTTTGCAAAAATGGTGCTATATGATGTCTTAAGATATTAGAATAAGTTTTTTTGTTCTTTTGTGATATTGAGGTTTTGATAGGCTTATTTGATTGAGGCTTATTTGAGATATGACTTTTGTTGGGTATCATATATTTCGAGTTAAACTAAAAATAGGATCTTACTTTAATGCTACTTCTAAGTAACATGAGGTAAGGAATAGGAAAAAAAAAAAAACTTACTATTTTTAGTTAAATATATATTTTGAAGTGTTTATTTTTATTTCAAACGCAGTAAAAATATTCTGTAACAATGGTACATTTTCATAAGCAAATTCAAAATCAGGTGTTTGAAAATATATAGCCTCTACAAAGTTCCAAAGAAAAATTAATAGATTCAAAAATTCTAATCACCAGTTACAGAGTAATTATGTAGAACAATTCGCAATAAATAAATGCATAACAACCCAATAATTTTCTAACAAATTTTGTAGGTAATAAAGAAGAAAACTCTTTTATTACATAGAGATGCACCTAATATGACTACCCTACTTAGAGTATTTAAAAATAGCTCGTGCAAGCCTTTAGGCGATTCCTTAATTATTATAAAGTGTGCCTATGAAACAAAAGATTTATGTGCATTTAAACACTTCAGTTAGCTTCGAGCAATCTTAACTCATATTTCAAATTGATGGGTTTGCGTGTTCAAGATGAAAAAGTAGACAAGGCATACGAACAAGTCAAAAATATGTGTGGATATTTCCGTCCGTCTATCAGTTGCGACTTTTGTTATGTTTATAATTGTTATTATTATTGTTGATTATATTGCATGTTCTTTTAAGCATTTTCTTCCCTCTTCGCACAATAAAGGTTATTAAAAGCTATTGTATTTTGGATGACTGTTAAATTACAATCACGTTTAAAATTACTCATATTTTTACAAATAGAATATCATATAAATAGAATATAATACAAAAAGCACAAAATTTACAAAAACTTACTACTGATTACATCCATTTAATTTTAAATGTAAATAAATACATTGTTAAATTTAATATGTTATATAGAATTTTATCTTATTAATATTATTTTTGACTTTTTCGAAATATTTTTTTCTTAAAAATTTTACTATTTGTATCTTTTATTGTACAATTAAAATCATTACCTATCAAAACAATAGTATTTAATTGTATTGCAGCTATAATATTGTAGCTTTTATATATATAATAAATAACTTCAATAGGTATCATAATATATAACATAAATAATATAAAATTTATATTTAATAACGTAAATAATAAAATAAAAACCCACAAGTTTAATAAATCGGAAAGTTTTATTTATATAAACATTTTAGAGTTTAATTATCTGTCATATCAAGAAATCGGTTGACTCCCTCCCTAAAATTTGACATAATTCCTATTTCTGTGGCGTCCAGATTTTACAACGGATTAAAGTAAAATCGATTATTTTAGACAAATATTTCCATATCACTAAATGCCGATACCATTATCTTTCACTGAATCGCTTTTTTGAATAAAAAACTTCATATAAAAATAATTATTAATTATATATTTAGAGTGCACCCTAAACTGCAAACAAAAAGTGCAACCATATAGCACAAAGACAGAATTAAGAACGAAACATAATCATGTCTTAAAAGTTTAAAAATGCTTGCAATGCTTTTAATTTATAAATAACCAAAATAAAAAGAATAACTTAATTCTGCATTTAGAATTGATTATTAGAAAGCTGATATTTTATTATATGAAGATTTTTATATGGAGCTTCTTAAAGGTCCACCTTTATACCTCATTTATCAAATAAACATATAATTGCTTTCATTAATGGATACCACTTGTTTTTCACAAAATTATATTATTTAATGCTGCTTAATCTGCAGAAATAGTGCTAGCAATTAGCATGAAAAAAGGTAAACCAAGAGCAAAAAAACTAATTTTTTCATTTTCAAACATTTTTCACAATTAATTATAAGAAATGTGATCTTATTTTTCTATGCGAAGTGTTTCGGGAACGTCCCTTATGAGTTAGCTGAGTATTAATATTACGCGTGCTATAGAAAAATACCTGGTTATATCCCTAAAGAAGAGTTTAAATCAAATTTTCACAAGAATTTAATAACAAAAAAAAAAATGCTTCCAATTTTTGCACACAAAAATTAAAACGCACTAGATATTTATATTTTAGGAATTTTATCAGTTTTATGAATAATTAAAAATTGTCATCAGTTAATCCATGCAATCTTCAGAACACAAACTTTTTATATTTCAATTTTAATATATATTTTCACTGTTGATTTATAACGATTTATAACTTTAGATTAGAAAAGTAAATGTTTTTTTTTTTTTACTTTCTACAAAATATAATACATAATAAATATATAGGACAAGGTTTATAGTGTATGTCTGCGATATGAACTTGAAAAGTATTTCCGCTGCTATGTATCAATACAATACAAAAACGGTAACAATTTCTTTGAGCATTAATTATATATAATTTATCCACATAAGGCGAAATTTTCTTAACGTCAAGTTGGCACAAATTATATAGAAATGAAAACCTGTAAAAACTGGACACATGAGCCTTAATTGCAAGTTATTTCAAATTCAAATAAAGAAAACAAGAAATTCGTTCTTAAAACTGTGACAAAGCCAACCAGAATTGACTGGAAGTAGTTAAGTAGGTTTAGTTTGCTTACTTCGGTTAACATACACAGGCGTGCAGGTTGCCAATGCTAACTTAGGCATGTGATGAAGAGAAAAAAAAATTTTATAAAGTAGCATAAGGCACAGAAACTCTACAATAAAAACAAATGTCTTTTGTCGAAGAGACCCAGAAGATGATGGTAACACCAACAATACCAACAATACCAACAGTGCTAACGACCAAAATGTCGGCAAGTCTGAAAATATGTTTTATATGCTTGTCTCCAATACTCAAGCAAGATACTTTGACTTAAAAGCCGCATAGCAACTTTTAGTCACTTGTCTCTCTAACTTCTTCTTCTTCTCATATTTTCTTAAAGATTTTTAGAAAGTATGTCAAATTAGAAAAGCCAAAGTAGCTACACAAAAAAATTAGAAAAAACAATAAATAAATATTTCTTGAACAAAAAAAAAAGAAGAGAATCACTGAAAAATGTTGTTTGCTCAAAATACGAGTAGTTTAAATTCGATGCGGTACATAAGCTAATGGAGTGCCTTTACAGTGAGTACGCAGCATCCGTTCACGGCAACAGCATGCACAGGTGTTACAGCAGCACTTATTTTTATTATGTATGATTTTTTTCAATCTCAATGATGCTAATGTTACTGAAAGACGAAATGATTAACATTTTCATTAGCAACTTCAGAAATGCGCAAACAAGTGCGAGAAGAAGCAAGTTTATTCAATTTTAAAATTTTTTAACTCATAAAATTTTAATTTTAAATCCAGAGACGACACATCAGCAGCAATTCAATCATTTAATAAATATAATTTTTCTAATTACAAATATATTCAATTTTGTATTTAAATTAATGTATAAATAAGTAAATTAATTACTAACCACTTTTATTAATATTATTTAACTCAATTTCAATTGAAGTTAACACAAGTCCGGAGAAACGTTAACCGATATGACCAATAACAAGCTGGATATATAATATATATGCGAGTAAGAAAGCGTTAATCGCCGACGATCGTACGCGAAAGCTTGTTTTCTGCTGACTAAATGGCAAATTTAATAATTTCTGAGTGCCTGCCCGAATGCTTGCCGGAATACTTTGGCCTAGAGCTTAAGCTTTGTAAGTTATGAAGAAATTATACTCACAACACTCCAAACACAATAGCGCTACGACAATAGAAGTCAAAAACATCTACGATAAGTAAAAAAAAAATAACGACAATATTTTTAAGATAGCAGCAACAGAAATACGACAGAAATAACGCTAACAGATAAATAAATAAAGTATAAGCATATCAGCTCCTATAAGGTGAGATAATGTAGGGTCGTACTGAGTATATAAAATTCATGAGCAAAAAATACCTATACAACGAAAATAAAAGTGTAGGTAATACAGAAACACAGCGACATTCTTTATTAAAAAAAAAAAAGATGTTTCTAATAATCAGTAATAATTTCTAAAGTAATTATAATTTTTTTATTACTCCTCGTATGTACTTATATAATCAATTATCTCAAAGCTTGTTTAATTATAGATACGAATATATAATCGTATATTATATAAATGGAAATAAATTATTTAAATAAAAAATGTAGCTTTTTTTATACTTAAGGTCAAATAAAAAGCATTTCCATAATAAACGAAAACATAAATATTCTAAAAAAAAAATTAATGGTTGTTTCCAGGTAAGGACGAAAATGTAGTTAAACAGATGACATTAATCTGTTTACACACATTATTATTATGTCTATAATAGACATTATAGAATAAGATATTGTATTTCAAAAATATATATGTAAACTAAAAAAAATAAACCTAAATAAATTCGCTTTTGCCTTCACCAGGAGAATTCCTAATAATATTCTATTAATATTAAGTATAGATTAAGTACAGATTAATGTCATCTGTTTACACACATTATTATTATGTCTATAATAGACATTATAGAATAAGATATTGTATTTCAAAAATATATTTGTAAACTAAAAAAATAAACCTAAATAAATTCGCTTTTGCCTTCACCAGAAGAATTCCTAATAATATTCTATTAATATTAAGTATAGGAATAATAGAAATAAACGGAGTACCCAATGGAGCGGAGCACTGCGACCATGGTTGATCTTTTGTGCTGCAACAAACGCTAACCGAACAGAAGACATTTCACCTTCCGAATGAAAGCCAGAATGTCGGTCATTAAGGACCTCATAAGGTCAGAAGGGGAGAGTAGTTCTCGACCCAGTGACCTCCTCCTGGCAAAGATCAAGGCTGGGCAATCACAGAGAAAGTGACTGGAAGTCTTGTCTGCTTCATTAATATTTCGAATATTAAAAGCGAATTTGCCGAAATACGTATAGTAGTTTGTAGTAAATGGCAAATGATTAAAAGACCCTACACACCAAATTCTGAAAATTTTCTGTTGCTCAAGATAAAGAATTTTAACATACTTAAGTTATTTATTAGAACAGCGTAAACTAAGATAATATCTATTTAAAAAATCACTCAATCACAGAATCCAATTTTCTATGGAATTGATATAGAAATTGCATTCCAAATTCTCTGCGAATGTTATGCACTCGCCAGAAATGATATATGGAAAACTATATCAAAAATAATAGTAAGTATTATGAGCAGTAAGTATTTTAGCCATCTTCTCACCAATAGCTAAGAAACCAATAAGTATTACTGTTAAAGCTAGCGGCAAATCTTTTATTTGCCTATTTATATTATGCTTATCATCGATAAACTGAACTTGAAATTTTATGCAGACTATAATGAGCTACTAGTCTTAAATATTGAAAAGTTCTTCCATCTATGAATCGCTATTTGAAGGGTTTATTCCGCAAGAGTTGCTAGCACAACAAATACTCTTGTTGGCAGTTCAGTTTTTTCGTTTCAGAAATAACTTTGTTTGTTTAAATATATGTAAACAGTTATACATATTTAAAGTAAAGCCTGAATTACTAAATATAGATTGTGTAATCTATATTTAGTATCTTACATCTTAATTAAGAACACTTCTGCCTGTAATAAGCTAAAAGTGTTTGAAGATTCATAAGATTCAGCTACTCGAAATATATACCTCAACCTATGAGGCAAGCAATTTTGGAACCAACCATAAAAACTACAGTAAAAACTACTAAAACTGCAGTGAAATTCTTGCTGAATATTATCTTCGCATCAATGTAGACATTTTTGTTAGAAAAATTTGTTATTTTAATAGAAACCGAAATTATTAGAAACCGACTAGCTCCACTCAACCTTAGTGTACTTATGATAGTCGATAAATAGATATTTGAGATCATATGAATCACCACATTAAGTGCTTCTCTGGAGTATAACTTAAGCTACAAGTGCTGTTACACAGGTTTACCTTTTTATACTTTATATATCTCTATATACTCCATAATCACGTACTGTTAATGTTTTAATGATTCATAATAAAAATATACTTTTAGAAGCATTTGATTGTTCTCAGACCATGACTCACCAAACACCTTACCAGTCGTTTTACCATAACACTGAGCTTATTATAAACATAGACCTATCACTTTATTTTTACTTTCACTTTATTTATAATAATATAAGATTGCTTTTCTGGATCATTTATCGAACTTTTATTTGTTAGTTAAAAATTATAAAAAATGCTTAACTTTTTTAGGCACTGTTATTAATACGAATTATTTATGACATCATTAACCATAGATTAGTTTTTGTTCTAAGTAAAATTTAGAATAAAAACAAAAACACTTGCTAACATTATCACATCTTCATTGACCTTTAACAAGCTTTTGGGATAAGATATATTTTATTCTCTATAATCGGAAAGTATAATATATCAAATGAAAGTAACATTAATATAATAATTTTGTTTCAATAAAAAGTCCAATAAAGTAAAAGAGGTGTTTACGATTTGACAGTTTACCATTAGGAACATTATTAGAATAAAAGTCTTTGAAAATAGATACGTAGGTTTTATACAATCTAAGCATCGATAGCAATAGTAAATTCAATTGGATTACAACAGTTTTTCTTATTTCATATGAACTACTAAATATTTTTGGAATTTTGAAGAAATAGATAATATTACTAATATTACTATATAACCGCCTCTGGTATTAAACCATGAATGCTATGCGTGCCAATTTAGTACGTTAAACACTGCACTAAAAATGTCACTATTCTAAATATAGATAATAATTTTTTTTTTTTTTGTATGTACTTTACTGATAAATTACTTGTAAGTGGAATTCGATATTAGATGAAAAATTCAAAATCAACATCATACACATTTTTTAATTATGAATAATATTTTGCTTTATATGCATCATAATTATATTAATAAAAAAAATTCAGCAAAAAAAAAAAAACAATCATCAAATATACATTAACCATAAAAAAATGTATAGTAAAATGATTAAAAAATAAATTTTTAAAACAATTAAGTAATTTCTTTTATAAACATTAATACAAATATTTATAAACCTACTTCAATGTATAAAAATAAAAAAAAAATATGCTTCAATATTGCAGCAAAAGAATTTTTATGTCCAACGCCAAAGATAAGATATGGACACCCCAACCCCCTCTGATACCGTTCTCTTTAAGATGAAGGAAAATTTCGTTATACTGAGTATCTAAAAGTGCTTAGTTTTTTTATTTACTTATAGTGATAATAATATTAAAAATAAAATCTTATCAAATAGAGCAAAATTTTTATATATAAGAGCATATGATAAATTTGCTGATGACGCCAATAATGATTGCTATTAGAAGCTTTTCATAGCAGTGAAAGATAAGTACAAATATTAACTAAAAAAAAAATGGAAATCAAGAATCTTTAAGTATAAAACATATAAATTACAAATATAGTTTTTTGTATTTGAAAAATTTATAAAAATTACTAAAGTTTTCGCACTTTTAATTCGTTTTTAAACTATAGTAGTTTTAGTGCTTTCTAGTTTTTTAGTGGCATACATATAATGTAATAGCATGTCAGTTTTAAACATAATATTTCTGTAGTAGATGGATATTTATTCTCACTTGCACAAAGGTTTAAGCGGTGTCGGCATTACCTCTTCATAACCTGCAAGTAAAATCTCTTGCTTCTGATTTCCTTCAATATTTGAGGCAATTTTAATCTAAGGTCACTACCACTTTATGCATAGAATCTATAAATTAATTAAGCTAACAATCAATTTTCCTAATAACAACCCTTTATTGTTTTATATGATTTTAGCCCTTTGCTCCACTTGGAGTAAACGGAACAAAGAAGAAGAAGATGATTTTAGCTGCTAAATATGAAAACTATAAACATGTCCTTTTCTTTCCCTTCACTTACGTAGTGATACTGTTAGTGATATCTACAATATTTTCTTTATGCCCAACACATAATTACAAGTTAAACAATTTTTTTGTATTTTTTTTTTCGAATTATGGAAGTTCGAGTTATTGAAGTTTGACTGTATCTGTTAAACCAAATAGAATAGGAATAATTATTCATATTATTCAAAATAATATTTCTATTAAAGAATTTTAATATTTTGAGAAGAAAATGTACTCCTGATGAATGAAATTGTATTTAAACTAATTTATAAAAAGTTATAACTATTGCATATAATGGTTTAAGTTATACATATGATTTATATTTCATACAGATTTTTTAATGTTAATAATCGTGTATTTCTGTAATAAATAGAATATGAATTTTTGTATTCAGAATAATTTCAATTTCTTACAATAATTTTATAATAATTTATTGTTTTAATAACCAAAAATATTTAATCATAATTTTGTTTTTAAACGGGCTAATGGTCAATAGTTAAATAATGCATTTTTAAAAAATATTTTAACCAATATTTTGACTTTATTGTATAGTCATCTCCAGTCTACTATAATGTTCCTATTATGTAGCAAGAATTTAATATAAATCACTTATTTATGTATATTAAATTTGAATTTGATTTATATTAAATTTTTATTACATTATAAGAACATTATAGTATCATGAAGGTGACTTTAGAATATAGTTGAAATATTGGTTCAAATAAAATTGTTTAAAAACAATTTATTTCGATAAGTTTTTTTTAATAAAATTATATGGATGTAAAAACTATAAAAAGTTGAAGGGTGAATTAATAGGAAAACATAAAACACAAAATTTAACACAAAATTTATTTTTCGACCTGTTTATGGTTTTTTTATATATATTTTTATTCTGGCTGTAGGTCCCTTCTTGTTAAATAATAAAACGTTTAATATAAGGATGGAATTAATATATTTCGACTCTCCTTAAGAGTCATCATCAGAATTACGATACGTTCTCCTCTTTGTTCTATATTGTATATTGTACAATTGTTGTATAATTGTACAATATAGACGATAAACCAAATAGGAGGACGTATCGTAATCCTGATGATGCCTCTCATGAAGAGTCAAAATATGGAGTTTAATAAAATATATTAAACGTTTTTTTATTTAACAAGAAGGGACTTAAAGTCAGAATAAAAATATATAAAAATATATAAAACATATACCAACTTATAAAAAATATTTGTCAATATATGTACATTCATTAGTATTAAGGTTTTAAATTTTTTGTACTTACATTTTTATCTTATGATATAGCAAGCTTTTATCTTATGATATTGGTTGATCATTCAGATATTGTTTTGTATATTAAAACTTTTTTCTTTAATTTTTCACAAAAACAAACTTTTCTTGTAATTATTATCACAGTTATTATTTATTATATTTTCAATTAATACTCTATAAATAAAATTTAAAAAAAAAATAATTAACTATGCACTTGCGAAACACATACAAATATATTACTTATGTATATATATTATATATTACAGTAGAAAATGTAATTATTTAACGTTGCAAAAATGATAAAAATTTAGAGAAATCATGAAATAGCACATCGCGAGGCAAAACACGTTTCAAAATTGTAAATGTAAAATTATATTATTCGCCTATACTATATAATATATAATTCCAACCGATTTTCATTAGCGAGGAACGTGATTTGTAATGTATCTACGACAAAACGACAAATAGTTGACAATTTGAAAATGCAGTACTTCTCACTAACTGCAACGAATGTTGGCATCTATAAAAATTACATTAAAAACAAAACCTAAAAAAAAAAAAAGAGTACATACAAATCCAGTTAAAACTACTGCAAAGTGCAAACTGGAAAACTACAAAAGATACGTAACTGAGCTATTAAGTGATGGTCTACGGCTACAGTAACTGCAGTTAGACGCAATATTTTATGCAAGAAAAAAACTAAAACTAAAGCAAACAAAATTAAAGAATAAAAAAGTTAATGAAAAACATTGTCAACGTAAAGGTAAAAAGTATCTACAATAAAAAAGTATCTACAGCAAAAACAGATCCACACACATTACAGTAACTATAAAAGCCGGTATAGAAAACAGTATGTATGGTACAAAAAAAAAAACAAAAAAAAAGATTAAATGGAGAGCAAAGGAACTGACGGTAGTCAGAAAAAAAAAAAATATGGTTGCTTATCGACGACGCGTTGTTCTTTCAAATTTTAGTCGTTTAAATTTGAATTTATTTTCTGTGTTGTTGCGCGTGTTAAAAAGTCCGATAATCGTCGTTTTCTTTTAATTAAAATGATATACAAGATACAAAACTATTGCTCGAGTAGGAACACCCAAGCAAGATAAAAATTCGCATTGTGTAAATTTAACAAAAACAACACATATTCATTCTTTAATAAAATATATCTACGAACGCAAACATTGAACATACACAATAAAAATGAAGAATACGCACACGAACACACAATTAACTTTATAGCTTGAACTGTTCCCGACGAAAGCCAAATGCGAAATGAATTCGGGGGAAAAATAAACATCACGAATAAAATATGTTATCCCACATACAACACAACCAACATCTTTTAGCGCAAAAGATGGAGCAAAAAGCAATATGCAAAAGAGAGAATACAAGTGAACCCCGCTGCTCGCTCTCAACTACTCAATTCAGTCAGTCCAACAAGTAGGCAAACAAATTTAATGGAGACAATTGAATGCCCATTAAACAAACAAGTTAACTCGTTTTGAGTACGCGATCATTTTATGCACCTTACAGTTGGGGGTTTCTAGCTACTAGAAAAGCACTGACAAATTTAGAAGAATATATGTATGTATATATCTTATTTAATATGTATAACTTAATATATGTAACTCAATACATATAACTTATTACATATAACTTAATTTATATAACTTAATATGTATGTTGATCCTTTTTTCGAGTCAGCGCAACTGGCACTTTTACTCTTTGATAGCTGGGGGTACTACAGGGTCCCACCCATCTCATTGACTAATTTATGTATTGCCTATAAGCTTCATGATTATTCAGTGATTGATCTAAGATCTGCGATTTAATATATATAACTCAATATATATAACTCAATATATATAACTCAATATATATAACTTAATACATATAACTTAATATATGGTATATGACTTAATATATATAACTTAATATATATAACTTAATATATATAACTTAATATATATAACTCAATATATATAACTCAATATATATAACTTAATACATATAACTTAATATATATGACTCAATATATATAACTTAATATATATAACTTAATTTATATAACTTTTAAGAAAAATGTGATTCAAATATATATCGATATATAAATAGCAAATTTAATTCAAATGGAATAAATAGTAAATAAAATTTATTAAATAAAAAACTACAAACATGGATGGAGAAAAAAAATATTTGTCTGACATACAGAAAAATGAAAAATCCGCTACATCATTTAGTCCGTGTGCGAGTTCGAGTAAATTGAGGTAAAGTAAATTAATATATCCTAGCGATTCTTGGCTCTGCACTTATGTAAATATTTATTTATCTATTTATTGTACTTCTTTATTATTTTTGGTTAAAACTTTTCAATTTTATTTATTTATTTATTAAACATGTTATAAAAGTTTTACTATGGTAATACCTAATTTATACCTAATTTCGAAATTCTGGTAAATACCAACATCCGGTGCCATACCGATATAATTTACTATTTCCCTCAATTTACCATCAATTACTCGAACTAGCACACGGTCTTACTATAGTAATTAAGTTAATCATTAAAAATGTCCTTAGTATAATAATAGCTAACTCAAATAAATATAACATATCTTGTATTAAGTTTTTTGACTATTACCAGGCTTACGTCCTTTATTTAACACATAAAATTATAAAACATTTTTCTAAATAAATAATTTTTTCAAGTAAAAAATTTTCTTAAATTCAAACTTCTATGTAACAGCACTTAAATCGCGGCTTACTATTTCTATTTCAGCTTTAAAATATACATTAAAAACAATTGTCAAACTGCCAAGTAACAGCAGTAAAATCACGGAAGAAAAGAAGATGCTAGCTAACTGTTTTTAAAAGCTACTAGCAAAATATATATAGTGTTTTCTTAAAAAACATCAACGTTTAAACGTTTGTAATCATAGACATGGCACTATCACTAAATTTCTAATATAAATCTGTTGTCAGCTGATTGGCTGGCAACTATCGATAACTAACATAAGCGAGACATTAAGATATATGCGATTTGAAATAAGTATATATTCAGTTTTTGGGTTGCTAAGGATCATAAATACACTAAAAAATTTTTTTAATGCAGTTTACCTTCTGCTATTTAAACCATTCTGAAAAAAATTTAAAAGCTTCAATTTTGGTAACCTCTATTTTAAAAATCCGAAAATATATATTTGTTCTAATAAGCAAAAAATAGAACCTTACTGCAGTTTTCATTTGAAAAATTTAGTTATAATTCTGAACCAATGTCGGCATGTTTTCATTACATAACCGAGACTTTCCTCTTCCAATGCAAAATGTCTTTGCATACTATAACACCTAAAATATTTTAAATGATTTGAAATTTTTATAACTAATAATTTTGAAAGCAATTTGAATATAGCGCCCCAAAAATTCACTCAATACCGAATAATTGAACAACTGCAGCTAAAATTAATTTGAAATGCACTTGAAATTTTTTTTTTTCATATATTCGTATTACTCATTATAGAAGAGAGATGAAAACAGAGGTGGTGAGTAATAAATAGGATTGCATATTGAGAATCAAATAGAGATCCAACAGGTGGGATTAAAAAGTTATAATTATCATTTGTCTAAATATCGACTAAAGTGTTTTTACAAAAAATAACAGAGAATGACGTCAATATTCAATTTAAATCTATAAGTATAAGTAAAAATATAAAAAAAAAACATTTAAACAAAAACGTTTCTAAGAATGCTAATATTTACCTGCGATTCTGCGCTCTTCAAATAACTTAAAAATTTCTTAATAAAAACGAAATCAAAATCAAAGTAAGATGGGAAGGAACCAGTTTAAAGATTCCACAGAAACAAATAATTTAAGATATAACAGAAAAAAATATCTTCCATGAGAGTTGGGATTAAAAATAAACCTAAATATCAGTTTTGAAAAATTGCATTTTTATAGCAATTTATGCTTATTACATAGAAAATATTATATGTTAATATGTGATATTAAATTTTATAATATGTGTATAAATGAAAATTATCATGAACATAAAAAGGAACACTATGGAAGGTTGAGATGATTAAAATATAAATTAATTTATTATTATATTTACATTACATTACTGGTTATTTTAAACTGTCATTAAAAGTAATGAAATGTGTAGAAAGAGACAGTAATATTTTCGAAAATTCGTTTAAACAAATATTACATTCTAGTAACTATTTTGAAACATTTATATATATGTTTTATAGTATAATGTTTTATAGTACAATGTTTTATAGTGCAATGTTTTATAGTACAATGTTTTATAGCAAAATTAAAATCAAATAAAAGAAAACATTTTTATAATATAATTCGTTTAACTTCATACGATATTTTAAATGAAGATCTCTTCAATTTATATAATTTTAACTTTATTTTTTTTTTTATGACCAAACATTATATATTAATTATGAAACGTGTTATTAGTTATGGATCTCTTAAAACAATATTTAGATTTTTTTTAAATAATGTTTTTTTTTTGTAAATTATTTTCCGATACTTCAACTATAATCGTTAATTTTGATAGAAAATCCTTTAAAAACAGTTGTGTTTTGATTACAATATATAATCAATTAGACCATTCCTTTTCCGTTGAACAATAGTCCTATAATTGGAATATATAAACCAACGTGAGTATAGCTTGTTATCGTAATTGAAATCATTTAAAATGACATTTCATGCACTGTGACATTTTCAATCTTTGACTTAATTATTTAGGTAAATATGTAGATCTTTAATTGATTTACCATATATGTATAAGCTAATGATATACATATTTACATTACGAACTTTAGTTGGGGCCTTGTTGTGTAGAATATCATGAGCTCATCATGAGCAAAATTGTTTTTGTTTTCAATGCCATTTATAAAATTGAGAGTGAGAGAAAAAACAATATGTCGGTTCAAATTTGGTCATGAATGCCGAGGTTAACTATGCCTCGTCACAATTTTAAAATTGCGAGTGAGAGAAAACAATATGTCGGTTCAAATTTGGTCATGAGTGCCGAGGATATCTGTGTCTCGTCACTTAGGCAAAGCAGTGTTATTCAGTAATAAATGTCAACATTTGTGTCATTTCTGTCACACTCTACATAACATGCACTTTCGTCAAAGCCTAAATAAATAATTTTGACGAGCTCATAACACTCTACATAACATGGCCCTTAACTAACTTTACTAAAGTTAGTTCCCAAACGTCATGTGTTTACATTTTCGTTTCAGGTTTTCATTTTGACAGTTGTTGATTTTTTAATATATTGTCTACCATGAAATTAGAAACGTTATTATGGAAATCTGAGTTATTTTTTATTAATAATTCTTAAAAGTAAATTATTTTTTAAAAAAATCAAAATCGAACTGTACTTAAAATCAAATTTACTTAAAAGTAAATTATTTTTAAAAAAAATCAAAATCGAACTGAACGAAAATTCATAATTCAGAATTTTTAAAAACTTTCGATTAAATAGAATTTAGAAATTTATCCTTATTTAATTATTTTCTGTGCTGTATTCAAGAAAATTATAAAATGAACTTAACTTCCAATAAGAGTTGAACTTTGTGGTGCCTATTTTTATATGAAAAAGTAAGCTTTGGTAATTGGTTTTGAGCTCAAAGTCGATTTTCACCAGCAAAGTTCGTAATGTAAACATAGTATAAAATATTAGATTGCCCTGCGGTAATGCACATACGAAATAAGCTCCTGCGAATGTATATTCTTAAGAAAGAGGCAATAAAAGTAGGTTCTATACTATTTTTTCATTAACGCAACAGGGCTTAGAAACCTATTCTAAACCCAGAAGGGAGTACAATAGACCAGACGACCCCAGTGCCAGATCCCCTAATAATAATAATAATGGTATAAAATAAGCATTAACTGCTGGCGAGAGTGAAACGTAGGGCTTATTTCGTAATAGTATGGCATTTAATACGTTTTCAATTATTGATTTAATTATTTAGGTAAATATATTGAGAATATAGAGTTAAATTTAACAAAAAAAAAATTATTTAATTCATTTATTAATATTCTCCACACCCTTAAACTGTTCTACATACTACAGTACTCTATACACTATAAAAAATTGAACTTCAATAGAGAAAAAAAATATGTTAAAGGCGGTATAACATTTGGAGCATTACGAACAATTTCCATTGCAATAGAACCAGAGGAATTATGACATTCTCATAAGAATAATTCCCACATATTGATGCAAGCGTGAATTATTGTTGATAGTAAGAAAAAAACTTCATTTAAAGAACTACGGTGTAAAATATAATAAATATGATGTCAATGCAAAGCTGTTAACCGTTTCAGCAGCGTTTTTATTGTTGTTTCTTATAAATTAGCAAAAAGTAAAGAAAAATTTTATAGCACAAGCAACCACGTTGATAAAATGAATGATATAAATTATATTGAAGAGTATTATAAAAATAATAAAATTTTAATGATATTTAAGCACAATAATTTTTATAATAAATCAGTGGTTAAATTGGTTAAAATTATTAACAAAAAAACAAAAAAAATAAATTAATATGCAAACTACTTTCACTCTCTAGAAAGCAACTATATTAATAAAATTGTAGTCCTTATTTTATATATAATTAAGTTTAATATATAATTTTATTGATCACATATCTTATAAATTTTTTCTTTTTTTGTTGGTTTTTAATTAAGAGTTGTGTCTTAAATTATTGCTATCACATTTCTTTGAAGTCAAGGAACACACCGGCGACAACAAAGACAATTTTAATGACTCACACATTTAATACACACAATAACCGGCAATTATAATTTAATACAGTAATTTTATTTATTTTTCACAAGTCTCAATATAAAGTTAAACTAATTAAATACTTACCAATGAGGTGGGAATTTTATAAAAAAAATTTTAAAAATCAAATGCCGAATTACGAAAATTCCGATGGTAGCGAAGCTGACAATAAGCCGCGACGTTCTCGTTATAATAAAAAGGCGGTGTTGCTGTCTTCGTTTTGTGTTTGTCTTTCGCCTTGTTGCGCTTTTTTTTTGCAACTCTATTTCTTTTAACCTTTATTTATTAATACATATATTTAACAATTGTTTTATTTAAATTTCAGTTAAACACTATTCGATATTTTTAATTTAAACAGAAAATTAAAATGATCAAAAAAAAATTAAAACAACTAAAAACGTACTTTCGCACGGCGGAGAATGCTCAAATGACTCTCGTTTGCGACAGGGTTGCGCAGAAATGCATCAAATGATAATTTGTTTGATTGAAAAAGGTAGTATGTCGGGTTTTCGCAAGTCATACAATTAATAGTATTTCATAGACAAATATTTCAAATTTGAATCACGTGTCTGTTGTCAAACAACTGATTAAAATAAAAGATCTTCACAATAAGACTTAGACCGTGTGCGAGTTCGAGTAAATTGATTCAGGGAAATAGTAAATTATGTCGGTATAGCAACGAATGTTGGTATTTACTAGAATTTCGATTAGGGTAAATTAGATAAAAATTAGAAACATTTTATAAGGTGTTTAATAAATAAATAAATTTAAAAACTTTTAACCAAAAACAACAAAATAAATATTTACATAAGTGCAGTGCAGTTTTCAAAATAAATAATGCGATTATTTTTTAGATATACTTTGTTAATGTTGAAATGCCAATTGGAATAACTAATTATAATAAAAGATCTTCAAAATAACTCTGCTAATATTAAATAATTACATATTTCAAAAGTAATAATGAAATTATTTTTTAGATATATTTTGTTAATGTTGAGAAACCAATTGGAATCATAATATATAACAATAACGATTGGTACTTTTAATTTATTCGATTTTTTCGAAAAAACTGTTTCGAAGTTACTAAAAATACTTCTTCGAAAATATCAGCTATCGTACACTGGATCCTAAAAGAATAAATGCATGAACCCCATTTCAGAGTCAAAAAAAAAGAAGCACAGAAAATTCATCAAATTAAGCATTTATTTTATAAATTTATTTAGGTTGGAAAATGTAAAGGATAGAGGTTGGCTATCGTTTTGATAACCTAACATTAAACTAAGCATTTATTTTATAAACTTATTTAGGGGGGAAATCTAAAGGATAGAGGTTGGTTATTGTTTTGATAACCTATAGAGATTTGCTGGTATAGTTCCTTTTGGGAATAGTGAATAGTATTTGTTGAAGTTGACATTTATCGCGTGAACGTAAACTCGGCCTCTGCTGAAACCATCAAGGATGGTAAGAGAATCTTAAATATAAAATAACTTTATATGGCTTAATTTATAAGTAAAGTTTGCACAAGAAATTCGAGATTATAGTAAGAGAATGGTTAAAGTTAAACAGATAGACGAACCAAAATTGAGAACATATTACTTCATATTTTTATTGTTTGCAAGAGCTTTAAAATCTATTTTAAAAGTTTAAGAGCGTTTACTAACAAAAATTAAAAGACTGGTACGTAAACTTACAAAACTGACTTAAGCATGAAAATAATCAGTTAAATTAATGATTTAAGCACGACTTAAGTCTGTAGTACGATCCATGAAATCGGTTCTTAAAGTTGCTATCATTTGACATTTGGCTTTCAAACCTCAAAACTAGTTTTTAGGTGTTTCAGTAATGCCTAAAATCAATGTTTTCTTCATAATGTTATATACTTTTAGTAAGCTAAAAGCGGTTTTAAATAAAATTTATTTTAGATTATTCACACGACCTTAAACTCAATTTCAAGTCTTCAACAACTGTTTACGCGATCTATAAATTGATTTTAAGAGCCCTGAAGACACTTTTCAGATTCTCTTCAAGGCAGTAATTATTAAAAAAAAAACCGGTGAACAATTTTTAAGCAAATCGGTGAGAAATTGAAATGCGTGAAACCTATCAGGTGGGAAATCCCTAATAAAATAAGAAGAACATTTATCTCTCAACAAGGTTAAGATAACAAAAATTGATCTGTTTGTTGGATATAAAATCAATTATCACCAGTTTAATTTATCTGGAAGCACCTTATTTGGAAACGCATAAATATAAATCCATAGGTAATGGTATCTATAAAAGTTCGTTCATTCGCTTGGGTGTGGATGCACCTTAATAGATTTTCATTTTCTACAAAAGACTGCAATTTTGACCCATTGGAAATTTTACTTAATATATATCTCTTATATTTTGTGAACGAAGATTGCGCTAAACGTTTATACAATTTTTATATTAGAATCAGACAACTATTATTAAGTTATGTTCTATTTCTTATCATTTAACTGAATATACTTTTATACGCAGTACAAATAACTAAGTCACTGTATAATATAAAATCAAATTCTACTAAATTTGTTAAACATTTTATATATTAATATAATCAATTACTTTACCAGACTTTCTAATATTAACATATTTCGAATTTTTTATTATTGTTACGTTACAGACATCAATAAGTTCGTAGTATAAATTTATGTAAATTGATGAAAATTAACCTAAAACTCTACTTATATGTTCAAAATTGTTTTTTATATTTTATTTAATAAATATTGCAATTACTCGTCCTTTTTGTCTTCGGTTTTAGGTGCCTCAGGAGTAGTGGATGGAGGAACGTTTGGTTGTGGTGCAGCAGGAGGTAAAGGTTGTTGCTGTGGTGGAACAGTATTATGTGGTGGTTGTCCATAAACATCATGAGGTTGTGGAGGATAGTGTTCGGGATAATGAACTGGTGAACCATTGTGTTGAGGTGGTGGACGAGAATTCATATAATGTGGACCAGGTGGTGGTCCATAAGGTTGTTGATAATGTGTATATGGTGCATATTGACCATATGGCTGCGTCGGATGAGGACCATATTGCGATTGATAATATGGTGAACGTGCTGGACCAGTTGGTGCAGGCATCGGTTGCACAGGATAATGTGGAGCACCGCCAGCAGCATAGTAAGCTCCTTGCGGGTGATAAGGAGCATTTGTTGGATTTGAGATTGGTGGATTGTTTGTTGTAGCAGGAGCAGTTGATGCTGGGGGTGGTGTTGGTGGTGGTGGCGTGGGAGTTGGTGTAGGAGTAGGTGTGGGACTTGGTTGCACTTGTTTACCAGTTGATGGTGGCATAGGCTTAGATGTTTCTCTTATAGCATCTGTGGGCATCTTTTGAATCTTTGGAGATTCAATTGGACGCACATCGGTTTTAGCTGGCATGCTTGATACAGCTTTGGGAGAGGAATCAGTTTCCATTGGTTCAGTTTCAGGTTTGATACTCTGTTCTGGAGCAGGTTTATGTAAAGGAGCTTGTACAATCTCATTTTTTTCTAAAAAAAAAAAAAATATAAATATATATGAATGTAATCATTTAATTTTTTTGTTTTATAACATTACCAGCTGGAATGGTTGCTGATGTATTAGTCGGCGCTATTTGAGCTTGTGGTGGCGTGATCTGTGGCTTTTCCTCTGCACGACTTGCTGTAGGAGGTATATTTGGGTTTGAATGCACTTCTCTGGGATCATCAACACGTTGACGATCACGTTTCATTTCCTCATACATACGCTGTACCATCTTTTGAAAAGTTTCTTCATCTACCGCTGGTTTGCAATGACGTTTAAGTTCTTCCTGAAATGCTTCGCTACTCTGCATCATTCGTTGCTTTTTAGTTTCAAATTTCTCCTCCATTTGTTGGAGCTCAGCTTCTAGTTTGGTTTGATGCATTGTAAGAGAACTAACTTGACGTTTTAAAACCTGCATACGCTGTGTAGTTACTACTGATCGGACATCCGGCACCACAGCATCAGAAAAGATTTCATTGATTAGTCGATGGTTACGCAAATAACGTGCATAAGCTACATGCTTAAAAGAGTATCCATCATCCTGATCATCTTCATCTTCTGCTGGTTGTATATCGATTCGCCGTTCTTGTTGACTTTTGCCGCTTGCACGTGATGGTGTCTCGTGTACGTCCGCATCGGTTTTCAACTTACTCTTTGCTGCCATATATGCCAAATATGCTGGAGAATTATGATAAGCTTTAAGTGATTTTTCGTATTCCAATTTATCAGTTTCATATTCGTCAACATATTCTTGTTTGTCTATATCTGGTAATTGTTTCCAAATTGTGCCAATTTTCTTGCTCAATTCCCAAAGTTTTAATTCTGGATGCTGTGCTTTTATGTTATCCCACACACGTCTCGAATACCGCATATAAGGTAACGCAGGCTTTTCAGGTGCTTTTGGCGGTTTCGGAGCGCGAGATTCGGATTGACTCTTCGAACTTGACGACTTACCCACTTTTTGTGGTGTGAACGCAGGATTACCATAGTTACTATGAGTAAAAATTGGTGTAGTATCTTTGTTGCGTTCAGATGCACTCGCGCCTGAAGAACGAGACCGACTGGAACCGCCTGAACCAGTAGTTGCAACTGGTGTGCTGGGTCCAACATTTGCCGCAATTTGTTTATAATTACTTGGAAGCGACATATTTTACAACTTTTGTTTTCCGTACAACCAAATTAGCGTCTCAGAAAAATTTTCTTTCTCCTGTCAAAATGGCTTCCAATCTATTACAATCAAATGACAACCGGCTTGAAATAGCTGCAAGAAATGACATTTATCAACCGCAACTAAGTTCACTAAGAAAGTTGGAAAGTATGTCTGTGCGTTTGTTAAAACAGTTTGGTAAAATAAGTCGAAATATTCGGCCTGCATTTAAAGAGCATTGCACGCGAATAATTACAATTAGTAACAGCGCGAATTATGTTCATAACACCACATTATTTTTAAGTAGCAATAGGCTACTGTCAACAACAAATATTAATTTAAACGATGCGCCAACTATTGATCATGTAACTTACGAAAAAGTTTGCAGTGAAACTTTGAATGAACTCTGCGATTATTTCGAAGAGCTTACGGAAAATGCTACAAATATCAGTGGCTCTGATGTATCATATGGCGTAAGAAATTTGAAAATGTTTTTATATTTAAATAATTATCAATTCTTTAAAGGATGGTGTTCTAACTGTTAGACTTGGAAACGATTTTGGGACATATGTAATTAACAGGCAAACGCCAAACAAACAAATATGGCTCAGTTCACCAACAAGCGGCCCAAAACGATATGACTTTGTGGAAACTCAGTCAGGCAATAGTGGAAAGTGGATTTATAAGCACACTGGAGAATCTATGCACGACCTTCTCCAACAAGAAATACAGAATATTTTTAAAGATCAAAAAATTAATTTTCTTGCGCTACGTTATAGCAATTAAATAAAAGCAGTACAAAAGTATTGAAAATTGTTTTAACTTGTATTTTATAATTTTTTTAATAATGCACGCTGTAAACTAACCATATCTTCAAGGGTTTTTAAATGCTGTCGCGCTAAATTTAAACTTTCTTGATGCCTACTCTCTTGATGTTCGTTGAACTCTGTTATTGTCATATCTTTTATTAAATGGGATTCAGACTGCAATGAAAACTCTGTGGATGGCAATTCGTATGGTAGTGTAACTTCATCTGTTAAAATATTGTGTTCAGATTTAACAATTTTAGGCCGTTTTGCGGATGGTGAATCGGTGTCATCCTCAACCAATTCAAATTCTTGTGCATCATCAATAACTTCAATTTTAGTTTCAGTTATTACATGCGGTTCAATTTCGTTGGTATCACTTTTCTTTGAACTTTGTAAATACAAATTATCGAACTCTTCAAATTGTAACGGCTCCTTAGTCGTCAACTTTGTGTTGGAATTAGACTTTCTTCTTATTTCTATGATTTTTCCTGCTTCTTTACATTTAATTTGCGGTTGTCGTGCAACTTTTGTTCTGGGTTCTAAATAAGCAGTAAAGTTTTTGGCCAATAGCACTTGATGTATTTCTCGCATTTGAGTAAAATACTCAAAGTTTTTGGTGTCCATTTCAGAAGAAGTTTTTATATATTCGTGCCATAAACTATAGAATTTTGTTTTTATTTCTTCATAAGTGAACTCAAAGAAACTCTCTTGCATATCTTTGACAATATCACGCCACACATTATCAAACTCATCCTGGTTGTAGCAACCCAAATTTTGTATTTTTTCCAAATACAGTGACATTAGGCACTGTATAGCATTCGGGTAGAAATTATCTATAATTTATAAAATTAATATATTATTAATATATTATCTTTCCATATAAAACACTAACCTTTCACTCTTTCCATATTATTTGTAAGCATATAACAAAGCTATGTGCTGGTTGTACTTTCCTATAAATGTTTGAAAATTTTGTTTGGAATTATTTGTGAAATTGTAATTTGCATTTATACTAAATAAATGTTTAAATTCGCGGCAATGTTTTTAATGCATTTACTTCTAGATGCAATCAAAACAAAGTATTTTTGTGATTAGAATAGAACTAGATAACACAATTTACTATGCAAAGATTCATTCAATCAACTAATGAATCCAGCGAATCGAGTAAACACTACTTACACTCTCAACCTAATTTGCTTGTTCAATTAGCGTTGCAAATAAAAATTGAATTATTTAAAAACCACATATGTTATTATAATCTTATTTTTAACAAAGTGCTAGAAATTCTAATCAGTTAAGCATTAATACAATTAAATTTTTTTATAATAGACTATTCACACACCAGAAGTAATTTTTATTTTATATTAAAGTAGTTGTGAGTTTATTTTTTTAAATATTTTTAATATGTAAAAAGAGGCTAATGTGAAGAGAAAATAAAAGCATCTATAAGCTTCTATAGTCTTTATTTTTGTTTTTATTATTATACAGTAGTTTATATAAAAGTCGTCGACGTTGCGAAGTTTGTTTGACTTCTATCACAGAGAGAACTATTATTACAACTTCGCAGGGCAGATTTTTATAATAACAAAAATTAATCTAATAATCATTTATTTTCTATTCATGTCAGTCTTTTTTCACCAATTAAAAAAAATTTATTTTGATTATTTTTTTGCTAGTTTTATTCGTTCACTTTATTACAAAAACAAGTCGAAATTGCAATTCGATGTCATATAAAACTCCAACTTTTAGAATTTAATTTAATTATGGGCTACACAAAATCAAATTGAAATTAAATTCATAGGCCGTGTGCGAGTAAATTGATGGTAAATTGAGGGAAATAGTAAATTATATCGGTATGGCAGCGAATGTTGGTATTTACCTGAATTTCGAGTAGGGTAAATTAGATAAAAATTAGGTGAATTAGGTGTTACCATTGTAAAAATTTTATAAGATGTTTAAATAAATAAATAAATAAATAAATTTGATAAATATTTACATAAGTGCAGTACAAAAAATCCCTAGGAAATTTCTATTTACTTTACCTCAGTTTACTTGAACTCGCTACATGTATGCACACTAAATATACAGACCAAGTGTTAGCTATACACTTTGAAACAATATGTAATTTTACTGCATACATGTCTCTAGACCGTAATTTGGTATGCATACTTAATTATACACAGTGCGATTTGGTTGCACGGCATACTTGGTTTGCATACATGTAGCAATGTCTATATTATGCTTTACTGTTTATTATATTAATATTCTCGAGTAAGATTGTTTTAAAAAGATATTTGCTCCTGTATTTGAGATTGATTGAACATTATCTATATTATTAATAATATATAATATGATTTATTTAATGAAATGTATAAATAAAAATACAAACTAAAACAGAATTTTCCAGAAAACTATTTAATAGCAATATTTGAAAAATATTTGACTTTAATAAAAAATTCATTTTTAAATCATTTCCAATTCTATGTTATAAACATATCTATAAATTGTTTCGCCTACAACAAATCATATTAATAATTTAATAAACACTTAACATAATGAAATATGGTTGTTTAGAAATATATTGATTATTTTTAATAGTAGTTTTATTAGTACAGCAATTATAAAATGATTCGTTTTTAACTGATTTTGGATCACTTTAAAATCATTTTAAACTATTATTTTGTTTTTGTTGCAGTTTTTCGGTATGGTTTTTAGTTAGAACTATTTTAGTACGAACATGATGAGACTAATCTTCATAAGAATTCTTTCAAACATCTTCTTTGAATCAATTATAAACAAACTTCTTTGAATCAATTATGAGCTAAAATTAAACATATTAACGATTTATATATATGTGACAATTTTACTTATAAATCTTGCTTTTTTTATGATTTATTTATAATAAAGATATGTAAATAAACTATGAATATATAACCGGGTAAGCAAATAGTTTAAATGGCTATTAGCTTCTATTAGTTATATTAATAAATTTAGTAATACCTGACGATTAATAAAAAAAATATTCATATTATGTCTTAAAATACGTTTTTTACTACAGATTCTACTTTGCACCGAATATTGAAAATCTGCTTCAGATTGGTTAATTTCATTAAAGTACTTAATATTTAAATAGTAATTTCTATAATCAATCTTAAAAATATTTCCCAATTTTATTAAAATTAACCATCACTGATATTTATTTTAAAAAAATATTACTTTTTCGTTATCTCAACTTTATCTTTTGCCTAAAATTTATCTTACGCATAGTTGCATTTGAAATTTCCCTTAATTTCAGCCTTCGTTTCAACGAAATTAAGTCCATTTTCCCTAATTTCGTTCTAACCTCAAAACTGAATTTTGTATGGAAAAAACAAATTAATTTCGCTGATATGGAGATGAAATTAAGGACGTGTGCGAGTTAGGCTAAGTTGCATTCTAAATTAGGGAAATTCTAAGTTATGCCGACATTATAGTGATGATCCCAAAAAACTTCCCATTTGGTTTAGCATCAACTTAACCTAACTCGCACACGTCCTAAGATTTTTGCGAAATTAAGGTAATATGTACGTTTTTCAAATATCATATACAATCATATACAATAAACACAAACGTAGCAGTTTTTATACAGAATAAGACGATTTCAACCAAATAATGTAAATGTATATATTAATATAGCATATATAAAAATTATTTAACCTATTAATTAATACGCATTTTTTTATAATATATGTACATATGGAATTGGAATAACAATTTTTATATTATATATTAAATAACATATATATATTTTTAAAAGAATTTTGTTAACAGAACACATAGTTTTCTATTGAAACAGTGAAATATATACGAATTATGTTAATTATCTGTATTCCTTCCAAGTCACAAATATTCGAGTGTCTTATCTGCGTAATCATTTGGTTTTTTCCTTTTTTTGCATTTTCTTGTTTAACATTAATTCTCACGTACACATACCCAAGCGGGCAAAGTATTAAACAGAATTCTGTTTACGCAAAAATGTATGAATTTGCTTTCCAGTTGTGTTCGTTTATATACATGTGTATATATGTATATGTGAAACGAATTTAAAAAATGGGTGCAAAAGCAATTTCAAAAATGAAATTACAACAAAAAATTCATTTCAAAACAGGTAAAACAACGATCTATCAACCGTAGAAGTTAGTAACAATGAAAATGTTGGCATATACATATGAAAAAGAATTTGTAGGTTAAAGCGAAATACAAAAAAGAAAAAATTTCATATATTATTTAAGCAAATAATCGATAAATAAAAAAAATTGTATAAATTATAAATTTGTGGAATAAAAATATATTAAAAATAAAATTTTTTTTAAATATAACTTTAGACATGAAAAACCTGCAATACATGTATGTATTTCCCATGATTATCTGACATCAAAAAGAAGATATACCCCAATAATGTGATGATACATTCACTGCAATCACAATAACAAAATACTCGTATAATGTACTATCATGCTTATAGGGGTTATTGTTTTCTAATTCTCCCTTGCTTCACATATTCGTACGTTTTCGCTTCATTTAGTTTGCATTGTTGTTTGTTCTTCATATTACTTCAGGTTAAAGCAGTATAGCGCAGCAGTAAAAGCAAAAAGTAAAATACTTTTAACAAAAAGTGGTAGAAACAAGTCAAAGTAAAAACGCAATATTTAGGTCGGCAATGTTGGTGTTATTGTGCGCTACACACAATGCCTGCTGAACATTGTTAACAATATTCTGTATTAATATATCATGGTATCGCATAATATTGTGAGCCTTATGAATATACTATGTAAGATAATATACATTTACAATAATTCTATTTTATTTTAACGAAATAGTTAACAAGTGTAATTTAGTATATATATATTTATATTGATATTGCAATTAAATTTAAGTTTAATAATAATATATCTTGATATACGTGCAATTTCTTTTAGTTTAGTACATACATCTACATCTAATTTTGCAATAAGCAGTATTAAATGTTTCAATATGCAATTAAATTTATTTCTCTTCATAATTAGATTATATAATTATTTCAGATATTTAAAGTGTTGCTTTTTTATATAAAAGATATCTAATAATTAATTAGAAATAATATTCTTCATCATATACTCAAATATCGATTATATGAATAATTCACTTATGAAGTGCCTAGCGTAGAGTTCTTAAAACCATTCCGTGCAAATGGCATATAGCAACCCTGAAATGTCGGCATATAAAAAGAAACAACAGCGGCGGCAAACGTATGGTGTGAAAAAGGAAAATGTAAACGAAGAGTAAAATTTGGAACGAGTCGTTTTTTGTTCGTTACTGCTCTGTAGTTGAACGAATTTTATATTTTAAAAGAAAATTTTTGAATTTTGAAATAAATTTTTTACAAGCATAAAAAGTGCTGTGTATAATCTTAATAACTTGTAAGTGAATATAATTATTAAATCTTATAACTCTATATATAAAATAATTAAGAATGTGTTATGTATATTAATTTTACTTGTTTGCTACAGAATATATTGAGGACGGAGAGAGGAGAAACTTAACAGTGCAAAACGCAGCATTTAAAATTTTTAAAAGTGAATTATTATTTAAATTAAAAATAGTTTAAATAAAAATTGAATTAATAAGGATATATACGATACGAATATATATATCCTTTCATAAAAAAAAATACATTTTAATTACCACCACCACTAATACAATTACAAACATCGTCACCGCAGCTGCAGCGGCCATCGCTTATCATCATTGTTGGCATCACCACTTTTGCTGACACATCTGTCACTGCTGCCACAGCTGTCAAAATGACAACTGGCAAGGATATCGCATCGTTTTTCGAAAATGGCACAACTGAACAATTTGAATATTGTTTTAAACTATATCCGCAGGTGCTAAAATTAAAAGCTGAAAAACGAAATAAAAAGCCACAAGAACTCATTCGCTTAGATGAATGGTATCAAAATGAACTGCCAAAACTTATTAAAGCACGAGGGAAAGACGCACATATGGTTTATGATGAGCTAGTGCAAACCATGAAATGGAAACAGTCAAGAGGAAAGTTTTATCCACAACTTTCTTATCTAGTAAAGGTAAATACGCCACGTGCAGTCATGCAAGAAACTAAAAAAGCTTTTCGTAAATTACCAAATTTGGAGCAAGCTATTACGGCATTATCAAACTTAAAAGGAGTAGGTACAACAATGGCATCAGCATTACTTGCGGCAGCTTCTCCAGATTCAGCACCTTTTATGGCAGATGAGTGTCTGATGGCTATACCTGAAATCGAGGGCATTGATTATACAACTAAGGAGTACCTCAATTTTGTTCAACATATACAAGCAACAGTCGCACGTTTAAATACAGAGGCTGGTAGCGATACTGTATGGTCACCACACCGTGTAGAATTGGCCTTATGGTCACACTATGTGGCCAATGACTTAAGTCCAGAATTATTAGAAGAAATGCCGGGTCCTGGCGCTGGTGGTGGCGCTAAGGTAAACGGTACCACTGCCAAACCGAAGTCACCAAAAGAATTAGATGGTGGCGAAGACACAAACGATGCTTATGACGAAAGTTTAGTTGCAGGTGAGTTCTATATTCAATTTAATTTTTATATAAGATAAAAATTATAAAAATAATAGATTCAAAAATGTATTTAACTTTGGTTGCCGTAGTTTTCTATACCTAAAAAAATTTATTTTATTTGTGTTATTACTCATACATAAGGCTTTTTTTTTATAACTACAATACCTAGAATTTAGCAAAAAGATATTTAATAATTGCATTGAATTTTTTATGCTTAATTATATATATTGTTAAATGCCTTCAAAATTTACTTTATTAAACTTAAAATTCAGATATAAATAGATTATTTCAATTTGATTTTTTTTTTTTTGCATAATCAATATAATGTAGTCACTAACAAAAATTAAAATTTGAAGAATGTTTCTATATAAATTAAAAATTATAAAAAGTTAATTTCTTGTCTACAAAGTCTAAAATTAAAATCTCGTAATCCAGGCTCCCATGCTCTTAAGAAGAAATATTACATTTATTTGTGTAGTAGCTTGAATTGTTGTAACACAGCTGTAACACGCATTATCTAGAAACTTCACAATCAAGTTTGTAAAAGTTCGAAATATTTTACGCTTAACTTATCACGTATAAACACAAATTTTTCGAATTTTTCGAAAACTTACTCGAAAATTGGAAATAGAAATGGTGATTGTTACTTTAAGGCAAGATCGTTGTTAAACTTACCAACCTAATATAGGTTGGGTACAAAGTACATAAAATTTTGAAATATATAAATCTCAATTTAAATTGTTAGTATAATTAGTGGTGGTATTGTAATTGTAATTCTCATTTAATTTAAATTATTAATGCATAAGTTTGAGTATCGGTCACTTGACGTCTACCTTGGATAGATTTTGGAACAAAATGAGATTGTGTGCAAATATTATGCTAAAGTTCACTTAGTACAGACTATAGTATAGGTTAAGTAATTCGAATTAATTTTGTCTTTGATTAAATCCAGAGGTTCGCAAAAATATATATAAACATTTTTTAAATTAGTGCGTTATAAAAATACAAGGCGATAAAAAATACGAACATTTATTAATTAATATAAGTTCAATAGGATTTTAAATAAAACCAACTAATTTTGTTAATGTTGATGTTTATCGTAAAGTTATTGTTACAATAACTCAATACGAGTTGTAGAAATATATTAGAGGTCAGAAATATTTCAGGAACATCTAAATTAATATTCCTAAAAATTTATAGACAATAAAATACAATTTTGCAGTATACATACACAAAATTTTGCCTCTGCTATAACAGGCAGCTGACACATTTATAAGCCGATCTTTGCTTTAATACTTGCGGCTATTGGTTTATGTACCTCTTAGCCCTTATACTATACATAATAGTGTTGTTACTTCATACACCTCTCAATAATAATCCTCTAATCTGTATTGTTTTCCATTTAACCTTTTAGTAAATAATTGTGTCAGGTTCGAAAAATTTTTGTGCACAAGTTGAAAAGGTAATGCAAAATTGTTAGAATTTGGCAAAAACTTGATCGTGTAGTTGCTGAGCAAGAAACCAGTTTATTGAGATACCGACAGATGGACGGACATTATAAACGATATAACTTGTGTTAGCCATGAGTATATATAATATAACCTATATGTATAGTCTCCGACATCTCGATTCTATTACAAGCATTTTGACAAATATATTATATTAGTTATTATTCAAATTAAAAAAATAAAAAAATTTTTAATGTTTATTTCAAAACTTAAAAATTTGATAAAATACCATACCATTTTTCATTTGTAACTACAGGACGAGGTGATATAAATAATATCGCAACTAAATCACTTATTTCTTTTATTATTTGATATCGTTTAAGTCTTTAAAATTAATAACATACTATTTTTTTCATTTATAACTACAGGACGAGGCGATATAAATAATATCGCAACTGAATCTGAAACAGATAATGAAAATACAAATCCAACTGGAACTGTATTACAAGATGGTGATTCCAATTTTGTTTCTAATGATTCCATTGATGAGAATACTACTCAAACGACAGCCACAACTTCAACTGATGATGGAACACCGTTGGCCTCAGACTCTGAAAGTAATATAGAGGCACCTTTAAAAACTAATGCTACCACAGGTGTAACAGGAGCAGCTATAGTAGCACCTCTTTTGCCAAATGCCGTAAAAAAGAATGGAAGTAAAAATTTGGCATTAGGAAATGGTAACGGAACAGGTACAGGTGACAGTTTAGATGGAGAAAACAGTAACTGTATACGATCTTCTGCTAATGAAGATGCTAGTGAAGAAGATGATGACGACGACCGCATGGTTGATGAAAGCAGCAACAGTAACAGTCTTGGACATAAATCCGTAACACCAATAATTAACCTCAACGACGGAACTACCAATACTGATAACGATTCAACTTTAAGCAGCGCAGGCATCATACAAAAACGGTCACTGCATTGCAGTAGTGACGGTATCGACGATGGTAACAGTCAACCGGAAATGAAAAAAATTCGAAGTGAATAAAAGAGAGTGCGCCGAAAAGACACTTTATACAATGGAAGTTAAATATACATTCAACTCTAATATTAAGTCAAATTTATATACACACATAACTTTGAGAGAAAAACATGAAGAAAAAATATTTAAGTTAGAAATAATCCTTCATCGAGAAAAAATTAAATCTTTTGCATTATAAAATTAAACTTTCCATTACCACACTCACAACTTAACAAGATTAAAAATTAGGTTAAAAATAAAAGCGTAGAAAAGAGAACAATACAAAATAATATTATATAAAATAGCTATAACGATAAGTATAATTATATAAAACTAATATACAATATAAAAAAATTGCTAAATATTTTTACACAGATACTAAGTAAAAAAAAAGAAATAAAAAACTGCAATTTAATCCCTCTCCAGAAAAATACTTCCACTTAACAGGAACACCAATGCGAATGCCTATGCACTTAACTAACTCGTAAACGTTCCAACAAATTTGTACTCATTCAGATCTGTTATCCGATACTCCCTGAAACAACAAGAATCATAATTTGTTCTTAGTTTTATTAACGGATTTCTTAGGTTAAGCATTTTATTATTACGTAAATTATATATATGTGTTTTTTTATTTTATTTCATGTTTCAATAATTATCTTTGTAATATTTATTTGCATTTTTATTTAAAGACAAAAAGAAAAAACTCGAAAAGCAATCACGCAAAATTTTAAGTTCATACTTAATGAAATTTTTTTTTTAACATAAAAAATGGTTACAAAAAAGTTATATAAAATATATTAATCACAAGACGCGAAATTATGAAATTAAGTATAACAAGTTATTATTTTTAAAGAGTAATTTAATGTATACTACTTTATAATTATAACGATGATACCATTACATAAAATTTTACTACAAAAAAAAAAAAAATAAAATAAAAAAAAAAGCCGGAAAAATTATATTGTTTAAATAATTAAGAAATTAGTGTGTTTAGGATATATAAGGGAGAATAAAATTTTCTTAAACACAAAAAGAAGTATTGTATAAATAATATTTTAATTATACAATATTTATAAATTATTATTTAATAATAATAAATAATGCTGTTTTCATTATTATTAAATAATAATAATATTTATTAGTCATTATTATTAAATAAGAAATAATAAATATTGTATAATTAAAATGTTATTTATTATTTAATTAATTGTTGTTACGACCAATTTACAAAAAGTATGTATTTATTATTATTTAATAACAGTAAATAATGTTTTTTGATTACTACCAGGTTTGGGTCGTTTATTTAACACATTAAATTATGAAAAATGTTTTTTTTAACAAAAAATTAGACTTATTAATTTATGTTAAATATTTTAATTATATATAAATTTTTATAAAAAATTACAATGAAGATAGTCTTCACATAGATCGAAATATCTGTAATAAAAATAATTTTTAATAAAAATTTAAAATATATATAAAATATTGAACACAAATTAGTAAGTGTAATTTTTTGTTTAAAAAAATATTTTTATAACTTTATATGTTAAATAAACGACCAAAGTCCGGTAACAATCAAAAAACTTTTTATAAATTGTTCGTAATAACAATTAAGTAATCATTATTTAATAATAATGAATGATAAACATTATTATTATTTAATAATAATGAATAATAAATATTATTATTATTTAATAATAACGAATAATATATATTATTATTTAATAATAATGAATAATAAATATTATTATAATATTAATAAATATTGTTTGCACAATATAATGCTTAAAATATATTCAAAGTAAACAAATTAGAAATAATAACACATACATATAGTATTTATACACACTTTTCGTTAAACGTAACAGATGTATTGATTATTCAACAACTATAATAACAAAATTAAAATGCATTTCTTGTTAGATTAGCATCTTTCAAAAAAAGAGCTTATAGCAATGACGGATGATTTTACATGAGGGATGCCAAATGCTATGCACAACCTAAATTAAAAGATCTGGAGGTATTACTCATTGTATGCATTATGCAGTTAAATACAAGTTAAAGACTGGCATTAAATATTCTTGTCAAAATAATGTTATGTGCAGATTCCCGACCGTTCACGATTTTTTATATTATTCGGGTGAATCTTATAACACGGAATCTCTAGAACACAGGAATATCAACATATTATAGTTGTTAAATCGCTCTGAAAATTTCTACCGTGTCGGGGTTAAAGTATAGCTAAAACCTTAATATAAACTTTTCAATTTCGGTACTCTATAACGGAACTCTATGTACACGATGTCATCAATCTGTTCAACTATTTACCTGCTCAAAACTCTATGCATTGTCACTTCAAGAAGTGAAAGTTTCAGTATGTGGTACAATTAAGAAAACCATTGTTTGTTATTCTTGTATTATATTTTTCCGGGTCTACTCTTATCTTTAATTTCTATATCATCTTAACTCATTTCAATTTTTGTTATATTCTTCGCTTGATGTAGTTACCAACTATTTTTTGTAAGTATGGTCTGACTAAAAACAATCGTTTAAATTTATTAAATACTTATGCATATAATCATGAGTTTTTATTACATTTAAAAACAAATTTTAAGTTTAATTTTAAGAAACTATCAGTTCCAATTTTTGCATTTTGACCTAAAAACATCAAGACATCTTATAGATATTAAGGAAAATGATGACCGAAATACAAAAGAGGAGTAAAGCAACTCAACAAACAATATCAAACATTACTGCGTGATTCCGATAACTCTGGTACACCAATTTGACAAAAGAGTCGAGTATTGAATTGCTCCTTTCTACTCCAGATCATGCATTTTACGAGTAATTAAATGGAAACGTAAATTATCGGCATAGGTGCTACCTTCATCTTTTGTTCTTTCCATAATATACATTCAAATTACAAATTATAAGGAATAATAGAATGAATCATACAAAATCATATAAAATAAAATGAATCATTAACAGAATCTATTAGATAGATTTAGGTATGACCTTTAACTCTATCACCTAACAGCTATCTAACATTTTTTGAAATCAATCGACTTGATTGTGTTCGAGCATTTTCTCTTTGGGTGTAGAAAAAAGTAACACGGGTCCATGTTAGGTGAGTACATTATTGCATTAATCACATCACGATAACTTTATTTCTATATGTACATATATATACATATTTTGTACGTAAGTTTTAGAATATATAAATTTGTGTATGTTCTACTTTCAGTTATTTCTTTTCTAATTTTCAGGAAAATTTCTTTTATATAAAAAAAATATTTGTATCTCAAAGCCGGTATCTCAGCTGAATTGAATATTATAAATTTTAGAAATTGAGTATCCTGAATGTAAATCTCTGCTAAATGAACTTATATACAAAGTTGACATAAGGCCTAGGTTACGATAGGTTGGAGTACACCAAAGACCATTTGAGTATACATAATGAGCTTTTGTAATAACACGGAGACAAAACCTGGGGATGTGATAATTTCAAATAATCTTCTAAACAATATTAATAATTTTCTATTATTTACAATATTTGAAATATAATTGAGGTATAAATATATAATTTATTAATTTTTTTAAATAAAAAAATACTACTTATAATTGTTTAATATAAAGCAGTAACGGGTTTAGTACTTGAACCTTTTCAGATCATGCTACGGTGCATAGAAATATGATATAAATGTATAGTTTATATAAATACATATGTATGTGTATATATATACAGTTTTAAAAATGTACGATAATAAAACGATAAAATTTACAAAAGCATTATTTACAATTTAACTTTTTTCAAATTATACCAAAGTATTACAAAAAATTATATTAAATTAAGGTTAAGGTACTCTGACTTTGAGTTTCAAATTTGGCAGGACACGAGATCAATTTCTGGTACTTGCAGTCTCAAAAAATTATTTACGAATAATTAAATACAAGAATTATTTCCTAGACCACTTATGATGGATATTTGGCAATACTAGAAACAGCTGTATGGTCAGTCAAAAATTCAATTAATTAAAATAATATAAAAATGAATTTTTGTTGTTGTAGTTCACTACTTTAAAAAAAAAAAAACCTCATTAGATTAAATTTTGATTTTTAATGAATTAATGTTAAAGCTATATATATGTACCTAAATCCCATATGGAATAACACGTACAGCGACTCCAACCTAACCTCACCTATATATAGGTCTTATAACTACTTCTGAAATAAGTAATAAATTGTTTGGTTAGAAAAAAAATATTCAACGTAATTTTTAGTTGTATTTAATAATAAATTTTGTATTTAAAAAAATTTTATTCAAAACTTTTGTTATATATATTTATATTAAATTATATAAATATTAACATATATTTGTTATATATTCGTCATATATTTATTATATAGTATTATCAATTTTATTTTATATATCAATACTTTATATTAATTTAAAAATTGTTTATATTATGTGAATACTTTAAATACTAATTAAATTTCTTATATCAAATATAAACAAATTATTAAAATTATGTGAAAAAGATATATGATTGGATTATGATTAGAAAAATTACAGTTTTCGTTTATTTTTAAAAATTTTGAATAAGAACAGACATTAGCTTTTGGCTACCCAGCGCTACGTGGCGCACCAATAAAGTTTAAATGCATTTAATTGCATGACACAATTTTATATAAAATATATTTAAAACTTATTCAATTGAAAAAATATATATATATTTAAGTATATAATGTTATTGTATTTTTAAAAAATATATTAATAACAAATTAAAATTTAACAAATCATACAAATCGCACAAAAATGCTTATTACACAACACAAACATATTACACAAAATGATTTTGGCGTTTACAAATGATACTAGTTTTGTGTATTTGCACCTCACACTCATACAAAAAGAACTACGGTTTAGTGAATAATGGGGTGTTCGATGTGCTGGTGTCTTGATAGGTAAAGTGTAATATTTACGTGAGTTAAATCAGCAAATAAGCATTAGAAAATATTATATATTATCAATGACAAAAAAAAAGTGCTTTTAAATAATGCAAATGCATAAGTTAAAAGATTTAATATTTAAATTCAATAAATCAAGTATTGTGCTTGATGAGTTGTGTTGTCTGCTGTCGTAGCGTAAAAATTGTTTATGTAAAAAACAGGGTGCATGGTACATCCTCAAGTCATACTTTTCACTTTTGTACCAAATGTGCGATTTAAATTAATTTTAAAACTTAATATGCATTTATAAGTGTTTATAATAATATAGAAAAGTATACGTGTATTAAAAATTAGTAAATTTAGTGTTTAATAACTATGTTTGCTTTATGCGGGCTGCCACCCTGTGTGCCCCACATATGTGTTCTCATACAATGGTCCTAATTTTCTCAAGTGGAGTAAAAAAATAATGGTATATTTGTTTTTTTTTTTTTGTGCTGTTTGAATACGAAACTTAATTGCGTACCGTTTAATCTTCATTTTAAAAGTAAGATTAAAAAAAATTTGTTCATTTCTGTTTTACAAATTATATATAAAAATAAAAATAATTTAAACTGTTGGATTAAAAAGTTTCTCTTACCTTGCGATTGTACAATCGAGAGAGACGAAATGAGCAACCGTAAAATGCCGGTGATGTGGGGTCAACAATTTGCAATTGTCGTTTATTTTGTAAACATTGTAAAAAAAGGTCTTAATAATAATGCGTACAATACAAAAAGTTTTTAACAAAATTTATAAACAAAATAATTGTAATAATTATAATTAATTTAAAGCATACCTAATAAATATTCAGTTAAAAACAAATATATCATTAAATTGTTGTATATGGAGAATATTTCAAATTAACAAAGTTTTTCTGTATTGTAATAATGAAAATATATATATAATTATTTAATCGATTTTATAAAAAACTAAATAAGAAAATTTTCTTGAGGTGGCTTTAAACGTTTCTATAACGTCGGTGCTTATTAAAGCTTCAATCGTAAGGCGTTAACAGTTTATCGTCTTAAGCGTGTTTAGCGCGTGAAAAAAATTAAACAAACAATTATTAGAGTGAATGACTAAGTACATAAACCTCTACGAAACACATAGATACTAAATATTGACAATACACTTTTTTTCTTATCAAATTTAATTTATTTTCTAAGTGATATAATTAAGTAAACATGAAAATCCTATAAGAACGTCAAAATACAGAGCCGTCGAGCACAACTGATTGTTGGGAAAAACATTTATTGCATATAAATGCATAATGGTATTCCAATTAGACATTTGTACTAAAAACATGCTTTTGTACTAACATATATAAAAAACAGATTGGTGGGAAAAATATTTATTGCACATAAACGTATTATTAAACAAGATAATGGCATTTCAATTAGACATTTATACTAAATACACAATGTTGTACTAATAAATATATAAATATATGAAAAAAGTACTAAATTTAGAAAAAACGGATTATTAGGGTAAACATATTGCATATATACTTACGTATTATTAAACGGGATAATGACATTTCAATTAGATGTTTGTATTAAATACACAATGTTGTACTAATAAATATATAAATATATGAAAAAAGTACTAAATTTAGAAAAAACGGATTATTAGGAAAAACATTGTATATATATGTACGTATTATTAAACGGGATAATGACATTTCAATTAGATGTTTGTATTAAATACACAATGTTGTACTAATAAATATATAAATATATGAAAAAAGTACTAAATTTAGAAAAAACGGATTATTAGGAAAAACATATTGTATATATATGTACGTATTATTAAACGGGATAATGACATTTCAATTAGATGTTTGTATTAAATACACAATGTTGTACTAATAAATATATAAATATATGAAAAAAGTACTAAATTTAGAAAAAACGGATTATTGGGAAAAATATTTGTTGCATATATATATATGTATAATTAAAGAGATAATTGTATTCCAGTACAAATATCTATGTACTAAATACATACTTTTGTACTAATAAATATATACAAATATAAAAAAAGTACACAATTTGAGAAAAAACGGATTGGTGGGAAAAACATTTATTGCAAATAAACGTATTATTAAAATTATTATCATTATTAATTGGATTATGGTATTCCAATTAGATATTTGTACTAAATAAATGCTTTTGTACTAATAAATATAAAAAATAAGTAGTTGATACCGATTTTTAGTGCGCTGCAATTTAACAATCGATTTTTGTTGATTTGTTCTTTTTGAATAACTTTGTTACCTAACACGATATAGCTTCATTCTCGAGATGTCGGGCTTTCAAGATGTACATATATTTTTACACAATAAGAACTAAACGTGCCACCAAACAACAACTGCTATATCTATAATTTAATGACTTTTAAATTCAAATTATTTATTTTAAAAATTTGAGTGCCTGTAAAAGCAATTTTTGATGGAGTTCTGGGTAGCTCACCAGTTATTTAGAATCGTGAACTTTTCAAAACCGTCATTAAATCGTGGCACCTTAGAAATCGTAATAAGTCAAATTTTAAAAATTAAACCTAATTTCAGACAGTGGTTTTGAAGAAATCCTATATAATAGAATCAGCCAATGTTATTATTATTCAGACTTTAGTGTTTGAATAGCTCTGTCATTTGAATATTTCTGTTAGTAAGCCGAATACAAATGACCAATATTGGAAGCGATTACAATTTCCTATGCGCCTTTGCATAGTTGTAGATCTATATCTCTACCCAGCTGTTTTCATGTCGCAATCCACGTACTAATTTGGGTCCAATTTATTTTTAGCTTCAATCCATTACAATGGCTAGGTTTTTACGTCTTAGCCTAGATTGACTTTAATTAAAACACCATCCATCCCCAATCTATTCTTGCTCTAAAAAATCACCTCCTCTCTCATACTACCATTACCTACGTACATCCTAACATATGTATACGGTTTTGTAATTTATGTTACAAATCTGTATGTTATCTACTCAATAGACTTCCGCGGGTTATAACAATAAAAATCTCTGGTTTAACAACGGATGGTTTTGAAACCGACTATTTGGATCAGCCTTTTTTCACTAACCTATATGCCAACATAAATTGGTTATCCAGAAATCCAACTTTATAGTTGTTAATTTGAACTATGATTACACACCCAAAAAGTAGTTAAGCCATCTAGCGGCAACTAGTATATAAAATATTAACATTGTTCTCACAAAGTGATTTGGCACATATGAATGTTGGTGTTTTTCAAACTTAAGAACACTTAAGCCTGATATCTCGAGAATCAAACTATTTGGCATATATATTAGCTTAATGAGAAAAATTCATTAGTTATTAATTCTATATTATTTTCAACATAGTCTCAGAACAAACATTTATGATGAGGATTTTTGTGACATCATTAGCTATTATTAGTACGAAAATCTTTTTAACTTGAATCATTAATTTGGGTTTTGGAATATATACATGTATATATATATTGGAATACATTAAATAAATTAAATTTTATTTTATTAAAAATTAAATAAACCGCTTCTATTTTTAGTGCTATTAACTGGCACTTTTATAAAATTTATTTTCCATGTTGTCCAGTTTTATGTTTTCTGTATGCTGACCACCGTGGCCATTTTGGTGGTCCTTCTGGTCTGCATATGAAGAATGCTAATCCGTGGTATTACAACATGCAATTATTTGAGATTAAGTGAGCTTTGGTGTACAAGGTCACCGCTCCAACCTAACTGAATGTCGTTTGCAAATAAATATTTTAAAGTGCTAAAATGATATAAAACAAATTTTTTGAGGTCGGATTACTATATGGTAATATATGATTCGCATGGGCGTACCCTGAGCCGAATTGGGGGAAAGGAGGGGTGGCGCTGGTATGCTGATATGACATCATATGTTTTATGCAATAATAAAATATTGAAATCCAGGGGGGGAGGAGTGGTTTGCGTAACCTTACCCTAACTGTATACGCCCATGATAATTCGAATAGCTGTAATATATAATAAGTAAATGACCCAGTATTTTTGCTGGTATGCTGATATGACATTATCATATGTTTTATGCAATAATAAAATATTGAAATCCAGGGGGGGAGGAGTGGTTTGCGTAACCTTACCCTACCTGTATACGCCCATGATAATTCGAGTAGCTGTAATATATAATAAGTAAATGACCCAGTATTTTTGCTGGTATGCTGATATGACATTATCATATGTTTTATGCAATAATAAAATATTGAAATCCAGGGGGAGGGGTGGTTTGCGTAACGTTACCCTACCTGTATACGCCCATGATAATTCGAGTAGCTGTAATATATAACACGTAAATGACCCAGTATTTTTGCATATACGAAGTCTATTTAATTAGTTTTCCGGGAAAATAGTTTTTACCACAAAATAAAAGTAAAAGTTAGTATATTAGAGCGAAAAAGGCATGAAAATATTTAAATTTTTATGTTTATCAACATCACGTTCATTTAAAAGTGAACCAAGCATAACAGTAGGGAAAATTTTTTCGTTCTAAATGTTCTCATATGAAAAATCACTGTATTAGTATCCAACAATTACTACAACAATTTTATCTAATTATGCTTTAAAGCTTATGCGAGGCCATTATATGATTGCTCTTACCATACTGATATCTCATCATCTAGAACAAAACTGTGACTAAGAACAGTTTTAATGTATGATAAAACGATTGAATGTAGGAATATTACTAATTTTTTTGGAAACTATGATTGTGGCTACAAATATTACTTAACAAAAAGTATAAGATTTATTTAAGTGGTTTTACAGATCACATTTAATTGTCATCATCATTATTAGTGCACTCTCATTAACTCTCATTAATAGGCCCAGATTATGTCTAAAGTAAAAAGTATTTTTGTATAATAGCTAATATAGCTAATGGTATTCATATATTTGGTAATGCTAGTGCCTCATAGTATGTTAGAAATTAAAGTATTTAGCGATATCCCCCTAACTAAAGCTATGTTTGAAAAATTAAAAACGAAATTCTATCAAATGGTTACAGTATATGTTAAAGATCTTGAATATTTATCCAATATTTCTCGTTTAAATAAAACTTACTATCTATCCATAAATTAAAATTAAGCAACCACAAAAATAATTTTACCTCTTTGTTATACTCTTTGTTCACTAGCCTCATTTACGCAGTTTTGCTCATTAAGGCCGTTAATAAGAGTAATTCACCATACAAAAAGCTTTCATATAAATGAATTCATTATAAATAAATCAAGTCATTTAAGACGAAAAATATCGAATGCAATTCTTAAAAATAAATTTCTCACAAGTGAAAATTTGAAATGTTTGTTTTATATTTTACATGTAAAATGTAAACAAATTATCTATTTCACATGCATAAATCAGATTATGCCAATGGAAACGACTAAATCTTAATTACATTAACATAAGTATTTATAGCTGTAGTGGAAACATGATATTAGTAAGTTGCAAAGAATTATTTATCGTTTCTTACATATTGTCCATCATTCATTTTACTGTAACTTAGCCGAAGTCTTTTAAATGACTGTCGGAATATAAGATTTACTTATTTTACTTTATATATTTTATAATATAGAATAACTAAAATAAATATTGTAATAATATGTAATTAAGTGTTAAGATTTAACACTTATACTTTGGTATATGTAGTATAGATTTAATTATCACAAATTGATTCAGATTCATTTAGTTTTCTGAACAGCAAACTTTTTCAACTTAAATTATTTAAATATATTAAATACTTTTGAAGTATAAAAGAAAGGAATAAAAGAAAGAAATGCTTCATAACAAGCATTCCTTTGCATATTTCTTTTATTATTTTACGCTTCCCTGGGGCAATTTTTCTCGTCAAGAATATGCAATTTTGCAATAGCTCCCCTAGTGTGATTTTATTCCTATTAAAGAGGATTTAATATATAAAAAGTTTGCAATAATGCTGTTGATATGTGTTTTTATAATTATAAAATAATTGAAAAATATTTAAATTTAAGAAAAGTTTACATTAAACAATTAAAAATTAAACAACATCTGTCCATCACTTGTTTAATTTGTAATATACAGGAAATATTTCCAAATTAGCTTCACATAGTTAAGATAAAAGCTGTTGTTTATATATTTTGATACTTTTTATATATCCGTCTTTACGAATATGTATATATATGTATAACATATAAATATGTTTAATTTGTGAGATAAAATGTTATTTCATATAACTCATCAGCTACGGAGAGAGAGATAAAGATTATATTTGAAATCTATTGGCTTTATACCTTTCATACGGAACTGAGCATAAAAATGCTATTTAAACTTTCCGACTACTGCAGCGTGTCCCAAGCAAAACGAGAAAGTTTTGCCATTAAGGCAATTAAATCATACTGGTCATCATCCAAAAATGCTCTAGAATGCAAGAAAACTATAGCCAGACTAACCTGCAACTCCAGACTTTGTATGTACTGGATTCCTGGTTATAAAGGTATAGAGGGAAATGGGATAGTTGATGCTATTGCTAAAAATGGCGCAAAATTTTCAGAGGAATAAACTTGCGAAATACTAAGACCTTTCAGACCACCTTTAGAATAGCTAGGATCATGTGTAGACACATATACGAGGAAAAGTACACCAAGAATGTTATATCGTCTACTGGAAGATTCTGTAGAACATTAATTTGTGTATTGACAGGTCATTGTCTGGTTGCACCACATGTGTACTAACTAAACCTAATTCACAGCGATGCTCGAGAACTTGACAAAAATACTTGAGACTGTCAGTTTTACTGGACTGGAGCACATACCTGAGGTCTTTGTTAAAAACCAGATAAAATTCGCTTCTAACACCCACATTCTAAGCGATGCACCCTATCGTTTAAAATTAAGACTCTGATCTGGTATCACAATGGACCTTAATGGTGTACGCGTGGCCTTTTTAGTCTGCCAGCATAACCTAACCTAACCTTCTTTTTGTCTATCTAGTAAGAAGTTTAGAAAAAACAACTTCACGATAATCAAAGAAAATAGAAAATTATAAATTCCGCTTAGTTTTTGAATAGAGGCTATAAGAAAAATTGACTAAATTAAAATTTATTCAATATAAATTTTAAAAATATAATAAAGTTTTATTAAATCAGATTTGTAGTCTAATATTAAGAGACAATTAAACCAATTACATTGTCAAAATAAATAGTAATAGCTATTCACAACGCGGTATTCACAACTACTTTATGCTCAGCCCTGGTCGTTTTACTGGATGTGGAAACCAAAAATTAGTTCTCTGCTAAAATTATTTTTTTACTTTTATTTCTTCTATATATAAAGTTTTTTAACTATTTCAACAATTATTTTTAATATAAAATACTAAAGAGATATTCAAATAATTATTATATTTTTTGAATAAGTTAATTTTAATATTAATTATTTTTATCATCAATATCTAAAAATACTTATTAACTGTGAAATTTTATTTCAGATGAATTGTTGAAACTAATACATTCAAAATGAGAAATATATAAGACATATATTATAAATATTTATAAATAATGATGTGACATCAAAACAATATTTTACACGATTTTTATTTGTGGCCAAAAATTAAAATTTAAGAAGTTTTGAAAAATTTTTCACGTGATACAATAAAAATTTCAATCCAATGTCTTTTGTACGGCAAATTTTTGGCACAACTTCAAACTTGGGTATACGAGCCATTATAATTTTAATGCTAGTTTGGGCATTTCTTGTCTATGCTTTTGTATCAAAACTTAACGCTCAACCAACATTCGAGCCAGATGTTACCGCCAAACGGATTAACGAAGCGCTGCAGTTACTGGAACATTCGAAGCAACGCAATGAAGAGCTAAGACAAATGATTGACGAACTTTTAAGGTAGGTTCTAAAACAAAGCTCTGTTATATTTTTAAATTAAATATAAGATTATAAAATATATTAAATATATAAATATACAAAAAAATATTTAAAAAGAATGAGAGGGATTAGATTAGAGATTGGATTGATTAATTAATAGCAACTCGATTTTACAGCAAAAAAATCTAATTTTGTTTTTATGTTATATAAAATTAGTGCTGCAATTTAACAAAATAATGCATTTATATAGCACTTTTTTTGTATTTGCTATAAGAATAGTAAAGCAAGTGAGTTGCTGTTGAGAAAAAGCTACATTTGATATTAAATATATAAGCCAGTGATTGTTGTTTAGCATCACCAATGTTGTTTGCATCCTTCAAGCTTAACGCCTGGTACTTACAATATAGAAATTATATATGAACCATTAAAATCGATAAGCTTTTCCATAGCTAAAAGATAGTTTGCAATATCCGATACAGTTATATGGTCAATCAAAAAATTAGCTTAAAAATTAGTTTTTGCGGTAATATATTTTTACATATTTTAGCACAATAGTAAAAAGAATGCATTACTAAACCTACACTATTTTATATGTTACTAGCATTGCCAGTACAGTCCTAACTCGATCAGTCAATCTATACTGGCGTTTGATAAAAGCATCATCAAACATTTCATCGAGAAAATTATTATTAATGTAATATACACTGACGGGAGTATATCAATACTGACTGATATATAAAAGACAGGACTTTTTCTCAACTTCTTCTCAAGACTTCTCAAGAAGATGGGCGACTGATGAGAGCAGTATGCGCTGTTGTAGTTTAATTTATTGAAAGTGCTTGAAATTAGTTTGGAGACATGATGTGCTTTTAAATTAAATAATATAAAATTAAATAAATTTAGTTGTGAAAAGATAAAAGTGGTGAAAGAAATTGTTTGATGGTAATTATTACATAATTAATTAGGTTGGTTAAGGTGCGCTGATTCTGAGCAGTCTCAAAAATAATTATTTACGAATAATTAAATACAAGAATTATTTCCAAGACCACTGATGATGGGTATTTGGCAATTTTCAAAACAGCTGTATGGTCAGCCAAAAATTCAATTAATTAAAATAATATAAAATGAATTTTTGTTGTTCTAGTTCACTACTGTTCGAAAAAACCTCTTTATAATTAATTAATGAATATTAAATATATTTATTACAAAATATTTTAAAACCGTAAAAATATTTTTGTTTTGGTGAAGAATCGTTTACCACGATCTGAATTTATTTACAACTCCGTCTTAATGAAGTGAAAAAGCGTCTAAATCTTAGTATGGATTATATTCTTTGTGTCTATTTCGCCTTATTGCTTACAGAGTTTGTGGAGTATACTGGTAATGCTCGGACCTCACAATGGAGTATAATATTTCTAGAACAAGCTGTGCTTAATATTATTGAGTGGTAAATAATGTACACTACGATTATAATGATCTATTGTACTGTGTCAACTGATTATTATGTTTTTAATAAATGTCAATATCTCTAAGAGTTCTGTTTTGTTCAAAGGGGCAACAACTCAGTCCACACGATAAATTCAGTTGTTTTAATATCCATTTCACAAAAGCGGAAAATACTGGTATCTATTCGAATCATATTGTTTAGAGTTAGTGCTGAGATTTTCGATAAACTCTCTGTGCATTGCAAGAAGTCTACTTGAGACTAGAATAGTTGGATTTACAAATAACTTACTCTGCTTTTCGTCTTCAAGGTTTATGCAGTAATATTTAAATTACGATTCTTTCCAATATCTGTATTTTTATCTCAGTAGAACTCAGGTTCAATTGAATGACGTTGAGCTATTGCTTGACGAGAGAGTCAGATATTTCGTAGCCATTGTATCCTTAGACTTAATGCAGATAGATGCGGACACTTGGCCACAGGTTATTAAAAGAAAATGTATGAGGCAGTTATCTAGCATTTATGAATATTATTGTTATTAAGTCTTACGTTTTTCTAAAATTTGGAAACAAACTTGATTTCTTGATAAGTATCTTACAAGTTTATTACTTGGGATTTTTATGTATCTCAAAACAATTATTCGAATGTTATTAAAGAGTAGAATAACACCTTTAGTTATAGAAGTCAGTTCTCTATATATTTTATTTAAATATATTTTGAATTGTATCAATAATATATTAACTTCACAATTTTGTTTAGTCATAATAATAGTAGTTAATAATAATAGTAGTAAAATATTGAAAATAGAGCATGTGTGTGTTGTTACTCAAGCAAATTATTTGCACCTGGATGGTTTTCATCGCACTCTAAAAATAATCATTTTTAAAATTAAATATTTTATAATTACCACGATATTATATTTGCACAGTGAATAATAAAATACCAATATAAATATAACAAAAATAGTTTGTGAAATATTAATAAAAAAGGAAGAAATGTGTTGTTCATAATAATGCGTCAAACCAACAAGTTTCGATAAAAATCAATAATAATTTAAAATTTTTTTCTTTTATTAATTGCAGTGATCAAGTCGATAAGCAATCTGCTCAAAAATTAATGGAACGACTTGAATATAATATACAAAATTCCATAAATGGTTTTGGAGACACTGATGGAATTTTAAAAACAAAAGATTCACTTACATTTAATGATATATCTCATGAACCTAGTTTAGAATATGAGTTAACACGAAGACGTCTACAAACCAATATTGGTGAAATTTGGAGCTATTTCAGTAATGAATTGGGTAAAATACGGAAAAAAGTCGCTAAGGTTTTACCGGAGTTAGAGACAGAAATCAACGATGTATTAATCTTAGGTGCAGAGCATAAGCGATCTCTGCTAACCGATATGGATACTTTACGAAAATCTGATGGCTATGAATTATGGCGTCATCAAGAGGCTAAAGATTTAAGTGATTTAGTACAACGTCGTTTATATTATTTGCAAAATCCAAAGGATTGTAATAATGCTCGTAAATTAGTATGTAAATTAAATAAGGTTAGTATATCTTATTATATATCAAAGAAAAATATACAAAATTTATTTTCATTTATTTTGTTTATAGGGCTGTGGATATGGTTGCCAGCTACACCATGTAGTATATTGTTTCATTGTAGCTTATGCTACTGAACGTACTATGATATTAAAATCACGTGGTTGGCGTTACCATAAAGGTGGCTGGGAAGAGGTATTTCAACCTGTCTCAAAAACTTGCTTTGATGCTGATGTAGCACATGCAAATAACTGGCCTGGTAAGCGCGATACACAAGTTTTAGTATTGCCTATTATTGATTCACTGATGCCACGTCCGCCCTATTTACCATTGGCAATACCAGAAGATTTGGCGCCTAGACTTAAACGTTTACACGGCGATCCAATTGTATGGTGGGTTGGTCAATTTTTGAAATATTTATTAAGACCCCAACAGGGTACACAACAGTTCTTAGAAGCTGGTCTGACCAAACTTGGCTGGAGAAAACCAATTGTTGGGTAAGTACAATATTTAATATTTATCAAAAAAAAAGAAAAAAATGAATATGTAATGTTTAACGCGGCTTTAATACTTATAACTATAATTTTAAAAAAATTTATTTACAGAATTTATTATGTTTGTTTTTATATTCTATTTAAGTTCACGATACATATCAACATTTTTTTTATATTAATTAAATTTTTTCATATGTCACAACTTAATATTATCAATATTAACGAAACTTTATTATATATTAGTCTTGGAGTCCTTTAATACTGATAAACATGCAATGTAATCAGTTGAAATTTCTTTACTATAACTCTACTTATTATATCCAATTGTTGGAGCATTACTGACATTATTATATTAAATTAGCGCAAAAAGCAGGGTTTCTAAAAGGCCGGTACATGCCATTAACACAATGATATTGATTTGAAAGATATAAGTACCAGTTTCTGAAGTACTGGCCCGGGCCATTAACACCATAATAACATTGTTTTGAAAGATATATGTACCAGTATCTGAAGTACCGGTCCGGGTCACTAATATCATGATATTATTATTTTGGAAGATAATAGTACCGGTTCTTGCAAAATACATTGAATATTTTACCAGTCTTTGTGAAATATATTAAATATTTTTCCGGTTCAAATAACGTTTTGGATTGAGAAACATAACCATACATAGCTTAGTTGTACGCTTACCAGATGAGTTCAAATTAACTTAAAAGCCAAACTATAAAAATTATATTATTTAGTACTTTAAGGAATTGTATTCTCTCTTCAAATAATGTGTTTAAAATTTCATTGTAATGAATTCGTTAAATACTCCTTATGGTGATTCAGAGTTTCAACATATTGTGCGTTGAAATAAACACATAAATTTCATAATGGATATATTGGGTTTAGCGGCGGAAATTCAAAATTCCTTCTGAAGTAAATAGAGCATATGATTTCATTCATAGCGATCACAGATAAATCATACAAAACAAAGTCCAAAATAACTGAGGCACACATGAAAGAGATATTAAATCTATACCGTACCATATTCTTCAATATGGCATACTGAGTTCTTTCTGTGCTGAAATTTTTAATAGAAGATGATAAGACTCAACGATATGCAGGCATCTGTATGCAATCTGGCCACTCTCTACTAAAAGGAAATCCCATATTCTCATTAAGATGTCCCATAGAGATATCATTCTTATGGTAGGTTTATTTATAGATCACTGCACACTAAGAAACTATGTTAGAAGATTGAATCTCCCTTTGAATCCTACCTGTTGCAGCTGTTGGCAAGACGATGAGAGTGCCTCTTATCTGTTCTGTATTTGCCCAGTTCATGTATAGGAGCGACTCAATACTTTAGGAGCCCCTTTTCTTCAGGATCTTGACCAATTATAAGACCTGCCACTAAATAGCATTTTAAGCTTCACTAAAGGTTCTAGATGGTTTTAAACCCTGAGTGTTCTGTAATATATACTGTAATACAATAGGCCAATAGGTCTAAGTGGATCCCCTAGGGATCGCTAGTATAACCTAACCTAACATAAATATGGCAACTCCATCTAGTGGCAAAATTAGTTAATATGGACATATTGTTTATCTTTGTATCTATTTGATTTTCATTTATTTAACTCTTTGTTTTGCATATATATTATTTAGCTTTCTTATATCACCTGTTAAAAGTTTATTTAAAAATTTTCTTAACAATTTTTTTTTTCATATATCTTTTCCATATCCTTTATATCTATCCATTAATATTTAGTTACTTCACTATCCATTTGCTTAACCAACGTTGTGTTTCATATAATTTTCCAGTTACATTTAAAATATTGTTATAAATATTTTTTGCAGTGTACATGTTCGTCGTACTGATAAAGTTGGCACTGAAGCAGCATTTCACAGTATAGAAGAATATATGACTCACGTCGAAGATTATTTCTTAACATTAGAGATAAATGGTACCATAGTTCCACGAAGAATATTTCTTGCATCCGATGATGCACGTGTTATTGATGAAGCACGAAAAAAGTATCCCCAATATGAGATAATTGGTGATTCAGAAGTAGCACGCTTGGCAGCTGTATCAACGCGTTACACAGATACTGCACTAAATGGTATCATATTGGACATACATCTGCTCTCCATATCCGATTTCCTCGTTTGTACATTTAGTTCTCAAGTTTGTCGTGTGGCATATGAAATTATGCAAACATTATATCCAGATGCGGCAAATCGTTTTAAATCGCTGGACGATATATATTATTATGGTGGACAAAATGCACACAATCGAAGAGTCGTTATAGAGCACAAAGCACATAATCGTGATGAAGTTTATATGAAAATTGGAGAATTAGTTGGAGTGGCTGGAAACCACTGGGATGGTTTTTCAAAAGGCAAAAATACACGCACAAATCAAGCGGGCTTATTTCCGTCATTTAAGGTAGTTGATAAAGTAGAAACTGTTAAATTGCCAACATACCCAGAAGCTTAGAAATATTAGAAAATATTCTATTTTACTTTGATATTGCTTTTATATCTTTAACTCTTTTTGTAATTAGGAAAGTATAATTTAATTGCAACCGCTATTTCTGGGGAATAGTGATCTCTCTAAAAAACAATTTCAAAATAATATTATTTATATAAAACTATTGATATATAATTTATTAAGTGCAATAATTTTCACTATATATATTATAATTATATTTCCAATCTTATATTCAAGTCTTTACGAAATGCACAAACAAAATTAACTTAATTGTAATAAATATTAAAATTGATATTGTTTATATTCCAATAAATGTGAATTATACTATAGTCTGAAAAAAATAATATAGAATATGAGTTATTGTACCGGCCAAAGCATTACACTTGTAAATTACAGATATTAAAAATACTGTTATTTTTTGGATCTGGAATAAATTTTGTTATTTTGTAAGTTTTTAATAATCGCTATTTTATTGTTAAATTTTTTTTTAATTTTTAACAATACGTTAATACTATCTCAACACATTTTTAAAATTAGTTTGTTAATTGTGTTGCAATTAGTCGAATTTTTTATATATATGTGCTTAAGATAATCACGTCAAATCAGCACAATTATCCACTAATTGCGTCAAATCAGCACAATTATCCACTAATTGACTTCATTAAGAAGAATGCTGGTTCGAAACAAGCCAATGTGACATGGAAATTTATTAAATATAAAAATTAGTTCTCACTTGACCTTTTTTATAATATTTGCTTTTGTGTTTTGTTTCGCTCTTTGTTAATTAAGTTGTTGTAGTGTGAACACTTTACAAGTAATACTAAATGAGATCTGCTAATCACAATATAAAGTGTAAGCCTAATTTAAAGAAGCAACAACTTTTTTTGTTGGAAATATTCAACTATACTTATATGAACGTTGATAACCTACGCACAAACAGAACTACTTATTTATGTTATGTTGCTAGTTTGTTGTATTCACACTCCTTTCTAAAGAGAGAAGTTTTTTAATTCAAGTCCATAAAATTAATTTTTTAATCAAGCTAATGAGAAACTGTAAATAAAGTGTAACGCAAAAATTATATTTTTTAGTCCACATAATCAGAGCTTCATAAAAATCTGTGCTGTATATGTTATTGATATTGCTATATCTGGGATTTTTTAAATTGTATTTATTTAAACTATATTAGTAATTTATATATTTTTTTACTCGAATTATGTTGAATCTCTTCATATTATATTGAATATATATTTTTGAAATATTTTTTATCCAATAAGTTTCCAAATATTGCAAATACAATTTAACAATATGAAGTGTTAATTATGGTTTTAAAGTTTATATTGCCAATTTGAACAATTAAATAAAGTAGCATTTTAAATATAAGTTAAATGTTAATATTTTTAGTAAAAAAATTAGCATTAGGATCAAAATATTTGAACAATTTTTGCCTTTTGCTTTGCCAACAACTGACCACAGTATAAACCAAGAGTTGTGCTTTTGACAATTGTATTAAATTAAAAAATTATCCTAAAAAAATAAGATTAGCTTATGAAATTTTAATTTTCAATAATTCACTTACAACAATCAGTGTTCTATTTCGCACTATCCACTTAAACAAATTTTCTGCATTCAAACAAATTTCGTATGAACCACAAAGCAACATCGTTTTTATTGCAAAGTTATTGTTTTTTTTTTAGTAAATAGCTTTGACATGTACTTTGTTGCTACTTATTCTTCTTTTGTGCTGCTTAAAAAGTAGCAAAAACAAAAAAAAAATAAATCCCAAAAGTTGAAGAAAACAGAACAAAATGAATAATTTTGCCGTTAGTTTTGTAAATTTTATAAACATTTTTGTATAAACATTTTATATATTAAATATAAATTCGTAAAAAATTATTTTCAAGCCAATAAAGTTTTACAATCCCGATAGTGAGAGGTTATCAGTAGAGTAGGTTATAACATTTATAAAAAAAAATAATGTACAATTCTCTAAAAACAATTAAATAATCTTTATAACATTCAAATAAAATACGAAGTTGGTTTGGCATAGGTAAAAGGTACAGTACCGAAAATTATCTCGTATTTGAACAAATGCAATAATGCACGTTATTATTAAAAATAAGTTATAAATATAAATATATAAATAAAAAAATTATGTATTGTAATAGTTACTTTAAGTAGTCACGAAAAATATAAAGCAATAAAATGTAAAATAAAACAAGTACTTATGTTGTTTAGTCTGTAATACTTTGTATGAGAACATTCCCAATGGACAGATCCAAAATTTTAGCTTTGGTTTTTTAGTATTTTGATTATTTTGCTGTTGTTGTAGTTTTGTAGTTTATAGAAATTGAAAGATAATAATAACTTAAATCTAAGTAGTCAACTGAACTTATCTTATTAGTACCCTTCAAAAAATTTACTACTACTGTTATTAGGTAGTTTCTTAACATTCGAATGGAGGAAAGATGAAATAGAAACCGAGCCAGAAAGAAAAATGAATACCAAAGGACTGAAGGACACTATCTTTGTAAAGGCAATTATAATTCAATGCCTGTTAGATCAATACACTTCTTTTGCGGCATTTGACCTTTGCGCATTTTAATCGTCTGTCATCGAATGGCACCTGTTAAACATCTTTATGCAGAATCAAAAATGCTAATTGTGAAAGTGCATCTATCTTCTTTGTTCCGTTAACTCCCAGTGAAGCAAGTGAATATGCATAATCACTTGACCATTAACCATTCCTGCTTGCCATAGAGATGGATATCAAACAATTAGAAGAATCCTTTTTTCCCGTTGCATTCAGCTATCTTCGTATCACGAATATATCGACACCTTTTGCAACAATGAGGAGCCCGTACATCGATACGGCTTATCAATAGGTCTCTGCCTGTTTAATTTAAAGGAACGAAATTGACTTTCACGTGAAACAAGGATTTAAATAGTAATAAAATTAAACAGAATTGGAATTAAGGGGATCATTGATGCCGAAGGGTAGTAGACAGGAGAGCGCTGATATACTGAAGTGACAAATAAGTTTTCTTTTTCCTTGGAGTGTTACATTTTCATGCAAATTAATTATGAATTAATAAGAGGAATGTAAATAATATCCAATTTGTTATAAATAGTTTGCTTTAAGCGAAGTTCGTTTTAAGTTAAAACCAAAACATAATCGTTTATTAAAATTATGTACGTACTTTCTGAATTGTTTTGATTTAAACAGATTTTTTAAAACAGGTTCGATTTACCCTAAAAGTAGTAAGTACACTTATGTTACGGCTTCAAATTAAGTTTAGATATAATAAGGTTCTAAGCAGCTATTTATAAATAACTTTATTTCCAATATATGATATTTCTTTATCGATACCTCTCATGACATCTTCTCCATCCTTTTAACTCTCTCCAAGCATTCACAAATTTGTGCCCAATTAATCTGTTTATTTGTCCCATCAATGTGTTAAAATTCCTTTAACTTGATTTTTACTTATTTCAATACTACCAACTATTACATCTACCCGTCTTTTGTCCTCATTCATATTCTAATTTTTGCTTTTTCATAATAAATAGAATATCATATCAATCAATGTAAATATATACCTAGAATAAAATTATTCCTATATTAAAATTAACAAGAGCTTCTATTAAATTATTTTATTCATTTAATTTTTGTTTACATATATTATTTATATCGTTGTTATTTAAAATTTTATTTTAATTTATTAATTAAAAAGTTAAAAACAAAAACAAAGCGTTTTTAATAACAATTGTTAACTATAAAAACAAAAATTTTTAAAAAACAGAATTTTGCTAAAGTGCTTTAAACTATTTTAATATATTTTAATTAGTGTTTAATTTTCATTTTAATATATTATAAATAAACTTAAATTGTACATTTAGGAGTATATTTCTTCGAATTATAGTAATAATAATTAATATTAAATATAAATAATATTATAGTATTTTATCTAAACTACACTTAATAATTTTAACATTTGTGTGTGCACCGAAACGTTCAGCTAATATAAAAAATCTTTATATTAAGATTTTTCTTTTAAACTTCCTAAAAATTTTGAAAAAAGTACTACAAAGCATTTTCAAAAATGAAAAACAAAAATTTAAATAAATATTTAAATAAAATTAACATGTTACAAATTACTATACGACTTATTTAAATAAAATACAATAAATTACATGTTTAAAATAAAATTATAAAAAGCACTAAAAATTAATAGGATGTTTTGCTTTCTTGCACTAAACCTAAGCAATCATTTATACAATTTACAAAATGTAAATCATAATATGCTTAATTTTTATTATCTTTATATATTATATATGTATATATTTGTAATTAAGCTCAACTTTTTATTTGGAACTAACAACAGAATTTTAATAGAACTATAAAATTTTTCTCAAAAATAATTCTCATACTTTATGATCATTAAATTTAATTAGTTTTTTTTTTTTATTATTATTAGTTAAGCTATCGGCTTAGGTTATTTATATATAATGCATGCAATTCGGTTCTTGGAGTATTTTCGAAGAGAGCTGCACGATTTTGACCTTCTCCCTTCTTTACCCAGTGACCATAGACCCTAAAGGCACAGCCATCAATAACCTGTAAAAAAAACAATATATTTTATAATATAAAATAAAATTAATTTTCATTAAATTTGAGCTTACCTTGCGCAGCACTTTAACCCTGTATGGATCCCGTATGGCATCCTCCACATGCAGAGGCTCAGCTGTATAACGCAGGCGTCGTATTCTTATCATGGCACGTACCACCAATATAACATATTGGAATTTTTTGCGTGCATTGAAACGACTTTGTTTCCGCAACTATAAATTTTGTTTTCAAAGAGAAAAATATATTTTTTATATTATTTTAGGTGCACTTTTTTTATAAAGTTGCTGGTATTAATTTTCATTAAGTTTTCTGGAAATTTCTGGAGAGCTAAAGTTTGCTTTTAACAAAATATACAGTCAGATTTATTAAAGTCAGTATTAGAAAGATATTAAAATAGATCTAGATTTAGTAGGACTTCCCTAGATATATGTAGTACTTATAAAATCATATAATGTATTATTTGTATTAACATTTTGCTACAGATATTGGTGAGATTACAGAATCTTACAAGGTTGTGGTCTGGATTTAGTAAAGAATCACCCGTAAGATCGTTAAATTGAATATAAAGAAATTTATATTAATGCAGATAGGAAAGATGAAGTTCATAAAGATATTAATTATAATAAAATACTAAATAACAAGCTGATAATGGTAGTAAGAACTTAATATTTTACAATTCTCATTTGGTATGATTAAATAATGTACATCTATAGAATGAGATAATTATATTAATTATTGCTTATTGTACTCATATAAGTCAAAAAATTTTTATTGGTTTTTAATTTCTATTTACTTTGACTAACCATTTTTGTAGAATATATACGAATGTACAGTATTTTTTGCTTGAAATCAATTTTCGGCTAAACCAAACCACATTTTTAATGACCAATAAATTCTTATTTAAAAACAAATCTGTGTTCAAATTAGACATGATTCGATACCTGGTACTTGCAGTTTAAAAATTCTACACGGTGATTGAATATTGCCAAAGTTTACTGGTCCGAAAAAAACTGTAGATTTAGGCATTGAATTTTGCATAATTTTAATCATTTATAGCATATAGCATATATTGTTATAAAAAAAATAATTTTTTTATATAAATTTTCACCTAAAAGGAACTATTGTTTTTGGTTCTTTAAAATTCGGTTAAGTGAAACTTACTGTATTTCTTTTTTATATTATTAAAGCTTGCAAAAAAAATGCGAAATAGTCTCCCTGAGGTATCTGAACCTTTTCTGTTTATTGAACAAATTAATAAAATTAACAATTGATTCCCTTTAGATATTCATTTTAAATTTTTACTGTTAAATGCCTGATATTGGCGGTTTTATATATAGAAATAACCAAACTATTATCTATATATACTATATATTATTTATTAATATATTAAAAATTATAAATCAATAAATGAATTCACTATTATAACTTCCCGCCATATCAATATTGCTAATTAGTTTAAGTAGACTAGGTGCAATTTCAATGAAAATATAAAAAAATAAATGAATTAAAAGTATAAATACATATTTAGAATTATCCAATGTTCATAATGACTTAAATATCCAATGATATGTAGAACACATCTTTATGATCATCAATTAATTTCAATTAATTTCTCTACTGAAATTGCTTACCAATCTATATAGATTTTTTCATAAGTCAATATTATTAATTATACTCGTATTATTTAATTTAAAATTTCTAATATTTTTAAATTTCTAAAGATATTTTTAATTCTTTTCGAATTGCATTATAAAAAAATTCCCTACCTAATTAAAGTTAAAGGGTCACCGTTAAGACAAACAACTTGTTCACTTTCCAGAAAGTTCCATATATAAAATATAAATAATTTTAATATATTTAAATATATAATGTACAAATAACAAATTCTAGGATGTTAGTTTTATATCATTTGTTTATATATGTGTGTATGTGTTCCTTTTTTCTACAATTACTGACAAAAAAAAACATAAGAAGACAGGACAAGGCAACATAAAATAAAGAAAAGCATAAAATACATATAACAATAAAATGAAAGTGCAAAGATAAGAAAAAATTAATATAAAACTTAAATAAATTATTTGAAACAAGCAAAAAATTATATTAAAAAATAATAACAATAAAAAGGAGTTTTGAAATGATTAATATTAAAACATAAAAAATTGCAAATAGAATTTTTCTTTTTAAATTATTTAAATAAATTATTTTGTTTTAATTTTTAATTAAATATAACTTTAAAATTATTTTAATAAAATTGTAGATAAGCAAAAGCGAAATAAGAAGTTAACATTTTTTTGAAAAGATTTTTACTTATTTATAAATAAAATAAATTTCGTATTTTTATATGTTTTTCAATTGATAGGTAAATTTTTATGTATTGACGTTACTCACAAAGCATTTTACACAACACCAACTTATAGTAGGTCTTATAAGGGCGTTGAGATTTTTTTTCACAAACTATAAAACATAAATATAAAATGGTAAATTATTTATATAAAGAATTTAATTAAATTAAAACGGAGGAAGGGTATATTTTAATAATAATAATAAAATAATTGTAACAAAAAAAAAAATATTACAAATCATATTAAAATCTATTTTATATTATTTACAACAACGATTGATATAAGGACACATAAATTCAAGGAAAAATCAAATTAAATTTTCATACATTTTATAATATAGTGTATATTTAATGCATTTTTTAATAAAAAATTTGTTTGCTTAAAGTGTTATTTTATATTTTTCTAATATAATGTTTATCAAAACTATAATTTCTTCAGAAATTATAAATTAAAACATTTATATATATATTGATGTCGCTAAAGGCTTGTGTGAATAAAATGAATAAAAACTATTAGTTGGTTTTTATTTCCTATATAAATAACGACATTGGGTAACTTATATTCCGTTTCACATAAGTCTTTAATAACATAAATAATACTGTTAAATAACTGAACTCGTTCGTAACTATTCCCAATTTATATATTTTTATATATATATTTTAATTAACCAAAAAAAATTTGTAAGTTTATATTAAGTAGTTATAATGTTATCTAATTTATATTTTGTTTTTATAAGATTTTTATTAATATTATTTTAGAAAATGTGTTGAGCTATAAAAAAATTGGATACCAATTGAAATCGAAATTATTGGATTCCACATTCATTTAAATACGAACTCCTTCAATATATTATATGATAAGCTTCCTTTGTTTCGGAATTCTTGAAACATTTGTGTTTAGGCCAAAAAAATTTATTTATATTGGATTTGATATAACCCTTGAAAATATTTCTTTTATATTAAAATAGGTTTTAGGGTAAACTTTTTCCATTGAAAAAGTTTATATCTGATTGCGATCTGTTAAAAAATTCGCTTATTATTAGAAAAATAGATAGTGTAACTTCTAAATTATAGTTAGAAATTTATATAAAATTTTTTTTTGTTTCCGAGCTACTATATTTCAATGTTTCATTAGACCTGATTTGAATTTATTAAATAAGCAAACAATTTTTATATTAAAAATTTAATTTTTGACTATATATGTACATTTTATTTATATTGTATTCTCAATCATATAAATGGAAATTTTTTCAATTCTTGGCATTTTAATACTTTTTTAAAATTAATTAATTAGTTAGTATTTTTTTATTAAGCTATTTGCTATTTCGTTATTGCATGATATCATATTAAACCAATATTGGTATCCTATAGAAAAACAATACCATAGATCTGCAGTAAAATTTAAAAGTTTAAAATTAGTAGAATTACAGAATTTCAAACTTTTCAGAATTTCATCAAGAATTTTTAATGAATAAAAGGCAAGAAGTTTTTTTTTTTAAACGAGTAACAATTCTTGTTTGTCTGACCCTCTAAAAACATACCTTTAAACGGTACGTCAACATAATTGGAATGTCTGGCACGTCTAGTCATCGTCCCGCTACAATAAATATTTATGTACACGTCCAAATTCAAATTGTCCCCATAACCTTTCAAACCGTCTCCTTTTAAACCATAAATCCCAAGTTAACAGGATGGATTTACAAGTGAGTTCTACTTTAAATAGCTTCCATTTTCTTATTAGAAACGCCAGGCCCCAATTATTGTTTTGTTATATAAAAATTCACGTTATTTACTCGACCTACCGGTAAGTGGTATTTTGTAGCACTAAAAAATATCAGAGATTTGATGTGCTTAGGAAAAGGTTTCTTTGTGAATGTGGTACATTCCATTCGCAATGTGGTATGTGTTTGTTGAAACCGAATTATTGTCTTAATTGGATTGACCGTATTGACAATAAATTATTTTGTTGTTGTAGTAGTCTGATGAGGTCTGTAAAGCAAATATAACTGCTTATGTAGTCCCTTTGTGGGTTGTTGAACGACGCTTGGTCGTCGAGGTCGATTAGTGGATCCGGAATGTTGACCCCGTTATCTGATGTTAAATATTTTTCAAACATTATATTTCTTTTAGTTAAAAGAAATTTAATTTCAAAAAAAACCTATAATTTTTCTTCTCTAAACTGTCATTCTAACTTATAAAGAAATATATTTAATATTAGTGTTAATTAATTAGTGTGTTTAAATATACTGCAGAACTGATATCATACCAAAAAAAAAAAGATTTTATTATTATTGTGGTATATTAAATTAATTAACATTGCAATGCATTAATGACGCCAGGCTTGGGTCTTTCAAGGACTGTTATGCTAAGGATGGTAAATGCATCCAGATTAAAATTATTAAGATTATTGATAAGTAATTATAGTCATGAGATTGCAGTGCTTGGAGTAGCGCACGTGTATAACTTAATATAACAATTATTAAAAATTATTGTTTTTTTTATAACAAAAAACTTTTAAAGTTAATAATTACAAAAAAACATTTTTGAAAAAATTTTTTTTTAAATTATTATTGGCTATTTTATAATATAAAAGTTAGTAAATATTAATAAAATAACATAACATAAATTTAGTGAAATGGTAGTGAGTACATTGTTCGTAGTAATATTATATTATATATACAATTTTTATATACAAAAACGAAAAGGTGCATATAATAGCTGAACTAATAATAATTAATTTTAAATACTATTAAATACTATTATAGCATAAAAAGTGCAGAAATAAATTGAATTCTTTCTACTATAAATCTAACAACTAAAATAATTTAATTAAAAAAATAAATACATAAATACATATGTAGCTTTAAGTCCTGTGATTAAGAAAGTATATTGTCTAATTAATGCCGTCGATGTAATTACAATGATAATAGAAGTAATATCCATCTGAACGTTATGAAAATCGAAAATTATAGAAAAATTTTGATAGAAACATGCCTGTTGTGCATTAAGAATTTGCTCTGAAAAATCAGCTGAAGTAAGGAATGTATTTTGCCCTGATTGCGGTTGCTGCTGGTGGTTTCGGATTTGATTTTGCTGTTGTTCTTGTTGGTAGGGCGTTCGAAACTGAGGTTGCATTCGCTGTTGTTGCTTCTCATATTGATTATATGAAGATGTCGTTGCCGTTGCCGTTGAACCAACAATACTGTTTGTTTGGAATGTATTACCTGCTGACACAGCAGGCAGTTTGGAATTATACCCTACATTATTATTAAGCAGATTTGAACTAATCGGCGTGCGATTAGTGGGTATCAATTTATTAAAATAGACCTTTAATGAGTAATTATTATTGGTAATATTATTGTTATCCGAATTGCGTATGCTTTGTGATTTAAGTTGATACGTAGTACGTCCATCGCTTGTCGGTTCAGGAAGTAAAACCTAAAGAAAAAAAATAAAAACAAACGAAAAAAAAAACAGAGAAGGAAGGCCAGCCAAATGGCAAATGAAGTGGAATTAGAAAAATGTGCACAAAATTTTATATCTATAATAAAATAATTTATATAAAAAAATTTTTATTTTATATGATTTACATGATAAATAACGTACGTATTTCATATAATCTAATATAAGCATGAGAAAATAAGCAATGAATATAAGCGCATGTAAGCAGTATGTTCTTAAGTAGGACTTTAGGACTTAATTGTAACTAAATATACAGGAATTAAGTTACTTTAAAATCTATATGAACCACCGACGATAGCACGAAAGGATACCTATATTTTTAAATGTTTTTTTTTTTGCTGTTCTAAGCAAATCAACATAACTACTATCACTTGCACTAAAGTATCTTCACAAGTTTTTAAATACTATCATTTAAACCATATCTAGTAATCTCCTCCTATAACACGGTACCTTTAAACCACGTTTTCATATTACGCGATTTCAATCCTTCGTATAACACGGGCATTAATCCATATAATGCGGGGATTTTTACAGTTCATAATTAGCTTCGCGTACGGGAATACTCCTATAACGCGTCACCAATCTACCGCGTTATAGGGGTGGATTACTATATTAACCTAATACTTTCTATATATGCACCTTCAGATTTGATGTTTTTTTTTTACAAATGAATTATATTAGGTATTAGTAGTTTCGTATTTGTTAAAGAAAGTATAGAGGAAAAGAGTTAACATGCAAACTAACATTTAAAGTAAATAGTAAGCAAGTAGTAAGTAAGTAATCAAGTCATGCAATTTTATAAAAGAAAAACAAATTCAAAATACAAATTATTTCACTACTTCGTTTTAAGGACGAGAAGACAAAACTCAAATAACAACTAAATAGTACAAAGCAAAATTCAAAAGGACGCACAAAATATTTAAAATGAAAATTAAAAATTTAAATCAAAATAAAATTAGGAGAAAATAAATAGAAAAAAAAGTTCACAATCACTCTTTTTTTAATGTTATCGAAACAGTAGTTTTGTGTCCAGAAACGTTTCGTTACCAGTGCAATTTCTGTGATACGACTCATTCTCCTAGATTTGGTCGATAAGCTGCGCTTAAGTCCATCTATATTTTGCTCGAATAACTGTGCACACGCGTTTTTTACACGAGACAAATGAATTTTTAAAACAAAAACATTTTTAAATTTTGAACAAAACAATTGCATATTTTCGATGTAATTCAACAAAACGAAAATTAAAAAAAAAAATAATTAATTATATTTTAAATAATCATGTAAATTATATTTTTTTTGTTGGTGGTTTCACATAAGTAGAGCGTAGAAAAAAGAAAAAGAAAGAATAATTAGGTTAAATTATAAAATAAAAAAAATGTCATCATAAAAATAAATGAAGAATTATTGATATTAGAACCCAAAATTCAATTTATAAATTTACTATATTCAATACAAAGTATGGATGTATGTACTACGGCTAGAAGAAGACTAATATTAAATTTAAGAAATTTACAAAATTTTGAAAAATATTTTATGTTTGCAAATGTTAAATATATGTGAAAATTATATACTTTTTATTTAATATATGTAAATAGAATATGTGTACCAATTGTTCCAATATGTATATATATAAGTTCGCATTATTGCTATGTAATTCCAAGCTTACCATTTGATTGAAGAATGGATGCCTTAAGACTTCCTTGACTGTGATTCTTTGCGCGGGATCTACGACTAGACATTTCCGTATTAGATCTTTGGGATCCTCTGTAAATTTAAATAAAATTTATTAAAAATATTTCTTATTTTTTTATATATAAATATAGATCTTATTTCAAATAGGGTAATAATAACTAAAATATAACTTTTTTTATATATAAATATAGATCTTATTTCAAATAGGGTAATAATAGCTTAAATATAACATTTTTATAACATTTATAATGTTATATAACAAATATAACATTATATAAATATAGTTATTATTTTAAATAGGGTAATAAATATAACATTTTTCTATATATAAATATAGATCTTATTTTAAATAGGATAATAATAGCTAAAGTATAACATGTTTGAAAAAATAGCCTGGAACTACAGGAACAAAATAGTTTATAAAAGTGGCACTGAAATTTACAATTAAAAAAACTATAATTAATATTATTTTAATTTTAATTTTATATTAATTTTTATTAATATAATATTAATTATAGATCTTATTTCAAATAGGGTAATAATAGCCAAAAAATAACATGTTTAAAAAAATGGCCTGTAACTACAGGTACAAAAAAGTTTGTAAAAATGGCACTGAAATTTACAATTAAAAAACTATGATTACTTAATTCAATTATTCTATAGCTGGCTAATGATTTTATTCTTATTTAACACAGCAAGTAAATTTGTTGAAGAACTTTCATAGTAATTTAATAAAACTCCAAGTTTGAACATATGTACAAATCAAGTACGGCTCTGGGTCAGTTGATTAATGAACGTTGACTCTGAGCTTCAAATTTGGCAGGGCATGAAATTAATCCTTGAAGTCTCAAAAAATTATATACGAATAAATAAATATGTATTAGAAATATTTCCAAAAACACCACTGATGGTAGGTATTTAGCAATACTCGAAGAAACAGTTCTGCGATCAGGCAAAATTTCCATTTATTACAAATAAAGTTTTGTTGTTTCATTCAAATAAAATAATAAACTTTCTATTAAATGTTATTTATGTTATTATGATATTTATATATATTTAATAAATCAAAAATATAATATCAACTAATAGTTTTTTAGAGGCTTAATGGACCCAATGATCGCAATGCTACATTCACTCATAATAATAAAGAATTTTTTATCTATGATAAAACATTTGCAAATTAGATCTTTGAGATACTCTGTAAATATATTATAAAATTTTCTGTTTTACTGAAGCTTAAAATACAAAAAGTAAAATTGAAATGGGGCTATTATTTATGTTGTTAAACGTTTATGCTACTTATATATACAATAAAAAATAAATAATATTTCTTTATATAACTTAATAGCAAAAAACTAGTTTTATATAAATAAGTAGATGGCAGATAGATGCCGGTTTTTAGACCCCTTTTCATGCATAAGTTTTAATATAAATTTTTGGTGGTGTAATTTTACGCTATTATTTAAACAACTAACCTGATATATCAGCCCATTCGGGTGATGTAAAACTATATTTGCCTTCCATAATATTTCGAAGCATTACCATTTGTTTGCGATGCCAAAATGGCGGACAACCTACCAGTAATGTGAACATAATTACACCACAAGCCCAACTGAAATAAATTATTGTAAATTAATAACATTGTAAATGTTATATTATAGTATATTATATTGTAGTATAACTTACATATCAACTTCTTTGGAATAACCAGGAGAACCTTCGAACATATTACACTTCAGTGTTTCTGGCGCTAAGTAACCCGGTGTACCACAAAGATCTAAAACCATTCATTTTTTATTAATATAATATTAATATAATAAATATTTAAACAATTTTGTTATTATTTATGCATACCTGATAATTTTTCACCTTCTTTAAGAAGTCTTGCGAAACCGAAATCTGTTATTTTTACATTATGATTTTCATCTAATAATATATTTTCAGGTTTAAGATCACGATGGACTATATTTTTTGAGTGTATATATTCAACGCCTTCAAATATTTGGCGCATTATTGTTCTAGTCTTTTTCTCCGATAATGTAACTACAGAAGTAAGATAATCAAATAATTCACCCTTCGGACATAATTCAAATACTAAGAATACAAAAGCATCTGATTCAAAGACATCTTGTAAATCGACTGTAATTATATAATATTATTAAATCAATATATATATATTAATAAATTTATATAAAAAAATAATGTAATTACTTATATAGGGATGCCCCATAACTTGTCTGAGTATTGAGATTTCTTGTCTTGTTGCTTCGAGCATGTGATATGGATTTGTTTCTCCAGCCTCAGTGGCTGCACCCAAATCAATGATTTTTGCAGCAAATTCCTTACCAGTTTCCTTCTCAATGCAACGACGTACTGTTGAGCTGATGCCTCTGTAAATATCAAGAGGAGTAATGTTGTAGTTTATTCTTAAGATAATGAAAACGATTTTATATAAAATAACTTAGGCTGCTTAGTATTCAGTTGACGTTACAATTGTTTTTTTTTTTTTTTTCAACGTATGAATACCTATTAAAGTTTTGCCTGTAAAGATCTACAGTTCTTTTAAACTATACAGTATTGTTAAATATAAAAAAATAAATAAAATTTTATATAATAGAAAACAAAAAAAAATATTTAAGAAAAATTTTATTTTTACATAAAGAACTAAGAGTTAAGGATTTTCATGATTTGATTATGTACATTTGAATAACTTTTTAATAAATAATTAGTATAGATTTATCTTACAATAAAAAAAATAATCATTTAAATGCATTTAATTGATATTTGATATTAAACCACAATTTTTTTTTTAATAATTAAAGGTAGATACAATTTCATTTTGTATTTTGTAAACAATTTTAAAACGTGATAAATAATTTCTCGTCCTATATATATCCGTATGTATGTATAATATTTATTCGTATAATATTGCAGTACCAAATAACATAATGTTATTTTGACTAATATTTGCAGTTTCTAGTGATTATCTTTGTATTCAGAAATATATACAATTTAACCATACATAACCAATTTAACCATACATCAGAATAAGATTTAGATTATGATCTGGATCTGAGCATTTACAATGTATACGCATTCTCTTTACTGGATCTTCTTAGATACGAGTACATCAAGGAAACTAATAAGATTTTATTTATATATTTACAATAATGAATATTCTAGCGATAAAAATTTTTATCAAAAAAAAAAAAAAATCATCAATAGATGTATTGAAGTAAAATGGATGCTTGTCATGGAAGGATTTTGATAACCTTGCTAATAAGTATCATTATTATTCGGTGCAATATCTGATGCATCTGAGAGTCTTGGCAGTTTATTTAAGATATTTTATTCTATTGTTTTATTTTATATATATTTTTTAAACATATTAATGGTGAGGGAGATATTTTACACATTTTTAAATGCAATTAGTTATACTGTTGGTGTTAATTAAAATTAATTGGTTTTAAGTTGTAATTTTGTTTTAAATTTTTTGAGGCGTTAAGTCGAAAATATTTTAAAATCGGTTTGTATTTTTTAATATTTTAACTTTAATTTCGTTCTTTGTATTTTGTGTATCTACACGTGTTTCGGCAAATTTGCCTTTGCCTTCATCAAGAGAATTCCTAATGAAAATTGGTTTTAAGTTGTTCTATCCAAATAAAATTCGATTAGAGATTAAAAATAATTTTAATTTTATAAGAATTTCTTCACACATATAAACTGGATACAACGATACGAAAATCTATTAAGTAACATCATATAGTTAAGTAAACATGTTAGAAAATTGAATCACCGTTTCAATTATACCTTACTATCACTTTAGGGGCTTTCTATCGGTCAACTCTCCTTAAATATCATTATAGGCTTTGCCAAAGATTCAAGGTGGTTTCAAATATCATTATAAGCTTTGCCAAAGATTCAAAGTGGTTTTAAACAAACCTCAGAGTTTTTCTTTATACGTTAACACAATGGCCTTTAGACCTAAGTGGATTTCTTAGATCGCCGGTACAACCTAACCTAACCTAACACATCATATATGTTAGTCTATTTTGTATTTTATTTTCTCAAGAGTTTTTTATTTAATAGAAAAATAAACGTGTTTATTTCATTGTTAAGATTAATCTACTTATGACTATTTACTGAATATAAATTCTATTATATCTTTACAAAAGAAATTGCATATAAGTTACGTATATCTTAATTTCTGGTATAGAATGTTGCATTAATTCTCTGAGGTCTAATCTTATCAGATGCTATTGAAACGCATAGTTATCTATGCATGTGAAAACAATTTACTAGTTGTTTAAGGAAATGCAAAAAAAAAAGAAAATAAACTTAAATATTAATAACACTGGAGTGCATTCATAAACAAAATGTTTACTATTATTAAGGTTAAAAGTTGTATAATAAAAGTTAAAATAAATCAGTAAGTCAACAATTTATAACTCACTTAAGCCCAAACAGCAAAATAAGAACTTTTTGAAGTGTTTTTGTCGATCTTCATATGCCAATGCGGAACAATGTTTGCATGCATTGTAGCCATGATAGATGAATGATTTTTAAAGAATAAAGTAGTTCTATACAATATATTTTTTGCCTCAAAACTTATTTAAATAATTATTTTATTGCATTATCTGTTAAGTGCATGTATGATTCATAATTATAAAAATTTTATAATAATGACTACTCTTTGTTTTAACAAAATAATTTTTTACATATAACCAAAATTAACAATTTAATCGTTTTTGTTGGTAAATAATAATGGATTAAAATCATTCAAAAAAAAAATCGTAATAAAATTGGGTAATAATAAATAAAACTAAATATAAAACACATCACTTAAGATAAATTATACTATAAACGTATTTTATTGTATTTAGATCATTATATTTTTTCAAAAACAAATAATATTTACTTTAAATATATATATTATATGTTACGTGCTATTGTTGATTAGTTATTTAATATTATATTCAACAATTATTAAAATAAATTTACATTATTAGAGCATTAATCCTTCCAAAAATAACATTTATGATTTTTTTTTTATTTTTTAACAACGCTCATTCATAAGGTGCTCAAACTCCTTATTGGCACGAAGCTCTACAACTTGAATATATATATATATATATATCTTGATAACTCTTTTGTTTCTGTCAGATTTGTAATCTGTGTCAAACATTTAGATCACCCATATCTCTTTCATTTGTACGTTAAATAACCTTTATCTTTGATCATTTATATCTATTAAAAATATAATATAACTAGCTTAGGCTTTCTAACTTCAAAACTGTTACCATTATATGTGTATTATTCATTGAGGTATGTCTATTAATTGCAAAACAAATAATTAAATAATAAATAAATATTTACAGGAAGCTATATCCAATAACTTTTAAAAAATATTTTTTTTAAATTAAATTTGTTTTAAAATTTTATTTTAAACAAAACATTTCTTTATTAGACTTTTATACATAAATAAATAATGCTATAAATAATAAATGTATAAATATAAATATATATAAATATATTATATATTATAAATATATTTATAAGGAAGGCTATATTTTAAGACAAAAATATTTTAATAAAATTATATTTTAAAAGTTTAAAATAAAAGTATTTTTAAAGTTTAAAATAAAAATATTTAAAAAGTTTAAAATAAAAATATTTAAAAAGTTTAAAATAAAAATATTTTAAAAATTTAAAATAAAAATATTTTAAAAAATTGAAATTTAATTATTTTAAAAATTTAAAATAACATTTTAAAATATCAAAAATTCGAATTGTAATTATTTTGGATTATTAAATTTAAAACTTAAAAAAAAAATATATATTAGCAAACCCATTTTTTATTTTATTTTTTCCTGCAGAATTTTCGTGGCATTGTAATTTGCTTAGAAAGTTAAGTCTCCTTATAATCTTTCAGTACTTGATTTATCTTGAATCTTGATTATTAGAGAAAATCTGTTTCATGTTTAAGAATAAAAATATTTCATTATTTTTAATAACTTTAAGTAAAAATGATTAAATGGAAAATACAAAATTTGTTTAACAAATATTACTATGTATATCCCTTAAAAATGCATTTTTGTTTTAGAATGGATAATTTTATAAATTTTGTTATAATTATTTTAATAAAAATTGTTATTGAAATAGTTTTTATTATTATTAATTTAAATAAGCAATAATCTTCTGATATATTTTGTATAAATTTATTCAAAAAATTGCTAATTGGTAAAATTGGTTAATTGAAGTCTAACTTAGTGCAGTTTGCACGGACAGGGTGTTTTAGACTGTAGATCAGTATATACTTCAGTATGTCGGTACAAATCTTTTAGATAGCTTTTCAGGAGCAAAAAATTTTTCGTTTATTAAAATAAAATATTTATTTATTTGTTGCAAAACTTACAAAGAATTAAATCACAAAGTAAGGTTAAGTACAGAGAGTTGAGAACAATGGCCCTCAGCTTGGTTCTGATAATAAAATAATTTTTTAAAGCTTTATTTTATAAATCAAATTGTTATATTATAGGAAAACAAATATAATTAAGTAATACTCTTATATTAAGTATTTGTGTAAGATTGTGTCATATATAAAATGTTGTAAGTTATTACTTACTAAAAACATATACGAGGGGTAAGCAAAAAGTTTTCTACTTTCTGGCTTTAAAGTTTTCTAGCTTTAGGAAATATTTATTTATAATTTTATAAATAATACCTTTAAAAAGATATATATATTATTTTTAATGTCATCATAATATTAACTGATAAATCATCATAACTGTTAATAAAATAAGAATTACCAGCTACATTCTAGAAATTAAAGAAATATCAAAATAGAGTACTGATAAAGGTCAACGCCCAATAAAAGACAATGCATATAATAAAACCGATTTTTTGAAAGTAGTAGTTGTTGAAAGTAGTTGAGTAGTTGAAAGTAGTTATATTCCACCACAGCAATGCACGGGCTCATACTTCAGCTGTGATTAATATTTATTCTCATCTATGTTATCTGGTCCTATGTTACTATTTATTATCTAATATTATTGTCATATGAATATTATTGTCAAATGAAGAGCTGATGACGAAAATAAATATTTTGAAGACATTGGTGCAATGTATTACTTAGCTAAATTAAAGAAATTGGATCATCGTTCGGAAAATAGTATTGAATTAATAGTCGATTTATTTAAAAACTAAACAATAAGAAATATTTGAAGACAATTCTATGTCAGGAGCCCTCGTATGTATAAAAAGTAATCAAATTGTCTATCTAAATTTGTTATACATATTATTATATTTAAAAAATAATTAGTATTTAGTGAATTATCAAAGTATGACTAAATATATTTATTACATATACATATATATATATATATATATATATATATTCATTAAGAAATTGATTAAGCGTCATTTAATTAAAACGTGATTTGATTTCCATTGTAAGATTATCTGGGCACATGTTTAACTCTTGTGCTTGAAAGTACACAACGTGATTAAGAATAAATTGAATTATTTTCGACTATACAAAAAAATAGATTATATATAAGTACAATTTTATAATCACTGAAAATTACTATAATACAATAGATATAATATGTTAACCAATATAATATAGTATAATTCTTGCAGATATCATTTAAGATATTAATTACTTATATTAATATTATTGTTAATATTAATGCAAATTATATAGTTTTTTTATTTGATATCCCCAGAACCTTTACGGTTTTTTATAGCTGGACGCTTGTAAAATATATGTTTCACACAAAATATATATTTAAATAAAAATTTAAATAAAAATATATATATATATATTTCGCTTTCTTGATAGGATTCCTTAGAGTTTTTAAAATTACAAGAGTAAAATTGTATTGTTCATATTATTATTTTATCTATTATATATATTTGTGTTACCGTGTCAATTTGTAGATCTCTTTGAATGTAGCTATATATCTATATAGAGTTATAGCGATATTGTTTCATTGATATATTTTTTATAAAACTAACAAGAAAAGTGAAAAAATTATAATTTCTATCTTGTTAATTGAAGTGTATATTATTTACTATCAGAGATACTGATTTTTACATATGCAGTTTTTGCATAAGATTTGTTATGAGATATAGAATCAATGCTCTATTGTTATATATAGTATTTACTATATCTTATTTGATTTATAAATCTATACTATGATATGTATGGGTGTAATCTTATGGTATATAATTACAAACAGCTACTTTAGAAGCTTTTGAAAGGTAATGCTACCGTCGTTAACTAAATATTTCTTGGACCGACCATATAAGTTGTATGACGGTGTCAAAAAGGGTGAGAACTGGTCATAACTATCAAGCCTCGCAAGGCAGCTTATCTTCGATAGTACTAAATATTAATTTCTATAAACGATATTGAGGGGAAGAATCGTGCCTGAGAAGTATTCGTCAAGATAAACTAGCGTAATCGAATTATATTGCATACACACATTAAGTTATTTTCTTTTTTTTTTTTTGATAATGTCTCTTATATCTCAGGTATTTTATTTTCTATTTAACTTAAAGAACTTTTATACTCATATGAAATAAATAGCTAACATCCAGTAATAGATAGGCGGCAGTTTAAAAAAGAATGTAGTTATAGAAATTAAATATATAATTACCAAAATGTTTGTTATTTTTTTTTTATTAAATAAATAAATACATTTATATAGATTAAAATATAAAAAAAATTAAATACTGCTTTATGTAATTTTGCATATTAATTCTGTGCAACACAATCTGTGCTATTTTCTTATCAGGCCGATATCATGGACTAACAGAAATGTAACAATCAGATTGTTTGACTAATTTTTACAACTATCACTTTACTGCATAACAAAACACACAGAGCATTTGTTTATTAAATTAGAAATTATGATAATTTTATTGAGTATTGTAAAATGTTCTTATCAATTTATATAATTCGTTTGTAATTAATAATAAACAATCAGTGTTCAGAGAAGCTTATTTATGTACTTAGTGCTTCTGCGTTTTATATGTAAACTTTTGGGTTATTTACCTTTTAAATTATTCAGTTCGAAACTCTATCACTTAATTAATGATAAGTGTAAACAAATTTCACTATTTTCATTTATTATCATTTTTATATATATAAAATAATCGATTGAATAATGATTCACCCCATCAAGTGAATGCCGACAAAACACTTTATAAACAATTTAATTTATAAAACTTTTAAATTTTATATTATTTTAATCTGTTTTTTTTTTAATAAAATTATATTTTTATAAATTGAGCACTTTTTAAAATTAAGTTCTACGGCGTATATAGTAGATTTTCAGTTGGAACTGAGCACGCTTTCTGGACGACCGATTAAACAGAAAAAGTTCTTAAACGATTTTCAGGTTTGTATTTATACTGTTCGAATATTTACGGGAACAACAAAAATATTCTTATCTATAGAAATTAAAATACAAAATCACAAAAAAACAGCCTTGATTTTTCATTTTGCAAAATTTAAATAAAAAGGTAATTTATCCGTTGCTTTTAAAAATAGTTTTTTTTTAAAACAGAATTTTGACCTACTTTTTCATATTAGGCTTTTGTATTAAAGGGAACTTATTAGCCGGTTTAAAAAGGCGCTATATATAAAAGAATAATATGAGTATATTAAAAAGTTTAATTTATTTGTGAGAAATATCTTCTCTCTTTTATCCTCATCTTCCAGTAGCGCATAGAGCCTCAAAGAAATGAGAAATATAAAGTAAGAAATATATTATAATAAGGAGTTTTTAAAATAAAGATATATAGAACGTGACAATAAAATCCAATTGTTAGATTATGATAGGCGTATAGACGAAGGAACCAATACAAATTTTATATTTTGATTATAAACAACATCAAAATGAATTTATATTATTAGAGTATAGAGCATAGAGAAACTTATATTAACATAACATTTTCATTATATACTATATACATTATATACCACATTCCAATGAACTCATAATATCAGAGAATGATAAGAACATAGAATAACCAATACAAAATAATTTGGACCAGCATAGAGGAGCTCATATCAACATAACATTTTTATTATATACTATATACATTATATACCACTTTCCAATGAACTCATAATATAAGAGAATGATAAGAGCATAGACTAAACAATACAAGATAATTTGGACTAAATCGAGTTCTTTGAACTAATACATGTTTTAAAAGGTGGTCAACCATATAGAACAAGGTCCTTATTTTGAGATAAATCCAAGCCTATTTTTGAATTTTTTTTAATTGACATATATTAAAACCTAAATATAGAGCGAAAAATTATTGTCTAGATTGAATTAATAATTTTAAATAAATATAAATTCTCACAGCGACTTACTTCACATACTTGCGAAAATAAACGACGATATCATAAATTTTTCAGTTTATTAAAAATATTTTTCAAATTAGTTTTTATATATTTTATTTTTAGTGTGCAGTATTACTCCTAGAATGAATTGATTTATATTTATTTAAATATTTAAATTCATTGGATAAATTATTAAAGCAAATGGCGTAGTATAAATATGCTTTTAGATATAACATAGAATTACCATACCGTAAATATATACCAGATGTATACATACGTATAAAGAATATACATTGAATAAAGAATTAAAAACCGAAAAAAAATTATTGATGTGAAATCGCTCAACAGCCCGTACTGCGACCAGAAGAGTCCTATTGTACCAATATCACTATTGATTACACAAAGTCCTTTTAAACTTTGTGAACAAAGTTCAGAACTAAGTCTAGAGAAGAGCTCTTCATCTGTTCTGGTGACAGAAATTCCATATAAAATAAGTTTCTTCTGTGCGTTATTAATGCTGGACAGTCACAAAGAATGTGCATTTGAGTTATTCAATTATGTAGGAAAGACAGTATGCATAGAAGAGTAGCAAACAATAAATATATTATAATATTAAACAGTTATTACACGTAACATGAGTATATAATTATTGCTCAATAATACTCAAATTATTTTTATAAACAGCATTATGATTAAACTATGATTTGACCACAAAGAAACGTCCCCATTATAAAAAACAAACTTGAGGCTTCTTCTGGATTTCTTAATACCCATTATGAAGTTCAGAAGAAGATAAAAACCATTAGATGTTTGTTTCTGTTTTGGAAGTAATGAAATTTTAATTTTATATAAACGGTTTAGTTTTAGTTCAGGTGTAGTATACCGGGGAGTTCCTGTCCTCATTTAATAAAAGAACCTCCACAAATATATATGTTTCGTAATTTATAACGCCATATACTTGTAGATATTACTATGTACAAATATTATAAATAGATTTTTTTTCTATATAAACAATTAAAACATTTATGCCCTGATTTTACGATATAAAATTTTTACAATTTTAATCCTCAATATAATAAGATTCAGATTTACCAAGCACGCCGATTTGACAATGAATTTTAGTAGAGTCAGTTATTTTGAGCAATTATTTATAGTATGTTTTATGTTATGCCATGTATGTTATGTTGATTACATTAGCACAAACTAAACACGATAGCGAGTGTCAACTAGTATATGGTTAGATTGATGACACAAAAACAGATAAGAACAAATCGACGCGCCATCTAGTGAGTGGTCACGTCATGTGGTTTTCATCTTTGAAGTCCGATATTTTAAAAACTGAGCTAAATTGCTTTAGCTGTATATACCTAAATCCGTTTTTAAATGGGATTCGGAATCATGCGGATTAAAAATATAAGGTATTATTTAAATGGATAATATACCATATAGCATTGAAACACAGTTTCAATTTATTTTCCCCAAATTTTTTATATTTATAAATTTACTTTATTTTTTATACACGTATAGCCTAGAAACTATTCCGCGAACAAATTATTGGTATACATTTGAGACGCTGCGGCGTATGAGCGATAGATTTTTAAATTACAACATTTTATGAACGTTGATAGAAATATCGAAACAGTTGCGTACTGAATATTTTTTTTGTTAAAAGTGATTTAAGGAATTGAAATGAGACATACACAAAATTAACTTATATTGTGCTAAAGAAATTTAAAAAAAATTTAATAAAACACAAGCTTGAAGTAAAAACCTAAAATAAATTCGCAACTTCTTGCACTTCACATCTTAGATACATAGAAACATAGATACATTATTTATTTCTGCATTTAAATATTACTGTGTGTTGAAGAAAACTTTTCTTAACCTTGAATTGACTTTGGATATCAATATATCACTCATATAACCTTGGACGGCAAAACTCAAACAAATTATTACTCTCACATAGCGTATATAGGCTAATTAAATAATTTATTAAAGCAGGTAGTATACAAATTTGTTTATAATTGCACATATATGCTTGTAGGCATCAATTAAAATTACATCTTAATTATGATAGTTTAAAAATATATTTCGAACTAAAAAATAAAAGAAGAGTACTTTATGATTTAATGAAATATATTAGTTTTCTATTTGACAATGAACTCTATTGACACAGATAGTGACGTACATTATTTTTTACTTATAAGCAATTTTTGAAGCGCTACAAATTTTCAGAACTCATTTTCATTATTCTCATATCGTGAAATAAATGCATTTTGAGACTATCTTGCATATTGCAAAGATATAATGAAGTTTTACAACGTTCTTGCAAATATTTAGTAGCATTATTTATATTTAAATAGGTGAATAACATTTGAAAGCATTCCCATATTAATATCAATATATAGAACACAGTACATAAGAAATATAAAAATACAACAAACCTGTAAATACTATGTCCGAGGTTTATTTGGGATTTATAGCCTTGGATCATAGATCAATAAACTTTTAATGCTACACCAAGAAACCTATTAATTTGTTTGTAGATTTTTTATAAAGTCACTAAAGCTGATATTTTTATGAGTTGTTTATTTTTTTATTTAAAAAAAGTTTTTTTGCACTGCTGTTAAAATCTATTTTAGTCTGAAGATTATATAAATATGAAACGTATATACTACAGTTGAACTATTATATGAATTTTACATGTGCTTAGACAACTTGCGTCAATTCGAGTTTTTGTTTCCTTCTGTCAATTGTTTTAATCTATTTACTTTTTAAAGCAAGTCAATTTTTAGTTTAAATAAACTATAACTAAATATTATACAAAATATTATTATATACAGTATTATGTATTACAATTTTTTATCTTCACTGCAGTAATTTCAATGAACATACCGATACTGATATTAAAATGAATATGTGGTTTTATTATTATTATTTCAAGACACAAGGTTACCTCGCGACCTATGACAACAATGAACAGAGATTATACTGATCCTGAATATTACTGATAAACCGCAATTATATGTTACGGTGCGATAAAAACAAGTTGATGGTATTTAAGTCAATGACAGACAATTTCAGGGTCTGAGCCAAGAAACGAGTGTCATCCATTACACAACATGGATGAAATGCGATGACAAGTGAGTTTAAAGAATTTTTAAAATTTAAAAAAAACATTTATTTAATCCTCAGGCATTAGTCCTGAATTGGGTGGCTGAATTGGGTACTTTTCAAAAAGTATTTGTTTAATCTTCAAATAAGAACTGGTACGAAATAAGTACCGTTCAACGTAGTGTAGACCCCTTTTTCTTAAGAATAGATATAGTCATGATCATGTTATGTGATTTTATTTTTATTTTGTCGTTTGTTAATAAACATTATCCTTTAAAGTTAGGGGAATAGAAAAAATTTGAAGGATACCATCTCTGAAGAATAGGGTATATGCAACACTACTGTGATGCTATATTTCGCCACAAACTATTGGACGAAATATAGCATCATATAAGCCTAGTAATAAGTACTAGGCTTATATTATCCAGAATAATTTACCTTCTGCTCAAAAAGTATCCGGATTTTGTTGTTTGTTAACTACTCCTTAAGTAATAGACCTTCTTCAATTTTTTTTTTGTTATGTTGGTACACCCTTTCTTGCCATATGGTACAAATTTGAGCGCCATCTGTCAATTAGTTTTTTTACAGCAGCTATTAATGTGAGACTACCACAAGTGCATTTAGCGATTTTTACTATGGAATATTTTTGTTGTATGCGATTTTTTGACCAAACACGGCACCACTCTCATCGCTCAGACACCATATTCGCCAGATTTGGTGCCGTGCGACTTCTACCTGTTCCCGAAACTCAAATTGCCTCTTCGTGGTAAGCATTTTGAGTCGATTGAATCGGTAAAAGAGAATACGCCGAAGGAACTAAAAGCCATACCTGCACGGGCCTACGAAAAGTGTATGGAAGATTGGGTTAATCGTTGGCATATGTGTATCGCTTCAGAAGGAGCATATTTTGAAGGAGATAAAATAAATTTGGAATAAAATTTAAATTTGTGTGTTTTATTTACAAAATCCGAGTATTTTTTGAGCAGAAGACATATGTTCAGGAATATCATATTAATAAGATTAATTAATGATTTACTGAATTTTGTTAATAAAATTTCACAGTAAAAGTAACCAAACTTCAAGTTAGAACCTACAAGACAAGTACGCCTTTGGGTTAGTTGGATAATTACCACTGACTCTTTCAAATTTCAAGTTTTAAATTTGGCAAGATATAACTTCAACTCTTGGTACTTGTATTTGAGATTATTATTATTAATTATTTACATATAATGAAATAGAAGAAATATTTCCAAAAAGACCACTGATAATGTGACTTTAGCAATACTCGCAACAGCTGTATGGTCCACCAAAAATTCAATTAATCAATAAAATAATAAAATTTTGTTGTTGCAATTTTCTAAATAATTGAAAAAAATATATATTATTTCTTCTTTTATTTGGAAATTGTTTAAAATTTTTTGAAGAATGAAAAATAACAATAACGAATATTTACAAAAACAACAAATTCACAATTGCAAATTATAATAAATTACTAAAATATTATCAAATAAATGAATGAATTTTGAAAAATTTAAATACCAATTTATTAATTTTGAGCGGATGTAAAAGGAATTTATAAAAAAAAATGCATTACTTAATTTGTTTTTGAAAAATAAATACAAAAGTCTAGAGTCAAACACCTTTTGGCAAAGAAAACATTATTTTTTATAAATATGAATGAAAAAATTATTGCTTGACTCGGTTTAAATTAAAAAAATACTAAATAAAACGCAACTATCTTACAGCTTATTAATATGTAAAAAGATCGTGTTAACAAAAATTTAATACAACGACTTTTGCAGAAACCACAAGCAGGGTTCTTTAAATAACTTTGTTAGGTTGTATAATGGCTAATATTTATTTTCGATTATAATATAAAATTATAAACCGTGAGAAGTTAATTTTTTAACTCAAAAATTTAAATTTAATACAAACATATATATAATATATATAAAAAAATTGTAATACTGGTCAAAGAACTCTCCAAATAGGTGCGTTTTATTGGCTGCCTTAGCGAAAGCTATTCCAACAAAGGTCAATGATAGGATAAAACGTTTTAAAAAAAAAACCTATAATAAATTCAATATAATTAAATATGATGAAATTCTTTCATTTTCACATGCAATACAATGAACTGCATACTATATCTTTTATAAAGTTATGGCATATATAGTCTACTCGTAAAATACATTTATATAGATATATTTAGTTATCTGCATATACTTATTGCGCCTCTTTAATTAATCTCACTTCTTTTGTCGTACGATTTAGTTCCAATATCAAAAAAAAATTGGTATTTCCGGATTTATGTTGAATTGCAATTTTTAATTTCAAAACAAAACAATATTTGTTTTCATTTTTATATTTTTTTATAGCAAAAGTTTAAAAACCTTTAATGACTTAGACTTACCTTTCCAAGAATTGGTTTATTTACGACTTGCAAAATAGCACGTAAACTTAGAGTTATTGTGTCAAAAAAATTGGTAACTTTTTGTCAGGAATATGAAAGAGTCAAATTAATGTCGATTGTCAAAAATATAGAGCATAACAGAGGGTCTTGATATATGAAACCTAGCGTCAATTATGGTGTTAATTTTTTTTAAACATAAATATAATTACGAATAATTAAATTTATTTTGAATTATTATTATTAATATTTTGCAACTATTGATATTAAATATCAAGGTGAATATTTTTATATATTACCATACCATATCATATATATTACCATATTATAAACAAATATATTTATATTTATATTAAACAATATAAAATTGATATCTGTTAACTCTTATAGACATAAATTATTATGGTAACTTTTGAATATGTATGTACTTTCATTATATGTATCTTAATTTTATTATTCTCAAGTTTTAAGCAAACAATGGTTATGTCCCTAGTGTTTAATAAACAAAAATTTTTTAAACCGTTTGTCTTCTATAACAAAACATTCTAAAAAATACATTAAATGGTATTAGATAACCATTTCATAAACATTAGAGATCCATTAATTAAGACTCCGGAATCTAAGTTACTGATTTTAGAGATGGTAATGGTATGTTAATGATTGACTGCCCCGAAAAGAGCCGCAGTTACTGAAAGTTTTCTTTATTTTTGTAAGTTAATTTTTTGTAGATTTTCCTAATCAAGGCATTGTCCGGTACACACTTCGTCATAGCTAAGATTTACGAATAATGTTTGTAATTGACTGAGCAGATTGATCTACTCATTCATCAAGTTCAGTTTAATTCTTTCATTTCAATTCCTTCTTCTAATTCTTCAATAAAAATTTAAAGAAATTGGAGTATCATTAAGCTTCCCGGTAACTGTAAACAATCATTTTGCCAAATATGGGTTGCAGGACAGTAACCCGTCTGATAGAATCTGTAGATAGAAGGAATATTGGAACATTTTTGCCAAGCAAAGTAAATTATTGAAGAATAGTGCCACTGAATTATCAACTCATCCTGATCAAGGCAACGCCTATTCTAACCTAAACTAAGAGATAATGATATCAACACTAATTTCAATATTTTTTGCAAAAATTTACGAATTTTCTTTACAGATTAAAAAAATATTTTACTATTCTTTGAAATCCCCACAATATTGTGGTTTGTACGTAACTTATCATTTGCGTCACATGGTTATAGTGAGACTCAGTTCTTGTAACGCGCAAGGATTGGTGTGGCAATAATTAAACACTTACGAGTAATCAACAAGTGTATATATAAAGTGACCTAATTAATTGTTTGAATAAAATTTATATTCAACGAATAACTGCATTATACCTTAAGGAAAACTGCATAAAGTTGATCTTACTGAATTAATGCAGTTTTTTCAGGATTTTATTTTTAAAGATGAACATCATAAAATTTGAAATAAAAATGAAATTTTCGTAATTTAATTATAAATATTTTTATATTTGTAAATATATGAGTAATATTTTATAATATCAAAGCACTGATAAAAAAAATACAACTAGCACAAGCACAACTAAAATAGCTCTGATATACCCTTCGAAAGGGTGAAATATACTAATCAATTGTTCAAGGGAACCACTCTCTTTCTTTCTTCAAGAAAGTCTTCACAATTTTTTTATTTAAGGAACATGTACTTAATACTGATAGAAGATAATAATAATAATAATAATAAGATAGAAGAAATTAGTTAATACGTTTTGTTTTGTTGACTAAATAATAGATATAAAAGTATATCGTCATTTTCAATATGATATAATATGATACTTAATATAAATGACTTTGGGCTTATTGTTCTAACATTTTCGAGAATTAGGATCTCCTTAAGAGAAAACAATTCAGCCTCTAATCCAAGAAATTGACAATCATTTCTGTAGGTTACTACATACTAAATTAAGATATTTTACTACATTGGGTGCCTAAATACTTATTATATACTAAACATAACAATATTATGAAGGATGTGTTAAAATAATAACTGTGAAAAATGTTAGCTTTTTGATCAATTCAAAGTTATATTCTATATCTTCTTTTTATCAAACTGATAAAAAAATTTAATCTCTTAGTTGCGAAAGGAAATAACTTTTACTTTCATTCTTAATAAATAAATTAAATAAATTAAATTGAGAATTAATTAATATATGTTAAGAAATATACTTTTATATAATACTGCTTTAAGATTATATCAGCATGTAGGCCACTTAAGCTATGGTCACTTCGTTAGTTCTTTTAGATCTCTCATTAATTTAAAATAATGGTTGGCCCTTATTAGCGTCAGTAATTATAAAATATATTTGCAAGAAGGAGTATAAATACGAAAATAATGATAATATATTGATATTAATGTATGATAATATATAGATTTTTTAAGAGCATTAGTGGTTATCGAATCTCAGCATAATTACAGGCTTCTAGGAGAGGTATGCAGATCTAAAGTCAGTTATTGTTTAGTCTGATGAAGTGATAAACAATAATCCAGTCAAGGAGTAGAGAGAGGTTATGAAGAAACCTCGCAGTTAGTAGAGAGTAAAAGTAGTCAAGTGCACTGACTTAACTAGCCTTAACATAATAGTCTGGATAATTTAAACCACTTTGCGGCTATATTTTCAACTGATTGAAATGGGTTCTCAAGTATAACCACTTGTATTAACAAAATAACAGGTAATATATATATACTATAGTATTAATATATACTACTTTTTTAATTGAAACTGTGTCTTAGAAGGACATATCTTGCGAAAGGAAAGTAAGGATAAGAAAGTAATGCACAAAATAAAATAAAAATTAGTGGTTTATAATATAAACAAATTTATTATCATTATTCATTGTTGATTTTCAACGCGTAATATCTTTGTACACTATTTTAGAAATAGAACTTGCCGTTCTCTACTGAAGAATTTCAAAGAAATTATTTTGAATTATTTTATTTATTAAATCAACACGTTGTATATATTATATATATATAATAAGTTTTATTATAATATGATTACAAAACTTACATCTTTTATATAGTTTCTAGCTGGTATATTAAATCCTTAATAATTTTGGATAAGTTAATTTAACGTTTAAAATGAAAAACTTATATGATTTTTGCACAAACCTATCTAACTTTTTTTTTGTGTTATATTAAAATTATATTATATTTTTAATATAACAAATTTTTTCCTAATGCAGATAGTAATGTTTGAATTCATATTTATACTTTATGTTATAACATATTTTTTACACTTCCATGGTGTGTACGTATATTTATTTGTATCATATATTATACTTCACAATTATAATATTTGGTTATAATGAATTTCAATTCTATCGTTATAAATATAGAACGTATATTTAAAAAAAAACCTTTTTTTTGTAAATTAATAAAAATTTTCATTAACGCGATTTTACTTAATACTACCGTCTGTATAGGACAAAGATTATAAAGCAACTGAAATATTTAATAAAAAAAATTCTGTAAAATGCAAACGAATTAAGTAAAAAAAAATCAAACAAAGAATGAAATTATACAAAAAAAAAAAAATAAATAAATAAAAATAATAATTTTATATTGAAGTCGCCAGTACCGCGCAGATACCGCATGCCAATGAAGCGTGTGAAAACATAAATTTTTCTGAAGAAAATTTCTTAGTATTTGCCAGTAAATAACTCGTTCGTTATTAATTATGGTGCACTGCACAGTGATAAAGTATTTCTATTAAATATATTGTAATATACTATATATAAAATAATTACTATTAAGAAGTGCAAATATTTTATAGTAGATTTAATATATTTCACATTTTAAACGCCTGATAGCAAAATATGTGAATAAAACCGGCATGAACAGTTATTGCAGAAAAAATAAATAAATAATTAAAAATCAAACTATTTTAATTATTATTTTGCTGATATTATGAACGGGGAGGGCCTGATTAAGTAATGATATAGATTTTATTATCGCTATATGTGATTACAGCAAAGCAATTTTTTAATGCAATAGCAACTACGTATCTATTTGAAGACAGTCGAGTCGATGCTTCATTTTGTGAGTAGAGAGTTTTACATTTAACTCTCTAATTGTATATTATTAATATATTATATTATAAATTAATAACATAGCAGTCAATCAATAGCATTGTATAGAGAACTTTGTACAACTCGATTCTAAGTACATTTTAAAATTGCGTAAAGATTTTTGTTTACAAATTGAATAAATTAAAATAAATGACGTCAAATATGTTTTTATTAAACTGCAATAATAAAAAACGAATGGTTATGCATTTTAATTAAACTAAATATAGACGAAAATGTCAATCATCTGACTTCTAATGTGATGTGCAATATTTGTTTTATATTTCCTTATTTTAATTTAAATACGCAACTTTTTGTTTGTTTAAAACTAATTTTTATTAAGAAAAGTTTAATTAGTTTAATAAATATTATATTTAAATAAACAAACACTAGTAAAAAATTTTAGTAAAAGTTAGGACATGAAATATAATTCTCAAAAATTGATATGTGCTTTTAAACCAGTGATACCCAACCTTCGGTCCATGGAATGATTAAAAATGGCTAGGACATGAATTATAATTTTCAAAAAGTTATGTCTCAACACATGCAATATTGCTTCAGTGCTTTTAAACCAGTGATACCCAACCTTTGGTCCACGGGATGGTTAAAATTGGTTAGGACATGAAATATAATTCTCAAAAATTGATATATCTCAACACATGCAATGCTGCTTCAGTGCTTTTAAACCAGTGATACCCAACCTTTGGTCCACGGGATGGTTAAAATTGGTTAGGACATAAATATAAATCTCAAAAATTGATATATCTCAACACATGCAATGCTGCTTCAGTGCTTTTAAACCAGTGATACCCAAACTTTGGTCTACGGGATGGTTAAAAATGGTCCATGAATCAAATGGATACATAGCTTGTAGTTTGTATACTGAGAACTCAAAATAATAAATGATTTTTGTTTTACTACACCTAATATATTCTATAAATTTTATTTATATAAATATTTATTATTTTATGACCAAACGATTTTTAATATGTATAGTGTTTTCACAGTCTAAATGACAAATACATTATTTTATATACTCGTATATATATTTTTATTTAGAGCTCAAGTGCTAAGAACTTTTCAGATCGTAGTATAATGAGTGTAAATCTTAAAATATGGACATATATACAGTATACAGTAGATAGTTTCATTATTTTTAATTAATATATCTTATTTAGCAATTCTAAATTTTTTGAATTTAAAAAACCTTTTCAAAAGAAATGTATCTAAAATCTTTTACTTGAACAGCAATCCTTTTAATCTGTTGCAAGAAAGTCTCTTTAAATGAAAATTATAATTATTTCTACCAAATACATCATATGGTATATATGTATGTAATATGTACTCACATCTCTCTACCAAGAACTACTGTTTCTGTATATAGAAAAGATACAATTCTTGTGTATCAATGGGAGATCAAAATCAACTTGTCATGAGAGTGGAAAATTTTCGGCTTTTTTAACCATAAACTCTGAAAACAAACTGCATACATCCATCTTCTTACATATATTTGAATGTATTTATAATTTTTGCTTTAATGAGGCAGTCGGTAAATAATTTCACATGCCAACACCTGCACGTGCACGTGCTCGTTTGATATTTAACAAAATATTTTATGTATTCACTTTTTATCTGTCTGCTAAGGTCTTATAAATAGTAACAGCAGCTGACATCGAATTACAGTTCAGTCTGAATTTAGAGGAAGGGGGCATGTAGTGTATTTGCTATTAATGTGGTTAACTGCAAAACACGCTTGACGTGGCTTTAATCAATACAACCACAATAAATACAATAAAGCGAACGTTCTATATCGACTGCTATAGTTGTCTTTTTTGCACAAAATCGTATTGACCCCCAGGAAACAGCTGATAATGATATATGTATGCAGTTTGGTGAGGTTGTTGGCTGTTCGCGGAGAGATTGCTAGGAATCATTCACTTACTCTATTCAAAATGCTGTCGCAAATATATTTCAAGAAACGCTCTAATAAAAAATTAACAATTAAGTTTAATTTTTTTTTTCTAGAATTTAAGTTTAATTTGGTTTATTATAAATTGTTTTTTTTTTGTCTTTTCAATTATTTGTTTTTTTTTTTACTTTATTTATTTAAGTGTTGGATGCCGTACAAGTGACACACCTCTTCTTTCATCGCTGCTACTGCTGCTTCTGTATTATTAAAATCATTAACGAGATATTGTTATACAATTTGCAGTTGTCATTCCATTTCTTCTTTAATTTAAAATAATTTATATTTTTTAACTTTGCTAAATTGCTATTTTCTCTCTGTACAATTTCTACAGAATCTTGCCTTCAAATTCATTGTACGATTGTTTTAAAGCTATTTTTCGCATCACTTTTTTGAGAGCTAAATTTTTTTATTTTTTATTATCTATGAAATATATTTTTTAAATTAAATAAAATCGTTCAATTTAATGCTAACAGACTATAACATTTTATTATCAATTTTTTTCAAATGACTAATAAATTTTTTTATGTATTTTAATCATTTTTGAGTTTGAACAAAGATTTTTTAATAGTTTTTTAAAAACACATATTTTTTCTTTTTTTAATAAAAAGAAGTGCACGTTTTTAGATATATTGATATATATAGACATGACATATATATATAATATAGAAATATTAAATTTTTTGCAAAGCTGAAGCTTTACAAAATAGTACTTTCATAGTACTTTCAAAGCTAGCAATCGGGTGACTTCAACTTATTTTTTGTTTTATTCAATAACTATTAGAAATACAGAAAAACTTTGTATGAGTGAATTGTTTATTTTTAATATATCTATAACTTTTAGGAAGACAGTTTTTATGTAAAATTAAATATGTCGGAGATATAAGCAATCAAAGATGAATTTTATGGAAAAAATCGTTATTTTCCAATCTTTGAGGCTCTTGGAGCACCATTTCCACTTATCCAATTGAACTAAAATTTCACACAGATTATTTTTTTAGCAAAATGAACCGATCTGGGGGGTGCCACGGGCATTTTTTCGACTTTCAAAAATTAATGGTACCCTAAATATATATATATATATATATATATATATATATGATATATATATATATAGAGATTAATCTACTTAAACCCCTATATACGGTTATATATAATTATTTTCGAGATGAATGGCACTCTTCAAAATCATATATTAGAAATTCTACTGGGATCACGGAACAGATATAATTAACAAACCGCGTCGATTTTAAAATATGAAAGTTAATGACCTATGTTATAACCCTCATGAATATATTTTTCAATTATTGTACGTATAATATATTTACTGTATTTTAAGAGATATAGATAGGGATAAAGATATACAATTATTAATATTACTATTCTAAAACTACAATATACATAGTATATGTACTTTTCTATATTAAAAGCATATTTATTTTATTCAAAAAAACTTGTTAGCAATATAATATAACAAAATGTAAATTAAATGGGTTCAACGTAATAATTAAATATAATAAACTAAACATATTAACCCTTTTTTGCGGAATACCTTAACATATCTGTGAAATAATTAACCAATCTATTATTAAAAGGATTTCTTCGCCAATGTTAGAATTATTCTGCAATCTATAAGTGTGAAGTAAGTTTAAAAAGAAGGAATTTTTAATTGAGGAACAACGTAATGCACATTTAGAAATTAAGAAAGTTCTAGAGAGCTAGCCATATATAGAATAAATAAAGCATAAAAGCAAGTTAATATGTGTATTGAAGCAAATAAAGTTTGAATAGTTTATTCTGTTATGATAATTAGAACAATCATTTGTATGACGAAATATTTTTTTAAATAATTCTTAAGTAATTCAGTTATAATTTATATGTAATTATTTATTATAATTTTGCTATAACATTTATTATAGTAGGACAGTTATAATACATTGCACTTATTGAAGACTCAAACCGACAGCTTTATGGTTACACCGTGCTATCGGATTAAGGTTGTCCATGAATCTTATTTTTAAGTCCATAGATCAAAAAATTTAGAACAATAGATATTAATTAAAAACAGGAGTTAAATCTACAAAAATCTTTAGAACATTCGTATGCAAACATGGAAGATCTTGTGAAAACAATTCAAATAATAATTCAGATTAATATAAATTAAAGAAAAAAAATGTATGGTTTATATCCATTATTCCAATAACAACTAGTAGTAAGTTTTTTCAGTAATTAATTAAGAATATGTAAAAAAAATATCAAAAGATTAACCGAAGTATAGAATAAGTAGCGCACTTATATTATTGTTATCTATTGGTAAATAAATCAAGTTAAGCCTCAAATACACTTTAATATCGCTCAATAAATTATTTATTATCATTTGATATGTTTTGATATGTTAACGAAATATTACTATTTTTCTATTATTGGTGGATAAATCAAGTTAAATCTCAACTACAATTAAAAATAATGCTCAATAAAAATTGATTTAAAATTTAAAAAAAAAAAATAAACGAATTAGTTTCATCAAACTATCAAAACTCACTTATTCTGGAAGATACCTAATATACTTAATATAATCCGGATGAAAGCAGCAAACAAGCTGTAGAAAATAATAGTTTTGTAAAAGTAAATTTCATAATAAGAACATCAAGCAATTATTTTAGTTTTGAAGACATATTGAAAGATCAGAACTAGTACCTGCTTAAATTAGAACGTTATGCATCATACAAAGTAGGAAGAAAAATTAGTTGCAAATTACTATTATTTCCGGTTAAATTTTGTTTAATATTATTCAATCCTTGAATACTAATGAAACCTAACGTAACAAACCTACCTGATATGATGGCATAGTTACAGCACTACTAACTTATAGTAGACAATTTTTTTGTGTTGAATCCATTTTTGTTGTCACCAATGACATGCTATCATTATGGGTTGTATTATTTTCTAATAATATTGTTTTTTTTATTATTTACTATAGTATTTATACATTTAAGCTGAATTAAAAAGAACAAGTACAGTGTTGCATTTTACAACGAAACAAATTTAAAAACTATTCATATCTACAAAAATTTGCAACAACAATGATGTTGTCTTGTGTGTTATAAAGTAATAAATGATAGGTTATAAATGAATTATTGAGAATTAAAATTTTATAAGCTATTGATACGCATTGCAATTAATCGTGAGATTGGTTTATTAGGAAGAAAGTCAGTCGGCTTATAATCACAACATTTTTAAAGTTTTATTTATTTAGTATTTGATGTAGAAGACAATTTTTTTATATATTTATTTTTTTTTTTTTTGTTTTTGTTATAAACCATCTTTTGTTAATTAGTATCATCTTATTCTACGTTATTCAAACAAATAAAATTAATATATTTATTTCTATAGAACTATTATAATTTATATTAAGTTAGCCATATACGGATTCACTAAACTAGTATTAAACTTTAATACTGTATTAACATTTATAAGTTCATGAGGACAGTAACATATATAACATAAGTAGTCATTGAAGAATATTTTATATTTTTATTTTAGTTGGTTGTTTGAAATATTAAACCACCATATATATCTATATCTCTAACTGATTTAGTATCAGATGTTTAGAACAATTTTTTTATATATTTATTTAATTTATGTTTAACATTCTGTGTAGGTTAGTTAGTAAAATTAATAACATCTTTGATATATGGAACCATCAAAGATATCTATATCTCTATCTGATTTAGTATTCGATGTTGAGGATAATTTTTTTTAAATATTTATTTAATTTGTGTTTAACATTCTGCGTATGTTAGTATCATTTTATCTATTATTTTTAAAATATAAAATTAAATGTGTTTTATAAGTAAGACATGTGTGGCTTTACTGAACTAGTATTTAGCACCCAATATTGTGTTAACATTTATAAGTTTAGGAGGACGTGTAAACTTTGAAAATTAATTTATATATATGTACATATATATATATTCTAGCAATAGAGAGTATAGAATATATATTCTCTATCTGATTTAGTATTTGATGTTGAGGAGAATTTTTTTTATTTATTTATTGTATTTTTTTTATATGTATTTTATTTTATTTTTTATTTATTTTATTTTTTTTTTTAATAATTTTATTTGTTTTTTTTTTGTTTTTTTTTATTTATTTATTAAATTTTTTTAACATCGTTTGTTGGTTAGTATCATCTTATCTAACTGAACTGTTAGTAATTCTATGAAGTAAGACATATGCGGGTTCACTGAACTAGTATTTAGCCCTTAATGAATGTATAGTGTTAAAAATCATAAATTAATGTGAATGTTAAAATATATATGTAATTATTGCATAATAATTTACATTCATATTGTAGCAAAATGATTAAGATCTTTCAAAATTTTGAGCCACCAAAAATACCTATATCTATAAATCGATTTCACAATACAAACAGAGCTATGAACAACTATGCAATTCATGTACATATTAATGCCAATTTAGGACGTGTGCGAGTTCAAGTAAATTGAGGGAAATAGTAAATTATGTCGGTATGGCAGCAAATGTTGTTATATACCAGAATTTCGAGTAGAGTAAATTAGATACAAATTAGGTAAATAAGATGTTAACATTGTGAAAATTTTTTAAGATGTTTAATAAATAAATAAATAAATTTGAAAACTCTTGACCAAAAATAATAAATAAATGCAATAAATAAATATTAACATAAATGCAGTGCAAAAAGTTCCTATGAAATTTCCATTTACTTTACCTCAATTTACTAGAACTCGCACACGGCCTTAAACATTTTAAGTAACTGTCGTATTTAATTTTGAACTAACTACTTTTTATATAAGACATAAAAGAAATAGTTCTGTAAATTAGAATAAACCTATATATATATATATCTATGTATGGTTTAAGTTGCATTTAAAACGACATTTCAGCACGTTTTACCGGTTTGTGGTAAGACGCATTCGCATATGAATTATTTCTTATGCAATGCAAACAAATATTTGCTTCACGTGCTGTTGCTTATCAACGAAACGTGTTCGCCTCGCCGTCTGACAGTTGAGTTTATGAAAATATTTTGTATATTTTTTGCTTACCTGCCAAGAATTTCTTTCGGTTCATATTTCGCATAAAATCCTTTTGCAGCATCCTTATCAGGTAAAAGATCATCCTCTTCATCTTTAGCCATTTTTTCTAGTGGAATTTTGACGATTTTGTTGTTGTAAATAAAACTATTTTAGTCAAGCCTAAACACACTTTTTAGGAAGTTGAAGAAATCCTTTCTTTATTTATATTCAATTATTTCAATGGAAGATAAATATTAAGTCGTTGGCTTAAGAAGATCAAAAATATTTATTTTAGATGAATGTCAACTAAACACAACTAAATAATATTAAATATTTATTGTCTACTTGTCCATATCGTATGTTTGTATTTGTCGTGTGGAAAATTTTGTGTTACTTGCAGATGATTTTTAATTTAAAATTTTTTTAAAGATATTGAGATGCGCTCTGTATGCTATTTTTATAGAATATCACAAAAAGAAAAAAAAAATATCGTTCAGCTGGTACAAGTTGTTGTTGTTACTGAGACAATCGCTGCTACTGCAAAGACGTGTGATTTGTTTTACATATCATGTACATATATTGTTGCTTTTTTTGCTTTTTTATATAAAATTAATTTATTTTAATTTATTTAGTATCTTACTCGATTACACAACACATCCGATTTTTTTTTTGCAAACATTAATTGGTTTCTTTTACTGCCATGAAAGATATTTTGCACAAGATTTTATTTGTAGTTTTTAATGAAAAATTCATATTAAAAACTATTAATATAAATTTTACAATGTTTTTTCTTTTTTAGTTTGTGCATTGGCGCTTACTCCACTTTCAATTATTTATTTTATTTTTATTAGGGGAAGCAAAATTTGGTGGGTAGTTTTTTTTCGTGGCACTCTTCCTCTCTTTTTTTTTTTGTTTCTTATTCGATTCTTCAATGTCAAATAAGGTTAACAAACATTTCACATTAGAAAATTTGTCAGTCTTTCGTTGAATTAAAATAATTAATAATAAAAGCAATTATTTGTGTTTATTTAAATTCTAATATTAATAATTATCAAAAATATTAAATATTTTTTTACTAATATAAATTATTGCATATGTATATATTAATTGTTACGTTATTCACTAAAAGCCGCATCCGATTTTTATTAAATTCATTCATAATTGTCACAAGAGTTTTTAATATATATGCTTTTTGCTATATTAATAGTGAAATGAAATATTCTTGTTTTATTTTAGAATTGCGATAATATATATATTTTGTAACCTAAATAAGCCACCTCTAAACGCATTCACTTCACAACTACTACTGAATTTTTTTTTGTTTTTATTTCTATTCGCCGTGTATGACAAAATCAAAAACTGCCAAACGTGTAGTGAACAAAACATACGTAGCAAAACGTTACGTTATGTAAATTACTTACGTTTCCGTTAAGCGTTTTTTAAATTTAGCGTGGAATTAAATTGCATAAAGTTGAAAAATATAGTAAAATGTTTTTATTTAGTATTAAACATATAAATTATTTATTATAGTTAACAGTTTTTAAAAGTTTTTTTTTATAAGATATAATTATTTAAGTATAATTTATTGTTTTATTAAACAAATTTTATTTATATAAAATTAAACCAGCTTATCGTTTAATTACTTAAATAATAAAGAACTAAACAATTAAATAAGTAAAACAATTAATTAAAAACAAATTGATTTTAACAAATATATTTTATTTTCACCAATATTTCGACTATAGTCTATAGTTATCAATTTTATGAATTTATTTATTGAGTCAATGCAATGTAGACGTTAGAATAAAGAGGATGATATAGATATAGTTGTAGTAATATTAATTTATGTAAACTTGTGATCCTGATGATGACTCTCAAAGAGAGTCGAAATATAGAATATAATAAAAAATATTTAACTTTGAATTATTTAACAAAAAGTGACCTTTAGGATTAAAAATTATATAAAAATCGTTATCAATTTTATTTATCTATTATAATATTTAAATAAGAGCTGATAAAAAAATTATATATATTGTTGTATATAGGTGCATGTACATTGTACATGTACATAGGTCTCTATAATAGAATTGAAACAATTATTAACTTCATAAAATCTTCTTTAATAGAAGAAAAAAGCAAGACTTTATAAATGGGAATAGAAAAAAGCAATGAAATATTATAAAAAAAATATTATTGCATATTTGTTATTATACATTTATAAAATAATGTTTACAGGTTTCTCGGAGATGTATGCAGATCTGATGTCAATTATTGCTTAGTCTGATGAAGTGATAAACAATAACCCAGTTAAGGCGTATAGAGAGGTTATGAAAAAACCTCGCTGTTAATAGAGAGTAAAAGTGCTCAAATGTACTGACTCAACTAGCCTCAATATAATAATAAAAAAATTTAAGAAAAATTCATAAGTTTTTCTTATTACCATATAAAGTGTTAAATAACCAACCTTAAGCACATTAAAAATAAAATTTATAAAAGTAATGCTTACCAATAAATAACTCAGTTATGTTATAATATTTTAATACAATAATAGGGACAAAAAGCAACACAAGCTTTAATTCAATATAAGTTAATATTATGTTTAATTAAGAATTTTAGGAATAAATTATAAAATTCAAAATTCGCTGTTTAACGTTACACATTTCGGTAAGAAGCCGAGGTGGTCGGCATATAGCTTGTATTAAGGTGCCCATATTTGCAATATAATACATTTTATCACCACTTATGGTTTCTAAAGATCTTTTATTCCCTTTAATCGATTCATTAAATTAAATGAAGGATTGATTACTCATTAGCTTTACTGAAGTACAAAACACATTGTTCATTTTTTTTCATATTGTTTTATCATATAAAAACAAATGAATTAAAATTGACTAATTTATTCGATCCACGTGTTGACCGACGATGAACTGAATAGGATAACATGAATTATCAAACAATAATAACAATACAATAGAAGGTGTTACTTTAAGTCTTAATGGAACATAAAGCCTTTACACAACGTTTCCATTCGATATATTTTCTTCTAATAATTTAACATCATTTCGTAATTTTCTGTATTCTACAATTGTTACCGCAGACTGATGGGCCGACAGTTGATCCGACATATCATTTTTTGACACATTTTTATTGAAATGTTTTCAACTGAGATTACACTACTTAAATTGAGTAGTCGAGGTCGATGAGTGGCTCCGGGATATAGACTCGACATTTTTTGGAACCTTTCTCCCTCCTCCAACTACCACCCATCTCCACCCTAACCCATGTATTCGTTTTATAAACCTTACATGTTAGCTGCTTTACAGGTCCCGGCGGACTACAAAAACAACAACAACACTACTATTTAAATTAATGAACTGGTCTTCAAGTTCTAGGTTTCGGTTGTCGTTTTTGACAAACAATTTATTTGCATTATATTTCTCTAATCTGAATTGATCTCTATCACTGCCATTTTTAATTAAATGTTTATCATATTATCATATTATTTTGGAGTAAGACACATCATCGGCTTATTCAAGATCCTCGTTAAAATTGTTGGGTAAGGCATCTACCTGTGTCTGTGAAAATAAACGGTCGAAAGAACATAAATGATAAGCAACATGTTGACCTACCTAAATCTGTGGTCATCGTAGTTTCCATCAACACTTCGTGATTTCAAGGATCTGCTAAAATCTTGTGAAATACATTCGCTGATAAAAAAAGGTGTTTTGTGTACGTAGATGCCATTCAAAAGGTTGGTACTGACATTCTCAAGGACATACCATCCAACAATCTAAAACAGTCATTAGACATGCTTTAAGATTGTGTAAATCAGAGTATTAAGTCGGAAAGAGAATAATTAAATTTTTGCAATAAAAAAATGGATTTCGTTGTTATTTATAAACAGTTCTGTTTACTTTAAAACAATATTATTGTTTGTATATATTAAGAAGAAAGATATTAATATATCAAAATGTTATTATAATAAAATAATGAAACATTAAAAATTTATTTTAAGTTGTACATACGTATTTATTTTGCAAAACGTTTATATAAAAATTAAAAATTACACTTTTGTTCAAATACAATATTTATATAATTATTTATCATATTTATGTATGTCGGCATGTATAAACAGCTTAATTATAAGAGGAAGTTTTGGTATGATTAGTATATAGGCATAAAAAAGCTAAAAGCTAATACTACTTGTAAGCAAATACATACTTTATATATTACTTTTTTATATATCTTATCTCATGTTTAAAATATAAAAATTTTAAAAACTAAGCATAGGCATATAACAAGTGGATATAATATAGATATATAATTTTTAATTTCTTTTTTAAAGTATGCAGTAATAATAATAATAATAATAAAGGATTATGGTACATAAATAGGACTTTTTGATATAAATTGTGATTTTATATTTTATATTTGGAGTAAAAAATTGAAAATTGCTATGAGCAAAATTTAGAATTTTTGTCGAGGTGTGTGAGTTTTTAACGCAATCATATGTATGTGTTTTATTGTAATGAAATGTAAATACTTCATATGTATGTGTTCGCTTTGTTTGAACATATTACAATATTAAAAATAAAAGAAAATACATTATTAAATGATATAAAATTTGAGAAAAATTCATTAAACTTTAGAATTTGAGAAAAATTTTAATACAATATTTTTAGATTTTTATTTATTGTTGCGCCTGTATTTTAGCTTGCATTTGAGCCAACATTTCCTGCATACGACGCAACTCGGCTTCTTTCTCTTGTAATATTCGATCCTTTTCCGATAATACACTATTTGCAACTATTTGTGCTGGAACAATGGAATCTCGTTCAGGTTTAATACCATTTTCTTTTTGTTTAATGCCTTTTGCCAAACGATCAGAACGGTAATTTTCATAATGTACTTCTTGAGTAACCTCTTGTAAATCTTGCATGTGTGTACTAAAAAAAGAAAAATAAAATATATTATTTTCGCGCGATTTGTAGAATATTATTTAAATATATAATTACATTAGCATTGTGCGTAGTTTTATAAAATCACAATGGTCGGGATTTTCCACTTCAACTACACCCCAAGGATATAAACGACCACGCACTTTCTTGCCCTTAACTTCTAATAATGTATTAGCACCACAAACAGCAAATGGCACAGCTTCTTTAAGCTGTTTCACTTGTTCCTTATAGTCTTCATCTTCATCGGAATCGCAATCTGGCAGTGGATATATTTTAATGCCGTGGTCTTCAATTTCTTGCATAATACGACATTTTAAACGTAGCACCTCTTTTTTAGTTAAACAATCTGCTTTGGCAATGACAGGCACAATATTAACTTTACAATGTAATTTTTTCATGAACTCAACATCTAGGGGTTTAAGCCTATAAAAATTATTTATTATTAAAAATTAATTTAGTTTTCGAAAAAGTGTTTTTACGTACCCATGCCCAAAAGGCGAAATAAAATAAAAACAACAATGTATGCGATTGTCAATTATATTTCTACGATTTAAACCGCTTTCATCTCGAAGAAAACGTTCATATTGCTCGTCAATATATTCTAGTATGGCACTAAAACTATCCGAGTTATCGATAGCATCCCCAAAACCAGGCGTATCTACCACTGTAAGTCGTAGCTTAACACCGCGCTCTTCAATTTCTACAGTAGATGCTTCAAGTTTAACAGTTTGCTTTTGTTTTTCTAATTAAATACAATTTTTTATTAATATATGATAATAAAATGTAATAAAATTGAAATGGTGTAAAAATAATACTCAACATACCAATAGCATCTGGAATAATACGTTCTGGATATAAATCTGTTAAAAACAAACTATTGACAAGTGTCGATTTCCCCAAACCGGACTCTCCAACAACCATTAATGTGAATTCAAAGCCTTTTTTCACTGACTTTCGGTGCACTTGATTTGGTAAGTTAGCAAACCCCACATAACCTGGTGCTTCCATGCTTGAAAACTGAAATTGGACGAAAAAAAAAGTTTTTGTAAATTAAAAAAAATTATAATTCTTAACAATAAATGGAAATTCGATTTCTACAGTTAATCTGATATTAACATAATTCTGGAGAGTTGAGAGTTATAACCACAGAAAACTTCATACTAAAATAATAATACGAGCGAGTACCATAAAAAAATATTATATGGTAAAAATAATTGAATAATTTTTCACAATACGTTCTTAACGGCTTGGTTCAAAAAAGTTTGACTGCATTTTAAACGTCTCATATAGTGTAGAATCATTAGTTTAATGAAATTTAAAAATGTCAGTTGCTTCAGTAGATTATAACTTTTTAAAAAATATAGGAATACGTGCTGTTTTTTTTGAATGAATTTAACTGCATTAAAGGTAACAATATAAGAAACACTTCAGAAATTGGACCCTTTAAATTCTGGAGGCCTTTTCATCAGAAATTATAGTCATAGAGAGAATGATAGTCAATGAGAGAATGAATCAAGACCACTGATAATGTGTATTTGGCAATATTCGTAACAGTTATGTGGTCAGCTAGAGACCAAATTAATTAAAAATTATAAAATTTTGTTGTTACCATTCATTACTGTTCGAAACCTCTATATCTGCCTGCCATAAGTAACTTTTTTAAAATGGCACTATGAGCTAATTGATCTGAATTCTGGTCTATACAAGGTTATAGTAGGTTAAGTATAGGCAGACTGCCTATGAGTCCGTTGCGATTTCCTAGAGCTCATAACTAATAAATGAAAATGAAAAAATTGCAACAAAAAACTTAAATTTTTAACGACTTTTTTCTAGCCAAATTTTAGCCAAATATTACCCGAATATATATACAGAATATATATATTTCTACAATATAATAGAGCTTCACGCACTAAGAATTTTGTTTTGTTTTTATTAAAATTATTTATATGCAATCTATATATAAGTCCATAATTATAATTGAGTTTCTTAACATATATATATATTTAACACAGACTAATCTTTATTAAAAATTGCAAATCAATCATAATTTAACTATTAATTCCATTTTCTATAGGGCGATCTATCATCTGATATCTTTTTAGACGATATTCATAAGTATTATCATGAGAATTAAAATGGATACGTAATTGATCTAAGTATTATGCACTAGTTTTATTGATTTCATTCTTGATAGTAAAAATACCTAGGTCACAACATATTACTTTGTTGGTTTTAAATCATGGGGTTTTATAAGTTATTTGACTGGTGTCTTTGCAGAAATTCTACATTTGAGTTATACTAGTTATATAGATTTTATCTGTAGTAAGAACGAATACTTCTATCCTTAAAACTGATTGTTTTGGTTGCAAACCATGAGGCATTAAAAACTATTCTAGTAGACCTCCACTAGTTTATTTGCACAAACTCTAAATATGAAGTATATTGATTATATATACAGTCATATATATATATAGTTATATATATAGTCCATAACTCGAAGTACCATTTTGCAAAGAAGGGGCGACTTATGCAAACATCGAGTTAAAGAATTTTTTTTTGTAATTGTATGTAATTTGCTCGCTAAACCCTGTTAAACTATATTTAGTTCGAGTTATGGAAGTTTGACTGTATTTCATCTCTGATAGCAAGAACTCATCTATCCTAAAAAATTATTTTGTTAGATGCAAATCATTTACAAATTATTATATCTTAAATTGTGACCTTTGCAGAAACTTTATATTTCAGTTACTGAAGTATTATTTTCAGCAATTGCTAAACAGACAAGATAGCCAGACGGGGTGCTTCAAGTAACCACTTGGAATATCTTAACAATCTGGGCAATTCGTTGACAGCATGTAAATTGGTGCTAAGTTCTTCCTGTGCCGAACTTTTTCATAAAAGTGGGAAGACTCAACGATATAGAGGCATCTTTATGCAATTTGGCAACGCCCCGATAAAAGAAAATTAAACTCTCTCATCGAGATGCTTCGTAGAGATATCAGTCTTGCAGTAGGTTAACTTACAGGTCGTTGTATTTTAGGTAACCACGCTAGAGGACTAAATCTCCCTTTCAAGTATATCTTCCGAAGTTGTGCTCAGGATGATAAAAGTGCTTTCCACCTGCTTTGTGTCTGTCCGGCACATGCGCGGCGTCGCCTTAATACTTAATGGGCTATCTTTTTTTAAGGATCTTAGCGAACTTTAGGACTTTCCTCTGAATAGCATCATAGGCTTTGTCAAGGGTTCTAAATGATTTTAACCCTTGGGTTTTTAATAATACGCTAGCACTTTGGGCCTACAGGCCTAAGTGGATCCCTTGGGATCGCCGGTATAACCTAACCTAACCTAACCTAAGTTACTGACGTGTTTTCTGAAATTTATTGTCATAGAAACATAAAAATATTTGCATGTAAGTCAACTTTGTAATGAGTACATTTCCAATGTCGGGCCTAATATACTGAGAATTCCTTTTAATTGTATCAAAGTTATGCCAAAACAATCTTTTAATGTTTATCAATTTCATCAAAATATTAATAGTTTGTTTACTACCTATAACTAAATTAAAAATTTCCATTTCCAATTTTTTCCGTATTTTATTTTAGTTCAAATAAAGTATTTTATCTCGATTCTCTATATATGATTTAAAAATTATTTAATTAAAATGTGAAAATTGTATTATTTCATGACTTTGTTTTCTATTAGTTTAATTAAATTTTCTTAACTAAATAAATAATCTGAAAAACTTAATCACTGATATTTTGAACACTTGTAGATAAACATTCATTGTTGTTAATTATCAACTTCAAGTAGAAATACAATTAAAGGCGGTCTACTTGATTTAATAATTAGCTTCAGAGTTAGAATATATACATTTGTGCCTGTGCGAAGTCAAATATAAAGATTTTTATAATAACATATCGAATATAATAGTTTTATTATTGCTTATTTTTATATAAGCAATATTTTTCGTTCAATTGTGTTAATGTATACATTATCAGTAGAATAATAAAAATTATCTATGGTACTTAAAAAAAAATTTTTATTATTTTATAACATATAGTATACTTAAAATTGTTTTTTTTTAGATATTTTTTATTCATGAAATATATATAAAATTTATATCATTTGCTTTTTAATAAAAAAAATTATTTATTAATTATATTTTTAAAGGCAAAATCAAAACTCAGATATTGCTTTATGAAGGAGCATAAATAGAGTAAATATAAGTCCAACAAACTAAAAAAATCGTATAAAACGAACGTATATATTCGATATTAATAGAGATATGGGTATTATAGAACAAATTTCGATCACAAAAATTTGATATCAGAAACAATTTATTTGAAAATGTGAAATTTTCACTACTTTTTGCTATTAAATTTGATCCGTAGTTTGTTGTTCTTTCTTAGTAGGTTTAGTTATTACATGAATTCAAATTGATTCATTTTTCTAATATTTTAAGACTCGAAATTAATCACTAAAATCTACTATTTTTTTTTCTACAATAATGCCGTAATCAATATATAGTATCTCTCTAAACAGCAATATAATTATATTCAAATGCTTTTCCAAAATATCTAAAACCTTTCTTCTAGAGCAATTTATCTTTAGTTTTAAAATAGATGTTTGTTACGAATATAACTTCATCCTATACAAAAGAGACCTGCAAGAACTACAATTAGCCTAGCAGACTTTGCCCCCGTTAATGAGTTCCCTAAACATGGATTTATTATATGAAGCGTATGATTGGTCTTAGGTCACTACTACAAAAATGTTAAATTACTGTAAAAATGTTTGATTGGGAAACAAAATTTGGCAGATCGAGATTAAATCTATTTAAATTCTATTTGAATACTAATCAAAAATGCCATAATATTGAAAATGAAATCCATTTCACCGATAACATATGATTTTGTCGACTGTTGAATTATAAAATAATCTTTTAAATTAAAACATCATTGAACAATATAATTAAATTTATATATTTTATATAACATGATTATGATTAGGAAAGATTGTGACACATCGTGACATATGCAATCTATTACTTAGCGTAATATTGTACCATATTGTAGGCTTGACTTTATATAAACTACTTCTATTCTTAAGTATTATATATATATTCCTCTATAAATAGATGATTGCATAAAACAATTTATATATTTTTTATAAGAATTTATATAAACTACTCTTATTTTCATATATTATATATATACTGCTCTATTAATATATGATGATATAAGCCAATTTATATATTTTTTAAAACAATTTATAAGAACGAATTTATTAGATCGCTTGTCTGTTAGGCCGACAATTTTGAATTAAGTGCGTAAAGATTTTCCATAGTTAATCTATAAGATCAGCCTTACTTTGTCTCAATGTAGAGTAAACATTTAAAGAGAATTTGGGAGAATAGCTGAGAATAAAGAACCATCTGAGAACATCGTTAATAATATTATCTATGCATTATTTAAGCGTGTGCAAAATTGTGTGATAAAGTAGTTTGTGCTTAACACTACAACGGGTCGTTGTGAATTAATGAAAATTATTTTATAACATTAAAACGAGTGGAACGCAAGAAATGTGACGTGACACAAACAAAAAAAAATCTATAAACTTTGTCAGCTGTGAATTGCTTTGTTTATCTAATTCTACTTAACTTATTTTATTTGTTTCTATGTTTTGCTTTTGTTTAAAATTATTTTAGTTGTAAATTTGAATTCAAAGCCTTAAATAAACAAGAACAGGAAATTTCATTATGTTCACAAGCAAAAATCGTATATACACATTAACACTATTAACGCTTGCACTGTGGGCTCAATCGTGCACTTCTAGCAATATACTTGGTCTATTCCCACACTTCGGTTACAGTCACTTCAAAGTATTCTATCCAATATTACAGAATTTGGCGGAACGCGGTCACAATGTCACTGTGATTACGTACATTAAGAATCCGGACCCACATCCAAACTATGAGGAATTTATAATCACAGGCAAGGAAACACACGATGTCATAACATTGGACATGTTTACGCCAGCACGTAACTTGAAAATACTCTTTCATGAATATTATTTGCTACATGCTGAGGGGCAGGAGTCGTGTGATAAGTTTTATAAGAGCGGCTATGTTGATAAGATACTTGCGCGTCATGCACGTGTACCCTACGATCTGGTTATAATGGAAAATTTCAATACAGATTGTTACTTCGGTGTGCCATACTTGTTGCAAGTGCCTGTTGTGGGTGTAAGTAGTTGTGCGCTTATGCCTTGGTACTACGATCGCATTGCGTTGCCAGATATACCATCTTATGTGCAATCTGAATTTATTGGCTTTCCGGAAACACTCAATTGGCAACAACGTCTTACGAACTTTATACAGGCAAAAGGTTTAAGAACGTTGTACCGGTAAATTTCACTGTACACATGTTGTTAATTTTGTAATTAATTAAAGTTTATTTAATTATAGTTTTTACACAAACTACCTTGACAGCAAAGTTATTAAAAAGTATTTACAAATTGATGTTGACGTTAATGAAATCGCTAAAAGTCTCACTAGTTTGATTTTTGTAAATCAACATTATTCATTAAGCGGTAATAGGCCAATCACACCGCAACTTATCCAGATGGGTGGCGTACATATAAATGAGAAGCACATTAATGACACATTACCCAAAGATATAACAAATTTTCTGGATAAAATTGATGAATCTGCCACAAAGGGAGTTTTATTTATAAGTTGGGGCTCAATGATACGGTCTTCAAGCTTAGATCGAAAACTTATCAACACTATACTAAAAGTTTTAAAAAAATTTCCATTAAAAGTTATTTGGAAGTGGGAAACAGATGAGAAGCCAACAAACAGTGAACAAATCTTGTTTGTAAAATGGGCACCACAATTCAATTTATTATGTGAGTATAAAGATTTAAAATTTAATATATAAATAATCACAAATTGCACAGTGGGCTCAACTATGTAGATTTTTGTAAATAAATTTAACACGCTACATTTTTGAATAAATAGATGTCAAATGAAATGTCGCTCCAGATAAATTCCAGGTTAATTTATTACCAAATGACAATTCTTCTAAGAAGAACAAAGCCGACATTTATGGCGAGTTGCCTACTCTAAGTAAGCACCAGATTAATTTATTACAAAATTTAAATTTAGTAGATTAAAATCAAATTTATGACGAATTAATTAACAGTACACCAAACCTATTTTAACAGGTCCCAAAATGACAAAATGTCTAAAACAGTATCCCAAATCTGATTGTTGGGAGGATTTTGGATTGGTAGATTTTGTCCCATCTAACATCGAGAACTTTTCAGTGAAGAAATTTTGACTTTTGATCGTTTAGCGATTTCGATTGTGCACTTCCTATGCAAATTCACGTATTCCTTCATAATTGTCTACAAATCAATTGAAATCCTTGCCGTGGGTATCGCTGCACGAGAGGAAGACAAAAAACCAACGATTGAGAACTTTGTTGAAAAGGTTTTGCTCTATAAATGTCTGCGTATTAATAGATTTTTATAGTCCCTAACAAAAAGCTCAAATAAAGATCTTTAGAGAATATTTTCCTTATCAACTCTTAAATTGGTTTTAAAGGTTTTTCTGAATCTTATCTCCGAATATGCGATAACAAAAGTGGGGTTTATATGTTTTATGTTACAATAGAAGAAACTCTGTAGTTTTTATAATAGATATTTAATAGCTAACTAAGTTTAATTACTTGCCATAATTTCAATACTAAACTAGAATTTGAATTGAATTTGAATGAGGTATACTGCACATCGATTGTCTGTCTTCGAAAAGGTGACGTTGGAATGTAATGTTATAAAAGAATGGATATTTTGGTTGGGGAATCATATAAACCCATAGTTAGAAGTATATCGGTAATAAAAAACAGCTATATTAATTGTAATATTAAACTATATTGTATTTTATCAGCAGTTAGTATCACTGATTTAGCGATAGCCAAAACAACAAAGAAGAAACCTCCAGTTTTGTACGAAGAGTTATACAACTCATTGATTTCATAGAAATAAGTTATTTATATAAAAAAACACCGGACAAAATACAACTGAATTCTAATTCTCTGGAGTTGGACGTCTTCTCCATTTGTAGTTTTTAAGATATTTTAAAAAAAAGTATTTTAAGAACTAAGAAGTTAAAAAAACAGTTTCTTAACAACTTTCAAGATGAACTGTTTTATTATTCAATATTCCGGTTTCAACGACTATGATATTATAAATTCATGGCAAAGGTACTATCGTTGTTGGAGTTAGACAGTTCCTGATAAACCAGATTAAAAAATTGATCTTGGATTTAAAAGTGTTCTTACCATTTATATTCAAAATATATTTCTTATCATATTATAATTGATGATAATTATTTTCATTCGTACCTATCAGAGGTCAATCGCGTTTTCTTTAAAATCATAGGTCTATATAAATATCTAGATTTCATGTTTTGCGTAAATATCTGGATCTTGTATTGGCTTGGGCATTATAACCTAGAATGTTTTTATTGTTGTCTTCTACAGGTCTGCTTAAATATATTTTTACAACTTATATTTTAGGCCCATAATTTTTTGATAATTTAAATTAAGATATTTGCAATGATATTTAAAAAAATATACATTTATTTATCAATTAATGAATCTAGTAAGCAGAAAGATGAATGAAGTTCATTAATACATCGTTGTGATGTATTTCATTTATAATATATATTTTAAATTAATTATTAATATTTTAAACTAAAATTGAATTAAATAATGTTTTAAAAGTATTCTCAATAATAAAAGAAAAATTACTGAAATAGTTTTTCTTAAATTACTATTAAGATTTCGCTTAAGGCATAATAAAAATTTAATTTTTTAGGTTTATTATGCTATTTCGGTTAAACGAAAGACTTTCGGTTAAACGAATACTGGATACGAGTATAAAGCGCTCTCTAAATAAGAAATAATCAAAATTCTTATAAATAGTAATAATACTAAAATAAATTTTTTTTAATAATTATTGTTGCACATAAAATGCACTCGAAATAACTTAAGACCTTGACATTCTATCTTTCGTTAAACTGAGTGTATTCTGCTTTTACAAAATTGTTAAGATATACATATCTGAAGTGACGTTTTAAAACCTGCAATAATGCCAAGATAATAAAATCAAATATAAATCATTCTTTACAATAATAAATAATTTATTGAAATTTTATTAATCCTCAATATACTTTAAATAAATATATATCAGTTTATAAAAATCTTTAAGCAAATAAATTAAGACATACATATTACATATTACGAAAGTAGTGTTCTGGTTGAAGAGCATTATTGTATTTAAATAATATAAATACTTTTTGGCTAATAATATTTAAAATTATTTTAAATTAATCCATAAAACCATATTTTACTATTCAAGAAGGGGTTATTTTATAAGGGCCTTACATATAGATATATGCTATCATATATCCATAATAGAATATAATTATTAAATAAATATTATTGTACAATTATTACAACAAGCATCACAATTTAAAGAATATATATATATTTTTTTTTAATTTAAATGATTTTTATTTGTTTTATTTACGCAATGTATATTGATTTATTTATCGATTTACAGGTCACCCTAAGGTAAAATATTTTTGGGGTCATGGTGGTCTACTTGGCACAACCGAGGCTGTGTATTGTGGTAAACCTTTGATTGTAACACCCATATATGGCGATCAATTTACGAATGCAAATGCAGTGGAAAATCGCAAAGTAGGCGTGATAATGGATTACAATGACATTGATGAGAATCGCCTTGTAAACACAATACAAGAAATAATGCGCACAAGGTTGGTTAAAAATAATATTTTCTTTTGTGTATATATAGCATAAATTTCATTCATAAATTATCTCTTTTACAGATATACTGAAAATGCATTAGCACTTTCGAAAATATTTCGAAATCGCGAAAAAACTCCAATAGAAACCACAACTTGGTGGATTGAGCATTTATTACAAAATGGAAAAATAGCCAGTGAACTTTTGCATAATAAGGCCGTTCATCTTAATTGGTTTGTTTATCACTCTCTGGACAGTGCACTGATTTTACTTCTAGGAACTATATTATTCTTAATATTTATATGTCGTCTAGTCAAAATTGCGAATTTGGCGTGGAAACGTCGTTTAACTCATAAAATTAAACAAAATTAGTGATTTTAAGTGTATTAAAAAAGTTAGTTATTACAAACAAAACAAATTGTTATTTAATTATATTATTTATGTTACTATTAAAATCAGTTTGTAAATATATATATGTAAAAACAACTACGGTTTTATCGAAGTACGTCTTAACAGTATATTTTTACACTACGTTTTTATATGAAAAAAATAGCTGTTTCTCTTCAGTGGAATACCACTAAGTTTTCTACAGTTGAGTCTCTCTGGGTTGATAGACAATCGTTTTTGCCTAAAAGGTCATAAATTTTTATTCTGATATCACGATATCTTCAAAGAGAGACATTATGACATTAATTCGAAAGAGAAAGTATGCTCTGTTCTCCTCAGTAGAATACCACTAAGTTTTTTGGCAGTTTACTTGGTAGTTGGGTCTGTCTGGATGGACAAAATATCGCTTTTGCCTAGAAGGTTATAAATTTCTATTCTGATATTACGATATCTTCAAAGAGAGACATTATGACATTAATTCGAAAGATAGAGTATGCTCTGTTCGGTTGTTAATACAAAAGATCTATTATTACAATGCTCAGCTCCACTGAAAGCTCAAAATCCTGTAATTTTCTTTTCTATTCTATAATGCATTATTAGAACTAACGAAAATATTTGTTAAATAATTTAAACAGGTTAAAAAATAGTTCTGCTGTATAAATATATTTTAGATAAGTTTTTAAATATTTTATAACTGGATAGTACTTTAAGCTTTAGTTTGTTTTACATTAAAAATTAAATAATACACACTTCTTTACTTTTTTAGTTTACATGCTTGAATACTAATTTATTCTTCTTTAATGAATTTATATATACTAAAAATAGTGAAATATATAATGAAATGAAATGAACATTCCAAAGTAAAGTTTTGAATCCGTAGATAATACATACCATATATACGGAACTTCATGAATATTAAAATAGAATCAAGAAGGATCTGAAGGATCTATTCAATAAACAAGATACACCATTGAAAAATTACGTTTAATAATTTAATTTCATTTCATTAATTTACACTTCTTTTACAAAATAAAGGGCACAATTGTCTTTTATGAATACAAAAATATAAGAAACTTTGCTCTGAAAGAGAACACATTCTTCAGATATATTAAATTGATAAAAAAAAATAATGTTCTTAATATAAACCATTGTTTGCAATAGAGAAGATTCTAACAAACAATTTTTTTATTTTACGTTTTTTTTTTAATTAATTGAATTTTTGGCAGACCATACAGCTGTTTCGATTCAAAAATATGTGATATTATGATAGATAGTACAGACCTTATGCCACCATAAAAACATTAGTTTCATTCTATTTAATAACATATGCAGATTTCATTGAACATTGGTCTGATGATTTTACCTATATGCAGTCCATATAGTGTCACTGTGTTAGGTAAATACAAAAAAAGACTTAGTTTATAGGTCTAAAGAGTAGGAAGAAACCATGTTTTACCATAACTGTCAGTGTCCATATTTGGCCAATAAAAGACTAAAAATTTATGTGATGCACAATCGAGCAGAGCTGTCAAGCTTTTAAAATTAAGGAAATAGTCAAGTTAATAGTCTTTCCGTTTGGTTTACTTCAACTAAAATTGGGGAGTCGAGATGTATGTATCTACTGACTTAATAATTATGATATTATATACTATATTTGAACACAATTCAAAAAGTTCTATTATAATTTTTTTTCACTAATTTTATTAAATATATATTAATTTTGATATATTAAAGAAATTAAAAACTGACTTCAAGAGGTATGCAGTAGGCGTTAGCAATAATATGTTTTAGATTATAATAACGCATATATCTACTAACAATCACGGTATCCAATATGCATAATAAGCTCGTTTTCTTCAACAAGGAATACTATATATATACTGTCGCTAAGTAATACAGTAGTCTCTTTCAAAGTTGATAATAACATTAAAGTTTTTTTTGGTATTTATTAAGGATTGTAACGCCACCTTTCGGTGTCAATAAATACGTCAAAATTATAACAAGAAAAAAGTGAAGTAGTAAGTGAAAATAGTATCGTTCTCTGTTGCAGTCCGTTTATAAGTCTTAAATTATTATTTAAACTAAATTGGATTAAATTGAGCGTCTTTGCAAATTTTTATGAGCATTTTAGTAACTAACCGATTTCCAGAACGGAAACGAACAAATCACTTTTGGGTCTGGCGTTTATTCATGGACAGCATACCACAGAAATATTCAGAAATATTTAATCCAAATGTAAAAGATCTTTAAAATGGTTTTTAAAGATCTGGATTAGAAACAAAGTAAAATTTGAAATATATAGTGGACAAAGATTTCAAAAACTGACTTGTATATATAATGCAATAACAAACTAGCGTCCTTCAAAATGAAAGCTGGAAATCGACATAGATTGACTACACACCATTGAAACCAACTTCTGACATTACACAGCAAACACTCAATTGAAATCTCTATGCAATAGAAGGCAATGCCGTTCAAGAGAGGTGAAGAAAATTCATAGAATATTAAAATTCATAGAAATTTTGTGGAGATCCTATTTTTCACAAAATGTTGAAGGACATTAACGATAAATTGTTCTACAAAACCGTTTAGTTAAAAATTCAACGATCGTGATCCATACCCAACATCATAAATAATTTAGAATGCAATAACAAACTAGCGTCCTTCAAAATTAAAGCTGGTAATGGTCACGGATTAACTACCAACAACTGGAACCAGCTTTGGACATTACGCTGCATATTAAAATCCCTATGGCAATAAAATGTTCACAAAATGTTAAAGGACATTAATAAGAAATTCTATTTATCATATTAATTCCTTTTAGATGCAACTATACCATAAAATATATTTGTTTTTATTACTTAAGGTAAATTTAGTTTCGGATTTATGTATACATCTTAATTGACTCTAAAACACCAAAACAACAAAACCAACAATTAATTTTACGGCGATTATAAGCTCAATTAAACACAATGTATTGTATGTATGAAACCGTATAAGCACAGTGAAAACCCTCCTTATACACATGCCACATACTCAACATAGGGGCACAAAATAAAACAATTTCAGATGACTACGCCAATGCAAACAATTGAGCGATTACGTGTTTCTGCAGTATTTGAAATTCAAATTAAGTTCAATTTTTTTATCAGTCTGCAAAGACAGGCAGACCGGCAATACTTTTCGCTTTCTTCTCCATTTTTGCATTCGAACTTATGTTGTTAATGCTTTACACTCGCCTCTACATAAGCCTCTGTATAAGTTTCCGAAAGATTTGTGGTGGAAAATGTGTTTTTACTGTTGTTGTGGTAACTTGATTCACTTGTAATGCACTGAATTTGTGGAATTAATTATTTTTATTTACAGATACATGTTCGGCATTTAATCGTTGCAATTTAAAAAACACAGCAAGGCTATTGAATTACACATCGAGGTTTCTTCTAAGCTTTAATTTGCTGAGTTTGAATTCATATTTTATATAAAATAAAATATTTTTCTAATTTTGCTATCAAAGCATAATAAATATAACTCATAAATACTTTAAGAAACATGTTGTAAAAATAGTTTATTTTAATCTATTAGAAGATGATAAAATATGCAAGCATTATTTATCGCTTTAGAACAATTGTATTTTTAAGATAACGATTAATAGTACGTTTCCACTGGCCAATTTAGATGAATAGCTTCGTTAGACCAGTTAACTTACTTTATACTGCTTGAATTAGTTGAAGCTCAAGTAAGTTAACTAAGTAAGTTTACTTGAGATGGCTTGATTTACTTGAATCTCAAGTAAGTTAACTGGTCTAACGAAGTCAGTAGAAACAGTACTCTTAAAGTTGAACTTGTTTATATCTTATAAGGAACTTGTGGATTATTCAGCAGTTAACTTACTTTATACTGCTTGAATTAGCAGAAGCTCAAGTAAGTTAACTAAGTAAGTTTACATACTTGAGATTGCTTGATTTACTTAATCTCAAGTAAGTTAACTGCTCTAACAAAGTCAACTTTAAAAAAGTTCTTAAAGTTGAACTTGTTTATATCTTATAAGGAACTTGTGAATTATTCAGCAGTTAACTTACTTTATACTGCTTGAATTAGTTGAAGCTCAAGTAAGTTAACTAAGTAAGTTTACTTGAGATCGCTTGATTTGCTTGAATCTCAAGTAAGTTAACTGATCTAACGAAGCCAGTGGAAACATTACTCTTAAAGTTGAAATTGTTTATATCTTATAAGGAACTTGTGGATTACTCAGCAGTTAACTTACTTTATACTGCTTGAATTAGTTGAAGCTCAAGTAAATTAACTAAGTTAACTAGGTAAGTTTACTTGAGATTGCTTGGTTTACTTGAATCTCAAGTAAGTTAACTACTCAAACGAAGTCATTATTCAGCAGAGAGGGCTTGAAGTTTAAATTATATGTTGTGTAATATTTTGTATTGGTTCCCAAATATCCGGCAACACAAATCCGATTATGTCAAACGAACATGTGCTTCTTTAATGGCGACACTTCAAGCTACATTTTTTTATGATTTGTCACTCGTGTAAATAATGTATTAATTTGAAAATGAATAAAATATTTGAAGAAATATAATATGTGATGCTTTATTACTATAAAAAAGGTGAAACTGCTGCAAAAATATGCCGAACATTTCTGTGGTATGCTGTCCATGAATAAATGCCAGACTCAAAAGTGATTTGTTCGTTTCCGTTCTGGAGATCGGCTAGTTACTAAAATACTCATGAAAATTTGCAATGACGCTCAATATTTGGGGAACATTTAAATCGACACATAGAAGTTTGATTAACTGAATTACCTTTAGTGAAACGCAACGAAATCGAACCCTTTCCGAACCCTTAAAATGGATTATAGAATATCAAGACAAGAAAATCCATAACAAACGGTTTTGATCAAAGGCCATCACTAATGCTAGATCCATTATATATTCTTTAACTTAATATTTGATTATTTTTTATACTTGAATAGGTTTTTAAAAATATGGTAGCTTAAGGTTTATATTTTATTTTTTTTTTAAATAAGAATATTTTTTTTGTCAAAATTAAATTTTCTCAGAAAATCTCGTTTTTCTTGAAATTTTTTGTAAAATTCTTATAAATATAGATAAAATATAAATATAGATAATATAATATATAGATAAAATATAGATATAGATAAATATTTGCATATATTTATATATATTTTACTAAAGTATTTTCCTTCTATCAAGCACCTTTTTTCAAGTAATTTTAATGAAACATATCTTAAGAATGTTTATAAGTAATTTATATGGCTGATTGTTTTTTCGAAAGAAGTTTTCATCCGAGACACTCCGTATCTGAATACTCATAAATATATAATATAAGCTCTTTTCTAGTTTTTGATTAATCACCACCCAATATAAAAATAATTTGTATACGATATAATTCGTTTAATTTCTTAAGAAATTACTTCGAAGCAATACAGATTTGAATATAGTTGGCATACATTCTTATGGTTCATGCACATAACATATCTTTAATGGCAAAAACCGTTTGATTTATTATATAGAAACATATTAGGAAACTATACAATATTTCGTTTATAATCCTATAATCATAAAGCACCCAAAGAAGAACAAATTTTCAAGCACAAGCAATGCGATATAGATTGATACAAGATCACCTGGAAGTGGAAAATTCATAACGTAACTGAAATAAACTACTACCAAAATATAAACAAAGACAATGATCATTATCTGGTGTAAATATATGTGAGACACGAGTATCCGAAGAGGTAAAACGCAAATGTTAATACGTGATAAAAAGAAAAAGCAAAAATGCAAACATAATTTAGATAGAATGATCGATAAGCAATAAAATGATCTTGCCAATAAAATACAGAATACAGAAAAGTTTTAAATGGAGAGTAATGGTAGTGCTACCAATATAAGATTTTATGAGTGAATGAAAACTGTGGCATAAAATCGTGAAGTGAAAATGTCAGAAATGGTAATCTTTATTTTATAAAATCAGATCACTTTTAGAGAAGCATAAAAACAATAAAAATTCCTACTATAAGAAAATGGATAGAAAATCAGCCCATAAGGCAATCATACAGATAATGAAATATTAATTTAAGTAAATGAAAAACAACAAAGATATATTTTAATACCCAACAAATTGAATATTTTATTCAATATCCAATGTACAGAGACTGTCGAATAAACTTATAAGTTACTGTAATCTGTAATATCAAGAGAATGTGACAGGGATCTTTTACTACTGAATACCTGTTATATGTTATATTCGCTATATAGAAGATATCATTACAGTTATTTTTCTATAAGTTGGGTGCGCTACTCTATGTAATCATGCAAGATTGAATCGTGATCTATTACGCAGTGTATTTGTACCAGCTTTTTTTGGATCATACCTTTGAGTGTTTCACGATCACACAACACAATCATTGTGCAATACTGTTTATGTCATAAATTCAACGATTGTAATCCATCGAGACTCATAGTTAATTTTTGCTCTCGAAGCAACAATTATAAATTTGTCGAAAGTGTTTCGACTCTATTGTGGCCACAAAAGGAAATTCGCAGAAGTTAAAGACCATACCTGAAGCAGTCTACCATAAATGTTTGGAGAATTGGATCAAGTACTGACTCAAGGGTGCATTATTTGAAGTTGATGATTTTAATTAATCAAATTTTTAATTTATTTAACAATTCCGTATAGCTACTAAGATATACATCTATATAATCATAATCTAGCCACTATTTAGCACTTTAAACATCATCATGCTATCTTATTTAATACTTTTAACTTTAGGAAATATCTTTTGGTAGTACTGACGAGTTTTCTGTTCCAACTAATAATACTCAATATCTATAACTTCAATTAAGAACTCTATTCTTGTTCTCACAGCTAAAGAACACAGGTTAATATTTCTCAAACTATTGAATGCCAAAATATTTAAACATATGTATCTAATAACTTCCCTGAATTTAAAGACTTAAAAAAATAACTTTCGCCTACCAAAATATATGTTTTCTATTCGATGAATAAATACGTGTTCTGACTATTTCAGTATTCATTTTTTACTTATTTTCCAACAAATGTGAAACATTTTTTGAATTTCTAATTAAGTATTCTAAATATTTTAATGATTTTCTATGCTGTTAGTGGAAATAATTATAGAAAATTTTTACCCATATACTAATCATTATTAACGGGTGTGTTAATTCATTGCCAAATTCATATGTAAATCTTTATATTTTTATGAACTTATATATAAGGTGCGATAGATAGTTAATAGTAATAGTAAATAGTAAAGTCAATAACCTTCTCTAAGATATAGACAATAGTCTATTTTTGTAGTTATTTTCTATATAATTAATTAGTGATTTTATGGAGTTTAATTATGGAGTTGACGATTGATATATCTGGAACTAGATTTACCGTCGTTTTGTTTAATTTTATAGTCCAAATAGACATTTGCAAGGTAATCTAACATTTTTTTTAATATTATTGATTTGTTTTATTGATGCCACTTAAAGTAAATTTTATTGTAAACAAAAATAATAAATTATGGCTGTAATAAAACGATATCTCGACATAAATGTAAGAGGTGCTACCTGGTCTATGAAATAGACAGAGAGTGTATATTTACAATACTAACATGAATATTTCACTCTTTTTAGATACAAATATCTAAAATGGTTTGGACTAATCCAAATGATATGTTAACAGTAATCTGCGAAATCTTTATTTGTAAATCCACGATTTTTGAGCCACCAAATTTTTGATTTTCTGGACGTGCTGTCGTCCTGATGGTCGTCGAAAGACTGAATTTCAAAAGAGTAGGTTACGCTGAGATCAAAAATAATAATAGCTAATAGATATTTGATTAAAATTGATTTTTAATAAAAAAAAAGATATTTGTTTAAAAATGTTTAAAAATAACGTTAATGAAAGAATTAATAGCTATACTTTATACAAACCCCAAAGAATAGTGCTAGTACAAATTCAAAAGAAAACAGTCAATGAAAGTGCGATTAGCTCGAGTGGCTTATGAAATACTGTCAATTTGAAGTATAGTATGCAGATAAAGGTCAGTACATCTCGTTATGTTTGACTATTCAAAAAACTTCAATAGTCTGACATAAGCAGACAAAAGTTAAAATTAAAAATCTTAAACTATTTTTTAAACTGGTCAATATATTTTGCAGTTTTCTGCGACATAAAATATATCTCATGACTTGAAGATGGTTGATTGGTTGCAGTTGCATGACAGATATTTTTCCGCTGACTAAAATTAATGATTTTATGCCATGTAGCTACCACATTTCTCGCAAAAAAACCTTAACATCAAACTTAATTCAACTCGTCAAATTTAGATAGTTTAATAGATGTTTTCTGCTTACCAATAAATAGTCTGATAAACTGTCAAAACAGTACTTCACTAAAAATCTGTTTCTTCTTAGAGCCAGAGCTGGGCTATTTAAAAAGAAAATATTTAATTGTTTCTTTTTCCTGTGAGTTTTCACCACTTCCATAATGAGTATAAAAGAAATGCGTTTTTACTTTGTGTGGGTTCTTATACACCAATGACAAGAGAGAACTACAGTAAGCCTTGCATTATTTATTTGCCAAGATCTTAAATTGTTATATGAGGTTACATATGACCTATGTGTGTTCAATTTGAAGATAGTTAGCAGTAAATAATGTATAAAAGATAACGTTCATAGACTTCGTCAGAATAAATTAACATCCAAACTCCACTTTCATTATTCCAAAAAACCATCAACAGATATAAACGACAAATGTCAAACAAACACATACCTGCTTGTGTGACCCCTTTGGGAAATGTTGAATGGTGCTTGGTCGACTAGTGGCTCCGGGACGTAGACCCGGCCGTTCTTGGAACCAGATCTTTTCCCATTATCCCCTTAACTCTAACCCTACCCATCCACTCCCTTACCCATGTTTTTGTCTTGTAATCCTTACATGTTATCTGCTTTCAGATTCCCGCGGACTACAACAAGAACAACAACAGAACAGATATATACTGATCTACGTTTAATGTGCCCTAACATCTTTAACATCGCAGTTTGGAACGACTTGATTAGCAAAATATATATTTATATATAATATGGAGTAAGAGTGTTGAATGACACAAACATCAATAACCAATTATCATTATCATTGTCATCATTAAATAATTTCATTAATTTATTTATTATTGTAAAATTTCTCAGTAAATTTAACCAAGCGTTTATGGGTCAATCAACTTTTACATGTCTGCAATGTTTTTTGCTTTGTGGCGAGTTCGTTTAGAAGCGCACTATTGGCGTAGGAGAAAATTGAAGATCAAGCTTATATACTATATAAACTATTTTGATTTACGATATTACGAGATCCGAACTCATCACGCTGCTGTGTTTGTTTACAAGTAAATAGGAATTTTCAAGCGCTGCAAGTGTGAAAGAAACGTAATTGTACAATGTTTTCATCTCCGAGAAAAAAGAAAAAAATAATTTTATTGTGATTCATGAAATTTTAATTTTTTTTTAAAAATACTTTTTATATTGGCGCTGAAAACTGTGTTTACACTTGCATCTGCTGTGAATCGCATTTTTGTTCATTTTAATTGATATGCTTGGCACGCTTAACTATTATTCTCGACTGGAGAAATTGCAAAGATCTCGTTTATTGCTTTGTATTACACTTAAAAAAGAAAATATTAAAAAATAATTTAAAACACTTTATGTAAATCGCACTGTGAGCGCCGCACAATACTCGTAAGTAAGACGTTTTACGTCCAGCCAAGGGTTGTAAATGCATTCAAAAACCTGATCGAACGCTTGTTATTTCTCAGTGATTCATCAATTTACAAATTTTGCCGCTTAAATAATATTTATTTACAATTCAATTAATATATTTTATTTACTTAAATTCATTAAATGTATATGCTAAAATGCGTTCAGTTTTGTTTAAAACAAAAACGAAGTAATTATTTGGTTCCACAAATAATTTTTGCTTTTTTTTTTTTATTTTTAAAATTTATTATTTCCGAACACAACAACAAAAACAGGAGTAACAAACAAAAATAACAGCAGCATTGACTTTAGAAGATAAACGAAAAGGAGACAAAAAGAGACAACCGCGCCCTTGACTAAATGCATTATTTTAAATCTGATGGTCATATTAATATTATCCTTTTGCACGCTTTTGTAATAATACATTAAAAATATGCATATTTCCAAATAATAATTGTTTATATTTTCATAAAATATATATATTATAAACTTACGCTTTTAGTTTCTGACATTTTGCGGCAACAAAGTTTGTTTTATCTGCTTTATATCTTTTATTAATATATCAAATATTTTCTTCTTTCACGTACACACAATATACATATATTTGTTTAAAAATTATTTCTTTTTTTATCAGCAAAAATGAGCTGATTCAACATAAACAAAACGAAGAAAAACAAAAAGAAATAAATGCTACTCGCAAGCACAGTTAAACGCGGAAACGCAGAAACAGTGTATCATATATATAATTATGTATTTGTATGAAAAAAATTTTAATTACAAATTCAAAGTAGATTTTTAACACGCAGAAAAAATAATTAAACAAATGCAAGGCTCCGAAACGAAAAACAACACCGGCTATTCTTTCACTAACAACAGTTGCATTTCAACTAAATTGTAATGTCACAAACAATTGCACATTCACAATAATAACTAACCACTTACCACACTTGCCAGTCACAATGATATGCAGATATGTACGTTGTTAATTGCGAACAATCACACATGCGTTACAACAAAGCAAAATGTTCCTTTAAAGTAGGCTTAGGACCATGTTATGTAGAGTATCATGAATAGCAAATCGTTATAGTTTTCAATGCAAATTACAAAATTAAAAGAGTGAAAAAACAATATGGCGGTTAAAATTTGGTTATGAGGGCCTCGTTTTCTTTATTTGTGTTTTAAGAAATCAGCTGACCCACGTTTAAAAAAATTTAAAATGTGTAATACAAATGTAGGTTGCTTAAATTTTTTGCACGTATGTAAAATTTGCTCTTTGGGAAAACAACATTTGAAAGATTACAACAGTGTTGTCAATATGTTAGTTAGGGACTTAAAGCAAGAGACTTATGGGCAATAAAATATGATTTCTTTGTAGTAAATAACCTCATAATAAATATGCATCAATAAATGCATATTTATTGATTTTTGTTAATTACGATAACAAAAATTTATTTTTTTTAATTAATTCATTTTTTTTGCTGATCATATAGCCGTTTCAAATTATCACCATAATCATCATAATATATTTCCTTGAATAGATATGAATATGTAATATATATCATGAATATATATATTTATATATATTCTTTATATGATTTTTGCACTATAAGTGCCAGGATTAGTACTTTAAACTTGTTCAATTTAAAAAATAGATTAGCGTTTCATTAATCATATTATAATTTTGTTAATGTAACACACTATTATTTAAATATTTTTAAAAATCAAATTAATTTGATATATTAATAATGTGATATGGAAAAATAAAATGAATGCATTGTTTTGAATTTGGAATTAATTTAGAATTTCATTTATTATTTAATATTAATAAATATTTTTTAACACAATTTAACTACAATGAATATGCCGAACATTGCAAAAACAATTTCTTTTAATCTTTATAAGATTGAATTATAATTTTAAATAGTTTTTGTAATCGAGTGAAACGAATGAACCAAACGATTACTTATGATAAGTTAATAAGCTATCAGCTTATTGTATATTATGTTTATAATTATTGAAGTTCATTTACATATTATTATATCCATTTTTGTGTGGCATATAGTATAAACTAAAGAAAACTATCTTTGATGTAAACGTAGTGCTATTCTCAAAATACTTCTTTGTTTATTGTGAATTACATATTGTAAGAGCCGCTTAAATTTACCATATCATTTTTGTCAGCTGATTATGATTGCTAAAATATTTTTCTAAATAACGCAAAAATTATCAAACATTTTTTCAAAAGTTTAAATAGTGTTTATGGATTTGGTGTAAGATGAGGTTTACACAAAATCTAAGGTTCCATTTTGGACAAATTGATTTCAGTGCCAAACAGCAATTTGTGCCCAAGCATAACAAAGTTTTAGAAGAAGATATAAAACGTTTAGAAAACTTTTTACTCTCTAAACCAAAAACATTGGTGTTAACTGGTGCAGGAATATCAACAGAATCTGGTATTATAAATATATTACTTTTAAATAACATATAAAATAATAATATGCCCAAATTAAATTAATGTTTAAGGCATACCTGACTATAGATCTGAGGGAGTTGGCTTATATGCTCGAACCAATCACAAACCAATTCAATATATAGAGTTCCTAAAATCAGCTGATGTACGACAACGCTACTGGGCAAGAAATTTCGTTGGTTGGACTAAATTCTCCGCAACTGAACCAAATGCCGTACATCAAACCTTAGCACGTTTTGAACGTGAGGAACGTATACAAGGAGTTGTTACTCAAAATGTTGATCGTTTACACATAAAAGCCGGTTCTCGCAACGTTGTTGAAATTCATGGTAGTGGTTATGTCGTTGAATGCCTTTCATGTGATTATCGTATTGATCGTCATAATTATCAGGATATCTTAAACAGCATGAACCCCGCTTTGAGAGATTCAGCAGTAGATATGATTAGACCAGATGGAGATGTTGAAATTCCAGTAGAACACATAAAAAGCTTTAAAGTACCAGCATGTCCGAAATGTAACGGCAACATGAAACCAGAAATTATATTCTTTGGTGATAATGTGCCTAAAACACGCGTTGATAAAATAGCAGAAATGATATATAATAGTGATGGCTTATTGGTGCTCGGTTCTAGTTTATTAGTGTTTTCTGGGTATCGTATGGTGCTGCAGTCAAAAGATTTAAATTTACCTGTAACTATTGTTAATATTGGACCTACTCGCGCAGATCATTTAGCTGATATTAAATTGGATGCAAAATGTGGAGATGTTATACCAAAATTATTTAATTATAAAAGTTGATGTTATATAAATTTCGTATTGTGTTCGTTTTTACTTTGTTTTACTCTGTTATTGTTATAGAAAATTTTTTAAATGTATGATTTCAGAAATGTTGACTATATTGTATAATTTGTAAATTTTTAAAATACATGATTTTCGAATTGTTGGCTTTGTTCTACAATTTGTAAGTTGTTAAAATATCCTTTCGTAAAAATATTAAAACATTATTTTGCATTTTATGAATTCAAGGTAAGTAAAATAATTATAAGTAATTTTTTAACACTAATGAATTTGTTGACAAAATTGCAAACTCAGTTGCTGTGTGTAAATCAGAGAAATGTAGTCTTTTTGGGGTTAAAGATTTGTTTTGCTCCCCATCTATTGTGAATGAGAAAAAGTATTTTGCGAAAACTTTGTTTTTATTATGACAAAGGCTAAATTTAGAGATTGCACAGTACAAAAAGTTTTATAGCAAATGTGAAACTATATTAGAATTTTTTTAACGAAATTAAATTGAGAATAAAAATCAAATATTTGCGAGATAAATTCATATGTAATTTATATGTCAAACTGCTTTCCAACTTGTTTTTGATTATCTAATAAAACAAAACGCAATAAAATTTTTCCAATGTTACACACACACCGCCCCGTGCGGTTTAAAAATAAAATTTATTAAAAGATAACTTAATAAAAACGTAAGCAAAACAAATTTCACAAATAATTGGACATAATTAATCACTAATTTTCTCAGTTTTTTAGATATTCTAATTTTATAACACAACTTTTGTTTTTGTTGAAAATTGGTGTGCAAGGCACTTATCAGGGGAAGGCACTTAAGAAAAATGTCTGTGCGTTTGCTTACTACCCGACTTGTTAAACATGGTCGTTACTTTCTACAAAGCTTTTGTAAACGAGATATATATACCAACATTTTGGAACAAGAACAATCTAACACAAGAAAACGTGTGCCTATTTCGACCAGAGTTGTTAGGGTAAGTACACACTCATATTTTTTTATACTATATAATCTACTGATATATACCAAAATCTTTTTTATAGTCTACGACACATAGACCAACACTAAATGTCACAAAGAATGCGGTTAGTGTTTCGCTTAAATCTCCAAATGCATCGATTCCACGAACTGGACTCTTTCGATTTGGTGAACATGCACGAAAAGTTTTCATTGATAATATATTAAATCGTGTCACTACTCAATATTCTGAACAACTTCGTAGTCAGGCTACTAAAAAATTGTTCTACGGTGATTCTGCTCCATTTTTTGCCTTAGTTGGAGTTAGTTTAGCATCGGGTGCCGGTGTATTGACAAAAGAAGATGAATTGGAAGGTGTATGTTGGGAGATACGAGAAGCTGTTGCGCGTTTACAGGCTTCATGGGATTACGATGATATCTCAAAAAATTTAGATGAAGACTTTAATATAGATAAATTGGATATTGGGCCACCAATTGCTAAAGGTTGTGCTGCTGTCGTTTATGCTGCAGCTCTCAAAGACAGCTCTTCCAATGATAATACCAATATATCATATACTACTGAAAATGTAAGTGAAGCCAATCCAGATCGAAATGCTTTGCAACAACAAACGCTTAATTTCGATATAATGTCACCCATACAAAATATGTCACGATTTGTACACAATTTCGGAGGCTCAGTAGATAATTTAAATATCTATTCTCAAAGCAATGCAGCAACTTCATTTTTAAAAAATTTAGCTGATCGAGATCTTAATGAAGACGATATAAAACGACAAGATGAAATACGTGGACAGGAAATGAATAATGCTGCTTCCAATACTATAAACGATTCTCAACTTCTTGTAAGTTATAATATTTAATATAATTATTTTAATATTTTCATTCTATTAGTATTATAATTATCACATATAATTATTTTATATTTATATATATAATAGATCTATATAATAATTATTTTATATTTTTTCATAACTGCAAATTTTGCAATAATTTCTATTCTTTCCATTTTTTCTTATTTTAGGAATGTTTAAATACTGATATCACTCGCTATCCAATTGCAATGAAAATGATGTTTAACTACGACATACAAAGCAACGCTCTTTCAATTTTACGCGCTATGTACAAAGAAACTGTGCCCGCTCGTCAACGTCGTATGAACGCTTCATCTGAGGAATGGGAACGTTTAATATCTAATCAAACATTAACATTGCCTCCGCACCCAAATATCGTTTGCATGTATGGTTTCTTTTGCGATGAAGTGCGTAATTTTCCAGACGGGCATTTGCTTTATCCAATAGCTCAGCCACAGCGTATAAATCCTCTCGGTTATGGCAGAAATATGTCGTTATATTTACTAATGAAACGCTATGACTACAGTCTACGATCTTTATTGGACACACATGAACTAAGTGCACGCACTAAATTGTTATTATTTGCACAATTATTGGAAGCAGTAGCACATATAAGTCGACATGGAATAGCACATAGAGATCTTAAATCAGATAATATATTAATTGAAGTAAATGATGATAATACACCACCTGTTTTGGTACTATCCGATTTTGGTTGTTGTCTTGCTGACAAGGTACATGGGTTAGAAGTACCATATACATCGTTCGATATCGATAAAGGCGGTAATGTAGCTTTAATGGCCCCTGAAATCATTAATAAACGACCGGGTTCATTTGCTGTGTTAGATTACAAAAAAGCTGATTTGTGGGCATGTGGTGCAATTGCATACGAAATATTTGGTTCTCCAAATCCGTTCTATTCTAGTAGTGGTGGTATGGCAGCAATAAATGGCGAACAAACAAATTCCCTAAGGAATTCCGACTACCGAGAAGAGCAATTACCTGCATTAAGTAATGATTGTCCCTACTTGGTACGACAATTGATTTACAATATACTTAATCCAAATTCGTCCAAACGAGTAAGTCCCGATATTGCTGCTAATATAATGCAGTTATATTTGTGGGCACCATCGTACTGGTTGAAACCAGAAGGCATACCAAATAGTCCAGAAGTATATAAGTAATTTGTTGATTTAAGAATATTTTTTAAGATGTTTTTTTTTTAGATTTTACAATGGTTACTCTCGCTTACAACCAAAGTTATGTGTGAAGGACGGAACATCACTCAAATATTAAATGAAACGTTAAATTTTAATCACGGCGGACGTCGTACTTATGTGGAATATTTGTTAATTTCTAGTTTTTTGTCTCGAGCACGGTTGCGCCGTATTCGAGGCGCCCTTAATTGGATACAAGACACAGTTTAAAAGACATATATAATTGTTTGAATATAATAATTTATCAAATAATAATTTTATATTTTATAACAAATTTGAGAGAAGTGTGATATATTTACAGCAAACATAGAAACGGATAGAGAAAAATGTAATTACAATGAATAAAATTAATTATAATTTTCCAAATCATATGAAAAATATTATTAATAAAATTTAATAAAGCTTCATTAATCACTACTTGAGTCGGCAAAATATTTTCTTAAATTTCTAAGTAATCCAGATGTATCTTGCGTTTTATACAGAAATTCTTTGATGCTATCAAAATTTGGATGAGAGGGATAGATTTCAATTAAATGCCAGCAATCTTCTTCATTCGCCAATTTCACATAACATCTTGCATTGTAGTTAAACTGTTTAAATAAAAAATATATGATATTGTTCTTATGGTTTACAATATAATTATGAATTATTTACTGTTAAAACATTAATTTTTCCGTCTACAAATTCAGCATCAGTTATAGAATAGCCCAACAAACAATACAAATTTTGTAGATCGTTTGCTACATCCTTTTCATCTAAAATATCTGAAAGATTATAAAAGAAAAATTTAATTTAAATTAGATATACATTGTTTTGTGAAATCCAAAACTCACTCTGTGAATCATAATCTGCATTCTCATCTAATATATGATTCTTAAGAGTTTCCATATCTTCAGGCTCAGACTTTGTTATGGCATGTACCAGTTCATCCTTTTCTTTTTTTAACGTTTCCAGTTTTAATATTAATTCCTGTAAACTATTGGCTAGACTATTGCATACATTATGGCAAACTTCCAATTTATGCACTTCGTTTTGAATATTTTCAATATTTTTCAACTGCTTGTCGCTATTATGATCCAAATCGCTGTTTGTTCTCATTTTGATTCGAATTTTATATTTTGTTTTGATTGCTGCTTTCATTCAATTCAAAAATTTATAAAGTGGCTTGGTTCAGAATGCGTTCGAAAAGTATGCCAGAAAAAAATTCACAATATACTTAAACATAAATATAACGAATCAATTCTTAAAGAAAAAAAAAAAAAAAGTTTTGTTCAAGAGCATAAATAATAAACGAAAATATTTATTTAAGATTCTTTTGTATTAAGTTAAGTTATACTGCTGTTTTTAGGGATCTATTAAGACACTATACTACTGTAATAAAACTCAAGCGATTTAAAAACACTTTAAACCTTTAGCAAGCCTTATAATTCTTCTTAAAAGGAAGTCTTAAAGCTTGCTAAGATTCTTTAAAAAATGAGTTCCGAGTATCATTAATCTCTGCGCATATGTTAGAGCCAGAAGATTTTAGATCTTCTCTTAGCTAATGATGTACAGTGACACATGAGATGGGGCACAGTTCTTTTCTCATCCGCAAAGTCACAACTACGACAAAAGTTGTTATAATATAGTCCCAGTTTCATCATGCAGTGACCTGCACCGATACTGTAGTGCTGGGCTAGTTACACCTTAGTTGAAGTAGCTAACTAGCACGTTTCCTTTCCAGTTTAGACCAACTTAACCTAGAGATCTGATAATAAATAAGAAGAATGTAATAATTAAAATGAAATAAAAAATATAAAGATATAAATAATTCACAAAAGGATTGAACCTTTTTTCTTTGTACAGAAATATTTAAAAATAGTAATTTTATTTATAATATTATAATGTTATTTATAACATTATATTTATTTATAATATATATATATATTTGTATTTATATATTTACTGATATTTATAAATTATTTTAAATTGATTGACACTTTTAATTTCCTAAAAAAGAAATTATCGAAAAGTAAATTAAATCACCATATTTTATGGTGCTCTAATCAAATTCGCTTTGGATAAGTTTTCCCCAACACAAGCCTAATTGGAAGTGAAAGATCAAACAGCGGCGAAAATTGAAAAACAAAAAATCATAAGAAGCAGTTATAAAGTGATGCTTAGCTAGTTAATATCGGCAAAATTCAATATCAGTTAAATTCAGTTTTTAACATCAATTATAAAATAATTAAGTTAATAAGGATAAATGATTAAGTTTAAAGTGCTTTACAATAAAAATATTGTGTTTTTTCAAATATATTAAAAAATTTTGAAAAATATGTCGAAACCTAAAAAAACGCCATATTGAATTTCGTGACGCAATAATGCATTTAAATCAAAAACTCAATATTAATAATTTTTTATATTTACTTTTAATTGGTATGAAATAAATGTATGTCAATAAATCTATAATTTGTAGAGAGTTAAATTTATCTTGTTGGAATGAAAATTCTGTAATTTTTAAAAACAGTTGATAATGAACCACAAGTAACGGTAACCATTTATTGTGAAATATCTCACAATAAGGAGGGCAGCGGTTTAATTTTCGCCTTTATGCATATTGGTTGCTGTCAAATTTGGGTAAGTCAGTGAAGACTTTTATAATCATTACTTAATTTTATAAAAATTAAATAAATTATTTTGAAAATTATTAAATAAATTTTGATTATCGTAAAAAATATAGATTTAAATTATAATTTGATAAATTTGTTAACAAGTTTACTCTTATAGTAATTATAATACAGTTTTAAGCTTACACATTTGACTTTTAACAAAACGTGTGTCAGCGATTTATGTAGAATTAAATTTAAACAATTGAAAACGAATATAAAACAAAAATTAAAATGAATAGTAAATACTAATACTGGGTTTTTGGATTATCGGAGTTTAAAGATTTAAATTATTTACATTGATTACACAAACAACAATTATACTCGCCACCTAGCGGCAATTTGTACATTTACTTTTACTTTTTTTAAATATTAGTACATTAATTTTTATTAATTAATGTGCCGTGATTTAACTACAGATATATTGTTCACAACTTTAAACTTCGATATCTGTAGGTCCAAGAAATGTCGGTATAATACCGATTTTACCATATATTTCATCAATAGCAATGAAAATAAATGTGAAATACCAGAAGAAAATTAAATTCGGACAAATAAAAAATAATATTTTATATATAAAACCCTTCACCTAATGCTTTCAATGTAAGCAAAAATATGAATTATTATTAATGTTTTTTTATATATATTATATTCCCGGCTACAGGTCACCTTTTTTAAGTTAAACATTTTTTTAATATTTTTTATAATTCTATATTTCGATTCTTTTTGAGAGTCATCAACAAGACAAGAAATCTACAACTAATAATAAATATATTAATATAATATTAATATTAAATATATATTATATGTTATATTATTAATGTACATATTATATCATTAAATTTATTATTTTTGTGGAAGTTTTTTTTATATTTTCAATTCACTAAAGTTTTATTTATATACATACATATATATATTATTTACATAGATATACATATATCTATTTGTATGTAGAAAATAATATTCTCAGTTTTCAAGGGATTTATGTAAATTTATACTCTCTTAGTTTTGGTACTAAAATAAAACACTATAAATATACGTTTTGTGTAGTTTTGGATAATTTTAAATTTATTGTCAAGACATTATCTATCCCGTTGATCACCTCACGAAATAAACCACTGTGTCTTTAGGTGTGTTGAGATTCTGTCTTTATAATCTACTTTTAAACTTATGATTTTAAAAATAGAAGTCTGCTTTTGTCAAATCAGATATACGAGTATATCTTTGTAATAGGTAAAATTGAATGTCTAAAACCGGTCACAAATTTATTCATCATTATCCTCATGTATTACTATTAGTTAATGTCGATGTTAGCTTTCAGTGCTACATGTAAGAAAAGTATACTTTGCGAAATTACACTAGTACTCAGCTCCGTAGCCAGAAAATTACTTATTTGTTTTTATATAAAATGCTGGATTGCCTATAGTTTAATTTACTATTCAATCATGAGGTGATGCATTAATAAAGAATGGAGATATGAATTCGTAATTTCCTCGTATTATTTTCAAAGTGAAGAGGGGCCCTATTACTCCCTTTACGGCCTATTAGTTACATTTTTGTCTGTACTTCTAAAAACTCATCTCGATTTGGTAAAGATATCTACTATCTTAAAAAATATAATATAAATGTAATTATATATTATATTATACACACAGATGCGATTTGCCAAATATTTAAGAAACATATTTATTTAACAAATAAAATTTTAAAAATAAAAAAATTTTCATCGTATTATAAAATAAAATAAAAGCAAGCTAAATTTATTTCGGTCCCAACATATTTTTGGGATTAACCCATTCAGCGAATTGCTGTTCATTGAGGAAGCCCAACTTAATTGCCTCTTCCTTAAGCGTTGTACCATTCTTGTGAGCAGTTTTAGCAATTTTAGCTGCTTTATCATAACCAATATGAGGATTCAGAGCAGTAACTAACATAAGTGATTCTTGCATGATTTTAGCAATACGTTCCTTATTCGGTTTAATACCAGCAACGCAATTCTTGGTGAATGTACGGCACCCATCAGCTACAATATGATAGATGAAAAATTTAGTTACTTTAAAATTTTATTATGTTATAGCAACATATACTTACATAACAAGCGTATAGAACGTAAAACATTTGACACCACTAATGGTTTGAACACGTTAAGTTCAAAGTGACCATTTGAACCTCCAATAGTTACAGCAACATGATTGCCCATAACTTGTGCAGCCAACATAGTAATTGATTCACATTGTGTAGGGTTGACTTTACCAGGCATAATTGAACTACCAGGTTCATTTTCAGGTAACATTAGTTCTCCTAAACCACAACGTGGACCAGAACCTAGGAAGCGTATATCATTGCCAATTTTCATAAGGCTCACAGCGATTGTGTTAAGAGCACCGCTGACTTCTACCATTGCATCACGTGAAGCCAAGCCTTCAAACAGATTTGGGGCACTAACAAATGGCAGGTCAGTCAGCTCGGAAATACGTTTACAACATTTTTCAGCAAAACCAATGCGTGTATTCAATCCAGTACCAACAGCAGTACCGCCGATAGCAAGCTCTAAACAGCGTGGCATAACAGAATTAACACGATCAATTGCATAGGACATTTGTTGAGTATAACCACTAAACTCTTGTCCCAATGTCAATGGAACAGCATCCATGGTGTGGGTACGACCAATTTTGATAATATCTTTAAATTCTTCAGATTTTGCCTTTAAAGCATCATGCAAACATTGAAGGGCAGGCTTAAGATTTTTACACAATTCTACAGCTACAGAAACATGAATGGCAGTTGGAAAAGTATCATTCGAACTTTGAGATTTGTTGACATGATCATTAGGATGTACAGGAGTTTTCGAACCAAGTTGACCGCCCATCATTTCAATTGCGCGGTTACTAATAACCTATAAAGAACAAAAATAAATATATTTAGTTTATTTGATATTTGATTTTATGCGTAATTTCACGGAATAAGATTTCAGAAAATTTCAGAAGTGGTCGGGTGTATATCCCGGCGATACTCGTCTTTTTATACGACTCGATATCGTTCATCTTTGAGGTTAGAGAGATAACCCTTGCTAGAACTACTATAATTCCAACAAAAACATAATCTAGACAAATCTAGCAGGAGAATTATTACTAAGTTAGTAATAAGTGCAAAACCATTATCGTGGAAGAAAGGATAATCGGTTCATATCATAACAAAAACATTTGATGAATTTAATCAATTACAATAAATAGAATATTTCAAATTGTATTTCAATTTCAATTGTATTTCAATTGTATTTCAAATTGTTTTTTGCATAAATAAATTTTTTAATTTAATTTAATTTTAATTAAAGTGTTTGTGATGTACACCCAAAAACTATTTTCTAATATATTAACTTACCGGTAAACGGTAACTTAGTGGTAGTAGCAAAAAACTGAAATTGCATCTCTTTACTTATTTTAATTATATTTTCTATATATCAGAATTCGACATGCGAAGCTGAATTGCTGGATAGACAAAAATCCTATCGAATATTAACTATAAATCTTTATTATAATTAAGCTAAACTACAGTTTGATAAAAATAACCCGGTGTTAAAACACTGTTATTGTATGAAAATAATTTACTGTATTGTTCCAGTATTAAACATTATATTTTTGAATGAACCATTAATTTTTTGATTTACAACTCTCATAAACTAGATTAATTACAACTACAAGCCATATAAACACTGATAAATATTAATAGTATAATTAATAGTTTTTTCATGAATAATATTCCATGAATAACCATGAACTTAAATGGTCTACATTTATTAATGGTTCATAGAATGAACATTCTCATTATGGCCAGTAATTATTAAAGAAGTCAAGAAATTTCCAGATAAACAAATTTCTTGATTAATAGATCAAATTATATATCTTCAAATAATTTATTTTGAAATATTATATATTTCATACGTACCTCATTGCAATTCATGTTGGTTTGAGTACCAGAACCGGTTTGCCAGATAACCAAAGGAAAATGATCTTCATAGAGCTGACCTGAGATAACTTCATCACATGCCTTTGAAATATTCTCACTAATTTTTGCATCCAACCCGAATTCTTTATTAACTTCTGCAGCGGCCTTCTTTAAAATACCCATAGCTTGGATTACGGGTTTCTTTAATTAAAAAAAAAAAAAAGACAACTGAAAAACCGTGATTAAAACAGTTTGTATTAATTTAACATACCGGCATACGTTCTCGTTCACCACCAATTGGAAAATTTAACTTAGAACGCATTGTTTGAGCTCCATAATACTTATCAGCTGGTACCTTTAACTCACCGAAGGTATCAGTTTCAATGCGAAACTCCTTGGAACCCTGTGAAGAAAATAGAGCATTAATGTTTTATTTATTGCCAAAACAATTTTTTTTTAGTTATTAAACTACTCTTTATATTTTAAATAATTTACCATTCTTGCTTGCTTATAACCGATTTCTATCAAGTCAAACAGAAAACTGGACATGAGATTTTTAAATTTGCGTGAGATTACACTCAAACGATAAGATTAATAGATAGAACTATGACAACAAATATACAATTCTATGTATATATATATATATTACAAATTTCAAAACAGTAAGAAAAAAATAAAATTGAAATAAGATTAAATTTTTTCAAACTGCTACTTGATTAAATTTTATTTTATGAGAAAAATAAAGTAAAATTTAAGATTAAAATTTTTTAATAGCAGCGCTTGTATCTACTTTATAAGTTATAAGAAAATATATTTGCATGAAGTAATAAATCGAACGTCTACGTCTGATTCAAAATAGTTCAGTCGTGAAAATAGATATTACAATGTGTATTTAACTGCTAATTATATTTTTAATTGTACACATTTTGTAGGTTTTACTTTCGTAGCGGTTTTAGTTAATTGGATTTCAATGTACTGCAATAATATCAGTAAATTAACTTAAATTCCATTAAATAGTTATGGTGCATTAATAATTAATATACATAAGTATAAAAACAGTTTTTTGATTCCTATCGGGGGGGCTATAGATCCTCAATCCTACGCCCTGACTAGGTAACAGCGACCAACTTCTGGTACAAAGTATTATTTACTTACTTATTTACTATGCATGTACTACTACTTGTTATTATATCTATAAATTTACTTAAGGGGTCTTTGAATAGAATTGTATGTTGATCCTCTCCTTTACTCTTTGATAGCTGGGGGTACCACAGGGTCCCACCCATCTCATTGACTAATTTGTATATCTCTTATAATCTTCATAATTATTCAGTGATTGATCTAGGATCTGCGTACCTCCCCGTGCGGAGACTGATTACTCTAAGATTAGATAGTGGTAATTAGGATAGCCTGTCAATTTTCGCATATAACTTCAGGGCTCTGTCCCTTATGTATTTTTTGACTGACCAGGTCTATTCTAAGATCTCTTAGCATATCATTCGTGCGGATGTACTATATATAATCGTTGATCAGGTTAATAAACCAATAGCTGTATGATTGATATCTTTAATTACGACAACGATTTTGATTACCAGACACTCTTGAAGGATTTGGGTTAAGAAACCTACTTTAAAGAAATCTTTTCACTACGCTATATCCACATATAGCTTATTTTTAAATATATAGCAGACCTGGGAAATCGTAATGACGTTATAAAAAGTCGTAGCTTCACATCGTTAAGAATAACTAACTTAATTACTCAATAGTTGTTTTTCACAACGAATTGAACTAGCTTAGAAAATAGCTTATCCTTGGATCCGATGTGAGGTATTAGTTCGAAAGTAATAGTGGTTTCAACCAATACTGTTATCATTATTGTATATTAATTTTTATTCATCAAGTATCTTTATTATTATTATTATTAGTTTGTTATTATTATTGTTATTAGTCATTATTATCCTATTCTTATATTCCTATTCAATTCTATTGTATCATATTATATTTTATAGGATTTGATTCCATTCTTTTCTATTCTATTTTATTATAAACTGTGGTGGCACAAATTTAAAGTAGTGAAAAAAAAATACTTTAGAATAAATATATCAATATTATATTGAAGAGTAGAAGCCTCCATATTTCCTCCAGAAGTAAATAAATGTGTACTGTCCATTTTTAATGAGTGTCTTTGTAAATATTTTTGGATTTTTGGACTCATGCCGAGTTATTGAAGCTTTGGATTTTTTAATTTTTTTATTTTAAAGTAAATGTATTAATATATACAAACAAGTTTCACAAGTTTTTTTTTTTTTCATTTGTTTAAAGTGCTAAATGATTCATTCAAGCTGGGTTGATTTCTATTTAGAATTTTGGAAGCAATTTTTGTGTGAAACTAGTTTTCATTATATTGCAATTAAGTATAAATTAAAAGCTATTACCTAATGAATTTATGTCAAAGTGGAGTGCGTACTAAATTGGGTTCTATTTATTGTTCCACTATACACTATACTACTGAAAGTGATATGAATATCAATTTTTACAATAGTTTCAAAAGTTTCTTAAATGAATAAGACTGTATTAAACACAAAAAAAAATGAAAAAAATTATACATATATTTGTATAATTTCAGAAAGGTATTAGAATACAGCCCCTAAAATTACCAGTACTGTTGATAGATCTGTTCTTAGTATATGAGTATAAAGTATAAAATACCTTCTGTTCGAAATAAGCTTTATTTTTTTTTCTTAATGCGATAAATAATTAAAAATTTGATTTAAAGTTCATTTTAGAGTTAATTAGAGATTTACTAATGTAATTTTTTCTACGAAATAGGAGGGTTTCTAAAAGAAATCTAATATATCATTTACTAAAATAATTAAATCAAACAGAAATATTTTCATTAATAAAACAAATAGTTATGTGGCAGATCAAAAACTGGATTACAAAAATTTGATTTTCAATATTTCACTGGTATTGATAAACTCACTTTACATTACCAACCTAAATAAATTTTGAAATGAAAGGCACCAATCCAATTATTATGAAAGTTTTCCACTAATCTATATGCCAACATAAAGTTGATAATTTGTATATTAAGTCCACCAATACCAAGTAAGTCTTTTGTATATATAAACAAACTCCAATAGTACACAAAACAACATCGTTGTTACTGCAAATTTATTTTTGTATAAAAAGACAGAATCTAAAATATTTACATGAGTTCTAAATTTAGTAGTTAGTACTAAATTTTTATACTTTGTATTAAAACAAGAATAATAATAATAGCAACAATTTCTTAAGCAAAATTTTGTGTATGTTACTTATTATTATATAATTATATAATATTTATAATGTTTCTACAAAGCCAAAAAAATAATTATTCTCACGTGATTAAATCATCTAAAGTGCAAACTTGCATTGGACGGTGAAATTACACTTAATCGGATAATTAAAAACTTTGTTAAAAATACATTACAAATGTCTAATCAGATCTTTTATTTTAAACGTTATCATCTCTAATAAACATTCCACAGAGTTTTTTATAATGTACGATCTAGATCTACAGTTAAGATATTCTCACTTAGTCATTTCAGTAACAAAGCACTTGATTTTTCATTTATTGTGTTTTAATAAGGAAAGTTATAAATCTACGCCACGAAATTAACATAGAGCCTATAAGACAGATTATACTCTGGTGGAACAGTAACCTACTGTAAAACTACAAAATCTATGTGCACTACAAATGAAGAAATGTACACTTGTTTTGTACGGTCAGATAAAGATTGCAGAACTATTGTAGGTATGCTGGCGAGCACACACATTCAAGAAAGGAATTACTAATACTGCCGAATGCAATAAATGCAGAGTTGGAGAAATGGAGACACTAGAACATCTATGTTTTTGTCCGGCGCTGTTATATATACTCGTAAAATGGTTAGGCTTTCACAATTTGAGTTCAAGAACTTCTCAATAATGGAGCTTTAAGTATTCTTAAGATTCGTAAAAAGCGTTCTCATCCTATATAATACCTACTATAACATACATAGAAGTTAGAACCTTAAAGCTGTCGAATGCCTTTATTTAAATTACAAATTTTTTGTTTTCTAAATGTTATTATCGTTATTTTTATGACTAAGTGTTATGAGCTTTTGACCGCTTACAAGCACCGGGGCTTAATTTTGCTTTTATATTTAAAAATATTAATTTTTTAATCAGATAGACTACACTATTTATCAATATTTCTTGCTGCTCGACAAATCGGGGTTTAAACTTAAAAGATGTTGTAATAGTATTTGTCTAATCAAGGTAAATATTTCGTATGCTAGTAATCGTTATATAGAGTTATAATGAACGCAAAAATTTATAATTTGAAGCAATTCTAGAGCTTTAAGTTTTCGATACTGCTTTATGTACTCTACATGTACATATAGTATATTGGAAATAGTTGCTTAGTAAAAGCGATTGTATTAAAATTTGTCATTAAATCACTGCACTTTTGAAATTGTTATCGTACTTTAGAAACTTTAATTATGCCTTTTTTGGTCAAAAAGTAAGTTTAGTGCAACTAATTATGTCATATTTCTTGATCAATACTTTTCACCCAACCAATAATTGTCTTTGTATTGTATTCTGATACTCGACACTTATAAAAACTGCTAGATGCTTACATGAAATTGATAATTTTAGTATTGAGAAATTAAAAATTAAAGTTCATAAAAAAGTGTACCATTACTGACAGTTTACAGTGTACACAGCCTTGGTGTTACAATCAACCGGCGAAGTTGTAAACAAATTGTTATAAATATATACAGTTTTTATTTTTATATATCTATTTACATAATACTATTTAAAGAGGTTTAAATTGAAGTAACGAAAAGTAAAAATAACTTCTTAAATATTTGGATCTTATTGAGGTTACGAGATTATTCACTCACATATTTTTATAGGTTTCTTGGTTATAGACATCATTGGCCGGTTTTTAACATACACACATTTATAATATATTTATTAAGTATTTATATTGGTAGTTCTACATGTTCAGTAAAAATTAAAGTTGAAGAATTTTAATATATTGATTAAGTACCACATTTCATATTTCATTCCATATTTTATAATTAGGAATCACACATAGACACAAAAAATCTGTCAACGCTTGACTACATTTTACCAATTAGATGAATGTAACAAACTAAAGCTGCATCTTACTTTTTAATATGTGATATTAATATTATATTAATATAGATATTAAAATATTATAAAGTTAACCATTTTTGTTATATATTACTTAATTACATAACTTCCCAAAATTTACAAAATCTAATAAACATACCTTTGAGCTTTTGCATCTCAAAGCGGAATAACATCCACCGATTTTTAGTTGTTGTACACCCCGAGGAGCATTACGAGAAAGATTCGAAAACAACATTTTTAAGATTAGTTTATATACCCGTAATCTCAACTATCTCAAACTTCGGATAAGCAAACCCAACGTACACACACACACCGACTTTGGCCAAAAGGCATCACAGACTAATTCTTTTGGAAACAGCTGACAATCGAATTGTCAAATACTACACAAAGAAAAAATATTTAAATTTTGCTAATCAACAAATTTCGCTTTAATTTAAATTAATTTTTTCTCATTTATATAATTGTGAGGCTTTTATCATAGTTCCTTTTCCTCATATAGCTCTTTTATTATTTAATATGAAATAATATGAGAAAATAAATTTATATATAAAAAATAAAATTAACAAATTTATATTAAATTAAATTAATAATCCTAAATTAAATTAATTATATATCTTAATTAGTTACATATATAACTTCGTATAATATACAAAACATAAGATATTTACCTTAGCTCCACCCTTGCCTCCGCCCTTGGCTCCACCCTTTGAGTCGCCTGAACATTCTCCTTTGAAACGTTGAACGAAATAATAACCGGCAAAGTTAAATTGTTGCACGCCACGCAAAACATAAAGACGGGAAAGTTTAGAAAACATTTTGAAGATTTATTTATTTATTTTGCGTCAATGAATTATCAAATAGATAGATAAGCGAAGCCAATCCAAATACTTGCAGCGAATTTGACCAAAACGTATGGAAAGTTGCAGTCTATTGAAAATTGCTGACAAGCTAATTGTAGAATATAGTCATATACAATAAAAATATTTTATAAATGATATTACTGACAAATTTCACAATGATTTAAAAATTTTCTATATGTTAACTAGATTTGTTTTCAGAACAAAGAAAATGTTCTATATCGAAATGTATCATATATATATGTTGAGGCTAGTTAAGTTGAGTCAGTGCACCTGAGCACTTTTACTCTCTATTAACTGCGAGGTATCTACAAAACCCCTCTTTGCGCCTTGACTGGATTATTGTTTATCACTTCATTAGACTAGGTATCATACTTGCCTTAATATTGTCCGTTGTCGCTGTGAATCTATCAAGTCTATATGTGGCTCCGACGAGTTATCCACCATACTCCTCTCAATATCCTCTTAACTATTTTGGAAAGAAAGTTTACTATTTGTTTGTCATAATATATATATATATATATATTTTTAAAAACAATTTGATGAGATGGTACTTATAATATGATTAAATACGCATACATTAAATCCCGCCAGAAATACCACTCTTATTTCTTATCTATATCGGTAATACGTGAATTGTTTATTATTTCTCCTTAGAAAATTATAGGACGACTATTGTTTATGTTATTGCTATTCTTCGATAAAAACACAACCGATACTGAAAAATTATTAGTTCTTTTGGTTTCAATTAACTAAATGTTAATTAAATTAAAATATTTCATGTTATTATAAAAAATACTACTGGTGTCTGTTTAGAGTTAACTTTTTTGGGCCACAATTTTTTCTTTAAACTACTTTCGCAGGGTCCACAATTATATGAAAAAAATATCTTTCTTTATCATCTTGTTCCAATAAAATGGAATAAAATGGAATGTAGATGTATTCAAAGATTTAAAATCTTTTGATATTAAATTTACAATAAATTAAATATGATTATGAAAATAATATTTGTATACCATATAATAAAAGTACTTACTATGACTTGCATTGTGAAATACTCTAAAAATTCAAATAGTTAGATATTATTAAAATGATTCAGGTCAATTAATGAATGATATGGTCCAAATCAGTGACGACTGCTCTAAGGTGCGGAGGTGTGCGGTGAACACCCTAATATAATTTGCAAAATGTTAAATAACATAGGTATATAAATTTATTAAGTATCTTTACATCAAGAATTATTATTATTTATTACATTTCCATATAAATATATATTTTTAAAGTTTTAGCAAAAACAATTAAATATAATTGTCTATGAAAACTCAATTAATTTGCTTCTGTTAGCCGCTATACTTGTTAGTTGTGCTCATATATTTGCAGCTCAAATCACAGAACATTTCTATTATATTTCGTCTCTCCCCTTTGTGTGCAAAGAAGTTGGACGCACATTCATACGTTACATATGAACAAAATAATGTGCGTGTGCTCCCGTTCGTAATATCAGAAATAGAGATTTATGTAGTGGGAGAGTAATTTTCTGTTCTATTCGAATATCAACTGTATGCATACGAATCCAACATGATGATTTGCCAAAGCGGTTGCATGAGCGGCTGAAGTTTGCAGCTCATCTCACCATACATTTCTATCACATTTCGTCTCTCCCCTTTTAACAGCAGCACCCACGAATTTCTGTTCTTATTGTGCGGGGTACTTGTGCGGACATTGCAAGTGGTTTCGATTTTGTTTGATCACTGCACAAACATGTATGTTTCTAAGTACAAACTCTTTTGTTTGAAAAAATTTGGTTTGATGTTACGAGAATTATGTGAAGTTTTGTTTCTTCCATATTGATATAATATTAATCTTGTATATAAATTATTAATTTAATTTGTTTAATATGTTATTTTGTTAATGAATTGTTAATATAATATTGCGCGAATATATTGTTGCCTTATATAATATAGTTATTATTAATAAAAGATCTCATATATTTTAATATAAGTGGTACATGTAAAAACAACATTAAAGAAGGGCCGCACACCCTTCCAGATAGGGCACGCGTCGTCACTGGTCCAAATCAATTATAAGAATGCTTGTCAAAAATATATCGTTTAAAATAAGGCCTCTTTACAATTTCGATTTAACATGCTAAACTTATGCTAAACAGTAGAGTGGATAACACTTTACTTCATTTAAAATTTTAACATCAGTTAATCATGCTATATAAATCATGAAAAGGCTTGCACTTATAATTGTAGAACGTCATTAACACATTTCTTCGACGTTGCAATTTGAGAATGGATTTTGATAATTTTACATATTCTAAATAAGTTTCCAACTATGCTATATATACAAAAATGAAAATCAGCTGACTTATCGAGTTGATCTTTGTATGATCAGTATTTGTAATTTTTTGTGTTATTGCATAACAATATAAAAAATGTTCACCTTTAAACTTTGATATCTCAAGAACCAAGCTATATCGATATACATATAGCACAACATAAAGGAAATCGGAATATCTTAGATATTTACATAAATTGCAATAATGTAAACGTTCTATTAATACTAAATATAACACGAGAGTTTTGTAGGTTGTTATAGCTGTCATGTTTGTAATTTTAGCTATTAATTGTTGTTGCTTTCAATGCAAAATGAACATTTTTGACAGCTAAAATTACAAACAGAACTGTCGTTTAAACCCAATGTAAACGAAAATCAAATGTCACAAACAATTTTATTTATAAATTATTTTTAATGTAATTGAACTCCATAAAAATAACATAAAAGTTAAGTATGGTTTTGGGTCAGTTGGTTATGGTGCGCTGGCTCTGAGCTTCAAATTTGACAGAACCCGAGTTTGATTCCTGGTACTTGCAGTCCCAAAAAAAATTGTTTACGAATAATTAAATGCAAAAAATATTTTCAAGACCACTGATTATGGGTATTTGGCAATACTCGAGTTTTATGGTCAGCCAAAAATACAATTAATTAAAACAATATAAAACGAATTTTTGTTGTTCTAGTTCACTACTGTTGGAAAAACTTCTTTTTGTAAATAAATTATTAAAAATATTATTAAAAATAAATATATGAAATTATATATATAACCCAGAAATTGCGTTATTTCTATGTTTATTCATATACTATTTAGTAAGATATGTCACCATATATTCTATTTATATATAATAATTCTAGGCAGTATTTTCCAATTAAAGGCAATTAAAAAATAATTGTTTTCCTTTGAGGCTAGTTTGTCACACGTACTTCCTTTATGAGGAAAATGCCTAAATTCACGCAATAACACACAGGTGGCAACACTAAATTTAATTGTCAGACACAAAAAGAGGTTCTGTTTACATTTGCAGTTGCAAATTTTTCTTGTTAATAAATTGTTTAGTTTTGTTAAATATGGAGAAGCCATTAAAGATGCCGAAAGTGGCAAAGGTAATATTTATTTCTTTTATCTTTATTAGCAATTAATATGTTATTATATATTAGGTTAAAAACAAAGCGCCCGCTGAGGTGCAAATAACGGCTGAACAATTGTTGCGTGAGGCTAAAGAACGTGATCTGGAAATATTACCACCGCCTCCAAAACAGAAAATCTCTGATCCAGCCGAGTTAGCAGATTATCAACAGCGTAAACGTAAAACATTTGAAGATAATTTACGCAAAAATCGTATGGTGGTAAGCCATTGGATAAAGTACGCGCAATGGGAGGAATCGCAAAAAGAGATACATCGTGCTCGATCTATATGGGAACGAGCACTAGATAATGAACACCGAAATATCACAATTTGGCTGAAATATGCCGAAATGGAAATGAAAAATAAGCAAGTCAATCATGCACGTAATCTGTGGGATCGCGCTGTAACAATAATGCCTCGTGTTAATCAATTCTGGTATAAATATACCTATATGGAAGAGATGTTAGAGAATATAGCTGGGGCTAGGCAAGTATTTGAACGTTGGATGGAATGGCAACCAGAGGAACAGGCATGGCAGACGTATGTAAATTTTGAATTACGCTATAAGGAAATCGATAGAGCTCGAGCCATATATGAACGGTTTGTGTACGTACATCCTGATGTTAAAAATTGGATTAAATTTGCACGTTTTGAAGAGTCGCATGGTTTCATACATGGATCACGGAGAGTTTTTGAGCGCGCAGTAGAATTCTTTGGAGATGACTACATTGACGAACGTTTATTTATTGCATTTGCACGCTTCGAGGAGGGTCAGAAAGAACATGATAGGGCACGTGTTATATACAAATATGCACTCGATCATTTGCCTAAGGAACAAACAAAAGAATTATATAAGGCATATACGATACATGAAAAGAAATACGGTGATAGAGCCGGTATAGAAGATGTTATTGTATCGAAACGGAAATTCCAGTATGAACAAGAAGTAGCCATAAATCCGCAGAACTACGATGCTTGGTTTGATTACTTGCGACTTATAGAAGGTTTGAATATAACTGAAAGTTAAATTATTATTTTTAATAAATTTTTTTTCTTTTAGCTGAAGGTGACTATGACATAATACGTGAGATTTATGAACGCGCAATTTCAAATGTACCTCCTGGTAATGAGAAGAACTACTGGCGGAGGTACATATATCTCTGGATTAATTATGCTTTGTTCGAAGAACTAGAAGCTGAAGATATAGAACGTACACGACAAATATATAAAACGTGTCTTGAACTTTTACCGCATAAAAAATTTACATTCAGCAAAGTCTGGTTATATTATGCACAGTTCGAAATACGTTGTAAAGACTTGCAGCGTGCACGTAAAATACTAGGTATGGGTTTAGGAATGTGTCCACATGACAAATTATTTCGTGGATATATTGAACTTGAAATTCAGCTACGTGAGTTCGATCGTTGCAGATTGCTCTATGAAAAGTTTCTCGAGTTCGGACCAGAAAATTGTGTTACATGGATGAAATTCGCTGAACTAGAAACATTGCTTGGGGACATTGATAGAGCTCGTGCTATTTTTGAACTTGCAGTGCAACAACCGCGTTTAGATATGCCAGAGCTTTTATGGAAAGCTTATATAGATTTTGAAGTAGCACAAGAAGAATATGACTTCGCCAGACAATTATATGAACGATTACTTGAACGCACACATCATGTTAAAGTTTGGATGTCGTACGCTAAATTTGAGTTGACTGCATGTACAACAGAATCAAGTGAAGATGATTCCACACTGTTTAGAAGTTTGGCACGCAGCGTTTATAGACGTGCCAATGATACATTAAGACAAACTGGTGACAAAGAATCAAGGGTTTTATTACTAGAAGCATGGAGGGATTTTGAAGTTGAAACTGGAGAGGAAGATGAGTTAGAGAAAGTTATAGCAAAGATGCCACGACGTGTTAAGAAACGACAGAAAATTGTATCAGAGGATGGTGTTGAAGAAGGCTGGGAAGAAGTCTTTGATTACATATTTCCAGAGGATGAAATGGCACGTCCTAATTTGAAACTTTTAGCAGCAGCGAAAATGTGGAAAAAACTTAAAGAAAGTAATGACCCGTCAGAAAATACGGAAAGCGAAAGTTCTGACCAAATATAAATAATATTGAAACGATTAATAATAAACGATTAAATGGTAAAGCAAATAAAACAACTTATAAGTTTTACTTTATATCATTTATTTATCTATGTAAATTCTAAACGGCTGAGATGAATATAAAATAATTAAAAAAAAAAAATTATGCCTTTTTACAAATAGACAAAAGAATGTCATATAAGAGTAAATAAATAAATTTATATTCAAATAAAATAGTTCTCTCTTAATGATTTGGTTTTTTGCGGATTAAATATTAACATTAAATGAAGCATTTATACTTTTTGTAATACATCAACAAATTATGCAGGAACAATCCACTGTTTTTCAACTTTTATAGTTCATTAAATTTAAAATATTTTTCCTTGCTTCGTAAAGTCTATTGTTATCTGCATCTCATTCCACAATATATTTAAATGCTACATTTAACGGATAACACATTCCATAAATATTTCATATAAAATAATTATTTTTTAATTTCAAAATAGAGAATTTATTAGGTATATACCGACTTACAGGCGTTTCAACTAATTTCAAAATTCCTTAGAATACATATTATTTTTATTTAAACTTTTTAAAGTATGGACGAAGTTTTTCAAAGAAACATTATTTTTCTATAGTTAAAAAGTATGTTTGCAACATTTCTACATAATTCATATACTTAATACTGTTTTTTATAAACTCTATTTCAAAATAAGATGTTTAAAAGGAAAAAATATATCGTATTGATGCTTTTTAAAAAAATCGAACCATTATTGGTATTAAAGAACTGATGCAATTAATTTATGATTAATATTTTTCAGCTGCAGTGTTATACTAAATTGCTAGTTGTGATAGGCTTTTTAAAAGGTGACAAAATCGTTGATCGTGTAGTATAGTATAGTGTTGTATATATAATTTATATTGAGAATATAGTCTAAAGTATCCAAAATGGTGCTATTATGTTTTTTTATTTAAGACAAACGGGTCACCAAATTTTTGTACATAGTTCTAGTCAAAGATTTAAGTCTAACATGTATCTTTAATTACATATAAGCAGGGATCGAAATTAATAGTTATTTCCAAGAGTTGAAATATTTTATGTTCACGTTAAAAAAAATTAAATACAGTCAAACTTCCATAACACGAACTTCTCTATAACTCGAATAAAAATATTGTCACGTGCCAATAGGAATGTGGGAAAATATTCTAATACTTGAATTTTTGTTTTAAATATAAATCCATTTTGGTATTAAAAAAAGAAAAAATGCTTAATTTTTTCTTCTTTATGCAAATGCCAGTCGCTGGCATTTATGCAAATGCATAGAACTGACATTTCTTCCACCGAATGTGACCTCAAAATTGCAACCGCCTGAACATGGAGTAATGCAAAATATAATGTGTAACTATTCTCTAACTAGAAAACTTCATAACTCGAACCTTTTCTTTGCAAAACGGTACTTCGAGCTATAGAAGTTTGACTGTATTTCATTATCTTTCTTTACAAATCAACACATCAACGCGTCTTTTGATACTATATGGTTCCAAAGAGATTCAAGTCTATATTTGAAAAATTGAACTTACTGATATTAAAAAATATTAATTAAAAACATATTTCAATGTTTTTAAAAATATACAATCATTTTTCCTAAACAAAATAAAAACAGTATTAAGTAAATTCTATATATTGCAAAATAAATATTATATTTGGTATTAGTTTAATGAATAGTACCAAATATTTTTTATATAATGAATTACTAAATTAGTTTTAAATTTTTATCAATGATTTCATAAATCTGAATTTATGAAGAAAAATGAACATTTTTAAAGTAATTATTTAATTACACAAATGATTTAGGTTTATTTAATTTTTTTTTCACACAAATTTTATTTAAAAACAGCAAAATGCTGTATTCTGTTTTATAAAATAATTATTAAAATTACAATATTAAAACATAAATTTTTTTGTAATATTTCGATATTTGTTTAAAATTATAGAATTATGTTCACATAGAGCAACAAATACTGAAGTAAAAACATAAATTTAAGCGCAGAAAATTATTTCAGTATATATAAGGTTAATATATAAATAAAAACAAATAAATTAAAATATGTATTCAATTACATATAATATTGCATAAATAAATGTGACCATAAAACTGAATTTTAAAACAAATAAGTTAATACTTTACATTTTATGAGATTTTATTACATTTATATAAAAAATGTACGTGCAAAGTAACTGAATTGCTTTAATTATTTAATTATAAATTTAAAATGTTCAAATCATTGAGCTTGTCAAAATATTAATCATTTAAATTTCAAAGGCGCTCAAGAGGTTCTTTTTTTAAATTATTCTTTTAACTGATATATATTCTATATTAAGCTGAAGCTATTCAAAACTTTAGCTTTCTACTTTTGGAATTTCTTCTTTATTAGTTTCATCCTTTGTGTCGATCTTATTATTAGTTTTTTTGTCATTTATATCCTGTAAAAAGATTTAACAACGATTGAAAATTTGTTAATTAATTATTGTTAATGTTAATTGAATTTAATAAATATCAACATATTTCTTAATATGCTTTTTCTTAAGCAAAATATACATATACATATAAAATAATGATAAAATATAAATTAAAATAAAACGTTAAGGTTAACTTAAATAATATCATATGATCATTTATAATAATATTTACAAAGAGGAAAAAAACTATAACATTTCTTATATGTATATACATATATAAAATAAATAAAAATATGTACTTTAAAAGAATGTTGACTAAACTCAAATATGTTGAAATATATTTTATCTAATATTTGCTCTATGCTCTTCTCTTATCAGGAGCGATGATACTAACTAGCTAAATAATAATAATTTTACATTTTAAGTTTTTTAAAGAATTATAAAACTATAATATTTCTTATATATAAAAAATAAATAGAAATATGTACTTTAAAACAATGTTGACTAAACTCAAATATGTTGATGCTCTTCTCTTATCAGGAGCGATGATAACCAGCTAAATAATAATAACAATTTTATAATTTAAGTTTTTTAAAGAGATTTTTCGAACAGTAGTGAACTGCAACAACAAAAATGCATTTTATATTATTTTAAATCATTGCCTTTTTGACTGACCATACAACTGTTTCAAGTATTCCCAATCCCCATCATAAATGGTCTTGGATATATTTCTTGTATTTCATTATTCGTAATTAATTTTTTGTGACTGCAAGTATCAGGAATTGAATTCGTACCCTGCCAAATTGAAAGCTCAGAGTCAGCGCAACTTAACCAACTGACCCAAAGCGGTAATTGATTTTTATGTTCGCACATATTATTGGATTTTTGTTAATATGCTGTGAAAGTTATAATAACAAATTCACTTGCTGTGTTTATATTAGAACGAAATCATAAACCGACTGTAGAATAATTGAATTAATTAATCATATTTTGATTTTTAATCGTTAAATTTCATTACTATTCTGTTTGTAGAGGCATTATTTGTTGCATGATTTATATATTCTTTATTATGTATAGAACCTAATCTAGGAACATAATATCGAGAAAGTCATGTTAATGTTACTCTACGATTCTCACGGACGAGACCAATATTTTGTGAATATAAGTTTTAAGTTTTTTAAAAACATTTATATAGAAATCGAGTTTCGAGTTGAAGTTGTTATATTTCCGCTATGAACGAAAACAGAGGACTAGATTATTATTACAGCTCATCACAACTTAATGAAGTTTTTAGATTATTATTCAGTTTGCTCTCTTTGAGGCGGTTTCTCAAAGAAAAAATATTTATTTTTATTTAATGTTCACAAAAAAAAATTATTTCTAGAAAGTTAACTGAACACACGGAATCCGTATTACTAAGAACAAAAACGTTTATGAATATTAATCATTTTGGACCTCAATTGCTAGAAAATATCAAAAATTGTTATTTTTTATTTTGGAAATGGGGAGCTTAAAGAAAATAATGCTGTGTTACCTATTTTTTGTTAAGAAATATTTTCTTCAAAAAGAAAATCGTTCCGTATCGCAAGGATGAGACTTAGGCTATGCTTATCTACTCATTTATAGAAAAGTAGGCTAAAAGCATGAAATTGGGTTTTCTTGAAATAAAAAAAATGGGTTTTTTTAAATTAGCTTCAATAAAACGTTGATTAATCATAGCAGAGAATTTAGTGTCGTACAGTCTAATTAATATAGATATGATATCAGCAATAAAATAGATATCATAGCAATAAAATAGATTGCATAAATAATATAGAGAAATGTGTCGTACCACCTTACAATTCGTTTGCGTTGATCATTGCCACAAACGTACGAAGTTCTACACTATCGTACACAAGACAACATAGTTCTTGCTGCATGTTGTATATTTGTACATAGTTTTTGCATATGTATTATTGCTTTTTAATCTTCTTAATTTAATAAGTTCACGACTTAATTTAAACATCTAGTGAAAAGAAAAGAATAAAATAAAATAATAAGAATTAACAGAATAATAGTTGGGAAATAAAGGTCCAGTTGAGCTTTAACATATCTGGACAAAATCTGATTTATTAGATTAGATTTTGTATGATTACAAAACAGTTTCAAAATTTTTGCAGACCATTTGTTTTGTCCAAACGAAAAAAAAAAATACTTTATCTGAAAATATCTTTAACAAAAGTTAGAGATATGTTTAATTATCATGCTAATATAACCAGTAACCAGTAATGTGATAATAAAAAATGCAAGGTAATGAAAATTTCATTTAGCACACGAATAAAACTGGAGCAGAAATGCTCCAAATTGGTTCTTAAGGTAATAGAGATGCACCAAATCGAAATTGTTTAAAAAAATGCTCAATAAACTGCACATGCAAAGAAAAATATATATATAACAGAGTTTGATAGATCAACAATTGTGAAGAAAGTAACAACACCAACTGTAGATATTTCTCATATAATACTAAAAAAAATGTTACTAATGTTGAGACATAAATCTATATACATACATACTTAAAAAAAATATAATATAAAATAATAAATAAATATTGTTGTTCTTATTTTATATCATTATTAATAGAAAAATAAGATATTATTTATATTGAAACAATTGTGGCGATAAAATGTCAATAGTTATTCTGCAAAAAAAATTAAAGCTATAAATATGAGCAGATTTACCTTAGTTTGAGCAGCCGAAGCTACAGTTTTAAGATAAGCCTCTCGTGCTGCGTCGTATAAACCGACAAATTTGTCCCGTTGCAGTTTGAATTGAGCAAAAAGCTCATCGTCCTTATTTCCTTTTAAACGATTTTCTATATCAATTTTTTTCTCATATTCTTTACGTATTTCATCTGTTACCCATGGCTTATCAATCGGATATTGATTGACCAAATTTTTTAATGTTTTAATTGTATTCTTACTCTTAGTAGATTTTTTTACTACTTTCGAATTTGTTTTCTTTAGCTTACCAACACCATTGTACGGTAGTGCTGGTGGACCATGAGGCGGCATCATAGGTGGTTTAAAGTTAATTGGCGGTGGATGTGGCAAAGGCATGTTTCGTCCGTTTCGTCTAAAATAAGGTGGTGGTGGCGGTTGTACGCCACCCATAGGTGGCATTGGTGGCATCGGTGGTATCATTGGTGGTTGAAAATTATGTGGCATCGGTGGCATAGGTCCCATTGGACCTTGATGAAGACCAAAACCCATTGGAGGCATACGTCGACCACGATTTGGCCCATTTCTATTTTGCATATTATTGAAATTATTATTCAACATTTTGCCATTAAATCTGTCATGCGCTCCACCACCATTACGTCCTAATCCATTTTTATGATTCCAATTTTTACTTCCATTTTTCTGTTGTGACTGTTGCATGTTAATTTGTTTATTTTTTTGCCTATTTTTCTTCTTTTTTTGTTGCAACGATCCACTATTTTGGTTTGACGTACCCGAAACTGGATTGTTGAAATCTGTGTAGCCCGGATTATCAGGAATTTGTGTACCATTAAACATGATTTGGTTCAAAGATTTTGTGGGTGGCTTATTATATGGCATTGTTGCTAGTTTATGTTGTATCTTGCCGTGCTGAAAATTTTTCTTCGACACCATTTCAATAGTGATCCTGAAAGCAACTCCTGTTATGAAAATGTTTTGCTATAAATGTTACCTTATTAAAAACGTCTGCAATTTAATTAATGAAGCTAATTTATTATATGCACAAAAAATGTCAAGTAATAGCAAAAATAAAATGTTTTGTTTTTCCTGGAACAAGCAAAATGACAGCTGAAAAATTAAATAATATATATCGATAACTGTTTCGAATCTCACACAACCCAGTACAAAATTTTAAGTAAAACAATGCTATGATTCGCCATTAATACATTTCGTTATTTGTTACATAAATACTACATGTTCTTTAGGAAAAGTATTTACTCGAAAATCTGAGTATCAGAGTCTAACCGATAGAGAATGTATCTGAAATATGTATTTGAAGGTTAATTTTTTTTTTCAAGGACCATGTTTTATAGAACGTCTCGGGCACAGCAAAATTGGCTCTTTCTGGCTATGCCGAAAATGCATGTTATGTAGACTGTCACATCAGTATTTCCAATTTCGTATTTTTACAGTGTTTTGATAATTTTTGGTTGTACCTAAATTTCAAGGGAAATGTAGATATGCTCACTTTCAATTTGCCAGCAAAAATAACCAGCAGGAAAAAACTTATAGAGGCTGTAATATATATTATTATATTAACTTATAATAATTGTTAACAGTACTTATAAAATTATACGCCTTTCCTTAAAATCGGAAAGTGTAATAATTAAATTTTTTAGCGGTTTATAAAATAGACTGTGTTGCTTACTGCCATTTTTTCTGATAAACGTGTAGAAATTGGAATAATTTGCCAAAAAAACTAATTTTGAAATTTATTACTAATCAATACTGCTTTGCCATAGTGTCGAGGCACAAATACCACGCCTCTCATGTCAGAATTTGAACCGATATATAGTTTTTTCTCTCAAGCTTGATTTTATGATTTGCATTAAAAACAACAACAATTTTGCTCATGCCGTGCCCGAAACACTCTACATGGCCCCAAGTTTAACAGATTATACTTTTTTGAGAGTCTGGAAATCTATTTCAAAATAGATTTCAAAATTAATTTAAAAGTGGTTACCTCGTATGAGGAATTGTTAAGTTAGTTTTAAGCGCGGAGGAGGCTATCATTTTTGAGTATCATTCAAGAGAAAAAATCCATGAATGATACTTAAAAATGACAGTCTGCCCATTTGAATGACATGTAATCAACTTTAGCTTCTCGCCAACATGTTGTGAATGATAGTTTGTCATTCAAAAACTTGCATTCATCATTCAAGAGCATATTTTTGCGTAGTTGCACTAAAAACTTACCATGTACGCAAACACCCTTATTCTTTAAAAACTTTGATTGACTGACACATCTTTACTGTGTTCGGTCGCTAGAATAAATTTGAGCAAAAAGGAGCGTGACTTGCTTGATAGTTAAATCTGCAAGTCTACACCGCGCTTTATTGTTTTTCTGGGCACGATCTCGGAGGCCTGTTATGTAGACAGTCATATCACAATACCTAATTTCTTACTATTATGATTCTATGCGGTTGTACATAAATTTAAGAGGTAATAATTCAAATATGCTCCTGAAAAGTGAAAATTGTGACGTTTATTAGTGAAAAGCATTGTTTTAAGCAATGTGACGAGGTACAGAAAACCTTAACCACAGTTTAAACAAAATTTCTCTCTTGCTCCATATATTCAATTTTTAATTTATATTGAAAACAACAACAATATTACATTTGATATTACAATTATTATTTAAATAATAGTTTCTTAAACAGACGATAAAATAATTGTATTTTACCGTACATTTTCTTGTCCTTGGCTTGCACTATTCAATTATTAAGTTTTGAATATTTATAAAATGAAAAATATCTTTTAACCAAAGGATTCCTTACAAATTGCTTCTATTAACGTGGTTATTGTATGAAAAACATCATTGAAGCGCAAAAAAAAAGTTTTCAGAAAGTAATATCATGTTTTTACTGTAGCTAAAATTACTTCTGTTAATAAAATTAATGGATTTATGCATGGGAAATACAACATTTACATGAGCAAAACCGCCTGTAAGAGACAAGTGGAAACATGGTATAATGGATAAAACTTCTAACACCCTGAACACTTCAAACCCTGTTATGAAAGAAACAGAGCGTGATCTAGAGACTGATTTGTGACGATGTCAGTGACTTCGGGAATTTTACTCGTCTGGTTTTAATCCAGTTTGAAGAGTTGTTCCTCCTGAAAAGAACGAGTAAATAATTCTTTACCTGATAAGATGTCTGCATCAAACATCGCTATATTTAAAGTATTAAAGTAAGGGTTAAAAATCTATATGGCATTGGTGAAGATGTAGATGTTGATGGTAAAAGTAAAAGTTAAAGCATTTTCGTTTATTGCTTCCCAAAATTCTATGAATTTTGGTGAACCACAACCTAGAACGGTCGGCATTAAAACATGAACCCCTCGCATTTATGGGAATTGAACTGCCAAAAAAAAGTGTAAATGATTGGAAAGGACACTACTTCTTCTTTACCTTTAGATTTTGTAGAAAAGTCTTTTATGTATAAACTTTAAAAAAAAAAATTAATATTTAATTTAATTTAATATATAATTAATTTTTATAAAAATTCTTTTATACTAATAGAAAAATGAATTCGTTCAAGGTACTTTAAAAATGAGAAGAAGGACTGACTTTTATCTATCGTTATTATGTGAAATGGTATAACGGCATTAACTACATGGAAGAACAAATTTTGCGTCAATATTTTTTCGATTTCTTCCCTTTTACATACAAGTAAGCGTATACACAATATTTCAGTAGTAGCCAATAATAGTTATACTATACGCACCGAAAATATAGATCCATAATCCACACATTCGTTTATCGTCACTTTGATAAACTTGCTGTATTTTTAGTTAATTGCCGATTTATCTCTACACTATAGAAATGACTAGAAATTACCTCTCAATGCAATTTTTTAATTATACACACCCGTATATTTAAACAATTCTAATATTTGCATATTCATATTGGTGGTTCTCGTTGAATAAACAGTACATTATTCAAAAACTAGAAGAAAGGTAAATATCAGTTGCTTAAGACCTAAGCGTATACTAGTGCATTCAGTGAAACTCTTCCTATACTGATTATCATCTGATCAACACTATATTAAGTGCACGAAGGTTTATAGGCTCTCAACGATGGCATGTCGCGAGAAGTGCTACAAATAAATGATTCCATCCAAAAGGAACTATAAAAACAGTTCCCTGCAGTCTACAACAATAACGCAAGGAAGGTCAATTATGGTTGGGTGCATGGGGACTGCATCTACTTTGTTAACATAGATATATGTATATCTATTCTATCACTCTAGCATCTGTATTCCAATATTTTAAGCGGAAGTTTTCGTCATCGTAATAGCTCGTTCTTTCACTGCTTTCCATTGGCTTTTCATAGTCAGTCAGTTATTAAAGCTTTTCCATCAATCTGTTACAATTCACAAATTTAGCGAAATTACTAACTTATTATTTCAAAGGTTATTGTTTTGTAGATAAAAGATTGACAAGGCACTTCACTGACCTAGATTTACCAAATATTGTATATATAATCCCGATATTACTTTGGGTTGAGTTGTCGTTTATGTAAATATAATAGCTAAAGACCATGCTGATAATCTACCATGACTGACCGCCTCTTCGTAGAACATTCTGCTTAAGTGACTGTTCCTGTCAATCTTAGATGAATATTGATTTATGTTTAGTGAAGCCTGAGTATAGTAACTGTTGCTAATTATGTACTTTTAATTGCAACAATTTAGAAAATAAAAAACATTAACTAAAATATTAAAATGTGTTCATAATTAAAGGTTTTTTATTTAATAGTAAAAATAGAAGTAATACAGAATATTAAGCCAATTTTTATTATGTAAAGAAGCTTACATTAACACACATACTAATTAGATTTTTAAAATATTAATGTCAATTTTTTGAAGTCAAAAGTACAAATAGTAAATTTAGCTACATAAAGTTAAATTTTTAGATAAAAAAAAAGTAAATTAGTTGCCATTGTAATAACATTTTTTTAATAGTCAATTTTGCAAGAAAAAAATGTGTAATAACATAAACAAATTATTATGGCTTATGCTGACATTATATGTCTAAAAAAGTTATTTTAAATAAAAATTTTAAATTCAACAATCTGTTAGTAAATTTAAAAATTATATAATAATAGGCAGATTTTTTGTTGTAAGTTTTCTCGAACTCATAATATTTGCTGGCGAATGTGGCGATGAACGATGCGACAATGAAGAAATATCCTTAACGTTAGGCTTGGACGGAGTACGTAAATTGCGGGGTTTCGGCAAAGTTATAAGTCTTGCTGCTTCTGTTGGTTGTTGATGGCGTATATCTTTGCTACGCTCTGAAATGACTGGACCTGACTTCGAATGAATTACAGAGGAGCGATGAGCGGGTTCAATATTGTTCTCAAAGTATTTATAAAAATCATCTGACTGTTCATCCACATGTTCGGTGACTATAATTTGTGGTTTGTTAGGCGTTCCTGATGTTTTTGTACACTTTTTCACAGAGCGACGCTTTTTATTGGAGCCGCTATTACGATTTGGATTTCGATTTATAGTCGAACTAAGTACACGAAGTTTTTTCATTGGTGACTTAAATGCCTGTTTTTTTGCGGATATACCATTTGATGTACCTGGTTTTAAGAAGACACTTGGACTGTTCATAGCCTGCATTAAGCTTCGTTTTGCTGTTGGTATAACTTTTTCTGTGTTGGCCATTTTACGTTTAAGCGATGAAGCGACTTTTGTTCCCGTCAGATTTGTTACGGAAGGAGTTTTTTTAATTGAAGCTACTGAGCTGTTTTTAATAGACATTGGAGTACGTGTTACTGATAGCGTTGTTTGAGCATTTTTGCGTGCACTTGTGCGCTGTTCCTTGTCCTGACGCTTTTTCTCCCATTCATTGGACATAACGTCTATGATATTTTCACCATAAACCAAGAAAGGCCTATGTTCTCGAACTTCATATTCTTTCACTAATTCAGTGATTTTTTGCTCAATTTTTGGTAATTTTGTTGCAATCGTTTTTCGTTCCTTTTCTTCCTTTAATAACTGTCCACCACGATTATTATAACGTCCTGGTTCTGTAGCTTTATTTTCCAATGCCGTCATACGTTCCCAAAGTATCTTTCGATTTTCAAATAGTTCGAAAATCTCTTGATTTGTTTCGTAGTAAGATTGCAAATCATCCAGCTCCATTTCATGCAAAACCAGTAAATCGTCTGTGTAACAGTTGCTATGAAAATTCGAAAAGCGGTTCTGTTCTACTTTCGACTTAAGCGTTTTGTCCCACCATTGCGTTATTTGATCACGTAATTGGTGTACATATAATTTAATGTTTTGACTTTTCAATGCTTCACATCTTTGAACTTCATTGTAATATATATCAAATGTTTTTTGCGTGTAATCATTTAAGTGTGCAAATTTATTTCGTGTGTTTTTCGTAGTGTTTAAACGATCCCACAGTTTTTCTAATTTCTCGCGCATGCTATCTATGCGCTCACGTACCTCTTCTACCTGTGCGCCAAAGCGTTGTTGCATGCGCCTTAATCCATTGAATGTGTCCTCATTGAGTTTTATCTGACGATCATTTAAAAGTCTATCTTCAGCATCGGTGTTTACTTTCAACTCTAGTATTTGCAAATAATTCTTAATTTCTCTACGTAAAATGGATAAATCATTTAAGCGGCTTAAACGTACACTTTGAAGTTCCTTTAAGTGACTACGGAAACCAACAATTTCATCTTCCGAAGGCAAAGGGTCTTCTAAAAGTGGACGTGGTTCTAGTCCAAGCTCCTCGCAAAACGCTTCCTGTTGCAGTAACAACTCACAAATTTCCTCGCGTCTTTGACGCAAACATTCACGTAAATCACGCAAACTTTTATCCAACTCCGATTGCCACATTATTAAAGGCGCCTCAGGCCCAACGCATGGTAATTCCACTTCAGTTTTTAATAAACGCCGCAAATTTTCCGCCTCGCATTTCAAATCATTTATTTCCTTTTCCACGTTTGCTTTTTTCTCTTCAGACTCGGTAACTAAATCATCAAAAAATATTTGTATATGTCGTGCCAACTTACACAAATTGTCTTTGCACATTTCGATTGGAAACATTTTATTCCAAATCTGTGTTAATTTCACAACATTCATTTTTGTTAATATTTCTACATCATATATCTCTTTTTGAAATGGATCTGCCATTTTCTCTGATTTTACAACAAATAATAATAATCTTCTAATTTTTCAATCAAACGTTCCGCTTGCCACTAATTTCTCAATGTTGCCGCTTTTAACTACAGTTATTAAAAATTCGAAGTCAAATTATTTGAAATTAGTGATGTCATTTAAACTTATCGATAAAAAAAATATGTTTGACTACTTAGTTCAACAATACAGGGTTGCATTTTTAAATATACATTATCTTTATAAGCATTGGATATGACCACACTTGAGTAAAATTAAAAATTAAAAATATGTTTTGATCAGTGACGATTGCTCTAAGTTGCGGAGCAACTTGTTAATTATTAAATAAAATATATAAATTCATAAATAATTCATAATTATAATTCATATAACATTTAAATATATAAACTGCTAAAGAATTGCAAAATGTTAAATAAAATATATAAATTCATTAGAATGTCTTTACATCGAGACTTAATATGTATAACATTTAAATATATAAACTGCTAAAGAATTGCAAATTGTTAAATAAAATATATAAATTCATTAGAATGTCTTTACATCAAGACTTAACATTTATAACATTTAAATACATAAACTGCTAAAAAATTGCAAAATATTAAATAAAATATATAAATTCATTAAAATATCTTTACATCGAGACTTAATATTTATAATAGTTAAATATATATACTCCTAAGGAATTGCAAAATGTTAAATAATATATATAAATTCATTAAAATATCATCGAGACCTAATATTTATAACATTTAAATATATAAACTGCTAAAGAATTGCAAAATGTTAAATAAAATATATAAATTCATTAAAATGTCCTTACATCGAGACTTAACATTTATAATATTTAAATATATATACTCCTAAGGAATTGCAAAATGTTAAATAAAATATATAAATTCATTAAAATATCCTTACATCAAGACTTAACATTTATAACATTTAAATATATAAACTGCTACAGAATTGCAAAATGTTAAATAAAATGTATAAATTCATTAAAATGTCTTTACATCGAGACTAATATTTATAACATTTAAATACATAAACTGTTGAAAAATTGCAAAATGTTAAATAAAATATATAAATTCATTAAAATGTCTACATCGAGAATTAATATTTATAACATTTAAATTATATATTGCTAAAGAGAAAGTTTTAGCAAAATCAATCAAATATAATTGTCTATGAAAACTCAATCAATTTGCTTCTCTTAGCTGCTATAGTTGTTAGTTGTGCTCATATGTTTGCAGCTCAAACCGCAGAATATTTGTATTATATTTTGTCGTTCCGCTTTAAACAATTGCATTTATAAATTTTTGTCCTTAGGTGTGCGCAACAGAGCACACGCACGTTGTGTGCTCTCGTTTGCAATATGAGAAATAAAATGTTTTTTTTTTTTGCAGTAGCTGGAAGCATCGAAAACCACCGTGTGAGACTTGAATCCACTAAACCATCTTTAAGGAATGAAAGGAGAAGATTTTTACAGCAAAGAGGAAACTTCATTCCAGTAGACGAAGGAGAGAGAAGAGAGTAAAGAGACTTAACACCTTGCAAGTTAGGTTCATCTTTCAGTAATTATGGGCATAAAATAAGGAAAATTGGAAGTAGTGGAACGGGTGGGGTTATGGCAAAAGCGCAAGTGTACTAAAGGTAGACTCTGTGACCAGGGTCACGAGAGCTATGGTTGTATAAGGGGATGACGGAGGGATCTGAGTCCCACTCGTCAAGTTAATGAGAGATGAATTGGGAGTTTATAGCGTAAAGAGTAAGAGTAATTGGAGGAGAGAGGTTGTGGAACCCGGTGAGATACCTACTACCTACGGGCGAATGAGAGAAAGTACTCGTCAATGCGAGTAATTTTGTGAAATATAGTGGGATATGTATGAGAGTTATATTCTGTCACGTGTCGTCTCTGGTTTTTGAAATTTTACTCATGATTCGATGCTGTTAAAACTGGTGATGGTGATGAAACTAATACGTTAAGAAAATTTTTTTCCTGTCATTTTTTGGTATTTTAGTTTTATATTTATACGATCAGGGATGTTGAGCTCTGTCAGATACTCATTTTTCTACTGGAGGAACGTACTTGTGTATACACAGAGGTACTTGAAATTGCTACAAATAACTCGTGAAACTTGTAAAAAAGAGATTTAGTAATTTGCTCGTGGTGAATGTAATAAAATTTGTCAGTGAAAAAATTTGTATTTACATTGAATAAATTCAGTTATTGAAGATAAATAAATATGCAATTTTATAATTATATTAAAAATTTTTATTTCTTATTTTTATAATTTTTCTATAGTTTTCATAATATAAAATTTAAAAATTTTCATGTCGTTGGAAATTTTTATATTGATATTTGAGTAAAAATTTTTGCTCTATCTTAATTTTTCAACCTTTTTCCATTTTTCAAATCTATAAAAAAATAATAATATAAAATTATATTTAATCTTGCACAAAATTTCTGTTTTTTTTTAAATTCACTGCAAAATTTATGGTAAATAAAATATGACGAAAGTGTGCACCAAAGCATACCTTAGACTAAAAAAAGTGCAACAAGCATCAAAAATAAATTCACCAAAACTGATCTTCAAAAATTATTCAAGTTTGCCAGTGACAATTTAGATATGCTCAATAAAGCCTATTCACACAGCATAAGTAATTGTAATTTAGTTCGTTCACTTCGCTTCGTTAAAAATATGTTACACATCACATCAAAATGCTATGATAATTTTGTTTCACATTGATATTATTTTAAAGAAAGTGTTTAACGTTACAGCAATGGTTCTATTTTGTCACTTGTTCTATTATTATGAATAATTATTTTATTTTTAACTAAATTTAAATATAGAACTGCCTTAATACGATATTCATAGGCTAAATCAAAACTTTTTCACTACTCTGCACATTAACCGCTATGTTTTTTTTTGGGATCTTTTTAGCCTGTCTATGAACACCACTAATATGGTGGTATCGTAACAGGCCATTATTTGAGCTCTAATGGACTTTGGTGTACAAGGACGTCATTCCAACCTAAACTAACGTAGTCAAAACAATGTTCACTAATAAATGTAAGAATTTTTGTCTTTTATACCACGTTCCTACTACATAGAACATATTCTTTAATTATATTCCATTGGCATAAGTTGATTTATGCATTTGAAAAAGTTTTTATATGTCAGATAGTTCTGTAAAAGTTCTAGGAGAGCTTTTGTTTGTTTATATTTCATTAGTTAGTGGATGATGTAAAACGCAGAAAATACAATTTTCCTTAATTAAGTTTGAAATTAAGAAAGCTCTTTGTATTGTTAATCATTTTCAATAGCTACCTAAATCAAGTAAACTGCTCTAATAAAGGCAATGGGAACATACTTTAAGCAGCAAATATGTATATTTGTGTGCTCACAGATTGCTCGGAAGGATGAAAAATTATATGTATATTTGTTGTTTTTAATGTTAAAAGAACATTTTTAATTAAATTTTATTTTTTCTTTCTTGTATTTAACACGAAGTAAAGAAAAACAATATTAGTTGTATAGGCAGAAATATAAGTCAACTTAATATGAAACATTTATAAAATGGACTCCCTAATTTGTGTATTTTAGATTATCGCAGTTGTAAATAATTTTTAGCATTAAAATTTTCTATTAGCCAAAATTGTAAAAACATAAAAATGATTATGTTTTTAGGAATTCTACAATAAATTACAAAGTCTGCTTATAGAATGATATTTAATTGAATTTATTAAAATTATGATTGCACTAAGTATAATCTACTTGAACATTAATGTTGATGAATGAATATAAAAATGTACAGAAAGATTTTAATATAATTTTTTAATTCATTTGTAGATATCTCATATCGTTTTTCTAAAGGGAATGCTCAATATTTTGATTCCTTAACTTAAAAGCATTCTATAATTATAGTTAAATTATAATACAATTATGATTTAATTTAAATTCCTCAACATCAAGCATTTGAATAAAGTACTTTAATAGTACTTTAAATATGGTTTAACCTGATCGAACCGTCGAACATCAAGCTCGAGAATGCTTGAACTCAACCATGTGGGACAGCATGACGAGATACTCAAAAATATTCGAGTATCTATTATTATAATTATTTTTATAACATGAAAATTCGATTTTACAACATCTTCAAGCAGTTCGAACATTTAAAGTGTTTGATCTAAATGTTCGAATTAGAGTATATTCGAACTGTTTAAACATTGTAATGCTCGAACACTTTAAAACAGGAATATTTTTTAATAACTAAATAATATATGTATTTGGAACATAATGCCAAACAAAAAAAAAACGCCCAATAATATATATAGAAATACCTAGGAAGTTTCCATATATGGATATTGAGCTTGAAGTGTAGTTTCGGGTTGCTTTTGCTCCATAACCATGTTTAGTTCAGTTTGTGCCATTGGCATTTGAGCTGGCATTTCTATTTGTGGTTGTGCTAATGTTTGTAACGCAGGCAGAGGATGAAATTTTTGTAAGCGACCTGTTGATGACTCCATATGTGTCCCATGTGCGGTTAGTGCATGCTGTCGCAGGCCATACATTTGCAAAAACCCAGCATCACACTGATTACATTTAAAACGCTCTCCAGTATGCCGACGTATATGCGCTTTTAAGTCGTTACTCTGTGTAAAACTTTTTGGACATTGATCGCATTTGAATGGACGTTCTCCAGTATGAGTTCGCATATGTATAGTTAAATTATAAGCACGGTGGAAACGTTTCCCGCAAAGAGTGCATAGATTTGGTTTTGTGCCTGTATGATATCTAAAAACAAAAAAAAATACATAAGGGATAGGCGAACTAATGCTGTTGATTTTTTGCAAACCTTTCATGAACTTTTACATCAGTTGCACGAGGAAAACCTTTGCCACAGTACTGACATTTGTATGGTTTTTCACCTGTATGTCTGTGATAGAAATATTTTAATGTTAGGGTATTAAAAAATGGTATATGGTAGAAGTACTAACCTTCTCATATGTACAACAAGGTAATCATTACGAACAAAACTCTCACCACATATTGAACATAAATAATTACGTTCACCACTATGCGTTTTTTCATGTTCTCGAAATTGTTTTCTATCTCTAAATGTCTCTTCACAATGTTTGCATGCAAAAATTCGATCAGTATGCAATAATCTATGTTTGCGTAAATAATTTTTTGTCATAAATTTCTTATTGCAAAAATCACAACTATGAATTTTATGCAGGTTGGGTTCATCTCCATGTTTGATTTCTTTGTGACGTTCTAAAGAGTCACTCTTTGCAAATGCAGCATCGCATTTATCACACTTAAACTCCTTAGCATTATGTACATTCAGTACATGTGCTTTTAGATGATCACTCCTAGCAAAGCGTTTAGAACAATGTGGGCAAGCATGAGGTTTCTCCGCGAGATGTGTTAACATATGTCGCCTTAAATGACAATGTCGGGAAAATGTGCGATTACATTCATGACACCGATTTGCCTCCCTATTGTTTTCTCCACTTTTGTTACGATGTTTTTCCTCTTTAGCGCGTAGCTCTAAGTATTCCTTTACAATTATAACCTTATGTCTATGCTCATCAATAACAGAATTATTATATATCGGTAGTTCACTGATTTGTATGTTATTAGATAAACTATTGCTTGTTATTGAAGCAATATCATTTGTTTCAGGTTTAATACAGTCTTTTAACGGATTGCTGGCATCTTCTGGTTCAACTAAATAAAAACATATTAGAATAAATTTGAAATACATATTTTCACCATATTACCTTTAATATAATTTTCAAATATCGATTTTGAATCAGTTGCACAATTGTTGTCTTCTTTTAATGAATTAGACTCATCTAAATTATCCTCCTTCTTTGTACTAATTTCATTAGGTTGCAAGTCGATTTCTGGCTCTTCCAGTAATTCTTTTGAACTAAGTTAAATTACTTTTAAAAAAAATTCAATGTTATTATCTCTTTAATTCATACTCTTCTAAATCCTGTTTGTGTATTTTTATTAAATGTCGTTTTAAAAACCCTTTACTAGTAAAAGTACGTTTACATAAATTGCACGAAATTTCATCAGTGTTACTGGTCGATTTTTCCGTAGTTGATTGAAAATTATTTTCATTAGATTCAACTAAAAATATAAACAAAAATACGTTAGTTATTTATTATAAATTTCAAAATTAAGAAAATTAAATATAAACAATGGTATATAGGCGATGGTTCCAATGGCGATCGAGTTGACGTTGTGAAAGCACATGTCTATACAAATGGAATTAAAAACATCTGCACAAATGTCAATTGATCCTTTGTATAGATGTGTGGTTCCAGGACGTAAACTCAATCGTTCTTGGAAGTATCACCTATGTGTTATCTATATCACTAAATGTTATTTGCACAGATGTTTTCAATGTGTCCCAACAGTGACACAAAAAGAGGATCTCAGCTACAAAAACAGTAACATATATATAATAACAAATAAAGAATACCTTTTATAATAACCTCAGGTTCAGCAGCTAAAATCTTGTCAGCAACACTATAATCGAAGTGATCATCATCGCTTGATATTGGATTAGGTTCAAACATGTCTTTATCCATATTATGCTCGTAATCATTGAAGTTTGGCCAAAGCGGCGCAGCTGTTGTTGTATCTACATTTTTACCAATTTCTACATCAATTTCTGGTTCCTCTAGTGAAGTTTTTGTGCTAATGAAATATATTTTATTAAATAAAAATTCATGTAGTACAGTAGCGATAATGCGAACAATCAAAAACTATGGATCTTCACTATATGTAGTAAAACTACATGTATCTAAATTATTTTTTAAAAATCTTTTTGATATTTTGCATTCCCTGAGTTTCACAATATTTACTTTTTACCCATAGATTCGCTATTATTATAAATTTTAGAGCGAACTGTTATATATACCATACTTCATTACTGAATAGTTTAAATTAAACAATCCGTTGAAAACATTTGGAAAGTTAGTAAAATTTTCACTTTTAAACTACACAAAATCACATATTTATATATGATTTATAGATATTTTCTATCCTATGACTTTTAAAATAATAGCTTTTCGTCAATGGATTTGGGATGATTCGATTTTTTAGAAGGAACTGTTATACACATTTCATTTTTAATTAATTCAATTTGAACAATCTCTTGAAAGTATTTGTTTATTTTGTAATATTCACTACAAAACTTCTATAATCTTTTACTAAATTTATAAGGAATATGCAGTCTTATATTTAAATTTAAATAATTAGAAATCATATAGTATATTTATTACAACTTTTAAACGAGATTTAAATAAGATTTCACAATAACTACGCGTTATTACAGTCTAAATCATATTGTGGTTCCCAACGCATATTTACCGTCCCTAGCTATTTCTGTAAATTCTCACGAGAACTAGTTTATAATTTATATTGTAAGACGTAGAAAATATTTGTTGAAAATATTTTAACTACTCTTTATAAGATCAATGTTAGTTAATGTTGACAACATACAATGGAAGATAATGGAAGATATTATCACAAATTCACTTAAACGCTACAGCACTGTATTTATTTCTTTATTGATATTTACTTTTCGTAGTTGACTTTGTGAATGTTACGCATATGTCGCCTTAGATGATCTTTACGTGAAAACTTTCGATGACATAAGCGACACACAATCTCTGACATAAGTCCCTCTTTAGGATGGACTTGCATCACATGGCTTCGCAGTTGACGAAGACGCATGAATTTTTCACCACAAACGCTACATTCTTTAGTGTTACCACGATGTTCTACCAAACGGTGTTCCCTTAAGTCTGAGGAATCAAAAAACTTTTGTCCACACATCTCGCATGGATGTATCGATATTTTTTCTGTCTGTGTTGAGTTGTCCATAGAAGATTGAGGCGTATAGTTTGGATTTATATCAGCAACTGAATCAAACATATTGGTTAGTATGCGATAAGACTTTTCAGCTTGTCTCCTAAACTTGAAGGCAATCTTTGCCGTTTCCATGCAGTTACCACAAATTTGATGAGGCATATTATCGAACCGTTCGACTTTATATCTCGTGCATTCAGACAGTAATTGTGACATTGTTACACCATCAACAGCAAACGTCTCATCAAAAATTAAAACTAAATCGAATTTTTCCTGCAAGCAGACACGACATATGCGGTCCAGTTCCAACTTGCCACTTATTGAGGAGCTCATTTTAATATTTTGTAAATTATACACACAGTGCAGCACAAAACATTTATATTGCTCAAGTATAACAATTTAACAAATTATTATATATAGTGTTATATATAGAGTTCTTCATTCGTTTTACTAGATAGCCTACATATTTTCTTTTATTTCTTATTTGATATCACAAAACACAAGCCTTTAATAACAAGTGTTGAAATGTTGCCAGACAATTTAAATTCTAAATGATTATAATAATTATAAATATAGTTAAGTTTAAATACATACATTGTAGTAAATTCGCGTAAAAAATCATAAAAAATATAGAAATGTATTGGTTTCATTAACTTTTTAATAACCTCAGTAGTAGTTAAATGCGTAAATCAACAAATGGCGTAAACTGTGCGAAAAGTGTTATACAAATATCTAGGTTTGTGTCTAGTATAAAATACAGAAGAATTATTAAAAAAAGCAGTTTTTTTTTATTACAAAAAATTTAAATGATCTTTGTATCTGAGAAAAATGTTGAATTCGATATAGCATTTACAACCAATTTGTGCCTTTTAGATGTCCAATTAAGTATACATTTTTTTATAACTTTTAAAAATCCCTTTTCCCACAAAAGGGCTTTTAGAACGATTACAATTTCTAGGGCACCGCGAATTGTAGTCGAATTTTGAGAAAATCTAAAAAACTTCTTTCATTATATTTAATATAGCTTCATTCATAATACATCAACCTTTAATATGGAAACGTTTACATTGATTACACAAACAAGAACTAAACGACTAACAACTAGACGCTTTGGAAAGCTTAGGGGAACGGACGTATGCCTCACAGAGGGCCAATTAAACTTAAATTGACATTGTTAGCTGTCAAACAATAATGCCAAGGATGGTTTCTCATTTACTAACTATTAAAACACCTTGAACTAAGACCAAGGTGAAGCATAAAAGTTCGGCTCAAAAAGGTATAATTATTTAACTAATCTGCTTACTTTCCTAAATACTTCCCGTTTATGTTACATTAGAGGTATATTGGAATTATTTAATGCTTTAAATAAAGCGTTGAATAAATAAAAAATGTCGAGAAATACCCATGTTTAAACAAATAAAATAAAACAAATTTAATTTAAAAAAAAAAATGCAACTTTTAGATTTAATAAGTTGATATGCGCAACAGTGGTTTCAAAATTACCTAATCAAAAAAGTTCTGAACTGTTATATCCAAAAATTGCATTAAAAGAATTATTTCATTATACTACAATATACTTTTACAAAAACTTGTTGTTAGAAAAGAACTACTGCGGTTATGATAGCATTGCTTCGTCACACTAGAATTTCAACACCCTGTTACTTCATATCCTAAGTGTTTTAGTCATTAATGCACTAACATTGCAAATCAACCTACGAATTGGTAATTCTAAATGGTAATGGTACTCTAAGCACCTTGTCAGTTATTGATATACATATAAAAGTAGATCATTATTTCAAGATATATGAAGAGCCATTAAGATCCAAGTTTTTATAGTTATCAAATAACTCCCAAAGAGAATTATATTATCTCCAAATCATTATTTCAAGATATAAGAAAAACCATTAAGATTCAAGTTTTTATAGTTATCAAATGACTCCCAAAGAGAATTATCTTAAATAAATTATCCCTAAATAACTAGCTATACTCGAGATCTGAATTTTTTTCTTTTTGAATTAAAGTGCGAAGTAGTGCTAGAAATATCAAATCCAGGCCGTAAAACTAGTAAGATATTAGTACTCTAGCTGAATTGTTGAAAAGTTTCAAAGCTCATTCAGAGTTAACATAGTTTAATACCTTTTTTAAATAAAATTAGCATTTCTTATTGAAAACTGTGATATGACAATCTACACCAATAGTCACTTGCATCTATATTTACCAGTGACTCTTCAGGACCTTCTTTAAAAATGAAGAAAACAAATTCAGTACAAAAAACAATAATTATAAACTGAATTAAATTTACTGATTTAATTTTTAATGCTGTTAAATAATCATCATCAGTGATTTTATTTCATTCAAAATTAATTATTTTTATACAAATGCCTGTCAGGATTCGAATTATATTAATTAAAAAATATTAAGCCATTTTATTTTGTCAATGATTTGATAAAAATCTATTCAAATTTATATAAAATTATTAATTAATGCACATTAAGTGCAACACTGACAAAATTGGTTAATCTTTTTTAATGTGCATTAATTAACAATTTTATATAAATTTGGATAGATTTTTATCAAATCTTACTAGAAAAAAACTGAATTAATCGGCACTGTTTTAAATGTAGCAATTATTTAAAAACTATACTGATATTCAGTTATGTTTATAAATTTAGACATATATTTTATATATCGTGCGTGATGGGAAAATCTCTTACTTTTCTTTGGAATTTTTTAACAGCAAAAATATTTATATAGAATATATACAGAATTTTCAAACGTAACGAAACCAGTTATACCCTTATGTCTACATAAGTAAGAACACATTATGTTTATTTTTAAATTATTATTTACAGTAATTTAATATATGGTGCAAAACTTTTGGTGAAAGTCCAAAATTCCAAAAAAAAAGAGTCAACTCTTCCTGTAATATCTAAATCAGGTTATGAAAAATGTTTCGACAAAAAAGTTTAAATGTCTAATATACAGTTTTACCATTTAATAATAATAATAATTATAGTTAATTTAAAAAAAAATAAAATATATTATATTGAAATTTTTTTACAAATTATTCAAAAACAAAAAAAAACAATAAATCGCTATTACTATTTCTTATATGGTAAATTCGTGTTTTGTAAAATTCATCAGAAATTCAATATTAACTTTTATTTATTTTTCTTTATAATATGTTTTTTTTTATAAATATAAAAACGTTAATGATTATTCTATAAATAAGATATTTAAATAGAGTTTAAAAGATAGAAATTAGTTATAATAATTATTATTATAAAATTAAGCATGAATGATTTAGAGAGCAAGTTTTATAACACTATAATTGCTAAAAGCTTTGTGTTTTCATGTAAGATTTATACAATTTTAAGTCTTTCGGTGGGAAAGTGAAAGTTATTATAAATCACTCTAACCACTATAATAATAAAAAATAGTGCTAGTGAACATGTGATTTCATAATTGTAAAAAATCGTCAAAACAAAAATATTTTTTAAATGTGAAGTTTTTATATGAATTAAAAGTACCTTTCTATTAAAAATTTTTTCTATCATTTACCACCTTTATAAATTTGCTATTATGTTAAGGATAAGCAATTAAGTAGCCAATCAAGCAGTGAATAAATTTATTTAATACTTTTGTTTTTAAGTCCAAACAAGAAGTCAATGGTCACTATGGTTACTATTAAAAATATCTAACTAAAAAATGTGAAACTAAAAAGATTTAACAAAGGAAATGAGGCATGGAACGATAATGATTATAAAACTTAACTTGAATGCAGTTCTAACAATCTCACCTTTAAAAGGCTATAAATACAATTTAATTTTCGATGTTTTCTTTTCTAATATATTTAATTTAGTATAGGTGAGACTATTGGTAGGTAAGGGTTTTCGTTTAAGTCTTGATTTATGAACCTATGAAGCTGCAATATGTTCACATAATTTCTGTATTTGGAAATAAACAGCATCACATTGATCATTTTTTTACAACGCCATGTGATTCCAGTGCATGTCTATTTAAGTTAGTAATATTAGTGTAAGTCTTCAAGCATTTTTGACATTTGAAAGGACGATCGATAGTGTGGTGGGTCTGCATATGTATTTTCAAAAACTTTGATTGATGAAAATTTTTTCCACAAATCTTGCACACAATTTCTTTTAGTTTTGAATGATGTCTAAAAATAAAATAATTATAATCATCGCTCTATAATAATAATACTAATACTATTATGTATAATTTACCTTTCATGTATTTTTAATTCCAATTCATTACTAAAACTTTTGTCGCAGTATTGGCATTTGCATGGTGTTGCACGGTCGTGTCTAAAAGAAAAAAATTTTATTTTAACACAATTAAAATTGAATTCAATAATAATACAAACATTTTCATATGTCTTTTAAGATGTGGTTTACTCGAAAGAACTTTTCCACATGTGGAACACGGCCAGCTAACTGTTTCACACACCCGAGATGCTATGTGCTGACGTAAGTTCAATTCACGACAAAATACGGTACTACAATTCCGACACTGATGTGTTTCTGCTTTATTTGAGTTCTTACACTTCTTAGATGCAACATGTTGATTTAAGTTAACCCTACGAGAAAATATTCTATTGCAACTATTGCAACGAAATGTTGCACCATTACCAGATTTCTTGCATATTTTAGACGACAAGTGTTGCAATAAATTAAGTCTACGAGAAAATGTACGTTTGCAGTTTTTACAAGAAAATATTTCTTCATTATTTGGTGCCTTGCATTTTTTAAATGACAAATGTTGTACTAAGTTAACTCTACGAGCAAATATGCGTTTACATATATCGCAACTAAACTTTTTATTCCCTATTCGCTCACATTTTTTAGCTGACAAATGTTGCCACAAGTTAGACTTACGAGCAAATGTACGATTGCATCTAGGACAATTAATTGTATTTAATTCGGCTTTGAAGAGTTTTTCTTTCTTAGGACGTTTCAATTCATTTGAATTTTCCATAGCAACATCAGGTGGTTCAAAGTTATGATGTATTGTTAAAAGACTATTATCAGGTGGTTCAGCTGTAAGGAATGACTTATATGCTATATATTCATTTTTGATTTATAGTTAGTTACAAACTTACTTTCATTTAATGATTCAATATTGCTGTCTGTGTTTGTATTTATTTCTTTAAGTACAGGTTTAAAATCTTCCACCTCCAGTTCTCCATCTAGCTCTTCAGCTTCTGCAACTTCATTTGAGCTATAATATATTATTCAATGAAAGAAGTTAATTCAATTAAAATATAATTTATTTTTTACCATTCCAAATCTTGATTGTGTATTTCAAATAAATGTTTATTTAAAAACTCCATCGTGAAAAAGTTCCGTTTGCATAAATGACAAGAAAAATGTTTTTGTTTTAAATCCGTGCCAATTTGCAACGACGTCGCTGTCATTGTATTTGCACATTTTTTTAAAGGTGAAATTTCACTTGAGGAAACTGACTGGCTTTTGGTTGTAGAAGTCATATATGCCGTGTAGGAAAACTCAGTTATTAGAGAAGCCTCACGAGGTATTTCATTTAAAAGGCGTGGGGACAGTTCAGCATTTGGACCAGAGTTGTTTTCATTTGATGTAACTAAAACAGAGTAACTTAAGTGAGATTCTGTATTCTATTTAGTGTAGGCATTTATACTATACTAATTTTCTACTACTGAGAGAGAAAGATCATTGATTATGTTTACAATAATATTTCCACAATCAGTGTTGCAACAGAAAATATATAATATAATATATATTACCTTTTGTAACATCCATAGACTCTACAGTTGAAATATTTTCAACACCAGTGTTATCATAATTATCATCTATTGAAATTTCATCATACTCAAACATAGTGGTTTTTTCCACTTTAGTCTCATACTCTTCAAAGTCTGTCTGAATTGTCGCTAAGGAGTTTTTGAAATTCGCGTTATTTCTTTCATCAGCTTTCGGGCTCAACAGTGATATTGTTGGGCTGTATAAATGTAATAAAAATATGCAGAATATGTTTAATGAATACAAATTTAATATTAAAATGAGAGAAAAACTTTATAATTGGAAAAAAGTAACAACTGTTTGGTTGAATACTATCATTCATACACTGTGACCTTATTTGTTAGTGATCAGGTTTAATTTTTTAAATAATTATACGAACAAACCAATATATTTGAGCAAGTAATTTAGTTTGCAGTATTAAATTGTTTATTAAGAACAATGCACTTCTTCTTACCATTTTTTCACATATTTGTATAGTTTTTTTTGTAAAAATTGCATACTAGCACATATATTGTATTTAAAATGATCATAAACAACATAAAAATGTTATGTGAAATTAAAAAGAAAATAGAAGCGGCTATAGTATAGTTTCTGTTAATTCTCATTGTATGTTCCAACTTCAGCTCTATTACTCGTGACGCTGCCTAGCAGTTCTCATGCCTATCCTAATATATGTATTAAGTTGTGCGCTATTAATTATTGAATCTGATTCATTGAAGAGCTTCAGGTTCCTCAGGTTCACGGTGACCCAGACTAATTACACTTAAAATCCATCCCATTAAAACCCATTTAAAAGCTCCATCTTATCCTTACCCCCAAATAACTCTTTATATTTAAACTCTACTTTCACCCAAACACATTCCAACCCATATATTTGTTTTGTTATTGCTTTCATTTCCTGCTTTTTAAATCTATACAAGTTAAAACCTCAAATACAAGTTTGCTTAGAAGAGTAGTTGATGTAGATTACGATAGGCGCTCGATCTGGCGACAGTCGTTGTTTGCATGGTCTATATTTTATATGTACAATTATTGTAAAAATTTTTAATTTTAAGACTCTATCGCCTTATATCAATAGTGGAAACAGTTACAGACAATAGCGATTTAATCAAACAATTATTATTTCCTTTAATAAAACAAAAAATTAAGTATATATATATATTTCAAAGTGTTTACCTTTCGCATGTCTGATTATGAGTACTTTGCGTTTGACGCAAGGGGCATGAATTGTCCTTAGGCTGGATTTGCATTATATCATTTCGCAATTGACAAAGGCGTGTAAATTTGTCACCACACACGTTACAATCATCTTGCTTGCAGGGATGTCTTAATAAATGATGTTCTATTAAATCTGATGAATCAGAAAATTTTTCTCCACACATATTGCAAGGATATATTGATATGTTATCAGTTTGAGTAGAAATCTCCATAGAAGATCGACCTCTTACATTTGGATTGACACCAACTGACGTAAACATCATTGTTAGAGTTTGATGAGATTTTTCTGCTTGCTGTTGAAATTTGTATACAAATATTGCCTTATCCACGCACTTACCACATATATGATGTGGAAAACTATCGAAAGCGTTTACACTATAATTGGTGCATTGTGTGAGCAATTGCGGCATTTTGACACCATCAACTGAAAACTGTTCATCAAAAATAAAAAATAGATCCGTCTTGTATTGTAAACAGACGCGACAAATTCGATCTAAAATCAATTGTCGGTTTGGCATGAAACTCATTTTTGACGGTGTTAATTAACATTCAGAATATAAAATAAAAGAAATATATTGTTTCTGGTTAAATTTATTTAATCACTTCAAAATTTTTACTGTAGCTGAACGAAATTTTCGCAAGTTTTGTGTTTCACTTTTGACATAAAGAAGCGCAAGCCAACAACGACAAGTGTAAAAGGTTGCCAGACTGCAAGTTTGTCAAAAGTAATCTTGAAATTTTAGCTGCCCATTTCATTTGATCACATAATTATAATTTTTTTTATAGAATGCATTCTTCTAGAAGAAAAAAAATTATTGTTCTTTGACTTTGAGCCAATTATATTAAGCATTAGTATATGAATTTCGTGAGAAAAATAACACAAATCCGTAAACAATTATCGTATTAAAACTTGTTTAATAATTGCTACTGGTAATAATAGGTCCTTTCGGTAGCTTTAATGTGTGGCAAAAAAAAAAAAACAGCAAGTTCTTACTATAGGCACTAATTGAGATAAATATTTTCGCAAACAGCAAATTTTGCATATGTGCACATAATGCAAGCAAACTACTTTTGCATAAAAATTACTAATTAATATAAAATGAATAATGAATTTAAAGCATTGTTATACTATGTTCAGACACACGTTTACTTCGCAAAAATCTTAATTTTATCTTCGTTTCAACGAAATTTAGTTGTTTTTTCCATACAAATTTCAGTTTACAGGTAAGAATAAAATTAAGGAAAATGACCTTAAATTCGTTGAAACGAAGGCTGAAATTTAGGGACATTTCAAATGCAACTATGCGTAAGATAAATTTGAAGCAAAAGATAAAGTTGAGATGACAAAAAAGTGAAATTTTTTTGAAATAAATGTCAGTGACAGTTGGCTTTAATAAAACGGAGAAATATTTTGAAAGTAGTGTAAATTTTTAAATTTGAATACAGAGAAAAAACTCTAAATGTTATTAATTTAAAATAGAGTAAAAAATAATAATTCACATACCACACTAAAGCTAATAAAACTACTGATTGTCATTCTTTATAGTTATAATAATTAACCAGATTTTAAAATTTACCAGATACAAATGGTGTTTGGATAATGTAATTTATAACATTCGATTTATAAACAAAAAACATATGGTTTCTTTAATTTGTGACATTATGAACACTTTCGAAATTAACTTAATTTCATTTTTACGAAGTTATTCATTTTTTGACTATCAGTTACAGCACGTTAACTATCAATAGTATATTCTTTATTTAAAATTTACCAGATACAAATGGTGTTTCGATTTATAAACAAAAAAACATATGATTTCCTTAATTTGTGGCAGTATAAAAACTTTCGGAATTAACTTAGTTTCATTTTTACGAAATTAAGGAAATTTTAATTCTTCATTTAATCTTAAAATATGTTACCAGTAACTTAATGAATAGGAAACCATTATCTTCAAATAATTTATATAATTTTGTTATGAGACTGTAAAATTCATATGAACAGCAAAATTTTAACCAAAATGAGAAAATATTAAACATCGTCAACATCTAATAACGTCATGGTATGCAGTAATTATTATATTTTAAATTTTCACAAAAATATGGCAAATATTTTAAGTTTTAGTAATTTTCTTAGTAAGAAATTGATTTTTAAGAGATGTTCATTTCATATGAAAGCTTTTTGTACTGAAAATACTCCACATTAGTGGCCTTAATGAGCAAAACTACTTAAATGAGACATGGATAAATGGAAATATAGAAAGACGTGATTTTGGAATTTATCTAATACGAAGTTATCTAAATACGAATCCATTTATGACAATAATACTATGTTTACATTGTGAGATTAAGTGAACGAGATTAATTTAATCTGCATTTTTAATCTCCACCGTTTACATAATACATTGGAGATTAATTTTGACGTTCCTCTTGTTGTTTTTTGGTTTGTGCGTTTGATAAATGTCTGTAAATAAAGCATTTAATTACAATTTTGTATAAAAAAATTGTTATATATATTCAATAAATAGTTTTATAACAATAATTTAAGAAATTTTAGTTATAATTATGTATAAAACTATTATTAAACAAATTTAACAGAAATTTCATTCACTTCGGAATTTTCAATACTTCTTTTGAATAGATTTTGACATATTTCTTTAAGATCGTAAAAAATCTACAACATTAAAACATTTCTTCTAAGATCGCAAAAAAATCTACGACATTAAGGCATTTGCAGAGTTGCATTGAGAAATAATCATCATTTTGAAAGAGATTTAAAACTAATCTCGACGAAAAGGAGATTAACTTTTGTATGGTGAAATCTGAGATTAACAACGAGGTTAGTACTTTAATCTCGATTTTTGCTTTAATCTACTTTTAATTACACAATGTAAACGCCGTATTAATTACATTTTTGTGATCCAAGCTTAACCTGAAGATACTAGGTCTGTTCCACGAGTTACTCGTAGTAAAACTCAAGTAAAGTACAAACTGAGAGCGTAACACAAATAAAGAGACAAGCTATTTACACAGATTTTTATGGAACAGTTTTGTATAAAATCTGGTGAGAACACCAGTGCTGCGCAAATGAACAATACAAAAACAATAAAATTGAAAGCAAAACAGCTGATTAACTCACACATCAACACAAATTCTATTTGAACTAAAGTGTACGAGTAAAGTCTGTGTAGCATTTTTAAATTTCGACAAGGATGTTATACTCTCTGAGATGCTCTTATTTACTCGAAAATTTGCAACGCACTTGTGTTTACACAGTGTTACTCAAAATTATAAGTGATAATAAGTGAAGCTCGTGGAACAGACCTACTATGAGCAAACAAATCTGATTTGTATCAAGGAATTTTGTGTTACATGCAAACTAACTGGGGATGGTGCGCCTTTTTGAAAGAAATTCTTTGTTTACCATTTACATATTTAACATATTAAAAATTAGTATGAAGTAAACAAAATTAAATTAAAGTTTTTGGGGAACTAGTATTACTTGTAAATGCAAAAATATTTTTATAATTATTGTTAACATATAATTTAAAAAAATAAATGTAAAAATGGATATGAATAAAATATGTCGGGTATGCTTGAGGGAAGATCAAGACATGCTATTGATATTTGAAGAAAAGTATACAAATAATGTTGAAGCAAATCTTAGTATAGCAGCAATGTTATCAGAAATAACAATTTATAAGGTGCAATATCAATATATAAATTTTAAGAACATTTTTAAATAATTCAGTTTACAGGTACAACGTTTCGATGAATTACCCCATTTAATCTGTAGTGGTTGTTTTTTGGCTACACAAAATGCATTTGCTTTTAAACGCAGTTGTGAAAAGTCTTACCGGCAGCTTGTCACATTGTTAGGCAATAATGAACTCAATCTCAATTCTAATATCGACGGAAACAGACTTGATAATAGCACTCAAACAGTCGACACCTGCTTGTACCCATGTGAACGGTGCGATGAGAAGTTTTTCACATTTTACGAGCTAAAAGTAAATGAGTTTTATATTCAATATTAGAATTTTTAAGCTTATATTTTAAAATTTACAGAGTCATAGAGACAAAGAACATAAAGGCAGTGATATCATTTGTCGATATTGTTCAAAGAGATTTAATCGTATTGGATATTTGAAAACGCATATTGCTATATTTCATCCGGAGATTGGCTTAAGGTCTCATCTCCAATGTCACATATGCAAACGTCAATTTACACGAAGTCAACATCTAAAACGGCATTTAGCTTTACTACATAAGTACAGTGAAGAGAAATGCGATCTGAAGGATGAAAATACGATAGAAGAAAGTACGTTGGATAAAAAAATTTTAATGGAAGAGGAAAAGTAAATTTATAAACTAATGTCACTAATTGATTATTATTAATAGTTACGCTTAGTTTTGATAGCAAATTATTCTATCCTGGGTTTAATGATCAAACTGAAGACAAAAATTTTGAATCCGGTAGTGATAATGAAAATATAGATTCACAAACTGATGTTTCAAATCTATTACTTCCAAAAAGTGAAGATGAAGATAAAAAACTAGTAACGGAATTTTTTAATAAAAACCCTTCAAGCGGTTTTACGGAAGGTACTATCATTTTGCAAATTCTAAGTGTTATTTATAAAATATTTTTAATTACAGTGTTGTTAAATAATACATTTGGAGAATATAATTTAACAGAAAATACGATAGATCCTACAGAAATAAAATCTGAAAAACTTCAGCCAACAATTGAAAATAGTTTAGATGCATTAGATTTGCCTATAAAACGTAGACGTGGGCGTCCACGAAGAAAAAGTAATACTGCTACTACCACCACCACCACTAGTCCTATTAACGATAAAAAATATAAATGTAGTGAGTGTGACAAACGATTTTCACATGAGAGCAACTTAAAACGTCATAAACTGAACCATGAGATACGCTGCAAAATTTGTTCACTGAACTTTTCTAGTCCAGATAACTTGACAGATCACATTCAAGCTACGCATAATGCAACAAAACTATTGAATTGTGAAAACTGTGATGAAATATTTACACGTGATGATCAATTAAAAGAACATTATAAAACTAAACATAAAGAAAAAACACACAAATGTGATAAATGTAACAAAACTTTCAGGACAAAACCATTTCTACAACGGCATCTTGCAACACATGGTAATAAACGTTATGTTTGCAAGGAATGCTTACAGGATTTTAGTAGTAAGGATGACTTGAATTCCCATATAAAGATGGCAGGTCATGATAAGCCATTATTATGTCCAGAGTGTGGTTTACGTTGCAAAACAAGTACTATACTCCTAGTGCATATGAGACGTCATACCGGAGAAAAACCGTTTAAATGTAAATTTTGCAGTAAAGGTTTTCCACGTATGGATGATTTACGGGTACATGAAAGGTATTATACTTTATTCTCAGCTTTATAAAATTTATGGTGAATGATAATAAATTTCTTCAGATAAGAAGAAATTTGTATTACATACTTAACAACATCCGTTTATTCATTTTAATGTTTTGTAAGCCATTTTTATTTTATCTTACATCACCATTGGTTGTGGCTCTGAGGATGAGGAGGAGACTGTACTCCATCTCATGTGTCAGTGCCCTTCCCTAGCCAGAAGAAGATTAAAAATCCTTGGATCTCCTTTTCTAACTGACCTGACTGAGTTGTCATCCTGTAATGTTAGGGACCTAGCCAAGTTCATAGAACTGTCAGGTTGGTTTTCCTTTACCTAATAGGGGAGTCGTTACCTTTCTTCGGCGTTAAATGTATACTGATTAAAATCTATATACAAATAACTCCTGTGGTACCACAATGGGCCTTTATTTGGGATACAAGGCCGCAACTCCAACCTATACCTATACCTACATCTCCATTATATTGTTATTTTTGTTGTAGTTCGTAAGGATCTATAAAACAAATAACATTAATGAAATAATACGACATTGGTTAGAATGTGGATAGGTATTGGTGGTGTGAGAGGGAAGGGGATAATTTAGGAGCGAGAATTGAAAGATGCATGGGGACAATTTAAATTGAAGTCAACAGAAATGTATTATCCTTATTTAGGATGTATAATATTTTTAATTGATTCGAAAGTTAAGACCATCATTATAAATTGACCGGAGATCGGTTTGGATTGAAGGCCGCTCCGAAGACTTTGTGGATATTAATCATGAGATTGATATACACATTGTAAAACTGACAAATATCATTACGATTCAAACTTCTGATATTTGGATACTTACAAAAAACTATGATTGAAAAATGCAAAATTCAGCTATTTCAATCCATCAATATACAGAGTGCTGTTAGTATATGTCTGTAACAGCAATAACAATATTGTCCCGGAGATCGGTTTGGATTGAAGGCCGCTCCGAAGACTTTGTGAATATTAATCATGAGATTGATATACACATTGCAAAAGTAACAAAGATCATTACGATTCAAAGTATGCCGAGTTAGGGCTTGACAGTGCACTACAGTTAGATTATTATTTCTGTGAAATACTATTAGTGTATTTAAACAAGAAATACTCTAAAGCTTTCAAGTTTATTACCTTATAAAGTTCTTATAAATTATAAAGTGTGTAATGTACCTAATTATATTTAATTTGTTGATGATTCTAAAATAAAATTCTAATATTAAACGGGAAAGAACTGAAATATTAAAACTATTGAAATTAGTTACAGTAACTAAAATAAAACAAGTACTCTTTTCATTTATATTTATTAAAACAATAAAATATTTATATTTATTAATTAATATTTGTTTATTACAGATACCATACAGGTGAAAAATCTCATTTTTGTGAGACGTGCGGTAAAGGATTTCAAAGAAAATACAATTTAACAATTCACCTACGAGTGCACACTGGTGAAAAACCCTACAAATGTCCACATTGTCAGCAAGCCTTTGCACAAGGGAATGACCTAAAAGCGCATATAAGACGTCACACAGGAGAAAGATTTCGTTGTGATATTTGTGGTGGTGCTTTTCTTCAAGGCTATCAAATCCGTCAACATAAGTTAGCTGAACATGGTATAAAAGATATTCCTCCAACACAACGTGTTGCAAAATTTACATCACGCGAAGCACAAGAGAAACAAATACAACAAAATTTACAAAAAGAACTTCAGTAAGTAATAGTTAATTAATTATTGTTAAATTTAAATTGATAATGTAATATATTCAAGGGAAGCCGAGGCTATGAGTGGTAGCACAACAGAGAGTACAAAACTACAATTAGACAGTTCCAGCTAATTGAAAATAAGACCTAATAGAAATTTATAATATTAATCATTACTGAAGCTTTAAATACCAGTGTATATACTAACATTAATTAAATATGACTCTACTTTAATTTTTGGCATACTTTCAATTATAGTACAATAATTAAATATACTATTCAATAAGCGAATCTTACAAATGGTTGCTTATTTCTCTATGTGATGTAAAGAAAATCACAACAGAATAGTAGAAAATTAAGTTTTTGATATCTGTTGATTATGACCAACTGGATTAACGACTGTATCCTAAAGTTAAATTTGAATTACCACATACTCACATACAATTTGTAACCTGTTATAGTGACACATGGATGTATGGTTTATCGGTTATTACGCCCGTAGTTTAATAATATTTTAGCACTGGTTATCCATATGCTACAATAGTTTATATATATTAACAAAAATTCAAAAAGGTCGAACGAAAGTTTATCATCATTGAGGTCAAGTCCGAGAACTTAGAGTGTATGTATTCAAAATGTAATAACCAAACAAAATTTACGAATTATTTTTCACAGTGGAGAAATAATTATGTGCAGAATATGTAAAATTGATATCTACAAATTTATTTTTTAAAATACACAAATAAATGAACTATAATATAAGAATCTTTAAATATAAATGATTTATAAAATATATATTATGTTTTGGGGAATTTGCAATAGAACCTAAAAGATGTATTGTGCGCTAAAATATGCATACTACTATAAACATTACTATTATTTTTTATTTCATATTACCGCTCAAAACGATTATCAATTTTAACGACGGGTCAGTCAGTTGAGTCAGTCTCATCTATATACCGACTGTATTTCATGTAGAATAAATTACAGGCTTATAAGTAAATATTTTATTATAAGTCCCGGTGCACCATAGCGGTAAAAAACGTTCAATCTATATATATATAGCTAAGTCTGAAATATAAACAGACTTTAAAATGATTGAGGAAAGATATAGTTTAGGTTCACCGGTGCCTCTGTCAATGCGTTTCAAACATTTTACACACTATGTATGTATATATTTTTTGCTCTATTTGTTAAGAATATAAATTAATGGTCAAATATCTTAGTGCATTACGATGGTCTCAATTAAGTATAACATGTAAACAATTATAAAAATTTCACTGTACAAATTTATTAATTATAAAATATTTAAATATATAAGTAAAATAACTAAACAAATGGAAGAATTGATTCCGTATCATCTGTAGTAGAGTTAGCTTCTAATTGATGATGAGGAACTAGTATTGGTTTTGTTTCTACTGTTTCATATATGTCGTAGGATTGAACTGTTGAGGTGTTTGGTGTAGTAGTTTCACTATAACTATTTCCGGGAGAAAATGAAGCAGTCAAATCTAATTGTCCCATTTGTCCGTAAAACAACACAGTATTTATCATCTTTTCTGCAATTATAGACTGATATCGATCCATTTTTTGTAATTTAATTGCCCAAGCTTCGCTTGCTTTGGTATATTCGTTTGGTGGGTCTTTAAATTGTTTTAAAGCTAAAGTAATTAGTTTAGCTCCTCCACTTCCACTACTACTATAATCCTTTTTTTGCTCATTTATAATGTCTGTTTTTGGTTCTCCTGTAACGCGCTATAAAATATATTTATTATATATAAAATAATATTTATACATAATATATTTATAATATAGAATATATAGATTTAAGCCTTTACTAACAATTTTTTATAGTATCATTTTCAAGATTCTAAAATATACAATTGTTATAAATATTATAAATAAATGTCGATGAGATTTCTTAAAATTAATACATAGGAGAAGTTTTACAATACAAAATATTTGTTATGGGATGGGACAAACTTATCAGCTAAGTAGTCTTTATTCCTAATTTACATTTCAAGATGCAGTAAGTTTATTTTCATCAAATTGTCACCTGTTTTTTGTGAGGTGTTGCCTATATAATTCTGGACTGGTTAAAGAATTATTTAGAAGCATTAATTAGTTTCTTTCAACCCGGATTTTGCAGCGACTTCTTATATGTGGACTAATTCAACACATATCGTATTATCATTGCACAATGCGCTGAACAAAACTCAAAACTCCATCTTCTGTTTAACGACTTTGAGGAAACATTTGACAGCATCAAAAGTAAGAGAATTTGTGCTGCGCTGCGGAGGAAAATCATTCCAGCTTAACTTGTTCTAATTAACTAAAGCTACTGATTTAAAAGAAGATATGACTGGATTTGCTGTGAAAAAATGCTAACAATATAATTAAAAGGGCACTGAACGCAGTTATTTTAAAAAGCAGGTCATATCAATGTTAAACTGCGCTCCACCTAACGTCTTCAACAGTGACTCAAAATAAAGTCGCTTTATCTTCATGAAAAATATTGTTTTGTCGCAATTTATTTAACCGTGGAAATTAAGTTTGGGCTTGACTAAATTTATGGCGCATTAAACACTGGAAAGCTTTTTAGCAGGATGAGTTTATCCGTGAACTATGCTTATATATTGGCTCATCACAGTAATAATCCAAATAACTTTAGAATGGCATTTACTCTTTTCGTTTTCACACTTGGTAAATATTACTTACATTTATAAGATACTGTCTATGTACTTTTCTGTCACCAAGAAATTTCATAGCATCAAAGTACCAGAGCGTAGTACTCATATCTTTCTTATTTCCATCAGAGGTCTTTTTGATTTCTTTTATTCTTCTTAATTCCCGTTTGTAATTAGTTCTTAATATATTCATTTTCCTTAGTGCTTCTTTTCGGTCTGCCTTGGGAAACCTTTCTTGATATTTGCGTGTCAGTTGTCTAAATGCATCCTCTTTTTTAATTTTATCATTGTATTCTGCACAATTCACATCCCATAATGCAGGCAATGAGCGATAGAATTCAATGTATTCTAGTATAAAAATTTTATCTTCGTTCATTTTTAAAACCTTTAATTTTTCGACATTCATATTATTTTTCCAAACTACGTCAACCCAATATTTTCCACTTGATGCGTCAACAATGTGTCAAAACACAATATCATTTTAATCATATTGTGCGTATTCTCTGGTTTAAATGATGTGACGGTCATCATATCAATATAAATAATTTTAATAATTAATTAAAATAATTTACGAATAAATATTATATATTTCAATTAAGATTTTTCAAATAAATTAAAATATAAACATATATAATAAATATTCTTAGTTTACGGAGATTGTCATTGATTGAACACACCTTACACAAATCATATGTTGTAAATGAAGCTGTCAAAATTAGTTTTTTTTTTGGCAACTGCTGTTATGTATTTACTTTAATCTCTTGCTTCATATTTACAGATATAAAATAGACATCATGTCACTAACAAATTATAGCAAGTTTATTAATTTAGTGACGATGAATTTAAGAATTCAGCAGCAAAGTTATTTACATACATCGCCAGTGTGCTGTGAAATAAGGAAGTTGGCCCGGCTGCGTGTAGTGGACAATAGTGAAATTGGAAAGCGTGCTATGGCTGAGGGCAGACCACCGCGTTGCATTCATGTCTATAATAAAAAGTCGGTTGGAAAAATTGGAGATAAAGTACTTGTAGCAATAAAAGGTCAAATGAAAAAAGGTATACTAGTTGGACTTAAGCAAGACCAATTGCCTAAAGTGCCAAAATTCGATAGCAACAATATAGTTTTAATAGATGACAATGGCACTCCAATTGGTACTCGTATACATGTCCCAATACCAACGATTTTACGAACAATCTTAAAGGAAAAAACGCAATCTAAAGGTGCCGATTACACCAAGGTGTTGGCCATTGCTAGTCGATTTGTTTAAGTAAATGTATAGAAATTAATCTAGTAATGAATAAAAAAAAACCTTAAATGTAAAAACCCGTCGACATTTTTATTAATAAATCTAGTTAAAAAAAAATTTATAATGTACTACGCTTGCTGGGATTTTCTGCATTGCTGTCATTCTCAGTCACTAATTCTCTTTTACGTTTCTTGTTATATTCATGAACCATTTCGGATATTGGTATCTTGTTTGATTTCATCTGTAGCCATTTAGTAAACTAAAAATTAAATTGTTCATTACAATAAATAAAGTAAATGAAACTGAAATCATTACTTGTGTATTCGTATTAACTCCCGCTTCATAGAGTTTATTTTCAATATCATCCAAACGATGTTCTGGCTTGCCATCTTCTGTTGTGTTTGTTGATATATCAAGTAAGTAACGAACTCTTTGTCGCATTGTTTCAAAAACAATTCTACCAACATTATGGCTTCGATCATATGGTGTTAAATAACGACCATATTCGTAGAAATATGGATGCAGTTTTCCTAATTCTATATGTGTGGTATCTGCTTCACAGACGGCTTTATGAACATTTTTATATATATCCGGCACATTAACAGTAAAATAAGGATTGTTTATTTTTAATTCTTTTATATACCAAAGTGGTAGACTGACTGTGCTGCCGGGATTTAAATCATCCGTTTCTGCACCGGCGTCAAGAAACCCTGTTGATAAGATCAAGTTTTTTTCATAAAAAATCAAAGTATGCAACGCCATTATTGTTCCTACCCATTTTTGTTAATTTTGTATTAACTTTGCATTCTACTTTCTCTTGAGTGACAAATATGTCTTCCACCGAATAGTAATTTGGAAAGTAACTATTATTCATTTCTATATCTTCGCTTTAAATAATTATTAATATCAACTTTGTTTGAAAATACCAACTAGTTTTAAATTGGGAGCAGAATAACAAATTTATGTGGAACGTAAGTAGTATGTTCAATAAATGCACTGTATGTTCAATTTACTACACAAATGCCATCTCGCGTAATAATTGTTAGTGTCACGTACGTTTACACTTTCGAACTTATTCGGCATTACTCTCCGAAAGAGATTTTGATCTTTTGATCAAATCACTTTGTTACTTTATATTTTCGAATTTTCCTCTTGCATTCGACATTTTTGATGTAATTTCTCTTGATTTATTTGTAACTTAGTTAAAAAGCATTTAATTATACATATACTTTATCACTTTACGTCATTTTATATTTTCTTCTTGAAATATATTTTGCAAAGTTGCATTCGACATTTTTGATGTGACTTCTCTTGTAGCTAAGTTAAAACGGCTCTATGTATGGTTAATCGAATTTAATTAGTGATCTTAATCAAATACACAGCATTAATGAAGGCAATGGGAAAGGCAAGTACTATTAGGAACACTTCGTTCTAGTAAATTCTTGTGTATATATATTTGCTTCCTAAATAGACTATTATTGCAGGTGTTTGTAGTAAGTACATTATTCATAGTATTACTAACGTTATTCATAACAGACCCCTTCCCAATTTAGGATTCTAAAGTCATACTAAAATGCTAAATTTATATATCTACATTATATTTAAAACACCTGAATTTTTATTTTAATTTATTTGCACACATGAAAAGCGCTTATATATTATATTATATTCGATAATACATACTTTCTAATATTTTTGTAATAATTATAGCAGTAAATTCACAATGTCTCATTTAGGTACTTTCTCATTTGTATTAATGAACAAACGTTCATTTTATAATGAGCACATTTATGCAGGTGATAGAACTTTTATAAACTTTATTTAATAATATATCACATAAAAAAAATAAATTATAATTGATATATCAAATCATTTATATGCATTTTATTTATCAATTACTTATTTAATTAATTAAATCAAAGATTAAGTGCATAAGTAAGCACTTATATAGAAACAATATTTCAAAATGCAAATAAACAAAATAAGCATCATATTTTTTTAACTGACGAATTTGGTTAGGTTAGGTTGGAATACACCAAAGCCAACTTTAGGACTTCCGTAAAGAGCGCAGTGAACAAATCTGACAAGTCCATAACTTGGTTAAGTCCCTAATTTTGCAGAATGTGAGTTCTGTCAGATCATTAAGGAAAGGTAAAAGAAAATATAGGCATTGAAAATGAAGATGAAACTTGAATTCGTCCTTCCCTTTAGAGGCACAACTACGACAAGTGTCCTTATAGGGTAGACCTATACTCGACTCATAGCGTGTCTTTCTAACACGCAGTGACATGTCAGCCTTAATACCGTAGTGCAAAGTAGGTTCCGCATTATTAGAAGCAGTTGACTAGTACGTTTTTTTGCCCACTTTGGATCAGGTCGCTTAGCAGAGATTTGATAGCAGCTTAATTGTCCGAGAAGATCACAATATTTACATCGAGGATCTTGTTGTATAAGACTAATTTTGTTGCTCAGTGAATCGCCAATACTTTTACGTGAAAGATTTAATTTAGAAGAGAATTAAGCCACTACCAATTCTTGTATTTATTTTGTAGCTGTCGGTGTAAATGTTCACCATGACTGATCAATAAAATGGGTCATATGGTGGAAAGAATAGTTCTTCGAAATTATAAAATGTTTATGGTAAGCATATATTAAGTTTGTCCTGATGATTATAACAGTGATGAATATAATATAGCACATTTACTCCTGTATAATCAGTTAGGTAATCTACATATTCATATCTGCACGTTTATTTGTTGCATTGAATAAACTTTGTGTAAGAATTTCTTCTTGATAAGGGCAAATCGGTCTCGTAAAATTTGTTGACTATGTGAATGTAGCGACAATACTCTTTGTTTTTGAATTAATAATAAGTTTGACAGACAATAAAATAAAGTTTATAAGGCACCTGCGGTTGAAATTTGAAGTTGGATGTGGATGATATTAATAAATGAATAGTTCAGTTGCATATTAAAGAATAATCAATTTACTAATTAAGAGAACCACCAATATTTGTTTCAAAGCAAGCATAAGAAAATATAGTTACATTATCAGTTATTTTTCTGATAAGTTTGTTGTAATAATATATATATAAATATAAGTTATAATATAATATATATTATATAATATTTATTATAATAAGATAATTATGTATAATAAGATATTATATACTCTTATATCTATTAGAACTAACTTATATGGAAACTATTAACTTTTATATAGGCAAAAAAATTACAATTTCAGTTACCATAAATGTTCTAAATTCATGTAGAAGTTGATTGGGGGTACATCGATTAAAAACGTACTAAAATTTAAAGGTAAAAGTTAGATAAGAGGGTTGAAACGCCCTGATTGCAAAATGTTTGTGTATTAGAACTACAGCACACAGGATCTTGTTTTCAAATTTCACTAAGTTTTGGTCAAAAAACTGGTTTTAAAATATCTTCAACGAATACTTGATTGCTCTGTTACAGGACATAGTTTTTAAATTCGTATAAATGCTTACAACAAAATCTACATATACATAAGTTTAACTTTATTTTGGTTTAGCTAGGAACCAATAGGTTTATGCGCGGCTTAACCTAACTTTTGCTAGACAAGTTTAAACTTAATTTCGAAACAGGCCAAAGTTACCTATTACTCGTTCAAATCAATATCATAAATAACGAATTTCATCCAATGTAAAATAAGAAATTAGGACAATCCAAGATTTTGCTTATCATACTCCTACTAATATATGTGTGTCTTCAAATTTCAATAACCTAACTTACTATACTTTTTGACATATTATTAAGTAGTATATTTTATAAAAATTTTACATAACTTTTTTAATAGAATACTATTAATTTGGTACAAAAGTATAATAACATTCTAACAACCTTTACCTTTTGAGTTTCGAGATTTCTAACTTGATTTCTGTGTTTAATTCATTTTCGTTAAATCACTAGTAGCTCTTAAAATCTTATATATAAACCTACTATTTAAAAACTTTCTTGTTCTTTAATATATCTAGTAACCTACTATAAACCTTTAGCGAAGTTTTAACAAAATTACAAGCCAAAATAATTAATTTTATATTAATAATTAATACTACTACAATTATAATTGGGAATTTCATGCTCTATGATAAGAAATTCATTTCAAAAAGAAAAGAGTTTGAACATTTTTTCTCTATTACCGTCAATTATAATATTATTTAATTCAATTATTTATACAAAATATTCTTCAATTGCTATATAAAAACTTAGTTCTTAAAATTATTATCCAAACCCCCTCTACAAGATATTCGACAGCGAATCGAATAAGTAAAACAAAATATTAACAAAAACAAACAATGTTACGAAGGAAACTCAAAAGCAGTGAAAAGGGTGCTTTTCTTCTTCGAAAATAAACTACCCTTAATATAAATATGGACGAAAGCTTTCGAAGAGTAATGCTTAATATAACTGACTTAAACTTATTTAATGGTTCGCCCTTAGACAATATGAAAAATATCGAAGAAAATCAGTTCGTTACAAGAAATCGAGAAAGTTGGGTGTCAAAATAATTATTAATCCTCTACCAAAGAAAATATTATGTGGGTGTAATTTATATATAATAATTTCTCATTAGTTTAGTATAAATATTTTAAAATAATAAAAAGTGAAAAGTAAATTTAAAATTGTTTAAAATGTGAGAAATAAACTTTAAAATATTTTTGTCATTAACGTTTTTCAAAGTTTGAAGTACTTTTAATTGAAAAATCAATATTTAAAGGAAATTACATTAAAAACAATGTAAAATGAAAAAATAAATGCATTTAATTAAAATTTTTTCATTAAATGAAAAAATCTGTATACTTCAAAACGGAAAATATATGTAAAGTTTAAAAGGACTGCAAATTTTCTATCCTTCTTTCGGCATTTCAAATTCAATAGCATCGATATTTCTCTTTTCTCGTTTTTTAGGTCAACGGTGCATGATTTTTGAGTCTCTATTTATAGAGAAGATTGAAAACAAAAAGGAAAATATAAAACAAATTACAAAAAAAAAGGAAACTCGAACTTTTGCAAGTACTTTCGAAGTATTATGTTTAAGAAATTTATAAAATACTATAAAAATTAAAAATATTATATAGTCAATATATTATCAAAAGCAAAAAAAAATCAGTACAATAGGCAATATGGATAGCTGTTCGACATCTACTCGCTTAGGAAGTACTTCGCCATCGTCTTCCGTTATTTGCAAAGAGGTTTTCGATGAAACATGTCAACCATCTGCTGAAGGTAAGTCACAGAAAATATATATTTCTTGAAAAAACATTAATTAAATATAATGTTGACATATATATATATTTTATATTACTACTAGTCAAAATAATTTAATATTCTATATTTAAACTGTGTTTTAAATTAATTATTTAATTTCATGTTTTCTAAATAATTATAACTATGTTCATTATTAAAAATAGATGAAAATATTATGTAAATATTTTTATAAAAAAATGATTAATTTTTTATGTTGAAAAATTTTTCATTCATTTTTATTTTCACGACATCCCAGATGAACGAACATCTGTCCTCTTGTAATGTATGACTCTTAAAAGCCGGCTCAAAAAAGCTCTATGTTATATTTATTTATTTCAATTTCATGAATGATAAAAAGCTCTCTACCATGATAAAGTTTTGTATAATAATATTCCAGTATTAAGTTTTCGAAAAGGTAAATCAAAAATACAGCTGAACGTAAGGTAAACCTATTTATATTGCTTATTTCATAACATATTCAAATTAAAAATATAAATTATATCAATACATATATATTAATATATGTTCGAATTAATTATTAAATTGATTAATTTAAAAAAAAATTACGGTGTTTTCGCTCAGGAGTAACTACTCATGATGCCATATAAAATCCAAAAGGTCCAATAGGTCATAATTTTAAATCTTTAGTGAAGCTTAAGATAATCTTTAAGAATAATTCGTGTATCCTACAAAGATGTTTTAGAAAGTTAACCCTTAACATACATAATCTGTGCAGATATAAAGCACTTTATCTTCTTCTTCATAACTTTTTGTAGCGAAATACTCAATTTCCTATAGCAGTTTTCTAACCGACAGTGGCCCATCAGCAAGAAATTGTTTAATTATTGAAGGGATATGAATGCTAGTTTTTTTAGTTTCTTACGGTGAATTGATTTTAAATGTTATCATAATACGATTTAAAATTGTTTTATTATTACTGCATATGAGTGAAAAATTATATTAAGTGAAATTATTAATAACATGATTTAAAATTAAAGCTTCTTGGAATTGAATTAAGTACAAAATGTTTTTATAAAAATAAGTGTACAAAATTGATCTAGTTTGATTACACTTTATATTTTACGTTTATTTTTTGAATATATTGAAGTTAATTTACTAAGTGTAGAGTACACAACAGTGTTATAAATAAAAGATATATAATCATCATCATGGATTGTAAAAATATAATCAAATGGCCTAGGGGCACATATCCTAGAGGACACCCCAATCTAGACTTCATGACTTATTGTAATTTTATAAGTACATTTAAAATAGTGAATAAATGTTAAAATTCTTTTATTGATATCCAAAAATAGGGCTTTTTTTTCAGTTGTAACATATCATTATCTTTTATATTTATATTTTAAATAAATTCAAAAATTTTAATACTAGGTGTAACACAATTTTCTGCTATATATTTTTATTTAAAATTAATCAGTAATGCGAACATGAATTTCATCAATTACTTTCTTGGACATAGACCTATAAAAACTTCTCTGTCTGGGCCACCTAAAATGTATTCTTCATATTTTTTTAAATATTAGTTGCAAATATTTTTAAAAACCTAATAATTCAATCAATATATTTATGTATGGAAGTCTTCTAGCCACGGTAGTGAAAAAGAATACGATCGAATAAGCCGCGTTCCCTGTAAAACCTCTAAAAAGCGCTTGGGAAGCTTATAACTAGGTATATTAATAAAAGTGAGTTGTGAACAGAGATACTATAGAACAAGGTAATAATTAAAACGAACGATAATTTCAAGAATCGTACTTTGGCATGTTTTTTTTAGAATAGCATTCTTAAAATAGCTACTAATTTCGAAATTTCTATTGACTGTAATTGATGGAAACACGATAGCTATAGTGTTGAACTAGTCAAAACCTCTTTTTCTGATATATTATTTCATTTTCTTTAATGTATAGAAATTTATTACTTATTGAGCATAGTGGCTTATGAGGCTCTTTTAAACAGAACGTACAAGTTACAATATATTATCAGAAACTTGTATTGCAGTATAAAATGATATTTACTTTTCATTAATGGTATAATAGTATGTCTCTTCTTAGACATAGTATGTACAATGTACATGGTAATATCCTAATCTTGAAATAACGAACCTACTAAGATAAAGCTTAATATACCAGAAAAAAGTTTTAAATTAAGCTCGGTAGTAATCAAAAAGGCGACTTTTGTGCATATTAGTTAGTATTATTGATTTAATATACGATATTTTCAAAAATATTTAATAAAATTTACAATATGTTTACGAAAACTTAATTTAAGATATCAATCCAAATCATTTCTAAGAGTATGATAATTGCTGGTCATTTCTTTCCATAAAGTAAATTCAAATAGTCGTTATTATCAAGTTATATATGACTGATATTATATATTAAATAGTTTTTGCAAGTATTGTATGAGCAGTCTGAAATTGTGTTTAACTAATTTTTTTGAAGAAATTGATTAATTAATTAATTAAAAAATATGTTTTCTATTACATATTTCTTTAGTTATTCATTCTTTTTCTAACATGCCATATTGTAGTTACGACATTGATCCTAGATGTATATAAAGTTTATATACATATGACTATATATATGTATATGAGCACATATGTATACTCTGTATTATATACAATATACATATATATACAATATATACAATTATTATATACAATATCATGCATACACATTTTAAATAAATGATATATTATGTACAAATTCTATATCACATATATATATATATATATATTTATATGTATATAATTGTTTATTTATACGGCACATCAGCAACATAACGTAAAAGGAAAAAAATATTATTTGTGTGAGCTATATAATTAAATTACTTTGTGCAATGTTAATATGTTAATTAATTAATGACAGTTTATTGTAAGTTAGTTAACATGTCAATAAGTTTATGAGTTTACATAAACTCATATATTTTGCTGACCTAACACAGAAAATTATTTTTTTTTTAAATTTAATTAATTATTATAATGCATGGTAATCAATAAAATTTTTTTCTAAAAGTTTAACATTTAAATTACATTTCTCTGTAAACCGTTGAATGAGTGGTTATATTTTTCAAATAAAGACACGTTGTTCTTGAGTTAACTTATTGATATCTTTTAACTTCAACTAGTTCATTTTTAAGTTCTGTATAGATCTATTTGTTATTTGCCAAATTCTTTCAATTTTTATACGTTCATTACGTTGTTCATTGCTTTCATTTTGAATTTTTTTATAATGTTATGTTCTTTATTATGTGTTATGTTATTTAGTATCAATAATGTGAATAATGGAAGTCATATTTTTTAATTTATATTTAACTTTAACTTTAACTGCAAAATAGTTTAGTGATTAAACGATGTAATTAATTATAAATTAAGACAGTCCGGTAATTGAGAAAAATTGTGTTAGTTTAATTCGAGTAATTCGAATTTTTTTGCAGGTCTGTTAAAATATATTTACAATGTTTACCAATTATTGATGGTTTACATCGAAAAATTTCTAAATTTAAAATCCGATATACTGAAAACTAAGCTATATTGACATACACATATATTGACATGCGATTCAGATGTATTCTCAATTCGATTCAGATGTATTCTTCATTCTTATTCTTATTCTGTGAAAATCTACTATTGAGGATAACTTATCTATAGGTTTCTTAAGGTTACTCATGCACTGTATAGCTTCTAGATGTAAGTTTTCCCTGTGCAGCAGAGTTGTCCTCAAATATAAATAAGTTATTGAAATTATTTTAATGTATTATTATTTTATATTGGTAAATATTTATATGGAATTGCTTAACCAGTATAATTCAAAGAAAAGGAGATGAGCAAAACAGATGTTATTGGTTTATTATATGGAGTATTGTACTAAATACGTTGTGTGAACGAATAAATGAACAAATTAAGTTGAGAAATTCAAGTGATAATCGCATAAAGATGTGATTCCATACTTTTGATAGGGATAATAAGCAAATTTATGGAACGATTCAAACAAAAAAGGAAAATGTGCTCTTGCTAAAGATACATTTGGTCGTGCCTATACAGTTTCTTCAAATGAGTATGAAGGATTATAAAACTTTCAAAAAAAAAATTAAATATAATTTACATATACTAGAGTTATATATATATATTAATGCTAACGGAAATATGTTTGTTAAAAATGTGTTATAATACAATATGATAGCCTAACCTAACTAATGTATGTTAACCATTATGGTCGAGTTTAATTAACTGAACTACAAGTTCATAAAGTACCCATAGACCATAAATTTCCACACACAAAATAAATTTGCTTTTAAGAATGTAAATAATATGTATATACATAAATATTTTAAATATAATATTTATTTCAACCTTCCGCATAGCACTAATACACCACAATGACATGTCGTGTGATAACATACGATATTTGCATGCTAAAAGTCATTATTGTGAAAAGTATATAGCCACACAATATTAAGAATAAATTCAAGTAAACAACTTTGTCCATATATATTTGTTGGTATATATACATGTAGGTATATATGGTATATGTGAAATTTACTTGAAGGGGTAAATTATTTCAGTTGTTGTGTTGTTATAATTAAAAATATTGGACACTGTTGCCCTTGGTGCTCTATTTTTGTCCTTCATCGCTTGTCAGAACATTTTGTCCAAGTTTTATAAAATCGCTTTGTGTTGTTTTTTAATTTCTTTCCATCAATACAATTTAGTAAAACTATAAAATATTAAAACTGGATCGATATTTTTTGTATTTGAAAACTTTTTATAAATTCTGGTGAACAAAATAAGTGGTTGTGATTAAGGAAGTCAAAGAGCAACATGTAAGCAAGTAGTAATAATTAAAGTGCTACTGGGAAAACATATTTCGGTGAATTTCTTACTTTAATTTTCAGAATTAATGTTTTTAATAATAACAATTATGATTTAATCAATTTTCTATTTAAAAAATCATTTTAAAATTAAAAAGGTTTTTATTATAAATTAAATTATATAATAATTATAAATTAAATTATAAATTAATATAATTAAATATAAATTATATTAAATAAATTAAATTCTAATTATAATAATAACAGCAGTATGGTTGAGTATATATCAATATATTTAATTCTTGATAAATATCAGAGAAATAGAATATTTTAAATGAAAATTTTCAGTACATTATAATATTTTTCTAATGAATTGATTTATAAAACAAGTACAACACTTAATTGAAAAACATGTTCTACAAAATTTTATTAAAATTATTTAATAATTTCCATAATATAAGGGTTGTGAACTGAATAATTTCTGAAGTCTTTTTGTTTAATGGTTCCCTATTTTTAACCAGTGGTTTAGTTTATCTAGCTTCCGCATCAGTATTTGCAGTCAGAATAAACATGGTTTGATTTGAGGTTATGTTCAATTACACTTTTAAATCGGAGGTTCCGGTTTTAGTTTCGTTCATAGTACTGCTTAAGTTTATAAAAAAATACATATGTATTCACGCAAATAATACTGAATTTTTATGTATAAAATCGAAGTCAATAATATTGTAAGAAGTCAAATAAATTTTTTTCAACAAGTGTGAAAAAATCAATTTTATGCAAATGCTATGTACATATACATAATTATAATTTATTTCTAAATGACCAAGAAGTTTTAATATCACTTCGTTAAATTTTAATGTAATACAAAAATTATATATAGTAATATTTTGTTCCCTAAACTTAATTGAGAGTTTGAGAGAAGAAACTTATACATCTTTATAGTTCTTAGGATGTATAAGTTTTCATGACAAGCTTGCTGCCCAGATATATTTTCAGTTATTGTGCGGAAAATAACTAGAAATGTACTTTATAAAACTGAAGTATTATTAAGGTTTACATAAGGACAGCTTTCTTTAAGTTATACTACTACCTTAAGTTTAAGTTTCTTTAGAGATCGATTACTATACATACACATATTTACTATAAAAATTGTCATTATGTAGAATTTTTGACAGAAAACTTTAAGTAAAATACTATCGAACGCGCTAGGAAAGGTATTATTGTGCTTTTTCTATGTCAAAAAAAAATTAGTAAAGTTATTACCTCACGCATAATTCAGGGTGCTTCAGGTAATCATTTGGAACACCTGAAAAATTTGGGGATATCGTTGACATCATGAAAATATTTGTTCTATCCTTTCTGTGCTAAGCATTTTAATCAAAAATGAAGAATGAGAAGATTCAGCGATATGCAGCCACCTGCATGTAAAACTTGGTCACGTTCCATTAAGAAAAATCCAACACTCTCATTCAGATACCCCTAAAGATATCAGTCTTGTGGTAGGTTTTTGGACAGGTCATATCCGAATAGGGAACCATGCTAAAAGTTTGAATTGCTCGTTTAATCATACGCATCGCAATTGTGGAAAGTACAATAATAGTGCTTTGTTTACTGTCTTACATCTCCATGCGCGGCTTCGATTAACTAACTTAAGAGCTTTCTTCTTTGAGAATTTTGGCCAATTCAGGATCTCCCTCTAAAGAACATTTTAGGCTTTGTCAAAGGTTTAAGGTGGTTTTAACCTCTGAGTTTCTTATATGGTAACAAGGTTCACCGATAGGCTTAAGTAAAGCTTAGGATCGCCGGTATAACCTAACCTTACCAAGAATAAATAGATTTTATAATTATATTTTATAGTTGGACAATTTTTAAAATCCAATTTTATAAATACTGAATTTGATTAATGATATATAAATAAGAAATGTAGACAGTTTAGATTTCGTTTTAATTTGTTTGATTGTTATTGATTATTACATATATAATATATATTCTGTTTTTAAATTTCTCCTTAATATAGTCCAATGCAATAATTTGTATTATATAATAATATATTTACATGATTCAAAATGCACTACAAAAACCTTAATAAAAAAATACTGAATGACTTCCTTGTTGCGAAGTGGATTACAGTAACAAGATATGTCATTTTTAAGGATATCTAATTATATTTGTAAAAAGTAGTACGCCCACCTTGTTTATTTAACAACTAAACATGTTGTATGTATGTTTTTTGTACGTAAACGCATCTGCTTTAAATGCTGAGGAGCTCTTCATTATATTTCATACTTCCAACTATAATGTAGAGAAAGTATAACCTAAATAAAAGTTTTGTGTGCTACACTAAACCAGAAACTAACAAACATAGTATCCTGGCAACAGTAAATTAACGAGAAAGGAATGAATGCACACCACTGTCTCTCCCATCTCTTTATGTTGCAATCAGAATTTAATGGTTTATTTATGCGCCGCACCCGCATTCAGGCTCCTACACAATTAAATATTCCATCTGCAATGTAAACAAAATAAAAATCAAATGACAACACCACTAAACAAGTGCACAACTACACACACGCACACACATCCAACGATTCAAAGAATTTAGTTTCCCTTTGTTGTTGTTTTTGTGTTCCTTCTGCAAACATTTCATGCAATTTGTCATGTTTTCTACACTTTCATTGCATTGAGTTGAGCTGAGCTGAGCTAAGTTGAGTTGAGTTGCGGCGTTCGTATGCATTGCAAATGCAGGCACACCAGGCCTCGTTACCAGTAAATTGTCAACTATTCACAATGTTTACTACGTTGTGCTATAGTTGTTAGTTTATTATAGTGGTATTGTGAGATATATTCTTTTGTGTACTGCACCATTTTGCGGTCGTTATTTCAAAATAGTGAGTAGAATTTCTTATTTAAAGCCGCAATAAGCCGTGCCGAAAAAATGAATTTTACATCGAAGGACTTTTTAGAATAGATCTAAATTTGATAAGAATTAATTTAGTACATATTTCATATATTAGCTCTAAACATGCATGAACCAATTGAAATTTTAGAATTAAGAATAAAGTATATTTTTAGTTTTTCATATTAGTGAACAAATTTTATTTTTAATTTTGAAACATTGCGGTAGATATGGAAGATAACAAGTTCCTAATTCCTTCAGTTAAAATTACTTGAATTGGTAAACCGACATGCAACCAATTGTCACATTGAAGAAAAGTACTGATAAATAACAAATTTATTATATGCGTGCAAAAAATGAGCAAAGTAATATCATTTTGGATTGGCAAATCTAGATTTGCTCAAATTTTAGGGTCTTGGCCATCTACAGGACTTTTCTCTAAAGAGCATTTTCAGCTTTGCCAAAAAATTCAAAGTGATTTTTAAAATTTTGAATACTTATTGGGTAATATAATACAACAACAGGTGTAAGTAGAGCCTTAGGATTACCGGTGCAAACTAATCTGTATATAGGTTAAGTTAGGTTATCCCGGCAATCCCAATGGATTAGGCCTGTAGGCCCACCGTATTATTAAAAAAAACAAGCGTTGAAACTATTTAGAAACGTTGGCAAAGCCTATGATGCTATTCAGAGGGAGATCCTGAATCCGTATATAATTTGACTGAAAATGGACTGCACGTACCATACGGCTTAAAACGTTAAACCTCAAATGGTTCAAATAATAACATTGTTAGTTAAGTTAATTTAGTAAGACTATACCTGCATCTAAGTTATTTAGAATATGAACTACGAGAAGTCAAGTCAAAACAGTAATCATTAGCACTTTTTGCGTAATAGCACACATAAGACCTAAGACTATAAAATATTTTTATAATCTTTAATTTTTTCAATATGTAATTGTTCTTTCAGTGGTTTTTAAATAAATATTTAAAACAAAATTATAAATAAAAATAATGAATGCATATAAAGCTTAGGTATTTATTTATTTGTACAATATAATTTTAATTTCAGAAAATTTTACTAAAATACTTAACTAAAATTTGAAATATAAAAACAAAATATTTTATATAAAAGTCAATCAATAAATTAAAGCAATATGTACTTATTTATCCCGAAAGCTTATGGTTTTAAATATAATTAGTGCTAAACATTGAATCTGCAGTCGTTGGTTTATTTAATTAAATTAATGCTTCTAATTCACTTAAATAAAATCAATATTTTATAATGGTGAAATGAATTTTTTAAAATTCCAATATCCTTTTCATTTCAGAAATCAACGAATATGCTTCACTTATTGGCATTGATGCAACAAAAGAGCATTATTTACTTTACTTGGCTAAGGAAGGGTTAATGCAAGCACTGCCCTCGGATTGGAAAATTTGGTAAATATTTTTTCTCGAATATATATTTAACTTAATTTATTTTGTTTTATTTTATCATACTTTACTCAAACTATCTTCAGATATAATATCTTTTGTAACTTAATATAAATATATATGTGAAATCACAAATTCTTCTATCTTTACAAAGCTAATTGATGTTGACATCCTTTAAATATTGGTAAAGAAATCAATCTCCATCAATTGAATTCGCCACTGAGATATGAAATCACTACTTAATAGAGCAATAATTCTCGTAGAACAATAATATTATAGAGTAAAAAAAGTGCGCGGAAATGTCATTACTTCGTTTATGCATATTAGTGTTTTGGTTCTTAAAAATATGCAAGAGAATATTCTTCAGATATTATCATATATTCTTGATAGACAAAAGGTGATTCCTGACTATCAGTTTAATTTCATTCAAAATCATGAAGCAACTGATAAGCGCCTCTGAAAAGTCCAGCTATGGTGCCTTTTTGTAAGGCCCCTAACAATCATTTGATTGACTATCAGTTTAGTTTGTATCAAAATCATGAAGCACCTGAGTAGCGCCTCTACAAATTCAAGTTTATTTATAAAACAAAAAGTAGTATGATGCTATATTTCTTGGCCCCTATCAAGGATTTGATTATGATTCATATGAAAATATCAAAAAGATACTTATAGGTAATATGTATATGGGCTTAAAATCTTATATTCACGAGCGTAGTTTTAATTAAATTAAAATGTTTTAGACCCGACAGCAGATAACGTCCAGGCAGCTACTTTAGTTATTTTTTTTTATAACAAATCAGAATTACGTTCATTAAGATTTATACAAGGGTGAATGTTAAAAATTTTGATTGAATAATCTAGAAATACCTCTTATTTGGTCTATTTACAACCTAATAAGAGACAATCAACGTCAAGAAAAATATCTTGATCCTGATTCATCTAAACCACATTTGCAACTAAACCGCTTGAACCGCTTGATATTATTACTAAAGCCAGGTTATTATTTCATATGTATTAATATTTTTATTATATCTAAGCGTATTATTTCTACCTTTATTTCCCTATAGTAATTAAGAATGTTAAACACTTTCTCTGTCAAATTTTTTTTGCTGCAAGTAATACATTTCATATCGTAAAAATTGTAATGACCACTGTAAGGATTTAGTAAAGTTTAATTAAATTTTTTCAAACCAAATAGATATACAATAGAAAAAGTTCACGTCACGGTAGATTTTCAACTCAAAAATTGGTTGGATTATGACCATGCAACTACCGAAATTATGAAATTTTCAACGCACGCAAAATATTGCATACTTTCAGAATTCCATTTAATAAGCTTTGCTCTATGGCATTTTAAGAATTTAATATCAATATGAGATTTTAAAGTACACAGTATGGTAATATATAGTTATTTGTGTGTTTTAATGAGTTTGACATGGAAGCATAACTCATATGAATGGATATAAAGAGTATGTATATATTTCTTTGAAAAACTTGTATACAATATTGTATCCTTGACCTTTTCCTATAAATGCTTTGTGAATGCTGCCAAATAAAACTTACTTGTGTTACCGAAAGGGTTTGGAAAACTTTACAACTACATTAAATAATCATCTTATGCTAGATAACTAATGTAAAGGATAAATTGTTCAAACATAGGGAATAAGTAAAGATTATTTTTCAACAGGAAAGCGTTTAAAATAATTTCAAGATATTATATTTAATATTTAATGTTTTTTAAATACAGGAATAGCTTTATGATATTTGAATTAATTATAATTATAAATTAATATTTTTAGTTATTCGGAAGAAAAAGGCGCACATTATTATTATAACACAAAAACGAAACAATCACAATGGGATCATCCACTTGATGCTGTTTATCGAGAACTTGTTGACCAGGCACGCCAGAAACAATCTATTTCCGCTACGCCTACAGTAGATAATTCCGATGATGCCTCACAGCTAGACTCGGGTATACGCAGTTTACAGGGCAATGAATACGAATGTGATAATACAAATAATACCAATGAAATGTCATCACCAACTAGCAATCCAAACGTAAGCAACACAAGTGCAGGACTAAAGCTACATATAATAAATGGTATACAAAATGGGGCCGCTAATAATTCCTCGAATCCAAATTCAACAAGTACAAGTACTAGTGGTTTTAGTGGTGGTGTTAGTAGATTTTTGGAATCAAGAGGTAAAAATTTTGGACCAATATTTCAGCCAATTAAAAATACACGGTTTGAGGTAGCTAAAACGAATCCGCAAATTGGCTTAGCCATGAAATTTGGTAATGATGCTTTTAGTCCGAAATTTAATTTAATACATAAAAATGAAACGGATCAAAATGTTGAGAAAAGAGGCTTTCCATTATCTGGCACTGGTGCGATGTTTTTAAAATCACGTAGACTTACTGAAATGGGATTCAATCAAGCTACGGTGAATATGATGACAACAAGTGGTAATGCCAACAATTCCAACTCTAATTCGAATATTATCATAGAAGGTGTTGTTGGTACACCACCTGGTGTTAAAGGCATTTTGCGTGATTCCAGTCTCACAGATATACGTAGACGCTTTGAAAAAGATGAGCATGATAATGGCACAGGTGCAGAAGACAAAAAAAGCGTACGCTTTAATTTAGATGATACGAAAATGCGTAGTTCGCCAGAAGAAGATCCAAGCAGTTCCAGAAGACTTACTTTCAGTCCCGAAGCTTCTGTCAATTCAGATGATGATGATGATGCTGAAGACAACAATCCTTGGGATGATGACGATGATGATTGTTGTGCAGCTATTGGTCACTTAGTTTCAGATGGCAGTTATCAACGTAATCTTAATCCCTTTCTAGCTAATGATGAGAAACAAGTTAAGATCATACCATTGCCTAAGGAACACACAATACAAATGCTTAAAGCGCAAAGTTTTTCGATGGACTTACCCGAACGGGAACGCACTAAATTAGCTGAACTTGCACGCTCACAGAGCGTTGAAGTTGGTGCGAATGTCTCGGCTGTAAATTATTTAGATAAACTAAAGGACAATTCAATTGTCAAACCGCTTTATGAAGACACTGATTCAGAATCAAAAGGAAGTTCAATCCGTAGTTTTATTATAAATAAATCAGAGCAAGACTCATTACCGCTAACTGCATCATCGAATAACCCATTTGACTTAGATGAGTTGGGACGAAAACACAGCCGTGATGTTGAGCAATTAGAAAAAAAATTGCAGGGTACGGGTGGTGAAAAAACTGGTATACGCACGCTTAAGGTAGCTTCGAAGCTCGTTGGATTTTTGAAGAAGGACTCAGACCAATCGGAGGCGAAAAACGATGAAAACCTTCCCGAATCGTTGAATCAAGAATTAGAAAAAGAGAAGCAAACATTGATTAAAGAAGAACGAGAACATTTAGAGGAACAGTTACAAGATGAAATTGATATTATTAAACGTGAACACGAACAAAAACTTAAGAATATAAGACATGAGTATGATTTGCGCTTGACATCACATCAACATCAAATCGATGAAGCCATGGAGTTGCAAATGGAAGAATATCGCACTCAACTGGAAGAAGATTTAGATGTTAAACGTAAAACGGTTGTAGATGAACATAAAATACAAATGACTACACTGCAAAAAAATCATATGGAAATCTTACAAGACTTGGAAAGAGATTTAAAAAGTGAAGAGGAATTAATTAAGAAAGAACATGTTACTAAGCTAAATGAAATGCGTGATAAAATGGCACACGAATTAGAAATGGAAAAACAACGGTTGCGGGATACCGGAGAAGATCGCCTTTACGAGAAAATACGTTGCGAAAAACGTTTATTGGAGGATAAATATCGTTGTTTAAAGGAAAAATATGTACGTTTAAAAACAGATGTTAAATTATCCTTGGAGCGGCGCACTCGACGACGTGAAGCACAGGCCTTACAACAACAAAGCCTGCATACAACTACCACAGGCTCTGAAACTGAGCGATCGATATCAAATAAGCCATCAATTGGTAATAGTGAAAATCGCTCGATTTCACTCTCTACCTCATGTCAAAATCAAAGCGGTCTAAGCGTTGGTGTAAGTTCTACACAAGCGGTAAATGGCAAAATGTCAGTTAAGCCGCCAGTGCCACCAAAAACACATTTGACAGGGAATACAAGAGATAGTGCAAGAGATAAATCTGCCGAGAAAATACAACAGAGCATACGTAAACCTGGAATAACCTCAAAATATATTAAAAATTTACAAGTACAGGACGACACTACTTCAATTAGTCAATCTGATACTACTATTTCTAATAATTATGCTAAGGGGCGTTATTTACCAGCGCCACTGGTCAGTGATAATGGAAATTCTGACTCTGAGGCATTTCAATTTAATCAGGAAAATAATAATAATTCTAGAGGTAACATTCAGCGTAAAAAGTTGTTTTCGCGTATGAAATCCGCTTCTACGTCACGACTGAATTCAGATAATTATAAAATTGAGCGTCCCTGTACACCAGTTGAAAATCTAAGACATCAATTGCAAAAACTTGAAGATTTAGAAGATCAATTTCCAGAAAATACTCTTGATGCTACTTATCACTTAAGATATCCATTTTCAGATATTTCAAATGAGCATGCGGGCAGTAGCTCTGAACTGGAGTTTTTTAAACATCGCATTCATTTGGAGCGTGATTCAGTTCGTCGGGCTAAAGAATCTTTACGTACACAAAGAACTAATTTTAGAGCACGGCAACGTGAAATAAAACAACGTCATAAGGTCACAATAACTCGTCACACTTTAGATCAACTTATACAAGAAGAAAAAGAACTTACTGAAATGGAAGTAAATTTGCATCGTACACGTGCTCTTTTGGGTGAAAAAGTTATACGTTTACGTCATTTGGAGCAGAGTTTGTTACGTATTTATGAAAAAGAAAAACCTTCAATGGATATGTTAGGCGTTGAACAAAAAGAAGATGCTACTTTGAGTGATCTATCGTCGCATTCTAGTTCAGGTTTCAGTAGTACTGACTTTGCAAGTGGAGCGGATACACAAAATTTAAATAAACGCAAGGAAGCCTATCATCATGAGTCTAGTGAATGTATACAGAATTTAGAAATACTTAATGCAGAAATACGTGAAATACTCGATATACTTGGCAAGAATCAACAACAACATGCTAGTGCTGGTAGTATATATATTATATTATATTATATTATATAATTTTTTATTATAATTAACTTCTTTTATTAGGTATGTCTGTACCTTTGATTTCGCCTTCAGAACTTAATTGGTCGCATATGCTGAACTCATCCACAGTTGTTACTTCTAATGTGGCACATAATTTACATAATCAACAAATGACAGGTACATCTGGCTTACATATGCATGCACCTCAGTCCATACCTACTTTAGCCGATCGTTTAGAAACCTATCGGCAATTGGCTTCAGGACGTATGCAATCTTCCATGGGTGGCGCAATCTTAGCAGCAAACACAATTGTTTCTCAGAGTCCGCGGGCTGTTAATTACACCACAAGTCTAGTCGAACGAACACGTGATTTACGAAATTGGTTACGTCAAGCTAAGAATGAAAACGAGTTACTTTCAGCAATGCCTATATCCACTCAACATACACTTAATACACTGACCTCTGCTGGTCCAAATATTACTCCAACTGGTGGTAATACGGGCACGCAGACAAATCTATAATTAGAATATAATGTATTCTGTTGCTGGCGTAAACATTAGCAGTACAGAAAGACGTCAACTAGTAGAAGGCATGATATTTATCAATCCCTAAGCCTTGAGCTTATAATGTTTTGATCTTATGTATGTGGTTAGTTAATGTGAAATTTTATTAGACTTTTTATAGATGTTAAAGTATGTTTTTCTATTTTATTTTTATTATTTAAAACAAAATTTTAAGTGTATATCTTAAATAAAATAGAAACGAATATATGGAGAAGTATGAATTTATGAAGTATGTATGTTAATTATGAAAAACGAGAAGAATGCTTTAAGGTGCCAAAGTATTTTTTCAAATAAAAAATAAGTATAAGCACCTATAAATGAATATGTACCAATAAGGTAAGAACATTAGTTAAATTTAGTATGTAAAATATGATTATATAATATAAAACGAAAGTAATACCTATACATAATTTGATTAATTCAAACATAGTATACAATATAAAAATTATTTGATATATCAGCATGAAATCAACTTGTATTACGAAAAAATATGACATTATGTTTGAAACATTTTATTTAAATTCATATTGAATTGAACTTACTAAATTTGGAGGTTTCATTTTAATAGAATAAAGGAACTTAACTCCCTCTTCAGTAAGCAATAGAAGGCTTTAGTAAAACATTTAAGTAACCCACAAAACTATTCCGCAAATGATCATTTTTGTTATACACATATTTTTCCATAAATGAAATATTTATTTCTTTAAATGTTCTTGCCAATTAATATATTTCCCTAACTTTAGATTTTGTATTATAACCCATAATAATAACATATATGATTATAGTTTGTTTAAAAGAAGATTAATGTATGTTTATAATTTAAATGCTTTTTGGATACTTTAGAGTTTTAATTCAAATATATATTTAAATATATTTAAATTTAATTTAAATTTTAATATAATTTGTAGTTTTAAGGAAGCGGTGAGAGACTACAACTTTTGTAAAAACAAATATTTTATACTTTAACAATATTGTATTTTATTTAAAAATATTACACTATATTTTGCATCCTGCGCTATATTACAATATATATATTGAATTGTATTACAATACAATATATTTCATGCTTTTCTGAATTAGTATAAATATTATAGCAATCTACTTTTAATATAAAATGGTGGTTTCATGTTGACTATATAGATAATCTGTAAATCTGATATTGGTTAGACTGAAATAATACTAATATTTATTTAATAATAATAATAATCATTATAAAGCTTATTTTTATTTTTATCAAAAAACTATACAATATTTTTTTAACAGTACTTAAATATTAAATATATATTCAAATACTCTATCTAAAAAATATCTTTATATAGTCGTAAATATGTAAAAATACTTTAATTACATTTATCTTTTATAGAGAGGTTCCAAAATCGAAATTTATCTTTTATCAAAAAATTAAAGAGCATATGTGAGATTAAAAAAATAATTTCAAATAACAAATTTTATTTCAAGAATATAAAACAAATTTAATATATAAGAAAAACTGGAGATTATATTTTTAATTTAAAATTTTTGAAAACACTACAAAACGACTAAATATGAATACATTTTTGACAAATAAAAGAGAAATAAATATGTTTCTCCATATTATTACTTGATGGTCAAGCAAAGATGGAGAATTGTTTTACTACTGTTACTATTAATGGGTCAAGTAAGCTTTTATATTATAAAAGCATATTTGACAAATTAATATTGTTGGAACCAAATTAAAAACTCAAAGAATATATTAAAAATATTATATTTTAATTTATAAAATGCATGATATCAAATTGTATTAAATTTATGCAACAAAAATTAAAATCTATTAAATTATTAAATAAATTTATATATAATAGATATACAGACAATTGTAATAAAGACAAATGTCTTAACTTATAAATCGAATGGCAAGAGTGATGGATTGATATACAAATAAGTAAATACGAATATAGATTGTTATACGGAAGCCAAAGAGATCGTTAATATAGATAAATATTTATACACGAAATACCTTATAAGTATACAGTTAAATTATAAATGTATCTACATATATTCCCCAAAAACAAAAACTATGCAATTTATAAACTGACAAATATTTTATTCAATAATCTCTATGACTTAACACTTCATATGATAAATTTCAAATACACATAATTAATACACAAAATTAAATAGATGTTTTAAAGGTCTATATTCATATAGTAAATACAATTTTATCATTTTAAACAACAATAACAATCTAATATATTACATGAAAAGGGAATAAAGTTATTAATATCTATACTCTAACCTTTCTTATTAAACTTAAAACTATTGCATTATTTATCGCTGCAAAAGTGATTTCAGTTATCCATAAAATACTTTTTACCTACAGATTCTCAATTGTCGGCTTGGAGTACCGACTGTAAGCCGAGACGAATTTTCCGATGAGCCCTTTTTTATAAGCGCATTGTACTTAGCACTTTTTTACTCTAAGTCGACGAATTATTTTTCTATAGAAATATACAATATATGAATATCGTATGGTATAAATACACATAAATCCAATTGAAGGTTTTGGAAATTCTCCTTTTGGTTAATAATCATGTTAATCTTTCATTTAAATTACTATTGCTACAATAAAGTGATAATATATAATATCAAAAGAATAATATTTTCATGAAAAAATAGGATCTATAAATTAAATTGTCTATACATTATTTTCTACATTATAAAGCAAGAAACGTATGTCAATAAAATGGTAATTAAATCACAAAAATACGACAACAAGCATAACTGATTATTTAGGATTATCAATGATAAACTAACCTAAACGAATATTTTTTTGCTTTTAAAATCTTAAAGCAAAAAAAAAATTTATTAATGACTAATTATTTATTATTTCTTACATCTTTAATAAATGAAATTACTTTTGCAAACCCTCAAAGGTATTTAGTGAAATAAAAGTATATGAAAAATTCTAATAAAATTGCTATTAATTGTCCATTATAAAAGCAATATACATTACTTTAATATTTTGCTTTATTTTATAGATCAAGAAAATTATTGAATAAAATAAAAAATAATTTTAAACTCATTTTAATTTCAATATTAAAAATTAAAAGTTATTTTTCATAAATGAAGTTCGAGTATGAGGCCTTCAAGACTTAAATTTATATTATTAAATAATTTTCTTTAATTTATTTAAATATAGTTCATCTATAAAGGCCATATTTTTGTTGGGAAAAAAAATACTAAAATGTTTAAAAAAAACATATTAATTATTTTGTGATATTATATCTAAATTGAAAAATAATTTAACCTGAGTTATATGCACATGATAGTGATAAGATTTTAGTTGAAATATTATTTTGAATATATTTAAAAATAATGATCTCAATGATTTTATTAGAAAAAGTGAAGATAATGCATTAGGTATCTACAAATTTTTAAAATAAATTTTTAATGTTAATAAATAATTAATTTATTACCGTCCTTTGTGTTGAAAAGTTGTCCATTCATAAAATTAATTGTTTTGTTTATATCCTGAGATGTGATAAATAGTAAATATGTTACATATGATTTCTATATAAAATCTTGCTTTAATTTGTTTTACAAGCACAAAGTATTTCTTAGAATTTTAAAAAGATATAGAAAATATTTTAAACTATTTATAATAAATTAAGTTTTAAAATATAAAATTTTAATTGTAAATTTTATATGTTTTGTTTTAAATTTAAAGCTTCTAACTTTTTTATTTAACAAGTAAAATTTATTTTAAAAAGAATATATATAATAAGAATGAAATACGATGAATTTAATATACTTAATTAAACTGAAATGATGGCAGCATGTTAAAATTTGAATATATATATTTATCAATATATTTATTATATAACTATTATTATAGTGTTAAAGTTTAGATTATCAGAAAGGAATAAATGTTTAATAAACATTCTAAATATAAAAACTCAAATTTATAAAATATTAAAGAAATTCATATTCATATAGAACTAAATATATAATTGACTTCAGTATATTACATAAATCGACGTTAAAAAATTTGGCAATGGCTCTAGATACGAAGCCTTATTGTACTTACAAATATTTATAACAAAATTAGTAAAAATGTTAAATTAAATTTCGTAATTTAATAAAATTTATTAAGCACATTAAATAATTGTGTGTTTTTTTTCTTAAAAATATTTAATAAATACAAATGAGTGCATAGAAACTCATTTCTATGGTTTTTTAAAGTTAATTCAAAGCTTATACGTATATAGAAACATTTAATTAAAAAAGATCAATTGAATAAAATAAAATGTATTAGGAGAGATTTAAATCCTAAACTTTTTCCCTTTATGTATGCCAATGAATACACACGATTGAGTACTTAGGACCATAAATGAAATAGTAGAAGCCGTTGCTAGTGTTTGACAGTTTCAATTTATTTTTTCGATAACTATAATTCATCCTTATTAGAGATAAACCGTATTAGAGTTTAATTTTAATATAACAAGTTTGTTTGATTTTTATATCCCTTATTGCATTATCGTTCTGTTAGATTACATCAGTTATGTATAAAATTATATATTGTCTATATACTAAATTGACTTAATGTGATTCACATCATCTTCGTAAGATGACAAATCAAATGATTAATCCTGGTTAAAACATTTGGTTAACGTCAGTAGGAATATTGGTTGATAATGCTAAATGTTAATGTCAATGTTAGCAACATGGGAGATATTCTCCAGTTGATAATCATATAACAATGTTATTGTGTTTTTTATAATCCGCTGAATATGAACAGGTAGCTGTTCTTTCTTTTACTGCTTCACAGCTATAATTTTTGTAGTAGTCTATTGACGTCATATCCATTGTTGTGTTATGTCGATCTATAAAACAGTGTTTAGTAATGACACCTTATAGGATTGAAATTGCATCTATTTGGATGAAAATAAGCAGTGTGACATTTGTTAGATTGCTCAGAGTCTTGTCTTTGAACATGTCGTTTCATGATATACTTCCCTAAGAAACCTATTTAAAATAAAATGTTTGCAAGCCGTTAAATAAGCTACTCATTGGATTTGAGTCTTTTGTTTATATAAACTATATATATCTTATTCTATTAAGCAAATCAAGATCAATGGATTTAACAAAGTCTGTATCTCTGTCTGTTAGTCTGTTCAAACTTTATTCAACAACATACAAGTAGTCGTCTGTCGGGCGTTTTCATTCAAACTCATATTCATTCAAATTTAAATTGCTTAATTATGTTATTTGTCTATATGTCAAGGCATATGTCAAAGCTGAACATGTCTATATATAGTATTATGTAAAAATGTTTCCATCAGAATACAAATTTAAGCATATTTGGCAAAAATTTTGTAATTAAATAATTAATAATTGCTTTCTAATACAATTATCTACGTGAAGAGTAATTAAAATAAAGATTTTCTCTTGTTATAAATAAAATGTGTAACAAATCGAAGTATTTTAATAGAAATGTTATTAACTGTGAAGTATTAACCAAATATGGTTAAAATTTTTTAACCAAATAAAACCATGTATATTATATATTATTATTACAAGGAACATTGGTACCCTGTAACGTATAACATTTACAGTGACATCCCTATAGGAAGTCTTCAGACAGTTTAAAGTTATTAAGACCTAATAATATTCGTTGATTTAAGATCTCAGCACTAATTGGATTCACTGAAAGTTGTACGAAGATGCTGAACTTTCGTGGCAATTGTACGGCACGAGCATCTTAGATAAGGATAATTTTTATATATAATTTTACAGAGTTTGTAATTGTCAGTGTATTTTAATCTTATGATAAATTTGAATTTAGACCTATTTATACTAAGAAACATATCAACATTTTTATTGTTGACTCAAATGAACTGTTTTTTATTTTATATAGTAATGCAGTTCGGTGAATTGATATTCTTCAAAAAGATTTCGTTATCGTCGAATACCTGATGACTACATATCCATATGAGTATTACATTATTCATAGTACTTAACTTAAATATAAGATGTTTGGAGTATCAATTTAGATATGGTGGTTGAGAATTAGAGAGATTTTATCACTATTTAGTTACCTGAATATATAATAATTTCACCGTTTTTGTGTCCACTTTTCAGTCTTACTATAATACATATTTCAACTTCGAGCATTTTACCTACACAATTTTAACTTTCTATTTTCAAGTTTTAATACATGAGTAAATCAATCACATACATTAAGTGACTGCATAACGTTCTTATTCTTACTTGCACTTCTAAATCGAGATTCATGTGACATGTGGATGCTATACCAAAAAAATAATAGCAACTAATTGAATAAATATTAATAGTTCCACCAGATTTTAAATATAAGCAATTCTACTTAGATTACAAATTTTTACTAACAAATTCCAGTATTTGTCTAAAAATTATTTCTATAAAAAACTTCTATATTACCTATAAGCATTGTAAATAATTTAGTATGAAAAAGACTTAAAATCGATTAAGCAAAATCTAGTTTTCTTTCATTTTTACATATATTTTAGAGATATATTACTGCATATCAACACAAAAATAATCAAACTAGAAATTTTGTGCATTAGTATCATGACATTTTCTAGTACTTTTTTTATATTAGATATAAAAATATATAAATAAGAGTTCAGTTTTATTCATAGAGTATAGTACTATTAATATTCTATAAAATAATAGAATTATCTAAAGTATCACGCGAGAAGTACAATTATTTTATATTTCATATTTTTATATATTTTTTGAATATATTGATTTTATTTTGTAGTTCATAAATCATGTTCATATAGTATGTTCTAATAATAAGTTATGATGGTTTTGAGATGACTTTATACACCATACTAAATGGGTTATACAACGCTGATATCTAAATTTTCAGAATAATGAAACCAGCAGTTCAGTTGTTCAAAATCCTTCGATATTGTCATACATTATATAAAATTGATGAAGTTTTCTATAAATGCTGTGCTTGTAATTTTAATGAATCTTACTTATCCCAGGACTTTTCTTATCTTTTTTTGAACTTAGATCATGCTAATTATCGTGAAAGTCATAAATAGTAGACTGTCAAAATGGATTGAAAGAGACAATATTTTATATGATTGGAGTTCATAGAATTAATAGAAAAATATTGAACAGCAAAGAATATCTATAATCTATTTGGAATTGTACATCTACAATTACGAATTTAGAATTACGTTTCTTAATACAATTCAGTTCTGTGTTTGATAAAATACCAAGAAAGTCCGCTTTGTGCAAATGATATTCATTGGAAATATTTAAAAAAAAAGTAAATTTAACACAAACACAAATGAAACAATTTGGACTGGTAAGAAGTTTTCGAACTATTTTGAAACTCATTTGGTAATTAAGTATATGTGTCTATTATTGCTCTATTCGTCATGTATCTTTAGAAGAAGCACTAAATGTTGCACAAAAAGATATACATTTGTTGGTTTATGGAGCTGATATTGGATTGCTAGCGGTTGAAGCTGAATACCTGCAGAAGATGATCTATCGCTTTGAATGGAATATTCTTTAAATATTCCAATATTAAATATTCCAATGGAATATGGAAATCAATTTACCCAAATACATGATAATGATTTTTAAAACAGTTAAATGCTCAGCCGTAATTGAACGTTATAGATAGAGCATAGGACGTTCAAAGAGGAAGCTATAAAAATTATAATTATAAAAATTATAGCTTCTCATACTTAGTCATGTTTAAGTATGACTTTAAAAATTAAAATGGGTTTCCAAAAATATATGAGGAAACAGGACCTAGTATTACTTTTAATTTAAAATATAAATTATTTAAAGCGATTGCTAAAGCGATACAAACACACACATAACATAAGATTGGAACAATACACACAACTGTATATTCTTTTTAAACTTACACCTAAAATATATTTACAATAGTTTATTTCTGTGTATGATATATTTTTATATCATATAATATATAATATATATTTATCTTGAATAATTCAACAAAAATGCACCTGAGATAAAGCATATGATTTGGACACATGAGATAAATCAGTTACGGGTACAGCATAATATTAACTAGTCAAATCAGTATACCGAACTAGACAACCCGAAGAAAACGGAACGCAGTAGTCAGATAAGGAGCATAAAAATAAATTAAAATAGCAGCGCTAGACGTATCACACTACCAACATAGCTTCAAATATCTCAATTTCAGTATTAGTAAAATTACATAAATAATAAAAGTGAGATGTGCCTCATTTAAATATATGTATAGTAATAAATATGATCAATATTAAACAGTAATGTGTTCGTTCTGTAATACCTACAGGAGAAATCGAGGATTTTGGACATTAATAAATGGTAAACAAAACCAGATAAGTTAGGTCGTGTGATAGTTCGAATAAATGGATGGTAAATTGAGGGAAATAGTGAATTATGTTGGTATGACAGCAAGTTTTGGTGTTTAGCAGAATTTCGAGTAGAGTAAATCAGTTAAAAATTAGGTAAATTAGGTGTTACCATTGTGAAAATTTTATAAGATGTTTAATAAATAAATTTAAAAACTTTTAACCAAAAATAATAAATAAGTGCAATAAATAAATAAATATTTACATAGTGTTAAAAATCCCTAGGAAATTTTCTCGAACTCGCACACGGCCATATTGGTAAATTTAATAAAACAATGTTTTATTTTGTTTTTTTGAGGTATAAAATTTTACATACATACTAAAATACATACTAACATTTCAATTTTACTTTTAAATTATTATAATTAATATAACAAAATATAATAATCATAATAAACAAATAGGTTGGAGTAACGGCCTTGTACCCAAAAACCCAATTATACTCAAATAATGGCCCGTTGTGATAATAATAAATAAATAAATAGAGAGATAATAAATTTATTATTTAAAAAAATAAATCTAATTTAAATCTCAAATCATATATAAATTAATCCTCCTCGTGTATAGGTATTAAATCGAAATAAAAATTATATTAATCAGTGAACTATTAGTACAGGAAAAACCGCAATAACTGCTATAATTTTTATTTATCATTGGTTAACTAACTACAGTAATGAAAATGGTGAATAGACACATTAGATAAATAAAGATTCTTAGTCATAAACAATTTTTTAACAAGCCTGTGTGTGTATTGACATTTGAAGAGCATCATATCATATGAGCATCGCATGTTACTCATACGCATGTGCTGTACTCTTTTGGTTTTTGTAAAAATCATTCGAATTTTTGAAACAAACACAATAGGATATGAATGCCTGCAAGAATACATTTTTATATAGCTTCAACACTGGCAATTCAATTTAGTTCTTACTTTTATCTCGTCTGTACAACAACTAAGAAAAAATATCGGAAGAAAACTGAGAATTTGTAAAAGACTTTCAAATGTTAAATATAAACTGATTTTGGATATTTTATGAAAATATAAAATAAAAATGTAATAATAATTTAAACCGCAATTAATTGAATATTTAAAATAAAAGTAATCTCTACTCGAGTAAAGATATTAGAGAACAAAATATTTGACCCAATTTTTGTTTAAAAAACAAAAGTAAAAGTAAAAGTGGGTTTTTATTGTTATATCGTGTGCTCATCTGTGCAATTTGTTCTTGTAATACTTACGACTTGTCATCCATATATACATGGTGAGTCTGTGTGAACTTATGAGAAAGTAAGACATTCATTTGTGAAATGTAGTGCAATATATACGTGCGCGTTATTTGCTGCAGTCTGTATTCTATTAGAGAAAGGACTGGGCGTATAATCGTATTATGTTATTATTGTCAATAGCAGATTTAATTTACTAACAAATAAAACCGATTTAACTCATTTGTCGCTTTTTGTAATTAGTAATTTGGGGTAAGTTCAAAAATTAACCTAATAAATATTCAACAAAACTGAAATAACATAAAGTCTTTTAATGAAATATAAAAAAAATATATTTTTTACAATTTTGATAATTTTTTTCAAGTATTTATATTATTAGGTTGATATCATTTAATTATTGTGTATAAAAATGATTTTGCAGATTATATTAATTTATATAAATTACACAAAAAGTTAATAATATTAATTGAAATAAAATAAAAACAAAATTTATGTTTTTATTTAAATTCTTTTTAGATTTGAATTTATTTTTTCATTCATTTCTTAATTCATTGAGAAATTTGGGTTGCTTTCAGTATCTAGGTTAACAATAAGTATATCATTGTTATTCATATATATTCGTATATGTACTACACGGCATGCCATTAAGGTAACCTAAGACAACAACAATAATATTATCTATATATTTTGTGGAATTACTCACTCGTGTGTATTTAAATTTTATTTATACATATAATAAAAAAGCCAGTGCAGTTGCATAACTCAAAAATGTAATAGTCTATATGATAAAAAGTAATTAATCCTCGAAATATTGAACACGTGATTAATTTAAAAAAATTTATTATTAAAAAGTACCAACGTTGTTTGTATTAAATAAAAATAAAGTTGACCTAATAGCCCACAAAAAAATATTGATATAAAATAAATTATTTTGGTCAAATAAATAAACAAATATTTTATTATTTATAATGTTCAAAGTTATTAATTTGTAAAGTATTAATTTTGATTTATAGATTTGATTTGATTTTTATATTAATTTAAGAGTTTAATTCAAAAGAGTCTAACCCTTAATAAAAACGATATAAAAATTTTTATAAGAAAATAAGATGAAATGACATGTTTCTTTTAAGATAAGAGATATTGAACGTTAAATAATTATGTACATAGTATCTAACAACATTACAGTTTTATATTAAAATAATATTTTTTCAAATTTCAGATAATTGTAATTTAATTTTATAATAAGATACTTAAGTTACGATGAAAAGATATTTAGATTGAATATTTATATATGTACTTACATATATACTTAGAATACATACATATATATATATAAAGAACATACTAGGTAGCTGAGGTAGGATCACCATATATATATAGATAAAATAACTAAAACAACTCCAATATAACATTTAATTTTTTAAAAGAATATAGTAAAATTAAATTTAAGTTTTAATGTTTGCAATCATTCTTTATTTAAAAGCAAGTTTAGTAGTTCCAAGACAGATGTTATCAAAGACAAATATAATTTCATGCGTATTACACGAAGACGGTGTACTTTTCTTCATAATAATATTGTTAAGTACATAAACAACATTTAATAATAACTATATTCAATGTTTAAATCTGATTCCAATAAAATTATTTTTAGTAACGAAGAATCTACCAGATCGCAGATATAAAAAACTTTATTTTGAGAAGAATAAAATCTATGCTAACTATAGTAATATGTATTAATACTTTGAACTACTGTGTATTAAATAGAATTAAATATAGATAATATAGCTATTACTTATATAAAATATTATTACAGCTTAGGGCACTATTCAACAAGAGATGTCGATGGCCTGCGATATCTCAACATAGTACAAGTAAGATAATTAAGAGTAATTAAATAAATGAATAATAATAATAAATCTCATTAATAAATTGAGATAAAGTATATAAGTATATATTAGTATCACTTTCTATACAAAGCATTGAAATTCGTTTTTCTCAATTAGTTGATATAAAACTGATCCTAAAATAATTAAATATTTTATTGAACTAGAATTTATTTTTTTCTATTATATTTTATTTTTATTTTTTTTAATTATCTAAAGGCAGGGCATAAAGCGTTTCTTTAGATGTATCATGTGTTTATTTCCTGAACGGGCGATTTTTAATTATATTTTAATAAAAAGGTTATATCTTAATAATTTGCGATATTTCAATTACCTTTGATAGTTATAATTGGGAATATATTATGGAAAAACTTTATTTTGAAACATTAATTTATGTTTTTATTAAGTGACTAAGTAACTTGTTTCAATATTATTGCCAAATTTTAAAATATTTATTGTTTACTTTCTCTTCTTTTTTTTTGTTTCTATAAAAGCTTTAAGCTGTTCTTTTTATTTCATGTTTAAAAACTATTAAAATTATATTATATGATATATATGTTTAGATAAATAAAATAGAAATGAAGGAAAGAATGAAGAAAAAAGCAAAGAAAGTTCCAAATGTTTTCAAATCAAATAAATAGAACAGCTAAGTAAGCTTTTAGTATTACTTTTTATTTTTAAAAAAAGTAGAATCACTTATTAAGGAAATATATAATATAAAAAAGCCCAGAATCCATTAAACGTTATGGAATTATTAATCTAGAAAAAAAGTGATGATGTATAAAAATCTGTAAGATAGACTGCTATTACGAGGTATATTATGATTTAATTTAAAGTTGTCACAAAATGAATAATATTTACTTGCATTGCTAAACCTTAATTTAAAGGTTTGCAAAGAGTTCCTTGAAATGTGACTTTCTAATTAAAAAGTAAAGTTAACTTTTCTAGTTAAATAACAATATTAACTCTTTCAATATTATATCTTTGTAGCATTATCTAAATATTGTTTAAAAAATATTTGATAACACGCTAATTATATGTCTTAGATCTGACTAAAAAGGCTTTAAAGTTTGCGGACAAGTGCATCATAAGATCAGTTCATATGCATATAATAATGTCCAGTATAATTTATATAATATATCTTATAAAAAAATTTTCTGTTACCTTGTCAAAGTTTTAAATTACGGAATATAAATGTTAAGTATAAGTTTTTAAAGAAAACTCATGATCAACGAGAAATTAGAAGATTGTATTATAAGCTCTGGTATAAAATCTAATTTCAAATTTTTAAAATCTGTTTCATATATATAACGATCTGGTGTATTTATTAAAGTATAAAACTAACACTATCATATGTATATTCATGAAGTAGTTATAAGACAGTATCCGCTGTATATGGGAAAAGACGTAAATTTAAATATTATGAAATCGTATAGTAAGGCACAAATATACAATTAAAATTACATCTTTATTATTTTTATAGTGCTTAGTTATTAATAGAGCGCTTCTTCTTCAATGATATTCCACAGATATCTCTATTAAATGTCGCTCTCCTTTAGTTTTACACACCTATCTTTTTGACTTTATTTTTAGTATTTTATTGCATATCTTTTGTTTTTGTAGATACATCTGCTTCACTATACTAATGTTGGATATTCTGACAAAATTTTTTGAATTAACCTTCAGATCGCCAATATAACTCATTTTTATAGTCAATTTTTGACATTTTTTACATTTACATTGAAAATCAGTAGGTAATTGGTAATAGGTAATAGGTAATTTATATCGGTAGTTTTAAAAATCAATTTTTGTGGCTCACATATAAACTTTACATTAGTTATAGTTTGAATAACTATTATAAATTTTAGTTTGAATGTGACTAATCACAATAAAAATGTCTTATCTTAATGTAGTTAATGTAGTATATCTTAATCTATACATTAACACTGTGTAAGCGATATTGAATCTTCGACGAACTCAATACTTCAATTTAAGCACAAACATTTTTGTTAAGCTTTTTAATAATTAGTGTAGTATATACATATAATAATGTCCAGTATAATTTATATAATATATCTCATAAAAAAATTTTCTGTTACCTTGTCAAAGTTTTAAATTACGGAATATAAATATTTTACTGCGTTTCTTAAATGTATCTTGAATTTTTTTTTAGTTGCAGCTAAATGCGTAATTCATACCTTTCCTCGAGTTGACGTATTTTATTTTAATAATGAATATGTGTGCTTTTTAAGATGGATTCTGTTGAGCGGGGCATGGTTAGGGGATTAGTGCGAATAAGAGGAGTGCGGTTTTTGATGCTGCTGATTGTGTATGGCCGCTAAAACGTGCTTTGTGTGCCAAATAAATCTCATTAATGCGTTACGTGTGATGCTAACCATTTTTTCATCTATTCTACACATTTTCAAATATTTTTTGTTCTTATTTTGAAATATCTTTACATTCAAATTAGTAACCACCATTGCGTTGTTATGGTTGCTGAATAAAAAGATGAAGAACAATGTTATTGTCTAAAGCAAATTTGTACGTATTTGCTCTTTTTTGTTTTACATTCAGAAGTTATAGCTGCTCTGTAATTATTTCATTATATAAATGAAATCAATATTGCACTAATTATCACAAATTAATTGTGGTTTGTTAATTAAATCGATATTAAGGAGAAATTTATTTTTACATAATAAATAAGTAAAAATTTAATATAAATTAGATTTTGTAATTTAAAGACATTTATATTTATTTAGTGCTATTAATTATTAAATTGATGAATTATTTGTAATTATGTACCTGGTGGGTATCATTACTGGAATAAAATTGCAATCTCAAATAAATAAATTAATAACCACTATTTAAAATTGATCTAAAATTATAAAATTATAATTAATAATGAATCACATTAATTGTTTATTAACCCTACAGTTCTATAATTTTAAACTTTTGTATTGCAATAATTGTTTTATTTAGTATTAGATGTCAACGTTGACAATAAAAACCAGCGCAGGTAGATTTTTAGGTAAAACACATCCACAAAAACTTACACATTTTCATAATAAGTATTATCACATAAAAATTCCTTAAAAAAAAATAAACCACTTTCAAACACTGCCTTAGAAGAAATTATTTAAACCAACTTTATAGCCATTCAAACCCTAACAGGACTCCTATATTTTACATTAATAGAGTTACAGCATTGATTGCTTTAACGTCGGTTAGAAAATGTTAAATAATTATATTTAATACTGTAATATTTATATCGATAGATACTGGAATATATAAAAAAACAAATACAAGAAAATATAGCCATTCGAAACCATTTGCCTTATTTACATTATATGATAAACTACTATTATATATCCAAATCCTAAAATTTATTTAAGCAAGTCTTAAGGCTACTTGTGCCGTTTCTTAACTCTTAAAAGAATATCTTTAACTTCTGATAGTACATATTTAAGGTAAAATATTTATTTTGAGAAACGTAGCACACTATTTGCAAAAAAGAGTTAATCTATAAATATATAATATTTCTCGTAAAACTGGGAAAACTGCATATAAAAAATTAAAATTCAAAATTCTATTTTAGAGTTTAGTTTATAGAAATTTAAAATTTGAAATTACCACAGAAATTTAACCACAAAATAACTTCATTCAAGGTTAAAAGGTGTTACAAGTCTTGTAAAACAATAAATCTTTTATATCTTTCTGTGTTGAGTTTCAGGAAATATTGTTTGAATAAAAGGTGTAATTTTTATAGCATTACTTAGTTCATTATGTTCATAAAGTTTATGCCTTTGTCTTTTTATTAACGAAATAAAAATTCTAAATTGCATTTAACCTTTCCCAGAAAGTTTTATGACAAGTCATCACAAAATAAGTAATCAACTTTTTGCTCAGTATATACAAAATTAGAATCCGGGTGATTTTATATGTAAGTGTAATAATCTTTATAAAAGAGAGTGATTGTTTTTATAGGAATTTTATATTTATAGAAGGATTGATGCTATTTTGGAATAAAGAATAACTTCTTTCAGTGTGAATGAATCATTTCTACCAGAAGCGAAAATTATTTTGATTCCAAAATTCATATTAATTGAAAATTTTATTTATTTGTTTTTATAAGTAGCTATTATCATATATTTTATTTATAAAATTATTTTAAAATCCTTTTTAATTGTGTTGATTTCTTTTTAAATGTTTGGTACACAGAGAAAAAAACCAGATAAACGTTGCATTTTAAAATATTAGAGTAAAGCCCAACCTTTAAAGAAAACATTTCACTTTATACAAATATTAAAAATTGCATTTTAAAATTTAAGTTTGGTCTGAAACAATCACACTGAAATTTTATTTTATATATAATATAGAAATAGATTCTTACATATCAAAGATATATGTAAGGTACTGTAAGGACGCTGACATTTCTCATAAGAATTTAAAAATATTTTAAATAAAAATTTGTAACAGCTGTATAGCCAGCCCATTGATATAACATTTTGGGATTTTTAAATACCCTTATTATTACTATTTTCATACGAAATGGACTTTTTTTAATAGATATTAAAATTTTTAATATAAAAGTTTATATTTATTAAAATAAAACGATAGAAATATAGCAAGCAAATTAATTTAGTAGTTTAAATTTCAATAAAACTATTTAAAAAGTATTGTAACTTAACTAAAATTGAAATTGATTTAAAAAACTTTGCAAAGTATTTTAAATTTTTTTATTTTAATCTAAAAATTCTTTGAAATGTACTTTCATTATAAAATTTCAATATTTTCCAAAGTTGTATAATTTTTTTGTTATGTTTTTTGCTTAATTTTTTTTTTCGTACATTAAAAATTCATTTTAATATTGCTAATGGGTCGTACAACGTTGCGTATACGTAACAATTTTCTACTCGTATATTTCATTTTGCCATGTGTAAGCGGCATAAATCCACACTCACCAAACATCAAAATCAGAACCAAAGGTGTGTGTATGCAAAAAATATTTGTAGATTATTATGTATTGTATACATGTATGTATTATATGCATACTATAGATACGTACATACAAAACCAAACCTCTTATATGTGTATTGCGTGAGGCAGGCAACTAAAAGAACCAAAATTACGAAAACAAAATGAATTTTAACAGCTTTTTGGGCGTGAAAATACGAGAAAAAGAATGGCAATACAAAATATAATAAAGATTCATCATAACATTAAAAACAATTTTTATAAAATCTGTGTATTTTCAGGTGGTTCCAAATTGTTATCAATAACACAAAAATCATTAAAGTTTAATAAGAAATTCAGTTGAAAGAGAAATTTACAAAAGCTTTGGGCTGATTATATTTGATGGAAACAGAAAATAATTTTTACATTAACATATTCTCAAAACAATGTTACTAAGTAATTTATTGCTTTTCAGCATAATAATGGGTCAAGTTTTTTTTTTATATTTATATATATAATAAGTTATTAGTATTAATATACTTTTTTCTTTTTTTTTATTATTATTTTTATAAAGAGGTTTTTTCGAACAGTAGTGAAATACAACAACAAAAATTTTATTTTTTATATTATTTTAATTAATTGAATTTTTGGCTGACCACACAGCTGTATCGAGTATTGCCAAATACCCATCATCAGTGGTCTTGGAAATAATTCTTGTATTTAATTATTCGTAAATAATTATTTTTAAAACTGCAAGTACCAGGATCGACTAGAACCTGCCAATGTGAAGCTCAGAATCAACGCCCTTAACCAACTGATCCAAAGCAGTACTTGACTTTTTTTGTCGCATATTTTTTGGAGTTTGTTACTTTTTACTATGAAAGTTTTTATTAACAATTTTACTTGCTATGTTTATATTAAGAACGAAATCATAAACCAGCTGTAGAATAATTGAATTAATTAATTAATTATATTTTTATTTTTATTGTTAAATTTCAATACTATTCTGTTCGTAGAGGCATTATTTGTTGCATGATTTGTTCTTTCTAATGTATAGAACCTAATCTAGGAACGTAATGCTGAGAAAGTCATGCTAATGTTACTCCACTAGTCGCACGGGCGAGACCAATATTTTGTGAATATAAGTTGTAATTTAATGTCAAATTTTCCAGACGAAAGTGACTATTATTTTGACTATTATATTATTATTATTTTTATATATATTTTGTATCTAATTCTCATATCCTTTTTACGGTTTTCTGAAATTTAAATTTCTTCATCATTATAGCATTATATTAGTTATTATAATCATGTATATTTTTGCATTATATTAGAATCGCATTTAAATTTTAATTAAGACTTTATTAATTTATTAATTAATTAATTTTAATTTAATAGTTATTGTCTCAAATAATCTAATTAATCTAGCTTTATAATTCCATCGGTATAGAACTACGTGAATTTTGCGGAGACCAAACAAATGTTAGTCAGATAGCTCCAAGCTATACAATACAACTTCACAACTAATTTCCGTCAATGTTTTTCAAATCATTACAAATATGTATGACCTGGCATTGTTTTGATGGAATACAACCGCTTTTATTTTTACCAATTCTGGCTTCAATTGCATTTTAATTCCAACAAAGACTAAACATTATCTTGTTTGCTGTCAATACAGAATTTGAAATCTTTTGTAGAGGGTTACCAGGCTTTGGCAACGATCGTTTGTTATGGATATTCTTGTATTTAACCTATTTTTCGTCTGTAACAGTTTGTTTTAAAAATAGTTCCATTTCGTTGCATTTCACTAATGGTTATTTGATCAATTCAATATCTTTGCGTTAATTCATCCGACATCCCAAAACCAAGTGTCTTTAAGTAGTCTGTTATTTTTAATTGATTTCACACTGTCATGTGGTTGTTGTTTAGTCCGAGTACTTTTTGTGCAGAAGGTATTTGCTATTCTAAAGTATATATTATACTTTTAGAAGGGTTTTCGAATAACAAAGAAAGAAATAAAGGACAAACACAAAAATTTATTTTTTAATTTTATTGAAGTTTGGCTGACCATACAACGCTGCTTCGAGTATTGCCAAGTACTCTTCATCAGTGGTCTTTCGAAATAATCGAATTTTATTTAATTAGTTTATAGTCCGTATATAATTTGTTTGGACTGCAAGTGCCAGGCTTAGAACTCGTGCCTGTCAAATTAGAAGCGATGACTAATCGTGTTTATCCACAACAAGCCAAGGCTGCACAAACTTTCAATGCTCAAATTCCAGGTTTTTTATTGTCACTTATTTTTATTTAATTAGTGACACTAACCAAAGCACTTGCCGTGCTTTAAAATAGAACGAGCTTATAAACTACAGCTTTATTTTGGAAACACAAGTTCAACGAATTAAAAGTTAACTTTTGAGTTCGCCTATTCTTTATTTTTTTCAAAGCTACTCTTTTTGTAGAGACATTTTGTAATGCATATTGTTTTACTTACTATATGTAAAGCGACCATTCTGGTGCTTTTACAAAGAAGCTATGCTATGTTATTCTACAAATCCGCTTTCGCGGTTAGGAAAAGCTGAACAATATTATATTTTAACATATTGTTCTTTACTTTTCACAAGTCTAATATTTGAATAAAGTATTCGTGTTGCTGTAAAGCACTTTGGCAAGTGCTTTGGTTGGTGTCACTAATTAAATAAAAATAAGTGACAATAAAACCTGGAACTTGAGCATTGAAAGTTTGTGCAGCCTTGGCTTCTTGTGGATAAACACGATTAGTCATCGCTTTTAATTTGACAGGCATGAGTTCTAAGCCTGGCACTTGCAGTCAAAACAAATTATATACGGACTATAAACTAATTAAACAAAATTCGATTATTTCGAAAGACCACTGATGAAGAGTACTTAGCAATACTCGAAACAGCGTTGTATGGTCAGCCAAACTTCAATAAAATTAAAATAAATTTTTGTGTTTGTCCTTTATTTCTTTCTTTGTTATTCGAAAACCCTTCTAAAAATTTAATAAAGCTTCTTTGTCCCTATACAAAGTAAGTCTAGCTTAACAGCAACACTAATACTTTATATTATACTTTTATAAATATTTAAAATAAAAATGTTTTGTTATACCAAAAATACTTAAAAATATAAAATCTACTATATGCGTACATATGCGTAAAATATCTTATAATGTATTATTCAGTACCTTCAAGTTATGTGCAAAATTATTCTAACTTTAATTTAGTTGATATTTTCGTGAGAAACTCATGTTTATTTAAAAATATTCTTTTAACAACATATATGTGAAAATAAGTACATATTTCTTGATAAAAATAATTTCACCGTAGGTGGGTTTTAGTTTAATGCTTACTATGCTACCAAAAGCTTTTCATCAATTTTGAAAATGTTTATTTTAAGAACAGAAAAAGGTTCAATAAACTGCTCAGTCGTACTGAAATTTTTTAAGCTTCTTAAAGTAATTTGAAAAAATTCCATTTTTTCTTGCTTATTACAAATTTTACATAAGTAATATTTTTCATTTAATATTTGACATTTATTTATTTATAATATTATTAAAAAGTATTCATATTCAGTTATATATATACTCTATATACTTTTATATATACTTTTAAATTTGGTTAGAAAATTCAATATAAATAAAAATTAATATTTTTTACAGGTCTGAAATCTAGAAAATAGAAAAACTGCTTCTTTTGATATTTTGAAATTGCAGGAAATATACTTCATAATACTTAAATAAATTTGATGAAGAAAGCCATTGGTTCTTTAAAATCGAATAGTAAGGACGTAAGACGAAAACGTATAAAAAGAATATGGAAAAGTCTTAGGTTCGTAGCCAAAAATTTACTTCGGGGACACTTTTAGATAATTTAAGTAATTTAAAAAAAATTTTATCTTATTAAACAGTCATAATTCATTAATATTGAATATCGATTCTGAACTTCGATTCTTTTACTAATAATGAAACTTTAGAACCAAATATAATCGACTATTCTAACCTCTAACCTATGTATTAGAGATGTCAGTATAAATGATTGGACTCCATTTGCGTAGGCAGCAAATAGAAACAGGGAGAAGGGGACAAAAGAACAATTTTTCCACATATCGAAAACCGAAAAAATTTGATTTCACTGACATTATTAATAAAGTCATTCTAAAAATTAATTAAAAACAGCTTATCGCATTCAAAATTTATCTAAATTGCTGTACAAGTTCGTTTAATGATAAAAATACTCATAGCTTTGATTTTGTATCTTTACATTTAGTGAGGCCAATATCCCCTTGTTCCTATTCTTTTATGCAATACACCGTCGATTTGGAGCAACCATCATCGTCCCACAGATTCTTGTATATATATATACATATATATATACATTTACCGAGTACAAAACATATAAAAATTGAAGAATCTTCTTTACTATAAAATAAAAATAATTACCTTGACTACGAAAATTCAATTACACTTCAATTATCTGCTAAAATCATCGTTTACTTTCTATGTTCAACTTCATAGCCACTTAGAATTTAAACTAAAATATTTATACAAACATTACCAATGAAGTAATTCAATCTTCTGTGAGGACAAATTAAAAAGATAGTCGAAAAGTTATTTTGCAGGCGAAAGATCAAAGTAAAATAAATTGGATTTAATCGTTTTGCTTGTTAACCAATTTCAATGCCATTCCGCCCTCTGTCTTGTAACCATCATTTTGTATCTGAAATACAAAATTGTTAGTTTCAATAAAAAAACTGCACGCTTACAAAATTTATCGCGCTATGTGGTATGAGAGGAAGGACAAAATTTTATATTTTGAAAATTATTATGCTGCTCATGTTAGAATCACATATGAATAAAATATTTCTACAAGCATTAAGTTACATGTAGAAGCACATCTGTATATAAAAAACTATTAGTAAAGTGGAAAGAAAAATACTTATAATTAAATCAAAATCATTCAAAAAAGTTGACATGAGTTATTTTAGATGTGAGCATCAGTCAAGTTCGCTTACACTCGTACATGAAAATATGAAAATTCTAGATGGATGAAGAATTTAATAAGGAAATATTCAATATTAACTTTACTAAAATAGTTTAGAAGTGAATGTGTATACTCTTGGAAACTTATTTTATTAATTTTGCTACCAAATAGTTTTCTATTCTAAACATATATTTGAGAAACAATATTGATTTTTTATTGTTGCTCATTCGCCATGTTGTACGGAAAATTAATTTTCAAGAACGTGTTTCAGACATTGAATAATAACTGTTATCAAAATACGGGGGTAGTTTGATAATTCAAGGGTGGCAAAAAGTAACTAATAAGTTATAGTAATATTACTATAACTCTTTCCTATCTATTAATAGACTACTATAAAATTTTGAACAATCTGCGTCATCTTGTATGTACCTTTTTTAATGGCTTAAAGTGGACAAACTCGTGAAATGTCAACAGAAATGGAAGAAGACGAATATTTCGTGGATAGAATATTATCTATCCAGAATATTCTCCATCCAAAATATTTTCTATCCAGCATATTTACATCTAGCGTATATTCCTATCCAGCATATTCTCCAGATTTTGGTCCCTGCGATTGTTTCCTTTTTGCAAACGTCAGGATGTGGGTAGAAGGTCAAAGATTTGAATCAAGTCAAATTTAGGTTTGAGAAAACCTATTATTTGAAAAAAATTAGAAAACCGCTAGACTAAATACATCAAGGTAAAATAATACATTTTTTTGGAGAAAAAAGTTTATTATTTACAAAATCAGTGAATTGTCAATATTCCCTCGTAGGCTTAATTTCTTTAATTCTAACTTCAAATATTTGTACAATAATTATAAGGTACTTAATAATTCTTAATACTTTTGTTTTATACAATGATATACAATGATTAGATAAGATGACCTTTTTTTAGACTGAATTAATATTCTCTACCATCAGATAATCAGATATGTTTGTAACCAGGATTCCTGCTTATGTGACTGTAAACAATATTTTGTTCTACTTTAACAAGTTCAAATTTTCTAATTTTGATTTATTTTATAAAACATTAATTAAGTTAATTTATCATAAAAGCATGTATTTCTAGAATTACAGTTCATTTACTGTTGTCTTTATTCTAATTGCAAAGACAAAAAATTAAATATTAATATATAAATTTATTATAATTCAAATATTTAGAATGCATTATATGCATATACATAGATCCAAACGTTAGTATTTCTTTCGTATGTTTGCATGACATCTAGTTGGCTCGTTAATGCAGGGCTTGCAGTCATAACTTTCACTTATTCATAATTTATTATTCAAACGCAAAATTTAGTGAATAATTGTATAATTGCGCCACCTTAATTTTCACCTAAAAGAATGCTTTCATTTTCATACACGATGACATCATTTAGAGTACTTGTTTTTTTGGGTAAACGGTGTCTTCAGTTCTAACGATAGATGTAGCCACTGGATACTTATTCGTTTGACTATATTAATGTTGCAACAGAATTCAGACATGTTATTATTCTATCAAGAGTAATATGTATCACTAACACAAATAGAAATACTAATCTTACGGAGAGTACTTTTTTTAAAATTATCTAGGAATTTTTAATTTTTGTCGTTTCTAGTAAGTGACGTAGGTCTTGCAATAGGATCAGTAATATGAATAATTTGTATAGAGTTATTTTTGTTAACCAACAAAAGGCCGGCGATCTACGTATTGACTCAATATTAGGACCTGTTGACAAACATGTTTTTAGCTTGATATCTGATATTGTTGTAACTGTAACTGTTAATTTCTACGCAGATAAAGCTCAATACAATTTTAAAAGGGTACTATTATTATATTACATGTATTAAGTACTTTTGCTTTGAATAATTGCATTTTTTACATGACTAGTTTTACAGATTATAATACAAATAAATGTGCACTTTATATAATAAAGAATATTTTTTGAGTAAGAGTGAGGTTTTTTAATAAAAACGACCTTAAAAGACCTTAATAATAAATGTATACTTTTAGTATAAGAAATAACATAATTATTTCTATTATATATTGCATAGCTATTAAAAATTTTTGTTTCTTTTAAGAATATATATTGTTACGTCCTTATGGCGTTTTTTAAGAAATTGAAGTACATGTTTATTGTTTACAGTATTTGGATTAATGACACCTTGTTCGAGCACATTTTCTCCTAACATTTTGTTGCATATGTTGATATATGTTATACAAATAAAACGTTGATGTCACAAGTGGTGCAATTTTAGGGCCATATAATCTACGTGTGTAACCTTTGTCCCTATCGTAAGCGTAAATTTTCGTAAACACGGGATAATGAATCAAAAAATAGGTTTTTGTTGTACTGTTACTGTCTGCAGTAAGAAGTTTACGTATACAAGTAAGAAAATGGCATGAAAAAGTAAAAAGACAAAATTTTAATTTAATTAAGTTTATTTTTTTATATAATTTTTTATTGCTATTCAAAGAAATCTGTTCATTATTTTCGCAGACTTAAAATTGTGAATTAAATTTAAATTTTATGCAATTATAGGGATCAGCTAATGTTTCACGGAATACGTTTTAATTTCAGAAAACAAATATACATAACATTTTATGACTTCACTGAGTTACCGATCTCGTCTAAATACCCATATTATTCTTCAACATATGTACCGTTTACATATGACTATCGACAGATAGACATTAAAACAAGTAAAAAATTTCTTTTAAAAATGTAAATATCTAATACTATTATTTGTAATAGGATCTATTTTTTATAACTTTTCCTAATTTTATTTTAATTTAGGTATTTTAATGAATTGTATAGTTATTATAAAAAAGATTTTTGTTTTATAATGATAAAATGGAGCACCGATTATTTGTCCAAGTAGTTTATTTCGTACTTCATAATTTCTCTATATTAGAGGTGCACGCCGAGCTCCACAGTTCAATATCATAAGATCTCTTAATATAGGTGAATGCATAGTTATTTCGATTTTTATTAATCGAAAATTAAAATTGAAAATTAAAATTTAAAATTTGTTTTTATGCTCAGATTTCTGGTAGTAAAGATGCATACTATAAATTGGGAAATACAAATCTCTTAGATACAGAACGATAATACCTAACTTTGGCAACCGTCGAAGAGAACCAGCATTTTACAGCGAAACCGACCGCCGCACAGTCCGCAAAATAAAATTAGACGATCAAAATTCAGTATTTTTCAAATTAATAGCGATATTAAAAGCATATTTGCCTTAAATACAGTTTTTTAGATGGGTTTTCTTTTGAATGTAACTTCAACCTCAATGAATTATCAAAAACTCTCCAAATTTGAGCACATTGACCATTTTTTATTTTTTAGAATATTTTAAAAATTATACTAGGTAAAAAAGTTAAATTTGGTATAATAAATACTTCTACTATATTACTAAAGTCCAAAAAGTTTTATGATGTTCCGCTTACTGCAGCACCCAACCCTTATACAAAATTTTCACAAAAATATGTATATTTATTACATACCTATGTTTCATATAAAATTTTAGTGAAATTGAGATTTCGCAAAAATTTGACCAAATTTAAACCTTCATAACTTTTTTTTACTTATTAAAAAACAATCATTTTTTATGTTTTTTAAAGCTTAAATTATTATTAATTAATTATTAATTAGTTATTAATTAATTATTAATTAATACAAAAAAATGATCAATTTTAATTAACAGTAAAATTTTATTAATGAAAATGTACAAAGACTCAGCTATTTTTTTATGACCAGTATCCTAGTTTTTTTTACAAAATTTTTCTAACTAATAGACAAATATTAAAACTGTACAAAAAACAAAAAAATGTTCTTCACTCTCTATTTTTTTATATATATTACAGATCCCAGAAATCAATGAAAACGTGTCGTTTTTCGCACCCCACTCCAAGTTTACCAATAGTAACAAATCTCAATAATATAATTGAAAATGAGAAAAATTTGTTATAATTATGCACCTATCTAATATATGGCTTTTAAAACTTTAAGGCAGGAATTTAAAGCATTACCACGACCAGTAGAGCAGGTCTTTCAAAACGTGAACAATCTGTTGCATATTTCAGTTTAAATAAAATTTTATAATCCAATTTTTATTTTTTATAAAATTATATGAAATTATTTACAATTTTTAGAATACAAAAAGGTATTACGTGAAACGTAATGCAAAGAAGGCAACCCTCAATTTTAATGCTTAAAAACTGTCATGTTCAACGAGTCATGAATTTTTAATTTTTGTTTTACATTTGTTTTACACAACTTTTGGATTAAATAAATTTAATGGCTCTTTACAATTAATTTCTTTTTTTCTTTAGAATTTTGTTTTTTTTTTTACTGACACTGACATTTTTTAAACCCCAAAAAAAGTGCGTTAATTACAGAGATTTTATTATAAATATATTCAGGCTCTTCGAATTATCATCAGGATTTAAGTAAATAAACAAAACAAAGAAAAATTAAGCGAAAAAAACAAATTTTGGAGCCAAGAAAAGTTGAAGGCATAAGAAGCGGCAAGAAAAGAATGAAAATCAAGTGTTAAGCATAATCAACCCATAATAATACCATTGACAGCTGCTAATGGAGTTAACACCAAAGCTGATAAAATAAAGAAAAATAAAACAAAAACAAATATTAAGGAGAAGAGTCATCCAAGTGAAAATGACAGTTAAAGGCATTAAAGGTATATGCGGTACGATGAGCAAAGACATAAACACAGACAAAAACAAAAGCATTAACAACAAAAAAAATAGTAGAGCAGAAAATAACAAGAAGACAATATCCCAAACCAAACAAATATCCTTAATTAAGGCACACGGCATAGCACAACATGGCACTGGCACTGGCACAGGCACAACACTGAATTGAACTGAAGCTGAAAGGTTTGACATTGAGCTCATAATTCAATTGAATTGCGTCTTCTTTTGTTTTCATCTCTACTACAACAGAAAGCATAATAACACAATTTTTGTAAAAAAGCAACAACAAAAATTACAACAACAAAATAAATGCTGAATTGCGAATAAAAGTAATGATGATTCTTGGGAAAGGATGCTGTAAACAATACACTCAATCTCTATTTCCTTTTAAGCATAGCACACTAGAATTTAAGTGACCTAGCAATCAGGATGAAAATGTGGGTGTAGTATTTGTGTAGCCTGGCAAACAGCTATCAATAATGCATCACGTTAAACATACGCAGTTTCGAATAAAGATACACTATGCCAACCAAAAACAATAACAAAAAACCTAAACATTTTAGAACAAAAGCAATTTTTGTACAAAAACCGAACAAAGGTCACTAATTTTGTAATTTTGTAAAGATTTTGTCTCAAAAAAGAAGACCACAAACAGGTCAAAAACATTCGAAAACTTAATTAAAACAATCCAATTGAATAACAGAAAACAGACACGTATAGACCAAAAGAGTAGGGGCAAAGGAGAAAAAATTTCAGTCGTCGGAAAATAATTCGAAAAACTGTTAAAATGGGGAGCCTGCCAAATTTACATGAATTGGAGCAAATGGAACGCAAACGTCAAAAACGCCGAGAGCGTGAACAGCGTGAGCAACTACGAGAACAAAGAGCGCGGGACTCTAGTCGAGAAAGAGAACGTTTGGCAATGTTTGCTCATCGCAAAGTGAGTACAATAAAATTTTCTTTATTATATTTTATATAACGTGTATTTACTTGGGTATATTTATGTGTGCGTACCACGTGAACTAGTGCAGTTACTTTAAAATTGTGTTAACAGCTGATAAATTTATCAACCCAAATTGAGTTATTTTAGATTGGTGCACATAAAATTTTTTTAAAGGCTATTTAAAAAAAAAATATCAATTTTCCTCACAATCTCAGTTGATATTTTTGATTTCAACCAAATATTAATATTTAATTTAAAATTTTTCATAAAATTTTAATAGCATTCATCTTATAATGCATATCTGATGGCTGGTCTCGGTATGGGTGGAGGCACATTAGGTATGGCAGCTGCGCACATAGCTGGTGCAACAGCAACTGGTGGCGGTAATGTTAGTAGTGGAGCAGGAGCTGCTGCTACGTCAGCTACAACAACAGCAGCGGCAATGGGTGGTGTTGCTGCCATGGGTGGCACTGCATTATTTGGTATAAGCACACCCGTAGGCATAATAAACAAGTACCATCAACAGCATCATCATCATCGTCATTCATTGACAACTAGGCATCGCGTTTTGCGTACACGCAGTTCCGGTGCAACACACAGTATTTTTGATGAGCAAATGATGGAGGTAAGCAGTCAGGGTTATAATACTCATAATACAATAAGTTGTATGTTAAGGTATGATTAGAAAGATTTGTGCGTGGGCAGATAGATACTCGAATGTTCGAATTTCCACGAATTGCAAATCATTTTTGATATGCTTATTTTGAATTTTTTATATAATGACAAGAAATGATTTGATTTGAAAAATGATTTTTTATATAATAAGTGATAAGATAAATGACGATAAAAGTTAAATAGTGAGATTATTTTTGTTTTCAATAAAATTCATTAAATTTTAAACAAAAATATAATTGCTATATATTTTGCATTTGACCTGCTGATTTAATATAATAGTATGTATATTACATATTTTTTCTATGATTTTACTAAGTAGTACCTAAAATTTTAAACGCATATATATAGCTATTTGTTGAACTAAATAAATTTAAATCTGCACACAATTTACTTTCATAATGTAAGGAGAGATTTCTTATATTAACTGAATTGAATTTTAAACATTTTAGATAAAAATTGGCAATTAACATAGCAATTTTTAATTTCACCCTCTTTGTGCACAATTCAAATTTTAAATGAAATATAACCACTTTAACAAGTTTAAAATATTAAAAAAAATTCAATTTGTATGTACTTTTGTTTACGGTATATTATAAAAACAAAAACAGTATATTTGACTCCATTTATAATCATTTTCTTAAAGTGATTAAAGTTTTTTTATGTAATTTATAATCCATTTCATATATGCTGACTTTTTTTTTTTTAATTAGCTTTATTATAAATGAGTATTGGGCTATCAGTCAGATTTTGTAATTTGGTTTTTTTTTAAAATTTTTTCCCTGATGATGGTTTTAAAAAACCGAAACGTCGGAAATAAATATTAAATAAGTAAAATAATAAGAAAAATTTTTTATTAAAAAAACCAAATTACAAAATCTGACTGATAGCCCAATACTCATTTATAATAAAGGTAATTTATAATATTAATATTTAATATTTGTCAAATCATAAAAGTTCCCACTATTAATAAATTTATTTTCAAAACATGTAGTAAAAATTTAATAGAATTGAATAATGATCATAAAAGTCTTCACTGACTTACCCCAGTGTGGCAACATCAAAACTAAATGATAGCAAAAAATAAGCCGCTGTCCTCTTGCAAAAGAATTTCACAACAAAATCTTAATGTTATTAACGGTTAATTATCAACTGTTTTTTCAAATATTCGAAACATTTGTTTTCACATATTTAAGTAGAAAATTAATAGATTTATTTAAATCACTTGTTGTTAAACCAATTTTAATATATATATAAAATTAATAATATATTTAGTTTTCTTTAATTGACTACATTAACACATCACTAAATTCAATATGGCGTTTTACAGTTTTTAACTGTACGTTATCCAAAACTTTTTATACAAAATATTTTAATAATATTTTTCAAAATATAAAACATTTATTATAAATACACTTATTCATTTATTTTTATTAACTTTAATATTTTATAATCATTGTTAAAAATAAAATTTAACTGCGTCAAACTTTTGCCAACATTTCACATCAGCATAATTTTATAACTGCTTTTTATGATTTCTTTGTTTGCTCATTTTCGCCGCTGTTTGATCATAATATCAGCAAATTAGACTTGCATTGAAGAAAACTTATTCAAAGCGAATTGGATTACAACTCCTAGAGAAATGGAGATTTAAAAAATTTAACTTTTTTACAATTATTTTTTTGATTAATTATAAATTATTTAAAAAAAAAATGTGTTTATAATAATATATAAATAAATCATATTATAGAAAAAAAATCAAAAATGTTAACATTGAAAATGTTTATACAACCTTTTTGTGTTTAACTTTTGTTTATTCTAATGCGTATATATATATTTGTATATGTGTACAGTAGCTACAGTTTAGAGTAATGATGCCATAAAAATTAAAAGTTACAATGCTGTTTTATTCGTATTCCTGTATATATTTGTCAAATCGACCGAAATATATATGAAATTAATTTATTATTTTAAGTCATAGACAATGTTACATTTTAAAAGTTTGAATCAATTATTTTAGTAAATGAAATTTCGAAATTTTATAAAATAAAAAATATTTTTAGTATGTTTGAAACTAGGTGGTTTTTTTTTATTTCAGAAATGAATTCGTATTTAATTTATTTTTCATATATTATATGATATATATATCAAAAGACTCTGAAAACTATAAATAACATTTTTAGCTCATTTTTATATTAATTAAATTTAATTGTTTAAATTGTCTACATATTTAAATAAAACTCAATCATTTAAATAAAATTCATTTGAATTCAAAATAAATTCATTGACAATATTTTATCTTACAGCACTTAGCTGCTTATTCTCCAATATCAACACGCTCACACCGTATAAATCCTGTATCATCCTATCAAGTGCAAGCTGCTTTGGCAGCATCCCGACGTCGCGAAAGTATTAACAGTTCAATTGGTGCAACATCGATACGACGTCTTATTACGCTGAATAATCGCAACTGCCGTTATAAAGTACCTCCTCACGTTCGTCAAAAGGTATGCAAGAGCTTTACATTTCTAACTATAGCACATGGATTTATGTGCGCCATACTCTTACCACTACTGGCTTTACAAGGTTCCAATTCAGTATGGCATCACCGGGAAAATTGGTTACATGTGGGACCGAACATAGGATCATATTTACTTAGTCTCTGCTTTCTTATATCGGCGGGCATGTGCATGTTAACTACTCAACTTATACGTAAGTTCGGTTACACGATATTAGTTGGTGCTAGTTATGTGGCTGTGGTTTTATTTCTGTTATGCCACCTCTATCCATCGATTTATACATTAGCACCGGCATATATATTATTGGGCTTTACTCTTAGTCCGTCATGGATAAGTAAAGTTGCACTTATTGTTCATTATGGTAGTAAACTAAGTTGCTCGCAGCATGAATGTACGCTGGCAACATCACATGCTGTGGATCCATTGGATGAGCATAAAATGTTTTGTAATCGTGATCAAAAAGTACGACGCTTGGCACGTTTATTTCAAGCATCTCAAGATATAGGTATAATTTTAGGAGCACTAATCGCTTCTGTAGTCTTAGCTTGTACAAGCAATGATTGGAATTGCTTTACCAGTAGCCCTAAGGAATTCTTGCGTTTGTCCACTATGTCAACAGCTGCTGTCAATAATTCACTTTCAAATAATATATTGTCCACAAGTTCCACACTACGTCCCCCCTATATTTTACCGCGCGAACCGAACTATTTTGATGATTTTTATAATCTAAACGAGCATGGTGAACGTATATGTGGTGCTGATATGTGCCCTGTGTGGCGACAAAAAGAAGCTACGGATGCAAATAGCTTGGACTCAAATGAAACCATTTACAAACAGTTTATAAATGGCAATGCTCGTAATGGTGGTTTTATGCTGATAATTATATATTTTATATTTTCCATTATTGCACTTTGTTGCTCGATTTTAACTGGAAAAGTGCGTGGCATTGCGTTTCGTAATGAACGCATCAGTATAACAGATACTATACTATTTGCTGGACCAATGGCATATTTCATTGGGACTGAACAAGCCTACATGATGGGTGATTTTCTAAGAGTAAGTAATTATAATAAGAATACAAATGAATTTCTTAACTTATATAAATTTGAAAAAATTATTTTTTTAGGCATTTGTTTCGTGTTCAATTGGGATAAGCATGGTTGCTGGTGCTCTGGTTGGTATGGGTATCATGCAATCTATTGTCTCCTGTACATTGAGTATGTTATTAAGGCATACTAAACGCATTGTTGTTATAGGTAAGTATTCAAATAACTTAACATTTATTCATAAATCAATAATGAAGCAATCAGAAATATAACTAGTTTAAAGATATATTTTTATATTTTTTCTAATGTAAGTATATAGAACTTATATATAGAACTTATAGAAAACTTTGTATATACATATTTTAGTTGCTGGTTTCTTCTACCACTCTTGTCTACTACTTGCGCTGTCTAGTTGGAAACCCTCTAGCGATGATAGCGCTTTATTTTACGTGCTTGCAGCTTCTTGGGGCGCATGCAATGCAATGTGGGAGACATTGCTAATGGCATTGGTAACATTGAACCATACAAATCATGTGGTTGAGGTTACTGCACCATTACAATCCCTACGCTTTCTTGGACTCGCTATTACATTTGCAGCTCATGGTTTTATGTGCGAAACCCATAAATTATTGATTTTAGTTATTATACTGGTAGTAAGTGTACCGCCTTATACAATGTTAGAAATGCGTCTTGAGGCTCAACGTAAGGCACACATGATCAACTTATGACGAAGTATCTTCAGTTAGTCAAGACATTGCCGCGGTACTGTCGCCCGTACTCAGACTATGTAAACAGTGCCGCCGTATATATAATTAATGCATTTAGAAATACCAATAAAATACGTAAATTTTTATAGAGTTTAGTTTAACAGAATTTAATAATTAATAATAATTTTTTAAGATTGAAAAGTACTTATAAAGACCTATACCATAATGTAATTATAGAAAAATATGCAAATTTAAGTGAACCTTAATCATTAAGTTTTATATAAACAATTTTATTTTGATTCGTGTACAATTAACATAATGTTTATAAATATAATAATATTTGATAGATCATATATACTAATATTATTTTAATAATTTTATAGTAAACGAAACAGTATTATAATTTTAATATATCTGAAATAAGATTATAATTACGAATTAATATTAAATTAATTCAGTATAAACATAAAAAAAAATTAATAAAATTATTTTTATATGATTACTCGGTCGGCATTAAAAGAATTTTTTACTAATATAAGAATAGGAACTACAATTTAAAACTAATTAAGAGAAAATATGTGTATTTAAATTGAAGCCTTCATAACTAAAAATAAATTTAAAACATTTAATATTACTTAAAATAGCAATTTACACTTTCTTTTTATATATGCAGAAAAAATTGCACCGAAATTATGACTTTGCGATTTCATAGGAACTGAGATAACATATATATTAATTACTTTTTTATTTTTATTTTATTAAGTCTCAACAAATTAGAAATAATATATTTTTGTTACAAAATTCAGTTGAAAGTATATCTTAGTTTAGTTTTTATGTAAGGATAATGGTGTTTTGTATTATAGGCGTAAAAAAGAGTATCTATAAATTTTAGAATAATTGTTTATTGACAAATAAAAATAAACTTTTAAAAACTTAAAAAAAAAAAATTTATAAAATAATATGTTAAATGTTAATTATACAATAATTTAAATAAAAAATATACAATATAAATTCAATAGTCATCCTTTTAAGTAACGCAGAGTCAATATATAAATCACTGTTTTCAGACCAAATATAGAAGATCTATTGAACTCTATTCCACTGGCAACCTCAATCTCTCTTACATGTTTTCTGGTTAAAGCTTATTTTTATTAAAAAAAAATATTAATTATAATTAAACGAGCAATGAAAAATAATTAAGTATTATCATAAAATGAAATACTTGTGTTAACATTTCAATAAATAACAGATTGAATTGAGAGAAACAGGGTAGTAAACAAACAGAGATAGAAGGAAATATGAATGGTTGAAATGAAAAATAAAGTTTAATTTAAATCTAATTGTTTAGATAATTTAGATAAAATAAGTAAAAGGTAGAAGTGAAGAACTGAAAAATAAAAATTGTAATAGAAAAGTAAAGAAAATTAAAATTGAGAATATAGAAAGAATTATATTTGTTTTTTTTTTTAATTCTTGCGGATCGAGTTTTCATATGAACGCGATATCTGTTAAAATAAAATAGTTATTCAATTAAATAGATTTAGAAGTTAACAAGAATCCAGTGAAAAGGAGCACTGCGACCATAATAAATTTTTTGTACTAAATGTATATATAAGGAAACTAAATAAATATTTTGTCTAATTTTTTTTGTTAGAATCAGTTAAATTCCATATTACTGAAAAACAATTTTTCTTTAGTACTCGTAATACTTGTATTTAATTATTCGTAAATAATTATTTTTTGAGACTGCAAGAAACAGGAATCGAACTCGGGTCCTGCCAAATGTGAAGCTCAGAATCAACGCACCTTAACCAACTGATCCAAAGTCGTACTTGACTTTTTTGTTCGCATATTTTTCTGGAGTTTTATTACTTTTAACTATGAAAGTTTTTATTAACAATTTTACTTGCTATGTTTATATTAGAACGAAATCATAAACCAGCTGTAGAATAATTGAATTAATTAATTAATTATATTTTTATTTTTATTGTTAAATTTCAATACTATTCTTTTCTACATAAATCTACCCCATTTATTCCAATTATACTAATAGTTTAATATGCTATTATATATATATATATATATATATATTATATATATATATATATATATACTTTTATCAATTTTAGTTTTACATTTTGTTTTAGTCATTAGTTTGTTTGTTTATCAGAAATACTTAAAAAAAAAAACAAAAGAGATAATTATTGATAAAAAAAATATGTTCTTTAATAAATATGTTTAATAAATCAGTAGTTAAAATTATATATTAAACAATAATTATTCTCATATATTTTTGATATAAAATAATCTCTTAAGCAATGGACTCGAACAGCCATGTAATGTATGAAATACGCAAAACGAAGCTGAGGTAGAACTTTATGGGAGAAAAAGTTGTAGCAGATTATTTCATATAGAAATAGATATATCTTTGTAGATATTTCTTATTCCCAAAGCTCAAATTACCAAGAAGTAGACATCTATGAGCCCATGAGAAAATTTGTAGAGACTATAATAAAAGTATGTATATGTATGCAACTCAAAATATTAATACATTAATAATAATATATATATATATTTATATATTATACTAATAGTTTAATATTCTATTATATATATATATATATATTCTATTAATGTATTAATATTTTGAGTTGCATACATATACATACTTTTATTATAGTCTCTACAAATTTTCTCATGGGTTCATAGATGTCTACTTCTTGGTAATTTGAGCTTTGGGAATAAGAAATATCTACAAAGATATATCTATTTCTATATGCGAAATAATCTGCTACAACTTTTTCTCCCATAAAATTCTACCTCAGCTTCGTTTTGTGTATTTCATACATTACATGGCTGTTCGAGTCGAGAGATTATTTTATGAGAATAATTATTGTTTAATATATAATTTTAACTACTGATTTATTAAACATATTTATTAAAGAACATATTTTTTTTATCAATAATTATCTCTTTTGTTTTTTTTTTTAAGTATTTCTGATAAACAAACAAACTAATGACTAAAACAAAATGTAAAACTAAAATTGATAAAAGTATCAATAATGATGAATTAATATTATCGTCAATTCAATAAAAAAGAAGGAATAAATAATAATGTGAAATTAAAAAAAAATATTAAAAACTAAATTAAAATATATATTATATAGTAAAAATATCTACTAGTTTAAATAGGTATACAACGACATATCAAAATGTTGGTTTTAAATAAATTGCATTAAATAGTTTAACTAAAATAAATTTAAATTAAAAACTGAATAAAATTTTTAATTAAACATAATTTATTAAAAATAAATAGAAATTTAAATAGTTTAAAATATAAAAATTTAATATTACTAAAGCCACCAAGTATAATAATTCATATATTCAAGAAATATTTTGAATTTTAAAATTAAATTCACTATTCAAATTAAATACACAATTATTTAAATTAAAATCTAAACACATAAATTAATATATATAATTGAAAATGAACTTTATATGGCATTTTTATATTTTATCACAATTGCATAGATCATTATTACTTCACAAGATTGTATATTTTTTTTAAATATTAAAATTTCTATATATTCCAACGCCACTGCACTATAGGTAATACTTATTCCTTTTAGTGATAGAATAATCTATTTCCACTAACGAAATAAAAAGAAATGTTTATATTAATTTTATAATTATAAAATATTTTTTAATTTCAAAGAATGTATTATTCACCAACTAAGCTGTATAACTATACGAATTTCATACCTTTAGTAATCTCATAGTTTTACTCTTTTACGTTATGTATATTAAAAAAATTATTACATATCTAAGAGATTTATAATGTTGATTATGTTTATAATAAATCCAAGAGATTTATATATAGCTTGAAGCTATTTAAAGTAAATGTTATAGTTCCCATTTATTGTTATAGGTCTAGTCTCAAAATATAAATTAGTATATTTTCGGAAATCCCTTAACAAAAATTTAACTAAAATCTAAGTACTAAACAGGTAAAATATAATTTTAATATTTAAATCAATTACTTCGCCTGAAAATTATATGTAATAATATAATTTGTGAGTCTATATTTGTATTCTATTTATTTATAATTAACATCTATTATTTTAATTCTTCTTTATATTAAGTTTTTATATCATTCTTCGTTAAATAGTTTTTAAAAATCAGTGGAGTATTCATAAACATATATTTATATAAATTTTTTAATTATTTTTAACCATTTCTTCAACTGCCAAACTATACATAATTTTATAGTCAATAATTTTTAATAAAAATTTTTCCACTTAGATGTTCTTAGAGAGTCCCACCTAAATTTATCTGTATATCAAAAAAGTAAAATTGAAGTCTTAATATTATTAATCATATGACATATTTATACATATTTTATATATAAATAAAATGAATATATATTAAACCATACTTTTAAATGCAGAACTATGATGTTTAATTGTTAGAAAAAAAATTTTTTATTTAACCTCACTATTTCTAAGCATTTTTGGAATCATTCTACACTTTATAAACAGATTTTTTCATTTAAATGTCACATATACTTTGAATTAGTTATCAATAACCCCTCCAAAATAAAACTTTGTATACGTTCATGCTCAAATGGTCTGGTTTAAGACTTATGTTAAGGCAAGTATTACTGAATTCTATGTAAATTTCACAATTTCTGCCTAACAAAAATAACAGAATGTTCTAGATACTCTTCAAGAATCTTAGTCATTTGAATAGAGTATTTAAAAAATATTTGTAATATAATACAATTATGTTAATTTATATTAAGGACAGCTCTTTTATAATCAAGTTTATATTTTGAAAGCTTAATTCAATCGATTCTTTATGAGTATCTGGCACTCGAATAATTATGAGACAAACTAATGATGTCGTGAGTTATACTTAGAGAGAAAAAAATTATTGGGGATAAGTCTAATGACAAAAGTATATTTTGCATCCCAGTGAAAAGAACTTTTATATATACAAAAACCTTTTTTTAATTATATATCCTTCAAATTTAAGTAAATAAGTAACTACAAGAGAGGTTACCAAAATTAATTATATAAATAAATGGATATTATATTTCCCTCATTAAATTCGATATGACATTTTTGCAATAACCGAGAAAAAGTATAATTTTTATTAATATCTTATATTATACTTTTATATTAATAAGTACAACATAATTGTAAAAATCAATTCCTCTACATTCTGTTGGAGCAAAGGGGTGTTACCAGTACACTGTAAAACATATTAATGTACCATTAATCTTGCATAACTTCACTTTTTAAAACAATCCAAATTTAATCATTTTAATATTCATAAAATAAGATAAATCTAAAAATAGCTTTGAATTTAATTCTTTATTATAGTTTAATCTATGGTTTTCTCTAATCTGCAATAATCCGTACATTTGCGGCTGAATATACACCAAGCAAAAATTATGTTCATGAAAGTAATTTGGGCTATTCACAACATTGTCATAATATATGAATATCATAAACATATAAAATTCGTATGACAGTGACAAGTGGTAGCATTATGACTGTCATATATTTATGACATTTATTTATGACGATTTATGGAATCGCGCAATTGTTTTAATTACTTTTTTTTTAATAACATTTTATGATTCACTTTGTGGATACTAAATTTAATGAAAATAACACTACTAAATATAACCGCAGTAACTATTAAAAATATTTTTTAGTATGCTTAATATATTTATATTAATTTAAAAACAATAATTAATTAAATTCGTGTGTAATTAAAAACAGAATTTTTAAAATTTTGTATGCAATTTTGTAGACCCATATTAGAACATTGTTAACATTTTATGCAAAATAGATATAAAAAAAAACAATAAAAATAATTGACTAATATTATTTACAAATTATAAACAAAAATTTTAAAATTTTTGTTATATAAAAAAATTACTTAAAAAAAATTTAATAAAAATGAATAAAATTGATTGAATATATAAAATATAATAAATTTTATTTATTTGTAAAAACATTTGATATGAAAGAGATTTATATTGTATTACTAATGTTAAATAGATTATTTGTAAAATTATATAAATTAATTAATAAACACTAAAATATAAAAATTGTATTTTTTTATAGTACGTTATAACAAAGAGACATGTTATTTATATATAATAAAAAAAATCAATTAGTAGGCATATGCACTTAATTACTTATTTAGACCTTTAGGCTATATGGTTGCTACAAGAAACCAAAACTTGGTACCTTTAAATTGGCTTCTCTGGAGGATGAGTCTGCCTATCACTACCTAGTGAAACACTTATTTCGTAGTTATTTATCATCATTATTTAAAAATATTTAATAGCTGGTAGTGGGTCTTCATATAACCACAAAGAGTGTTTGTCTTCAAAGTGTCTTCAATTTTTAGTCACATCTTATGGAGTTCTTAAAAACATTGATCCAAGTTTTGATAGGTATGTATATTAGTTTTGATATTTCTTTAGGTATTATAGATTCAATTACATTTACATTATTATAAAGTATTATAGATATTATAGCATTTCAATGCCATATGTTTTGAATAGATAAATATTAATAACTTATAAAGTTTGAATGGATTTAAGTAATTGTATAATTTGTTAAAAATTAATTAATAAAAAAAATTAGTAGACAGGTTATTTATTAACTGTTTAAATACTTTTATATTCAAAAAGGTAACCACAAAATAAAAATTTGTACATATGTTTATTTTCGTGTCTTTAACCCAGAAATCATCTCCATCGATAACGCTTTGATGCGAGAAATGCTGTTTATGATCGCTACTATATAGATCTTAGGTATTTTGAAATAGGAAGAAAAAGTCATAAATAGATTGTGATCACTATGACGTGTATTTTTATTAACTAACAATTGCAGTTAAGTGACAATTTTATCATATGTACACAAAGAGAGATTTAAATATTTATCTTGCTAATTCATATTATATGTTATAGATTGCTCACGCTCAGTAAATCGAAGTTTATTATTTGCTACAGATTTTGTTGCTAAGTAAACACATGACAGTTGGTTATTTTTTGAAACTATGGATTAAATTTATGACTTTGTACTAAGCAAAGCAAGTCATTATTATTTTCAATGTGAATACGAATTATTTATTTAAAAAAAATAGGCTATTTATGCACCCCGACCTAAAAGATCTATTGTGCGCCTATAGGCCCAACTAGGACAATTTTAGACTATTTATAAATCTTATAATTGCAGTGGGCTTAATTTTACCTATTTGATTTGGGACCAGGATCCCGCTACCAAGGTAATCGAGTCTACGTCTTGCCACCGCTGGGCAGTTGCATAGAACATGTTCCGATGTTTCCTTCTCCTCATGACAGAGTCGACAGGAATCACTTTCTACCGCACCTATAATCTTCATGTGGTAATTAAGTCTACAGTGCCCTGTAAGAAGTTCAGTGTAGATTTTGATATCATTTCTGCTAAGGTTGATGATAGCATCAACTTTGATGTGTTCAGGATCAATGAATCTTTTTGACTGTCGCATGCCTGTTTGGGCTCTCCAGTGTTCAAGTAGATGCTGTTTCTCCCGTTCACATAATAAGTTGTTTGTGAAGCTATTTGTTACCCCGCAGAAGGGCTCTGGCCCAATGAAAGGAGTACATGCACCCTTCTTTGCTAATATGTCTGCTAATTCATTGCCCTCATGCCCCTCGTGTCCCGGTACCCACATAAGAGTAACATAGTTCCTCGATGCTAGGGTGTTGAGAAGTTGAAAGCATTCCCAAACCAGCTTTGATTGGAATAAGGATTTTGCTAAAGATTTTAGAGCTGCTTGGCTGTCTGATAGAATGCATATGTTGGTACCTCGGGTGCCCCTACGTATGCATTCTCTTGCACAAAGCTCTAAGGCATGGACCTCTGCCTGAAAAATGGAAGCAGTTTTTCCCATTGCGATTGCTTTATGGAAGTTTGGTCCCATAACTCCTGCTCCTGCACTGCCATTATCCATTTTGGACCCATCAGTATACCATAATTGAGAGCCCTGCTTTAAGTTTATTTTATTATTTCTCCAAGTTGATCGGTCACTAATGACCACTTCGAATTCCCTGGAGAAAGCTAATTTTCTATTCATCTTGTCGAAGACCTTAAGGCACGAAGAATTCCAGATTTCATCTAGAATCTTTGCGTGTCCTGTCAGATTGCCCTCTTTAAGATTACCTAGATAAGGAAGCCTTAGTGCAGCACTGGTCGCAGTCCTTTTAACTGTAATGTGTAATGGGGTGAGTCCAGTGAGCATTGCTAGGGCTTCTGTGGGGCACGTTCTCATTGCTCCCGTTACGCTTAGACAGGCTGTTCGATGAATCTTATTGAGAGTCATCTTAGCCTTTGTCTGATTTACCTTTGGCCACCATGCCAAAGAAGCATAGGTGATCATCGGTACTATTACGGTCTTGTACGACCAAGCCATCATTTTTGGTCGCAGACCCCATGTTTTACCATACAGTCTTTGGCACGCATAAGTTGCTCTTAGAGCTTTGCCAGTTATATATGATAAATGGTTTTTCCAAGTAAGAGTTTTATCTAGAATTACTCCTAGATATTTCATTTCCTCAGATAGTATTAAGCCAGTGTCCCCTAACTTTAAGGTCCCTAGACTCATCTTCCTTCTTCTGGTGAAGGGTACTACATTTGTTTTATTCGGATTAATCGAGAGTCCTTTCTCTTGACACCAATTTTGAGTGATATCAAGAGCTAGTTGCATACGATCGGATATGGTGGAGTCAAATTTGCCTCTAACCATGATGACTAGATCATCTGCAAAGCCCTGAACTTCATATCCGAGGTCACTAAGAGACTGTAGGAGTTCGTCAATGACCAATAGCCATAGGAGTGGCGAAAGAATGCCTCCTTGAGGACATCCTTTGGTTGACTTGACAGTTAATCTCTTCGTCCCCATTTCAAAGATTATCGTCCTATTTTTCAGCATATTGAGAATCATGTTATGATCAGTCTATGTATTCCTTTCCTGACCATTCCTGCCTCAATTGATCTGAATGTTGCATTATCAAAAGCTCCTGTAATGTCAACCGATGTGCAGAGAGCTATTTCCTTACCGTCTAAAGCCTTCTCGATTTTACTCGTCAGACTATGTATAGCGGTGTCGGTCGATTTGCCCGACTGATTAGCATACTGTTCAATATGTAGAGGTGAAGCTTTAATATAGACTTCCCTGATGTATTGATCTAGAATCTTCTCCATTGCTTTAAGCAGGAAAGAAGTAAGGCTAATGGGCCGAAAAGCTTTTGGCGTGTGGTCCGCCTTTTTGCCTGCTTTCGGTATGAAAGCTACCCTAGCCTTCGTCCAATGTTTAGGTATTACGCCTAATTCTAGACTTATCCTAAATAAGTTTGTTAATATCGGTGCTAATATATCAACGCCTTTCTGAAGAAGGCACGGTTGTATATTATCGATACCAGGTGATTTAAACGGGCTGAAAGTGGAAATGGCTCATTTAGTTTTATTGACTGTAAAGATTTTACGGGCCAGTGAAAGATCTCTTCGTGTAACCAATAAGAAACGAGTATCCTCGATGGTTTCCGTAGTCTCAGTATACATGGCGCAGCCTGGAAAATGAGTGTCCAGCAAAAGCTGTCCCGTTTCTTCCAGACTTACCGTAAAGCTTCCGTCAGCCTTCTTTAATGTAGAGAGGCTATTTGAGTGGTCTTTATTTAGAGATTTCTGGAGTCTCGCAGCCGCAGGAAGTATTTCAATCTCCTCGCAGTGCCTCCTCCATGATTCCCTCTTTGATTTCCTCAATTCCCTATTGTAAGCCGTTAAGGCACACTTGTAAGATGCCCAGTCCCCATTGGACTTGGCTCTATTAAGGAGCTGGCGGGCTTTTTTGCGTAAAATATCTAGTTCTCTATTCCACCATGGGACTTTCCTAGAACGTTTCTTTTTGATAAGTTCGCAGCTATTTTCAAAAGCCCCTGTAATAATATTTTCTAGTTTGTTAACCTCAAGATTTAGTTCCTGACAATTAGTAATCCTATTCCCAAGACAACTAATGTTTTGTTCTAAATAGAAGTTATATAGAGACCAATTGGTCTTCCTAACATTTCTTATTTCGAAAGTGTCTTCAACTTCCCCTTCCAAATCAAAGCGTATATATCTGTGATCTGATAAGGAGTTCTCCTCCAACACCCTCCAATTTGAAATGTTATTTGATATAAATGCGCTGGCTAAAGTGAGATCTAATACCTCTTCCCTTATCGCATTCACAAAAGTAGGTTCGTTACCTTTATTAACTACCATTAAATTGTTAGTTGTGATATAATCAAAAAGTGACTCACCTCGTGTATTGATGTCTGTGCTTCCCCATACTGTATGGTGTGCGTTGGCGTCGCAGCACATTACCCACTGTAGGTTTCGGATACGGCAGTATTCTGTAAGCTGCTGGAGCTCGAGAGACACCGCTTCCTCTGCGTCGCCAGGGAGGTACAGAGATGCAAAAACTATTATTCTCGTCCCCCTAGTACTAGGCACTTCTGCCTGTACCGCCACCAGATCACGCTGTATGAGCTCTGTAATTGGAAGAGATTTAATGGTTTTGTTAATCATTATCGCCATTCTAGGACGATCAACATTATTATCATAGATTAACTTACACGTTTTTGTCTGTAGACCGTTTATGCGCCCCTTTGTGGCCCATGGTTCTTGGATGGCCACAAAATCCAGACAGTGTTGTTCCACCAGGGCACTGAGCCTGTATGAAGCTGCTATAGCCCGGTGGAGGTTGATTTGGAGGCAATGAAGTTGCCTCCAAGAGTTTTGCGGATGTGGCGGAGTCCGGGACATTATATCCCAGACTGGCCCTTGCGGACCTTGCCGCCCTTCGTACCGCGCAGCAATTCCGCGGCCTCCGGGTCTTTTCTTTCCCATTTCCTCAGACGACCAGAGAGAGCGGAAGGTTTTCGGCCCTGGGCACGGATTCTGCCCCCTCTCAAGGGTGGTCCCCCGGAATTGAGACCCGTTTTCGGCTTCTGGTTGCTTGACTGAGCACAAGCCGCAGATGTTGTTGGTCGCTCATCTTCAACCACTTCCTTTGCTCTGTTTCCTTTATGTCTTGGTCTCAGCACGGCACTGCTAAGTCCATAGAAGACTTTATTGCCCAGCTTTCCGACCATTTCGGACGACATAGGATCCAGAGCAATCGCCATCTCGACGATGTCGCCCTTATTGAGCCTGTGGAGTACCCGCCAGTCCCTGACACGCATGCCCGAATTTTGGCACTCAATTTGTCCCAGAATACGGTCGCTTTGCCAGGAAGCTGAGCCTGGGAAGTAGCCAACATAGATTTCAGACTTTGGCACTTCTGCCTCGTCCACTACCTTCAGCTGGGCTCCTTCCCACGGCTTCAAGGCTGGGATTGTCTCTTTAGACCAAGTTACAGTCTCGTCGTCCAGACAGTTAATGGTAAACCATCCGGGCTTTAGACTGTAACCGGCGAAATGAGGCTTCACCCCAGGAGCTCGACAAGTTTCGTACATCTTGTCGAGGATGCATTTCTGCACCTTGCCAATTTCCTCATTGGACCAAATGCCCTCTGGGAAATTATGCGGTAGTATACCGATCTTCTTAGAGCGAACAGTCTCTGCTAGGGTAGGCTTTGAACAATGGTCTTCGGAAGAAGTACTGTATTTAGCCTGCCCCACAGATACCGTCGCCACCTCTTTACTGGGACCAGGTTTGCCCCCGTGTGAGGTCTCTACTTCCTTCATCCTACTGAAAATCGGCAAAGCAGTTGCAGGCACTGTTGATTTATTATCAACTTTCTTGCCCTGTAGTGCAATCCGCTTTGTCGGTTTTGAGCTTGATGTTGGTGTAGAGCTGTCCGATCGGGATCTTTTTGGTGTTGCCTGCCCTTCGTTAGTCGCAGTGGCCGGCTTTACTGCCAAGGACCTTGCTGTTTCCAGCGGGATGCCCTTGGCAAGTAAAGCCTTCAACCTTTTGCGTCCAGCGCCGGATAGCTTCACCCTCGTTTGAGTCTTTTTAGTTAGACCAGGCTCCAGAAGATCTCTCTCCTGTTCCGAGGAGATAGACATCCCAGCCGACTCTTGGCTAAGTGGAATGTCCATTTCCTCCGGCTTGTCGGGTAGAGGACCAGGTGCCCTCTCCAACAAGTCGTGGTCCATTTGTTCACTGACGATGGTACCAGGTGCCCCCTCGTTCAGTGATAAGTTTTGGCTGTGTAAAGCCATATTTTGCACATTTAAAGGTGTGCAGTCCATAGAATTGAAAATGTTATTAGGTTCCATACAAAGTAAGTTTAAATAAACCGTGCAGGTTGGTCACCCATGAGCGCCCCCATGGGAAGGACAAATTGAAACCGTAGGTTTGCCAGACCTGGTACGGAGTTCGCTATTAAGCTTGACTCTACCCTGTCAAGCAAGTTCACCAGCATAGCTGTTCCACTGTGAGTTTAGGGGGTTTGTTTGGGGCAATAGGTATGTTCATATTCCAGTCTATCAAGACCTAGCCTTGGGAGCCTAGAATATGTACAGACCCTGCCCTAGGGAGTTTTCCTTCTCCCCCGCCCGACTATCGGCGACCCACAAACAGCAGAGACATGACCGTACTGAAGGCGAGTCATTGGTCTGATAGATAGCCGCACTTTCCTATAGGACTGACCAATTAGCAAGTGTCCATTAAAGTCCACTAGCTAGCCTCAACGACTGATCAGGAATCGTAGATACCTACTTTCAACCTGTGCGTTGGCGGCAGTTCTTAGTTTGTGTGCTGAATCATGTCACATGAAAAATCATCATGTCATGACTTCCATATGACATGCTTCAGTCCACAATAAGCCCCTACACCACGACAAGGTGACTACCTAGCAGGGGTAGGTACTACTTTGTACTAAGCAAAGCAAGTCATTATTATTTTCAATGTGAATACGAATAATATCAGTACAATTGTGACACTGCTTGTGACTCCTGCGATGAGATTAAGAAAGTTAGTTGACAAGTCTTTTTCTCAACTTATAAGTTTCAATAACATAAGTCCGTTGATCTCTTGTTGTTATTGTTATTCTCGTTTTTGTTTTCCATGTGTAAATGTGCCTAATTCGATCTTTTTACAAACGATAGATCACCAACTCAAGTAGTAAGTATAACACTTAAACGACGATGACGACTTATCTTAGTCAAATGCTTGAAACCAAGTTCAGTTGGAAGACACATGTGAAGAAGAAACCAGAAGAATTTGATTTGATCAGATAACATATTTTCTAATTAGCAGGCACTCGATCCTCTCAATATAAAACAAACCTTTGGTATATAAATAAATTCTTAATTTCAACTGGACATATGGCATACAATTGTGGACGTATACTAGTGAAAGCAATAATGCAATAAATTTGCGTTTTAAAAACAAAAACGTATGCTTCATAAGTAATGCTTTACAATATATTAGGAATTGTTACCTCCACGCGATATATGTATGCTAACTGTTATCAATGTAGCTAAAGAATTCGCCAAAGAATATAAATAATGACTTTCACGTTTTGGTAATGTTGAAGCATCTGTTTTAAATCACGGGAATACTCAACGACAAACACCTCGTTTAATTTTTATATATCTAGAATTTAACCAAACAAAATTACTTGTTAGTATTTCCTTTATTGTGTTATACTAGTAGTTATTATGAAATGAAACTGTAGAGAGGTTTCAAAAAGTAGAGTGAATTGCAACAACGAGAATTTTATTTTTATATTACTCTTAGTTAATTAAATTTTTGGCGACCATACAGCTGTTTCGAGTATTGTCAAATACCCAACTGACCCAAATCCGTACTTGACTGGTATGTTTAAACTTGAATAAATATATCAATAAATTCACCAGCTGTAGAATCATTGAATTAATTAAATATATTTATATGAATTATTATTAAATATCAATACTATTCTTTTGTAGAGTCATTATTTATTGTATGATTTTTTTACTGGTTCTTCTGTATAGAAACTGATCTAGTAATAGAAGAAAAATAATCCGGAAAATGTATAAAACACCTTAGCTAATCCGAAAATATTATAATCATTAAATAAAGACACTTTAAAATAATAAAATTCTCTTCACATCATCCTACTAGCAGAATCATAGCAGGCACAAAGGCATTGACACTTGAGGAAGATAAATGTTTGTTTTCAATTATTATTGTAAAATAGTAGGGAACCTACAAGATTGCTTAGAGTTGGTTAGTTAGTTGGTTGCAGTGGCAGGCCATTAAATAACTTTCCAGGTACCTCAATAAGCGCTTTTACGCTAATTTCCAGATTAAATTCATTAAGTCGAATTTAGATAATTTCATAGATAATAGCTCTCTCGTCTTTACAGATGAACAGTCTGATAAGCTAAAAAAGAAATATCTTTCTAAAAACATATTTCTTCTGGACCGGGTATTCACAGCGAAAGTGTTTAATTGTTTTTTTTTCCAGCAGGTTTCCACAACTTTTGCAGTAAGAATTATGAGCAATGCACAGTTTCTCTGCATAGGTTCCTAAACACCAATGACTAGAAAAAAAATGCAGTAAGCATTGCAGTTGTCACATGCAAAGGCTTACTTTGATAAGTTCCCAAGATCTAGTTTTATTGTAGGTGGGTTATGTTAACCGGGAAATTTAGAATTAGTTTATATGTTTCTTTCAAATTGTAATTACACCGTTTATTTGTTTATAAAATTGTTTGTAAGCAAGTTTTATTTTTGAAATGCATTCTATAATTCGTAAACTTTTATTAATAAAAAATATATTATAAATTATTATAAGAAAACATGTTGAAAGTTATCATATTACATATGATTAATCAATGATTCTAACTCATATAAATATAATTAAAAATACATTTATTCATATTTCACTAAAACCCAAAAAACAATATACATATCTACGGTCAAAGTCTATGTGGTTCACTAACTTTGAACTAAAAACATATCATATTAAAAGAAATATTAGCTGTATTGTAAAATAAAATAGTATATTAATGTTTAAAGTTACTTTGAGCATTCGAAATTTGGTGAAGTAAAGTAATAATAGTAAATTTGAACATTATTATTTATTATTATTATTTAATCCTTTTATTCCTAGGTGGAACAGAGGGCCGTAACAAATAGTTTCCATTGAACTCTATCTAATGCAAGACGTTTTGTTTCACTCCAGCTCTTTCCAGCATTTCTTAATTCGGCTTCAGTTTGTCGTTTCCAAGTGTTGCGCGGACGCCCTGGTCTTCTACTGCCTTGAGGGTTGAAATCTAAGACATTTCTTGCGATATCATCAGCGGGTTTTCTTAACGTGTGGCCAAGCCATTTGTATTTACGCATCATTATTTCATCAGTTATAAGAGGCTGATTCGTTCTAAACCAGAGCTCATTATTGGTTATGGTTGCTGGCCAGAATACATGAAGGATGCGTCGTAGACAACGATTGGCAAAGGCTTGTAGCTGTTGTGCGTCTCTTGCCGTTAGGTTCCAACTCTCACTACCATATAGTAAAGTTGATTTTACGTTTGCATTGTACAGGTGTATCTTAGTGCGTTGTGTGATGTTGGATGAACGCCAGATTTTGTTAAGGGTTCCAAACGCTTGCTTCGCTTTCGATAGCCTGTACTGTATGTCTTGCCGACTGCCGCCGTTGTTCGAAATGTAGCTTCCCAGATAGCAGAAACTTTGTACATCTTCGATGTAGGAGCCATCTAGTTGAAACTTCGTTAAGCAGTTTGAATTGAGACGCATAGACTTGGTTTTGTTGATATTGATTGACAGACCAGCTGCCAATGCACGCTTTGCGATGTTGTTTAACGATATTTGCATCTGGGAAAAGTTATGCGTTAGTAAACAGATGTCATCAGCGTAATCGAGGTCAGTAAGTTTGTTATGAAGGCCGAATGATATGCCATGGTTTGTGCTCATAGCTTCCGACATAACCACATCTAAGACTATATTAAATAGTATAGGTGAAAGAATGCAACCTTGTCGGACGCCAGACTTAATTTGGATTTGCCCGCTGAGACGCCCTTCGTGAAGTACTGAGCAGTGCGCGTCAGAGTACAAGCCTTTTACTAAATTTATTAATTTACTCGGTATACCTTTACACTCTAATGCATACCAGATGGTGGTATGGAGAAGTGTATCGAATGCACGTTTAAAGTCGATAAACAGCAAGTATAGGGGAGATCGCCATTCGCTAGACTGTTCGACTATTATTCGAAGGCTGTTTATGTGGTCGGCACATGATCGATTATGCCTAAATCCTGCTTGCTCGGCTCGTAGTGTAGGCTCAGCGGCCGAAGTTAAACGTTTATGTAAGATTTGAGCAATAACTTTATAAGCTACATTTAGTAAAGTTATGCCTCTCCAGTTGGAGCATTCCATCAGGTTACCTTTCTTTGGTATATTAATAATGATGCCGTCTTTAAGATTAGGCGGTAATGACTCTTGGGACCAGAAGTTGTTGACAATTGGTTGAATAATTTGAGCAGCTGAAATTTTGTCTGCTTTGAGCAGTTCGGGGGCAATATTGTCCGGACCAGCGGACTTACCTGCTTTAAGCTGAGTTATTGCTGCCTCAATTTCACTGATGTTAGGTACATCTGTGTTTATATCGTTGCGAGCAACATGTTCGTGGTGTCTACTACATAGTTCCTGCTGAGGATAGGTGTTGTTTCCCGCTAGGAGATTTCTGTAGTGATCTTCCCAAACTTTTAGCTGATCTTCGGTAGAGTGTACTAGTTCGCCTCTGGTATTTTTTATTGGCTTTGCAATCCTGTGTTTACGTCCCACCATAGCTTTAGTGATGTTGTGTAGGTCTTTGAGCCTATGTGATTCGCTTGCTTTTTGAGCTTCTGTTGCTAAATTGTCGAGCCATCTGCGCTTATCGGCTCTAGCGCTGCGTTTAACTTTGCGGTTGGCAATACTGTAGTTGGCTTGTGCCTGCTGCTTTGTTTGGCGCGTTCTTGCCCTGTTAACCTTTTCTTTTTCTCCTTTGCGCGCTTTTATAAGATTCCACGTATGTTCGGTGATCCACGGATTATTTTGACGTTGAGGAATACCGACACTTTGTTGTGCTGCTTCAGTGAAGGCACATTTTGCTTGTTCCCAATAAGTTTCGGCTTCAAAGATTTCTTCTTCTAGTGGCAAGGGATTAGGGATTTGGGCCGATAAAAGAGATTGATAGTTATTTTGAACAGTAGGGTTGTCGAGTTTAGCGAGGTCGAACCGTTTCCTTTTGAATTGTGGCTTTCTAAAGACCGCATTTAATTTGAGTTGTATTTCACCGATTAGTAGATGGTGGTCAGAAGCCATGTCTGCACTTCTTTTATTTCTGACATCACATAATGAATGTCTCCACATTTTGCTGATGGCAATGTGGTCGATTTGATTTTCTGTTGCATTATCTGGGGAAACCCAAGTGACTTTATGCAAATGTTTGTGCGGGAAGAGACTACCTCCTATGGTGAGGCCCATGGTGTTACATAATTCATAGAAACGCTCCCCATTATCGTTCATTGTGCCGAGAGCATGTTTACCCATCACTTGCTTTCTTCCATTGTTATCTGGCCCGATTTGTGCGTTGAAATCTCCCATGACGAGCTTTATTTCACCTCTAGGGCATTTATTTAAAACAGAGTATAGGGAGTCATAAAAATTTTCCTTGATTTGTGGGTCGGTGACTTCAGTAGGCGCGTAACACTGTATGCATGTGAGGGTTCTGGCTCGAGTTTTAAATTTTGCCAGAATTATTCGGTCGCCATGTGGTTGCCATTCTATGAGCGCTTGTTTAGCTTCTTTGGATAATAGAAAGCCTACTCCACTTTCTCTTTTTTCGCCTGTGGCCTTTCCAGAGTATATGAGTGTAGCGCCGGAGGATGTTTTGTATTCGCCGCAGCCATTCCATCTTACTTCGCTTAGCCCGATGAATAAAAGATTGAGACGTACAAATTCACGTTCAAGTTGAGCAAGTTTTGATGTTTCTGCTAGAGTTCTTATATTCCAGGTTCCGAATCGTTTCCGTATTTTCATTCCAATAGTCGTCATCAAAGGGAGCCGTTGGTTATAATTATTTGTTTCGGTTTCAGTAATCGTGTAGATTCAGATGAACGAGTGATTAGCCCATGCATCCTATACTGGTACTGGGGCTGCCAGTTAAGGCCACCAGTCAGACCTTCAGACTCGAGAGTCCGAGAAAACGGTGGGCTTCTTAGCGAAGATTGATGATGCTGTATCTTGCCTACATCCCGGGACGTCATGAAGGAAAAAGACCATCCGGGTCGCGAACCGTTGTGGATTGCTCTTAGCTTCAGATGCTCCTCTTTGACCTTACCGGCAAGGGAGGCCCTACCAGTAGCTACGCTACCGCCGGCATCGCTCTCAGGATCATTGCACCCTACTAAGCCCCCTCGCCACGACAAGGCCACAATCCCCGAGAGGAACATAGTTCCAGAAATTTGATTGGTTTGGAAATAATATTCCAAGAAACGAAAAGAAAAGACCTTGAAAAAAATGTACTTATAATAAATATAATTTTAAATAATAAATGAAAACTAAGTTGGGTTTATATTAGCAATTAATATGCAACTTAGGATGCAATTTGATAACACTTCGAATATTAGAATGGGTAATAAAAGTTCTCCAAATCATTACGATATTTAAATTTGGACTCTGTACTTATACTTTAATGATGATAAAATATATAAAATTATTCATTTACAATTAATTGCTTTGAATGTAATTTTAATGATAGTTGAATTTTTAAATACTTTATTCATTATCATTTATGTAAAAATTGAAATTGTGCTCCGTATATTAATTACAAATGTAATCAATAATTATATATATACCTATATACATACATAATGAAATTACGATTTATTCATGCATAAAATATATTGTATTCTATCATCATGATAAGATTTCCAAAATAACATTTACGAATAATTATTATGTTATTTTATACACGGATTGATTTATTTTTTTTATATTTTTTTTTTTTTTGATTAGGTTTAATAAACACTGATAAAAAATGTTGAACAAAAATATTTACTAATATCTTAAAATTGTTCAGAATTAGATTATTGCCTTTTTATGTACTTCTGATTTTTTTTTTTTTTGTTGAATGTATAGGTTTACCATAAAATTTTTTGGATATGTGATAAATACTTGTTCAGAATTATCTTTAAATATACATTAAAATTAATTTTAGTTTGTGGATTTCAAATCTTGATCCACTGTGCAAGTCAAGTTTAAATTTAATTGAATTTTGAGTATTTGCGCTGCTGAATGCCGTCAAAAATTTAGTTTATTCTTTACCGCTTCGCTTGACTGTTCGCTTTCTAGTAGCCAAAAAGTTATAGTTTGACTTAGTTTATAAAAAATAAACAAGTTGGTTAGATTCATAAAAATATAAATAATTTAGTAATTTATTCTAAAAAGAATGGTTAATAAAACAGAATTGGAAGCTAAACTAAATGAATTGCAAAAATGGTTTCAAGATAATCCAAAATTACCTCAAGAAATCGGTAATAATAATTTTACTTACTAAGTCGAAGATAAGATCGTGTAATATTAAGGTTAATGCTTACCAAACTAATTTTGTGTTCTATAAATTCTTTATAATAACTGATATACATATATTTATATAGTAATATATATATAGATATAAAATAAAGCAAATCAATAAATATATAGTGATAGTAAATCCATTAAAAATTATGAGTCCATTTAACTGTCCTATGGATGACTTCAGTTATAATAATACGGTAATTTAAAATTAAATCACCTATTAAGCGTGTCTAAAAATACCCCGCCCATATTTGTTTCCCTATCTTGACCCATCTGTATAAATATGGATCCACTCACCGCTATTTAACAGTATAGAGTTGTAATTCTATTTAAGAGAGTTAAAAATGTTTAATACAGTTGTGGTTAGACTAATGTATTGTCTATATGTTTATAATTCTTTCAGAATTACGAATAGGGCCTAATAAGGTTTGTCCAACTAATAGTGGTATCGATTATTTTTGATATGTCAGTATGTTTTTTTACAATTACTAAATGAGCAGAATGTGGATTCTTCCACCAAACAGATGTATCGACTATGTTTCATAAGTCAATAATGGCATTTTTGTAGATTCATAATCCTATTTATTAAAATACTTTTCTTACTTATGTGAGTAAACTCTTACATAATAAATAAATGGGCCTTATGTAGGTCCTTCTACTCAAAGGAGATTCGATTATGTTTGATTTGGCAATAAGAAAATGTATGCAGATTTATAATCTGGAGATTTATAATACTTATATAAATTGTTAATCCTTTCTATTATAACACTTCAGTTTCTTGTTTATTTGCAAGATTATTCAATAATTATTTAAAAAAAAGTAAGTTACAATTTTTCACTTATTTTTAAAAAGACTAAACAATAATCTTATTAAAAAGATTTATTGATAATTCATGGATCTATCAATTCAGAGACTTGAATTTGCAATTTTATTCTTAAATTTTCTTTAAGTGATAAGTTTGTCTGTACTTATAGTATTTGCTGTAAAATTATATATAAATAAAATAATTGATAGATAAAAATAGATAAGAATAAAAACCAGATGTTAATGCAGATTTAGCATATTGTGTACAATTCTATGTTTACAATGAAATGCATAAATTATTATATTTACAATAGATAAGTTAATTAATGAAAACCACTATGACCTCTGTCGTGAAATACAAAATTCACTCTAGAAAAAAAAATTTATCATCCGGCTGCATTTAGATTAATACGAGTATATGCAGATGTGTCTTTATTACTATAACTACTGTGAAAAAATGTGTGAAACTATCTTTCAAATATTCCAAAAAAAATAAATATCTAAACATTATATTTAATTACATTAAAACCATAAAGCATGACTTTTTAGTATTACAGCGTTACTGTTGACATACGGAAATCTCATCGAATCGCCTCTTGTAATTCGATATAGCATCAGTCTTTGTTATATATATGTATATATATATATATATATTTATATACTAATATCTACTAGTGCCAATAAAAATATTATGTAATTTTTGATGAGCGGATACAAATTTTATAATTGTTTATTAGATGTTCTGATTAGACATTTAAATTTAGATTTAGATTTTTATGAAAAGTGAACTGCTCAGCAGATTTTTTTATTAATAATCAACTGGCTCCTACTATTTTACATAAAGTTCTTAGTAACACTAAGTTGCTAATTTCTCTTCTGGAAAATAGTCGTATTGGTATGGGTTAAAAAAATAACTTATTCTGATTCAATTTTATTCCATTTCAAAAGCTCGGGTAACATTTATTTCGCTCCATTATTTAAAATTTATGCTACTGTTATTTAGACTAGAAGACCTAGTTTATTTAATCAATTATAATAATGCTTCAATATAAACAATAAATTTCTAATATTAATTAAAACTTTATTAATTTTAAATTAAAGTATATAAACAAAAAAGAAACAGCATGTCAATTTTTTAATATATAATAGGTCCACTCCATTTATTACTATTTGAGTCTTATAAGAGAAGTACATATTTTATTCTATGAGTGAATGATTTTATTTTTATATTTATAACAAAATATGCCACACATGAGAATACCTTCCTAGAAGATACACTATTAATATAAAATCACTGCGTACAGACAGAAAATATCTATAACAAACTTCTGACATATCAAAGCAAACAGTACCAAGAATCTGTCACAAGAAAATTATCGCTCTCAGAACTTGACACGATGGATATAATAAAATATCCACGTTTATTATAGATACGAGATAGTTAAGGGATGTCTGAAAAGGAGGTTTGAGTTTTCCATGGTGCCAGAACTGGGGTTTAGCCAAAGGGAATTCCAAGCTTCTTACTAGGGTCTGCTATTATTATTATTTTTGGTAAATGATTATTTTTGTAACAAAAAACAAAAACGATATTTTAAATATATTTTATATTATCGAAATTAATAATGGATATTAGATTGGTTAAGCTTTAGTAATAATCTCAGTAATCCACTTAGGCATATTAGACTATTGTTTTCCCGTATAAAACATCTATCTAAAACATATATCATATGGAAAAATAATCTTTAAGATGCTTCTTAAAAAAATTGAAGAGAAGATTTAATTTTCCAGCTTAGTTCACAAGTTGACAGTCACCTATCAGTCACTATAAAACTTATGTCTTTATGGAGCTATTCAAAGACTTAGGTAAAAGTATTCTAATTTAAGAGAGGTTCACTTCCGTGTAGATATTTGCATATTATCACATCTTCCTTTTTTGTATTAAATTTAAAAATAAGAAACGTTATAATAGCTGTGTGCATGATAGTAAATCCATCATACCGAATGTTTTTCTTAGACATCCTATCCTAAAAATACTATTAAGAATAAAACTTATTAATTAAGCGGATCCTCTTTTCTCTGTATCACTGTCGTAATATAGGACTTCATTGCAAAGTACACTGAAGATGTCTAATACATATAAAGATAACCGTAATGTAAATATTTTTCATAAAAATTAAAATATAATTAAAATATTTAACACAAATTAATAAGGCCTAAGCCCGGTAATAATCAAAATATTATAAAACTTTATATAAAAAGAAATAATTCTTTTTTAAATATATTAGCTATGGGTATAATACATGTATAACAAAATAAATTAATAAATATTTCTTTTGATTTTTTTGCTAAATTTAACGTTTGTAGATCGTTATCTTCTTAAGCGTTTCCTAAAGTGTATGTATACTGATGTGGAGGAAACTAAAAAATTAATTGAAATTAATTATTCGCAAAGAAGTAAAAATCCCCATATATTTATCGATCGTGATCCTGATGATGAAGCAGTAAAACAAATTCGGGAAGTAACGTAAGTATGAATTAGTACAAGCATGAATAACAAAATAATATACATATTATGTATAAAATACTTTAAGTGATATAGTGGCGTTGCCAGGTTTAACCCCAGATCGCTGTAAAATACTCTGCTATCGTTTAGTTGATCATGACGCAAATAAGGTATAATGATACTAACATATATATACATGAAGTTATAAATACACATCATAAAGTATGTAGATGAACAGCATTGCAGAATGTAAACAATTTTTCATGTTATCCGATACTCGTTTTACAATGAATGATTTGGATATAGAAGAGAGTCTCAGTAAAACCAACAATGGTTCTGATACAGAATTAGATAATATGGCTGATGGAGATATTCAAATAGTAGACATATCTGGTTATACAATGCGCCATATATACAAAGTTTCAATCAGTACAATGCGTATGCATATGAAGTTCCTGCAAGAAGCCTATCCTGTGCGATTGCGTGCTATGCATATTATTAATTGTCCTTCATATTTAAACAAATTAATTGCTGTGTTAAAACCCTTCATACGAGAAGATGTCTACAAATTGGTATACGCTTATCTTGTTTATATTTAATATTATTTAATGTACAAATATTTAATCATTATTTTATTAGATACACTTTCATACAACTGGACTGGATACCTTATATGAACATGTACCACGTGACATGTTACCTGAAGAATTTGGAGGTAGTGCAGGAAAATTAGCGGATATTAAAGCTAAATGGACAGAAAGAGTTCAAGAGAAAAAGTGTGTTCCCATTTTGTTTTTATAATTGCTGAAATCACTAAATTACAATTATTTTTTTAGAGGCTATTTAATGGATGAGAGGCAATGGAAAGTCGAACAAGTAGAATCTTCAAGTCGCTGGTCTTGGTTTTAGTTATTAATATTTTGAATTTATTATCTCACAATATTTTATTTATTATATGTTAAAATAAATATTAAATAATTAATTAATGTTAAAATTATTCGTCCTATTAATCAGGAATCCGGGTCCCGTTTGTGGTTTAGATCTAACTATAAAAGTTTTTTTTATGTTACTAAAAAAAGTCATTAGTGTGATCGGTTATTGTGTACAAATAAATAGGCCAATTTAATTATTATAAAGCTAATTTAAAGCTTAAAGCATTTTTCTTAATGATATAATATTTTTGAGTATAGTTGATTTAAGACTACGTGCTAAGTTTAGGATCATCTTAATCTTAAAAAAATTTTTTCAAGAGTTTTATTTCTATTACCGTTAAGAATTTTGTGAGCTAATTATCTAAAATTTTTGTCTAATCAGTAAAGCATTATATTATAATTAAAACTGTTGGAAAAATATATATTGAAGTGCTATTTGATTATTATTCTTGAAAGATTAATTTATGCTGTTGGCCACACTAGATGAATTTAACGGGTTAAAAATTTCGCTTGATTGTGTGAATAAGCCGTATGTGTAAGAAAAAGAAAAAAAAAATTTTGCATGTAATGATTTAATTAGATTTTTATTTTTAGAGTCCTTACTGAACTGCAGGTAAATGGCACCTGGTGTTCTTAGTGTATTATATCTTTATTCGTTTTATATTAAATCTATATGCTTAGATTCGATAGTTTCAATAGGTTCGTTTATATGTTTTTAAGATACTTAATAGAATTTATCTATATTCTCTTCAATTTTTTTTTTTAAATACGTATACTTTTATTTATTGTATCTTCTCTTAAAGATTAACAATAAGTTTTAAAACTTTATTACTAAATTCATAAAATTACAATTTTTAGTTTAGCTACACATTGTATAACATATAAAATAAAATAAGTAAACCTTATATTACGGACCTCACTTAAATCAATGGGTTAATTTCTCTTCAATAATGATGAGTCTTATTATTTTGTTTTTTGATGAGTTAATCTATTATGAATGGTTTTCCTAGTTCAAGCTATTTATTTCTATTATATGTGTTCATTTAATTAATATCTTCAGAATAAAATTTTAAATTTGATATATTAATTGATTTTGTTAATAAAAGGTTGTTATTACAAATATAATAATTTATTAATAATTCACGAGTACGTTATATTTGTTCTTTAGTTACATTTTCGAAATTAGCACACTTCTTATATGGAGATAATATAAATAAATCAATTTATACATCCCACATATATAATATATACTTAATTGAACAGTATCCTTAACGAAATGGTGAGTCAAAGAACTTTCGGCTTTAGATGTAATATAATTTTGTGAATATAATTTTATATATTTAATTTTTCAGATTTAATTTCTAAATGTAATTTTATAATATAGTTTTATTACAGGCTAATTAGTAAATTTTTTATTATTGTTATAGATAAAAATTAAGCAAAACCAACTTGAATTATTTTACAACACAGTTTTCCATATTTCGACTTTAATCTAAAGTCATCGTCAGGTAACTAACTATATTATATGAAAACCAATCACCATATAGATATCAACATATATATATGATATATGATATATGTAAATATGTAGAGATGTGATGTTATAAATATAAATTTATACTATAGATGTGATTTCATTATCACAAAGATTTTGCATAATTTTTGTCAATAGAAAGTTCGAAAAATTAATCCATATATATTTGAATTTGATATAATACATACATATATAAGTATTATAAATTTATATCTCTACAATATATTATATCGACAATTGAGATTAGTGGTTATCTAAAAATTTTTGGAGCTTCTTATGTTTGCATATAAGAGTGGGTTATAAAGTAATCACTACAATCTAAATATCTGTATCTAACATATAACTTTATGTTTTTTTACGAGCTTAACAAATACTGACAAAAAATATTTTTGCTAAAATTTTTACAAATTATATATAAAAATAAGTTTTTTAATTTTTTACGTATTTTTTAATTATTTTTAATTGAATGTAACATATATTTAGATTTACTTAAATTTTTTAACTTGCGCTGAAAACTTGTTTCAACTTATTCTCTTGAAAAGCTTGTCAGAACGCAATTTGTGTGGTAAATTTTGAGTTTTTTTCCACTGTGCGATACAAGTTTGAATTTGATAGAATTATGAGTATTTGCACTGCTTAATGCCGTCAGAAATTTAGTTTATTCTCTACCGCTTAGCTTGATTGTTCGGTTTCCATTTGCAGATAAATTATTCATTCGTTAAGTGTATGTAATATAAACAAGTCGGTTCGATTATTAACAATATAAACAATTTAGTAATCAAATCTAAAAAGAATGGTTAACAAATCGGAGTTGGAAGCTAAATTAAATGAATTACAAAAATGGTTTCAGGAAAATCCAAAATTACCACAAGAAATCGGTAATAATTTTACTTAACTTATCTAAGAAAAGATCTTGTCGAGCTGGCGTTACAATTAATAATAAAAAATAATATAAAAAACTTGAAATTTTAATTGCATTAAAATTAAATAAAATTTTTATGCTCAATTGAAATTTTTTTTATATATATGTTTCAGTTATAAGACTATAGCTTTCATATTTGTAAGTCCTAAAATGTGTGTATGAAAAGTGTTAAGCGGCTTCTACAAAGTGTAATCTTAAAACCCTAAAATCAATGGATTATATTATAAACTTAAAATTTCTAATGATATATGTTTTCTATACCTAAAACCACATTTATTATTTTAAAAGTATATAAACCATAGTAATAAAATGCGATTTTGTTATAAAAAAAAACAAGTAAGATATGTAATAAATCAAAAGTAGTGGGGTGTCTAATGTATTAAGCATAGTAATAACAACACAACAATGTATACATTTTCTACAGCGTATGAGTATTAATGAATAAATTTGTGCGTTTTAATCGAATAAAGCTGTAGGTATCATGCTTAAGAAGCCTAATCCAGAAAAACAGTGCGCGTTAGATGAAAAATTATTTTAAAAAAATGTTTATTAGATTATAAGACATTGAAATGAATGAAATTATTTTATAGAACAATGGGTAAATTTTTCAAGTTTAAAAATTATATAAATATGTTTTTGAATTAAGAGTATAAAAATTTGAAATTAAATAGAATAAGTCTCCAATTATTACTATAACTGAGATATTTAAGGTTTTTTAATTTTGTATTTAGATAGATATATGCCATATATGCTTTGACTTTCTATATCCTAATTAATATTTATAAAAGACTCCCATTTTCATACCATTTAAATACTTCCACTTCAGTTTTGAAATTTATGAAAAAATATTTAGAAATATTTATTTTTAATTTTAATCATTAATACATTTAATTTTTATCATTTAATAAAAATTATATAATCAGAAAGAGCAAACTTAATAGTGATTTATAATATAGTATAATTATTGGTAATAATTGGTAATCTATATTTAGTGGACAATGATATATATTAATATATTAATAATTCGATGTTCCTGAGTTTTTCTTGTCACATTTTTGGCATAACTTTGACATAGTAGTACTAGCACGTATATAAAGTTACAATTAACTATAATACTTTATATATGTAATAAAAAAATTTATATAATAAATAAATAAATCAATATTTTAAAGTACAATTTCTAAATTAAATGTCAAAAAATGTTCAAAACTAATATCAAGATTTAAAATAATTTTAATCAAACACTTAAAATAATGAACAATTTATCAACTCAAAAAATGCGTTGAACAAACTTAATAGTGCTTTATAATATTACTTAGTATGCTTATTTTCATTACTATAAATTCTTAGGCACACATTTCTGAATATAGGTAGCTTGCACTTACCAGATAACATTATATATTAATATATTGATAATTAGAAATACTTAAGCTTTCCTTCAGCTTCTTTTGCATATTTTTACCAAAAAAAGACTAAGACGTATAATTATTCTCTAATTTGGACCAAAGTTGTGCTATTGGCACATATATAAAGTTGCGATGAGTAGAATGCATATACATATGAAATTCTTGAAATTAACTACAACACTTTATATATGTAATAAAAAAATTTAATTAAACAAATCATTTTAAAGTGCAATTTCCGAATTAAATGACAAAAAATTTTGAAAACTTATATCAAATACAAATAATTCATCATTTAATTAAAATTATGAACAATTTATTCACTCAAAAAAATGCATTGAACAAACTTAATAGTGCTTTATAATATTACTTTTATTAGTTTGCTTATTTTCATTACTATAAATTCTTAGGTACACATTTCTGAATGTAGGTTATCTGTATTTATCGGATAATATTATATATTAATATATTAATGATCTACTATTCTACTTGCAGTTAGGCATTCCTCTTTGTCATAAAAGTTACGTACGCAGTACATTCGGTTTTTTATATTCTGTCATATACCTATGTAAGTTTAACATAATGGTAAAGTTGAGAATGTCGACCAGCATAATATATATTCACCACATTATATGTAGGTGAAGCAAATGTGAGAATATAGAATAATTAATCAACTGACCCGTTCTCCCTTAACGAAAACAAAGTGTTCCATTAATAATGGATAAGTGAAAATAAAGAGGATCATAAGAGTCAATTGAATTTTGGTTTCTTAACATAAACATAAGAGAAATATTATACAAATATTGCGGATACAAATATTGCGCGATGACAATGCATTTCTTTGTGTGTGAAGTATTTAGTGATCAGATTAAGTTTCATCGCTAAAGAAAATTCGATGCTACAAGTTTTTACGATTTTTGTAGTGAGTCGACAATATTATCATGGTTAACTATTGTAAAACGAATTTACTATGTAACTTGGATAACCTGGCGCCCTATCGGTAATTTGATAAAAATACATTCAACGTTCAACATGTACTTTACGACTCAGTTCTACATTATTTCCTGTTTAACTACTAACTAGAGTAAATATATTTGTCTTCAAGCAATAGCAGGGTTTAAAAAGCTTTGAATCAATTAAAACGGTCTTCACTGTTTCTGATTTTTCAATATAAAGTAAGAAATGTTTCTCTCATAGTTTTTAACTAAATAAGCTTGTTTTACTAGGATATGGCGATAGTATTATATCATTTGTTCAAGGTATATCAAAAGTATTCAATTGATATTTGATGTATTAGTGCGTTATACTAATAAAATATTTTATTTGTTATTTTTATACTGAGTTGGCGGTATAGTTTTGTATACTGTTTTAGTCATAGTTAAGATATCAACTTTGCTAACATGGTTCGTACTTAAATTAGTGTCAAGATTTGAATTCAATCCCTTTTTAAGATTGAAAAAAAAAATGAAAAATATAGTATATATTTTGGGGAATATTATTATGTGAACAGGTGCTCTACATAACTCTGTAACTCCTTATAACTACTGCATCTGAGATAAAGTGAATTTCATTAAAGAAGGATAATGCCGCAAGAACAAAATACATTATAACACTAGTTCCAGTTTTATTTTTAGTATGTAATTTGTTGTTGTTCAGTGGTCTTTCTTAATAAAATGGACGACATTAGTACTATCTTTTCATAATCCTTCACACCATCTCTGTCAATAACTCTTGTAATTTAAGTAATTAAATGCATTATAATAAAAACCAGATATTTATGCATAATCTATATACAATATTTAGCGATGTGATTAAATTATTTACAATAGATAAGTTAATTACTGAAAACCACCTGTTAGTAAATACATATTATATTTACATTATATATCTATATCTGCTTGTAACTGAATATGTTTTGTTAGTGTAAAACATGTGTGAAAAACCAGGTTTTAAAAATCCCAAGAAAATTAAATTTCTGAGGTTTAACTATAACAATAAGTGTTAATTTATTTACATATAAAATAAAAGTTTACAATATCTATTTTTGCTATTATTGCAGAATCATTGTCAATATTACTCATGCCTGCTAATATATTATTGTAATATTAATATTATTAATGCATATATAATTAAATATAATACATTTAACGTATGCCTCACTCAACAAAAACTTTGAATCAGTTTCAATATATTTAAATTATATTTTTATCAAAATTTATCAAATTTTTATTTGATCGCATACTTATTTCTAATAGATAGTAATGACTTTCTGTGCCCGATATAAAAATATTTTAATTAATACAATTAATACATAATTAATACATTACACAGTAAACAATAACTTAATTAAATTTTTGTGAAATGTATATGAATATAAAAACTTTCATAAGCGGCATTGAATCTTTATAGTGAAACTAGTCATACTATCAATTATCAAAATTACAGACCATCACGCTTAAACAAATAACCTACTTTTAAGAATAATTGTTACTTTTTATTATTTTTATTAAAACTATTTTTTTAAAATGAAAAATTTTTCAAGTAATTTTATTTTGTATGTGTTCTGTACTTCTAATAGCATTGGTACATATTGACCGAATCCGGTACCTTTGCGTCAAAATTTGTGCTATCTTCATTTCATATAGTAAAATGTAATTTTTTGAATTTTGATTAATTCCTTTTTCCTTGAAAAGTGTATTCAAGAATTGATGTACTGCTTTTCTTATGACACTCTAATAGATAGTGATAAGATCTTACTACAGCGTATAGATCAAGGCAACCGTACTGTGTTACCAAAACTGTGGACTTAATTTCTATAAACCAAAAAACATCTTACAAAATTATAGCTGCTGTTATCGAATATAACATTGAATATATGAATAACATATATGATTAGTTGTATCTAAGTAAAATCTATCTATTATCAATTCTGTGGAAATTGGAATGTCATGAACCACAAACCACTCATCAAATTTTTTTTACTTGATCCATTGACAATAATTACTTTTTATAGTTTTCTGAGAGACAAAATATACTTTCGTTAAATTAAGATTTATGCATTCATCTATTAAAATAAAAATATTAATAGATTTTACCTAAATTATTTAATAGAAGATAGCAAATAATAGTTGTTCTACATCTTATAGTATAAAATTAAGTGAAATTGTATTTTTAAGCGAATTTTAAATATTTTAAAATTTAATATATATTTTCTTAACATAATATATAATAAATATATATTTAATATATTTTTTTTATTATACTATAAAAATCAACATTTTAGATCGTAATCTTCTTAAACGTTTCCTAAAATGCATGAATTGTGATATCGAGGAAACTAAAAAATTAATTGAACTGAATTATTCGCTAAGAATGAAAAATCCATACATATTCCTTGACCGTGATCCTGATGATGAAGCTATAGAACAAGTACGGGAAGTAGTGTAAGTATAGAATTATATTTACAAAACAAAATAAAATTCAACTAAAATATTATATTATTTCTTTTTTAGCCCATTTTATATTAGCTATAGAAGGGGGTTATTAGTAATTTATTTAAAATATTATTTCATAGTTTTTTAATTGAGTGAACAATTAGTCTATTCCATAATGAATCTAAAATATTATATGTATAATAAAATAATTTTAGTGATATAGTACCCATGCCAGGCTTAACTCCAGATCGCTGTAAAATAATCTGTTCTCGTTTAGTCGAGCATGATGCAAATAAGGTAAGACTATTATATAAAATATATGCATAAATATGTATTTAATGTATAATGTATAATTTCCAGCATGATAGTATTGAAGAATGTAAATTTTTTTTTATGTTATCCGATAGTCGTTTTACAATGAATGACGTGGATACAGAACAGGACTCTAGTATAAATGAAAATAACTCCGATAGTGACTCTGTTACAGAATTAGATAAAATGGCCGATGGCGATATACAAGTATGTGACGCTACTGGTTATACATTGCGACACGTCTATAAAGTCTCAATTAGTACAATGCGTATGCATATGAAATTCCTGCAGGAAGCCTATCCTGTGCGATTGCGTTCTTTACATATGATTAATTGTCCATCATACATGAATAAGTTAATTGCTATATTAAAACCTTTCATACGAGATGATGTCTATAAATTGGTTTGTATTTATATTTTATTTAAATTTGATTATAAATTAATTTTAATAATCCGTTTTATCAGGTGCACTTCCATACAAATGGACTAGATAGCCTATATGAACATGTGCCACGTGAGATGTTACCTGAAGAATTTGGAGGTAGTGCAGGAAAATTAGAGGACATTAAAGCTAAATGGAAAGAAATAGTGAAAGAAAAAAGGTTATTTATAATTTTTTATAATTGCTAATATGATTCAATTATTAATTTTTTATTACAGAGAATATTTAATGGATCAGAAATATTGGAAAATGGTGCCGGTACAAACTTCAGGCCGTTGGTCGTGGTTTTCGTAATAATAATCTATTGAACTTAAAGTCATATAATCTTTTATTTTTAATGTGTTAATATGGTATACAATAAATAAGTGGTTTTTGCTTGTACACTTTTAAATGTATGATAACAATAAATAATTATATATTTTATACAGTAAGGAAAAAAATACATACTTAAAGTACTATGCTAGTACAAAAATTCTCCGTAAGCAATCAGAAAATTGCTTTAATGAGCATCATTAATTAATATAATATCAGCGAAATTATTAAACTGAGACTTGTCATTTATTCAAATTAAAGAAATTTTAAGTAATTATATATATTTAAGTATAACATATTATTAAATTGTATAAATTTATATTACTTATTATTAATATTATAAGAGCGATAATTGAAGACGTTTGATAAAAATTTTTTTTAAAACAAAATAAACAAATTAAAAGTCATAAAATTATATTCTTTACTGCAAACGAAAAATTAGTCAACTGTTTTTTGTTTGAAGATTTTGTTTTCGTGGAGTAACGAATTTTATTTGTCACAACTGCTTTATAAATGTTTTTGTTTTTTGAATGTAATGTTTCTTAACAAACCATCCAATTTGTTTTCGATGAATTTATTATTAAATTGTGTAGTATATACTATAAGTAGTTTTCCATATTCTTCTAACATACTTTAAGTAGAATAAAAGAAAATGTTATTATCATAAGAAGAGAGCAGATGATTAATATGAAATCCTAAGTTATGCTACAGGAAAGGTCCATAATCAATAAACTCTTCATGCAATAATTCGCAACAGAAGTAATTAGAAATTTGTAAAGCATTTGTAAATGCTTTGAACAAATGTAATATTGCTTTATAATATTACTTTTTTAATATGCTAATTGTCATTGCTATAAATTCTTGAGCATACATATCTTATTTACCGGACGATATTATATATTAATATATTAAGGATTTACTGCTCTACTAGCTATAGCATATTCATCATTTTCATAAAAGGTATGTACACAGTACTGAGTAAATTCGAGCGCAGTCAGGTTTTTTATATTCTGTCATATATGTAAGTGTCATATATATATAATGGTAAAGTTGAGAATATCGACCAGCATAATACCACATTATATGTAGGTGAAGCAAATGTGAGAACATAGAATAATAAATCAGCTAAATTGTATATAAGAATTGTATATAAGAATAATAAATCGAGTAGATTGAGATAAAGTAAATTGAAATTTCCTAAGGATTTTTTGCACTGCACTTATTTAAATATGTATTTATTTATTTATTGCACTTATTTATTATTTTTGGTTAAAAATTTTCAAATTTGTTTATTTATTTATTAAACATCTTATAAAATTTTCACAATGGTAACACCTAACTTACCTAATTTTATTTAATTCACCGTACTCGAAATTCTGGTAAATACCAACATTCGCTGCCATACCGGCATAATTTACTATTTCCCTCAATTTACCATCAATTTAGTCAAATTCGCACACGGCCTTAATCGTTGTTGCTCATGCAAAATCTCGAGTACATCTGATTTTAGAGCGGCTTGCATACACTTAAAGTACTTGGAGTCATTATTGCAAGTTCAACAATCAATGCTGCTGCGTATGTATATAGATTGGTCCAATTATAAGCGAATAATACTTTTCTCTGACTACATACAAAACGAGTATCGGATGTTTTTGTTTACAATAAGTATACTACAAAAGCAAATGATTTTAATAGAATAATCAAACAGGGCTATTGCAATCGAAAGCGATTATAAGGATTTTTAAGTTAGAACAAGGATTAAGGATTTTGTACAACAAATATAAGTACCTAAATATTATTTACGAATCAAAATAGGATTGTTGACAAGGCTCCGTAGGTTAAACTTAGTTGGAACTTACTCCAATTAAATTTGTAGGTTTTGTATGGAAGAGAATGAGACTTCAAAACACGTACTAACAGTTTGCTTGACACTAATGCATAAACGGAAGAAATAACTAGGTAGAATATCAAAAGTCTGTAATGTAGATGCATCACTACAATTTATAGAGGAAGTTTGACTTGGAGAAATACTCTAAGTTCATGTAGGGGGCACAAAAGTTCTTTAGGTCACAGTGAAAATTCTTATAAAATAATAATAATGAGCCATGTTGTACAAGCGATTAATGCTTTCAAGTTTTTAACTTAAAAAATCAGTTTAATAATTAAATTAAATTTAATTTTTTACTTGAAATCAACAACAAATTTAGTAGTTTATAATAATATGATCGCGTGCATTATATCACATAGAACAATTTTTGAAAAATGTTTTAATATGCAACCCAAAAATTTTAATAGCTGCTTTAAATACCAAAACAATTTTTTATAATTTTTTTCATCGGCCGACTTTAAATATTTGTGATAATGATAATGTGAGCTTATTAAACTTTGAAGCAAACATATTTTCTTTTAATATTATATTCTTATATATAATTTATTATACATATTAATTTAAATTGTTTTATGTCAAGTGGACTCAATGATTAAGAGAGGAAGATGTTCGATATATATATATATATATATATATATATATATCTCCCAGATATAAATATATATTTTTCAAGTACGTGTTGTTTAAATTTATTGCTCAATTCAAAATTTTTTTTCTCTAAATTAAGCTTAATACAGTCAAACTTCCATGCCTAAAACTTCTAGAACTCGAAATTTCTATAACTCGAACTAAAAACAGTGCAACAGGGTTTTAGAGAGCACATTACATACAATTCTACTTCCATAACTCGAACTTCTATAACTCGAATAAAAATATTGTCGCGTGGCCGATAGAAATATGACAAATGTGCATTCTTTAAGTCGAATTTTTGTTTTAACTATGAATCCATTTTGGTATTAGAGGCAGTCCCTTTTTCCAAACCAAATGCTTATTTTTTTCTTTCTTATGTTGCTTCTTTGTGTAAATACCAGTCGCTGGTACAAAAAGCAGAATATTACACTTATGGATTGCATAAATCATGTAACAAAAGCTAGAGATATAGATGTAAGTATTCAAACGATAGTGAACTGCTTTTGGATTTGACCAATTTTCTACATGGGTCAACATGCCTTTACTTTTCTAAAGAATAACATTGATGTAGACCGTAAATTGATGGAACAGAATTATGAAGCGTGGTTTAAAGTAAATAAAATAACTTCCAATGCTACTCTTAACGATTATATTGAGCTTGACAATGAAATTTGCACATCAAGCTTTCCTACAGTTGACGATATTATTGATCATTATAGCTCTGAATTAGTGAAATCAATTCTAAGTACAACGGAAAATGATGATGAGGGTTCGGTGGATGAAATTGTTCATCAGCCTACCAAGAATGAAGCAGAAGACTCATTCAGAATTCTGAATTTTTATTTGCAAACGAATGAATAAATTGGAGTCTCTTCATACTAAAAATAAGAAAAAAAAATAAAAATCCAAACCCTAATTTCTAAATCTTTTTCTTCACTATAACTTTTGTGGAGTATTTGATTTCAAATAAATAAATAAATATTTTAAAATGTAATTATAGTTTCTTTCAAAAATAAAAAAAATAAAAAAATTCTCTAAATCAAAGTCTCCATAAGTCGATCGTTATGGAAGTTTGACTGTATATATTAAACACATATTCTTATATTTGATTTACTACATATGTTATATTAATTGAAATTGGTTTTATGTCAAGTGGACTTAATGATTAAGTAAGAAAGGTGTTTGATATATCTCAAAGATATAAGTAATTTTTAATTTATTTAATTTAATTAATTGCTCAATTTAAAATTTTTTTCCCTAAATTTAGCTTAAGAATTAATTATTTTGAAAATAACATATATAATCTCTTTAGGTCTTTATAAATTTTCTTTTTATCTTTATCTTTTTCTTTGAGTGAAAAAGTTTGGGAATCGCTTGGCTTGACACACGTTACTGGTAATGAGCACCATTAGAAAACGTTTCCTACTTGTTGGCTGCTTAGTCAAGCAACAATTTGGTTCGCGGTTAAATAATAATGAAGAGAAGACATTAAAAATAAACTTAAAAATATTAAATCGCTTTCAATTTTTAATTTCAATTGCAATTTTGATTTCAGTTTGTGTTCAGAACTCAGACAAACAACAATAAAAATTCATAACCAACGAATTAGATTTTGAAATAATTTTTAATATATTTTGTTAGAGTCAGTGAAGCATTATATATTGAATTTTAATTATAAAATTTACAGTCAATAGCAAATCCAAGTTTTAAATTAAAAAATTTTAAATTAATTAATAAAAATAAAAAGTAAAAAATAATATGGGTGATCGTGCTTATGAAGCTCAAATTGATGAATTAATGCAATGGTTTCAGGAAAATGAAAAGCTGCCAAAGGAAATTGGTAAGAATCAACACATATATCAAGAATCAAAATCGGTTAAATAAACATATAAAATATTGTAAATATACTATTTGGCATTTTTAAGAGATTAATGTAAAATATGAAAATATGAAAAAATATGTTAAGAATATTAAATTATAAAATTCCAGATTTTCAGATTTTAATTAGCTCATCTGTATACAAAGTACATTAGCCCGAAATTGTTTATTTGACCAAATAAAATATTACGTGCAGCTTTAAATAATAAATATTGACAAAGGAAGGAAACAATATAGACTTGTGCGCCTCAAAGCGCAATTAAAATTATTTATTAATTATAAATGAGTTTGCATAATTAAAAGTAATTTAAATGGAAGAAATCATATATAAGATCATTACATAATTAAAGTCCGAATAAATAATTATTGTCGTTTTAGATGCAAAACATTATGAAATAATAGTAAAGAGGAAGTTTTAATTATTTTAAAAAAAATTACGTTTGTATTATAAAAATTGTTGTAATATTAAAAAAATTAATAAAGATTTCTGTGTAACTTCCTACTTGCATATATCAAATTTGGAGAACAACTATTTAGTGTAGGATTTTATAAAAATAAATATTGTCATTAACAGAATACTTTATTCAAGTCCCTTTAGGCTTATAATATTTCTGACCCTAAAATGACCACAATAAAAATAATTTAAATTTTATTAAAACTGGAATGTGGAAATTAAAACTGTTTATTTTACTTTCTATTTTAAAATGCAATTAATAAATTTAAATGCTGTAAAATATTTTTTAAAATATTTTTTTTTTACTTTGTTATATTAGAACTCAAACTTTTCTCTTTTTGTCTCAGTATACTAACATGCTGTGACTAAAAGTAAACCGTACTAATAGAAAACAGTTTACTATTTTGATTTAAACTTCTAAAAATAGAACGGTTCTATTTTTTACCTAATTAAATCTATATAATAATATTTGATACGAAACTATAGGCAGCAAATCATAAAATTAAAGTCTTTTTGGTTCCAACATTTTATAGATGAAGTCTATTACTTAATTTACATATAAGATGATGAAGATGTCCGTATATAATAATATATATTGAGAAGCAACGACTGAACATAAATAATTGACAAAATTAACAAGATTGCTATACCTTAAGCACCCTAATTTAATAATGGATTTTAATAAAGTTGCTTATTCTATATAATAACTTACTTCTCGAGATACCGATTATATTGATATCATTCAATTATTTTGATATTACGCCAGTGGAACAGTATTATTATTTTTAAAAACAAGGGATCATACACTGCGACCTAAAAGATCTATTGTGCCCCTTAGTCGAATTAGAGTGTTTCTCCAAGTCCGATTTCTTTATTGAAAGACAGTATATAGCCTATCTTTCCTAGTCTTGGATAGAACAGTAAAGTTAATTTAATTTGTATTCAATTTGAAACAGCCAATCGATTGTTTTATTGCATATATACATACAGTAATCCTCCGCTAGCCCGCATTCATTAAAATTGGGATAAATGTGAATTAATGAGGCATGTGTATTGCGACAGTCATATAAAAAATACAGTAAAAGTCTTATATATTCATATATTTATTTAACAATAGAAACCGAACAGAAACAGAACATTATTTTACTGTTTATTATATCAAACCATAAGCTAAATGACACATTAACATGATAAACGATAAAGTGTATTAGCAAATAGCAAACAAAATATATAGGCGAATGAAACATATACGTAGGTATGCAAATCACTCATATATAAACATATGTTTTTTTTACTGGACTATCGAGCAGATATATTCATAACATGTCTGGATTAGCAAATCAGTGGTAGATCCGAAGTGCAAGACACATAATGCACATTTAGCATATTATAATTTTGACCGAACTACCACGGAATATAAATGACTGAAAATTTCCGCTAACGGAGACCTACTGTATATATATTTTATCTTATATAATTAATTGTTTTCCACAAGTAATTAAAGTCTATCGATGAAAAAAGTTGTACAGATATTGCAATATAAAACATAGTTTATGTTTAAATAAAATTATTTTTAAATCATTGCTACTAAAAATTGAAATATATATATTTTTTATAGATCGGCTGTTGTTAAAAAGATTTTATGAGTGTATGTACAGAAATGTTGAAGACACGAAAAAATTAATAAGAATTAATTACAAATTACGTAATAAATATGATCACATCTTTCTGGATAGGGATCCAAATAGTGAACAAAGTCAAAACACATTTGCTTATGCGTAAGTTTACTAAAGAAAACTACACACATATTATATATAAATCTCATAACACTTTTTCCATATTTAGAGACCTTATTCCACTACCTGGTTTAACACCGGAAAATTATAAAGTATCATGTTATCGCTTACATGATTTTGATCATAAAAAGGTGAAATTATACTTCATTAGACATCTTATGGACTTCCGTTTAATTTTCAATTATTTACAGATGAATCACATAGAAGATACCAAATCATTCTTTATGGTAACGGATTGTCGTTTTTGTATTCCCGATTTACCAGATTCTGATCAATTGTCCGAAGGTGAAGTACAAATTTTTGACATGAATGGATTTTCCATGAAACATTTCTCAAGAATGACCATCGGTACAATGCGTATATATTTGAAATTTCTACAAGAAGCCTTCCCCGTACGTCTTAAGGCTGTACATTTAATAAATTGTCCAACATATTTGGACAAAATTGTAAGTGTTGTCAAACCATTTATAAATCGAGAAGTTTTTAAAATGGTACGTATATTTCTACAAAATGTAGAACTTTTATAAATATTTATAGTTATTTTAGATACACTTTCACACAAATGGCATAAATGGGCTCTATGAGCATGTACCGCGTAGTATGTTACCAGAAGAATATGGTGGCGATTGTGGTAGTTTTGAAAAACTTAAGGCACAAACTATGTTACTTTTACAACAAAAACGGTAATACTATTATTATTAGAAAAGAAATAGTTTAATTAAATTTCATTTTTACTTATAATTTCTTTTGGCTAGATCTTACTTGATTGATTCACAACATTGGAAAATTGAATTAAAATGTGATAATTAAGAAATATTAATTAAAAATAATACATTACTTAATACATATTTATTTACATTAATTTATATATTATCAATTAACAAATTTGGTGAATTCTTGGAACTGTTTAATAAAATTTAATAAAAATACATAAAATATTTATCGTCAAACAATAATTAGTATTTTTAAGTGATTGTAACAGACATAGTTCCACTTTAGCATTTTGATTACCAAATAAATTGGCTATATACTATATATACAGTGCTTTAAATTCAGCACCGAAAGAATAGAAAGAACTTACCATTATGAGAAAGTACCGCTTAAATAAGATTCTGTCCTTATATCCGTTAGGTTAAAATGAGTAAATAAATCTTCAATGATTTCAATTTTTATTTTTTGCAAAATATATGTAAATATTTATAAAAAACGCAAATTTTATTTATTTGCTTTTCAACTTGTATTTAGAACTATAAGAGATTAGTTAATTGTTAGTTAGATTAATTAGACAGTATCTTGGAAACACACATTGTATTATTAGTTTTTTGTCAATTAATATAAATACATATATATAAATGTTGTTGAGCCTTGTAGACAGTCAAGGTAGTTGGTTAAAGTTTCCATATATGATGTTTCTGATAAAGTTCAATTATAACAAAAAGAACTTTGATTTAGTGCCTATACAGTGTATATACAATTCTTTAAGTGTGTAATAAACTTTCTCCGTTTCTTTACTGATGAATATGACATGAAAAAATAATGATGGACAATACATTTTAGTAGCGTCCGTTGCACCTAATGTATCGCAGTTTTTTGTTAATTTTGGCACGAAGCCTTTCATAGCAACTTTCTCAGTGTTTTTTATGATTTATGATTTTATGTCTCAAATTCAGTACTTTGATTTTAATTGCTTTGTTGGATAATTATGACTTTAACTAATGTAGACTTTAGTTTATAGTTTCGAGTTATGCACTTTAAAGTTATTTATAAAGTTATACATGTAGTTTTAATAGAATTTAAAATAAACTTCTTCAGCAAAGTATGCATTTGTGTGGATTCACATACGTTACAACTGTCAAAATGGAATACGTAGTAAATGTCAAAATTTGGCATTTGGGTATGAACTAAAAAGTGTTTGCAATAATTTACAATTATAAAATCCATTAGGATTTTGCGTCATGGCTTTAATAAATAGTTTGCGTTTGGTACAAAAATTAAATGGAGCAAATGCACCTTTGCTACTCAACCAAATGACAAGAAATCGTATGTATTTGAAGATTTAGTGACACCAACACATATGTGTTTACGTAACTATTTATTTTTATTTTCCAGTTGCGCATTGGAACAAGGATTTTAAACCTGGTCCATATCCAACCACACAAAAAGAACGTGATGAAGCTGCTAGAAAATATAACATAGCCCCAGAGGATTATAAACCCTACCCAGACGATGGATTGGGTTATGGTGATTACCCAAAACTAGAAATCGGATTAGGTGTTGAAGCTAGAGATCCATATTATCCATACGATTTTCCAGAACATAAACGTAACTTCAATGAACCGGTTAGTTATTAAACCATTATAAATTTGTGTTCAAAACTATTTTTACTTTTTTGCAGATACATGCTGACATTGATTTGTATGGCGAGGATCGTTATTCAGTAGCGGCACGCCCGCGTTACAGTAACCAGGTCTATTGGGGAACTTTTCTTGGTGTAATGACGTTCTGTTTTGTATTATATTATTGGTTAGAAGACAAGAAAATGTTTCGTCCTGTTTCTGCAAAGCAATATCCAGGAGATGGTAAAAAGCATTATACGTTTGAAAATGAATAAATACTAAATAATAGTAGCTAATCACGAGATAATTAAATTTAACGCAAAGAATTTGTAAAATTTAATTACAGATATATTCTGTGTGCAAACTAATTAAATAAAGTACTATATGGCAAAATACTTGTAAATTTATTTAGGCAAACTATATAATAAAAATATGTAGAAAAAACAATTAACAAGAGAATTGTTGGTAATCAAATGAGTTTGTATTATCTAAATTACATAGGAATGTTAAATCATATTTATATGGAATTTACAGTATAGAAATATGATATAAAGGTGAGTCTTGTTTAAAAATTTTATTAATTTTTGTATTTATTGAAATGATCTTAATTGGATAATATTTATTGTAGGCTGTTATATATATTATAATTATATGTAATGTTTATTGCAGTGTTGATACCAAGTTGCATATTGGTATATGAATATCTTTTTTAATGTAAGTCATTATATGACAATCTATAAAACATATTAAAATATCTTCGATATTGAACATTACCAATAAAACTCATATGAAAACAGAGTTGTTTTTATAGCCTGCCAGATCTGCTTGTGTGACCCCTTTGTTAGATGTTGAACGGCACTTGGTTGCCTACAACGAGTAACTCCGGGCCATAGACTCGGCCGTTCTTAGGACCGTTGTAGTGTGTGTCGTTTTAATTTGAGAACAATTAAAAAATAATTTTAAAAGGGCCTTGCAGTTAACATTATTGTATAATACAACTGGGAATCTACTCGAATGATGTTGTTGCTGGATGTATGATCTGCGGTGGTATATAAATGAAAGTTGTACTTGGGTGTCCATCTAATGTTAACTCCATTTGTTAAAGTAAACTCAATACTGCAACTTATGAAAATATTTCGCATCCATAAATTTGATATATAGATCTTTAAAGTCACAGGTATTTGTGCTAATTTAGCTTATAAATACTGAATTATCAAAATTTAGTGATAATTTATTTAGAGAATAAAATACAATTTTATAAAGAATAGTTTTCATTTTTATCAAAAAAGAATAATAAAAAATAATCAATACAGAATAAGTATTTATATAACGACGCAATAAACCGAAGTTATAAATATTATTTAATATCGAACTTTTACAATACTACAATACAAAGTAGATCTAATTAAAAAGCGAACCACTCTTACTTTATTTCTAATATAAAAAGTCAAAAGAATTTGAAACCGTAGTAATATCTGACCAAAACCTTGATCCTACAATTTCAGTATTATTTGGATTCATTTTTACTATTACTTAACTTTAAAATACTAGAAATAATCCTTAATACGTATTCATTTGCTAAACATCTGTATCCATTGTAACAAAATGTAACTAAAGCAGTGAATCCCTATTTTTTTTTTATTTTAATCAGCATTGAAATATAATTGATTAAGCTTATTTTAAATAAGGAACATTCTTTGTGTTAAATCCAAAATTATAAACTTTATGATTTAACCCACATAAAGATTGTTTAAAAAAGCATATCATCAATGTATTATCAACGTAATAACTACTTATTTATAGCTAATGTTCAGTAGCGAGGGGTCAGCTTTTTGGCAAGGTGTTAACAATTTGATCAAAACAGAATTCCAACCATAACGTATTCCCCCTTCTCCTGAGTTTTGTCCTTTCCACAAGCAAATAGCGTACAAGACCAACAAAACAATTTATTTAAATGTTCGCCGCCTGTGATCCACTGGTTTTTATGGTAAATAGCTGTAGGAAAACGGCGACTTACCACAGATTTCGACATTTTTACATCAGGTTCCAAATTCTTCATATCTGGTAAAAAGATATTTGAATCAAATCTTTAATCACACATTTATCCATTTCTAAATATTATTTTTTACTTCAAATCTCTTTAATTTTTTTCTTTACTTTTACCATTTGCTAGTATAAAATTGCAATAATGACTTTGTTTTTGGTTTATTTCCAACCTCTACATAAGAATAAGAAACTCTCATGCATTCATTTACTCTTTTACTTTGTATTTACTATGCGTGGTTCAGTCTTTTACTGAACCATTTGCCCATATGAAACGGCAACCGTGACTTTGATTGTATTTCCATGCTTTGTATGAACTTGGGGTTCAGTTTAGTCGACTGAACCTCTGGTCAAATGTAAAGCGATTTTCGCTCAATCATTTCTTTTCTCTTTTGTATTTACTTTGCACAACATTGGAGGTTTACTTTTTTTATTGAACCTCTTGCACGCATTAATTTAAGAGTTATGATTATTTTACGTATATATTTTGCGGGGCTTGTTTTCTCTTTTATTTTTATATTTGTTTGTATTTTTTGTGTTTATTCAATATTGAACATAATCCCAATGTGAATGTTATTTCATTTGCATGCTTGCAAGCAGCGCGGTGCAGTTTTTATTCTGAACCTTAGTATATTTTAAGAGGTATGTGTTTTCTCTTTTATTAATTATAAGTAACGTTGGGTGTAACTAACATATGTATGTGTGATTTTGTTTGTATTGTACGTTTTGTGTTTATGTTAATTTGTTTGGAAAAGCTATTATAAAAAATGTTAAGTAGCAAATTAGCGAGATTATTTACGCAATAAAAAAAAAGATCTAAAAAGGAAGCTTTGTTAAGGTGTTCAGTGAACACTCTGAACCATTCGATGCCTCGCCTCTGCTAATGTTAATTAAATGCTAGTCCATAAACTGTAATATTATACCGACTGACTAAATTATCTATTAACATACACAAATCTATGACACTTCATTTAATGGAACTGATATTATTAGATTGATTATTGGTCATGGGTTATATTCTTTTGGTTTATCTACTTGTTTTCTAAATTTATATGTTTATTTATACATATATAATTTATATATGTTATGTTATGTTAAGCCTTTTCCGAGTTAGTGCATCTGGGCACTTTTACTCTATGATGGCTGGGGGTTTCTGCAAAGTCCCACCCATCTCACTGACTAATTTCAATATTCTTCATAATCGTCGTGATTATTCAATGATTGATCTAAGATCTGCGTGCTGTTAGTGATTACTCTGAGATTAGATAACGCTAAGTAGGGCAGCCTGTCGGTTTTCGCACATAGCTTCATATATATATATATATATATATGTATAAATGTGTAGTACTTTTATTAAAATATGAAAATACTTCCTATAAAAAATCTGAACCATTATTACCCATTCAAGCTAAAAAAATTTATGCAAGCCTTGGCTAAATTAAAATTAATTTATATTTATATCTAATATTTTCGAATTTCATTAAAACGTGAAGAACTTTTCTGTAGAGCTGATGCTCGATTATAAATTTTGGTACAGAGAGGAAAATAATTGTCAATAATTAAATATTTATAAATGTAAAAATTAAAACTAAAAAATAAAAAACTATAACTTTTTTCAATTGCTGATTTTTTAACATATATTTTAAATAAATTTAAAAAAATATTCTTCAAATAATATTTTAAGTAGATAAACAATATAATAAGTATATAATTTATAATTAATAAAATAATTAGTAAAAGTTGTTATAGTAAACACAATACAAAAAAATTAAAACTAATACATTAAATACATTATATATTTTTTTAACTACAATTAAAATTTGTATATAAATTTTTCATGAGAAACTTACAAAATTTAATAATAATAATAATAATTACAAAATTAAAACATTATGATGCATTTCTTATAAAACAAATTATTTTACAAACTTATAAATACACACAAACTCAAAAATATAATCCAGATTATACACAATTCTTTTCACGCAATTTATAAATTGCAAAAGCGAAGCAACTATTATGGCTTATATAGTAATTTTTACATAGGAATTTCAACAATTTAGGAAACTTGTTAGTTAAAGTCTAATTAGTGACGTTGTTCTAAAATCTAAATTTAATGTACAAATAAATAGGCAGTTAACACAAAACTTTTTTTTTACATATACTATATTTAATTTACATCTTTATATATTTTTTTTTTAATTTTTCATTATATTTATTTAGAATTTAAATTCACTTTATAAGTTTACATTAAGAAATTTAAAATCGTTTTGAGACTTGTACAAAAATAACAAATTTAAACGCTAGTTAATTTGTTTAGTTTATTAATTGTCGTATAATTTATAATAATGTTTAAAATTTATAATTTATTTAAAATATGTATATCCAATTTCTATAGTTATGTTATTTATATTGTATTTGATTCTCTGTTAATACATCAACCACATGAATTTTTTTGCTACGCATAATTTTATTTTGCTAAAAGTATATTTGATATATTCGTATTTAGTTAACAAACTTTCCTTTTACAATATTTTATTTAATATAAAAACATTTTTTGTAAACGAAGCGTATTTTTAGTTTATTTAAAATAAAATATTCCTTCATATTTGAGAGCGTTCGATTTGGTTCACTCACAAGTATGCATTTAAATATAACAAATTGTTATTGAAGTGGAAACCTAAACACTATTAGTTGCCATCATTTTGTATATATAAACAAAGCATTTAATACAAACTAATTAATGGCAGTCAAATTTATGTTTACAATTTTTAAAATTTTAGAAAATATTAATAAAAATTGAATAGTTAGATTTGAAAATATTTATTTGAAATTTGTTTATTAAAATCAAGATAAAAATTATTTATAACAGAACTTTAATATATATTTATATATAAAGTATACTATTACTTCATAATTATTGTTAAATATGAAGAAAAATTATATTCAAAAAGGATATTAATACTAAAAATAATTTTAAATAATATTAATAAAGAAATAATTTTTATTTCTTAGTAAACAAATAAAAAAAAATTATTTTTAAATTAAATCTAAAAATTCGACATTTATCAAAAGTGTTCTTTTTTGTGCTGAAATTATTTATTGCATATCTGTGCTCGGTTAATAAATCTGAAAGCAAGCACAAAACCAAAAATTAAATGAAAAGTTTGTATTTGCCAATATTCATTAAGAATTAAAAATTATTCTTTATAATTATTTTATAAAAAACGTATATGCAATTTATTATAAATATATAACAATTAATTAAATTCAAAATTAAAGACATCATCTAATTTTACATATTCAAATTTACAAAAAAAAAAAAATATATATATATATAAAATCAATATTAAATAATCAACATTTATTGAAATTGAAAATACGCTTCATTGCAGAAAAACTTATATAAAATAAAAAGTTTTTTTAAAAATACAAATTACTTATTATAAAAGTAAACAATCAGGAGTTGATGTTATTCTTACTTTAATAGTACAATTTAGGTTAAAAATAATTTTATCTATAATTTTTTTTAATCTTACTCATTTATGTATATTCTTAATAATAAACAATGAATTATATATGTATTTGATTTGACAACAAAATTTACTATAATTGCTCCAATTTAAAACAAAAAAATATTTTTTGTTCATATAATATAATGTATAAAAAGTTATTTATTAATATAATATAATTTAAAAATGCAATACAGAATCTAATAAATGATACATAAATTTAGAAAAATAAGATAAGAAAATGTTAAGCATATATATATTATTTAACGTTTTACTTATAAAATTAATAAAGATGTAAAATACAGATACACATCAACTAAAATTGATATGATAATAAATTATTAAATTATTTAAGTTTGAATGTCAAGCTAAAGATTAAATTAATTATAAATTTTAATATAAATTAAGAAATAAAGTATATGCAGATATACAAATGATTTATGCTGAATTTGGATATTTAATGTGAGTATTTTACAACTAAGCATATATACGTTACTACTAATAGTTCTTTCTTTTTTAAATATATATTATATAAATTAGTTGGTTTCAGGACATTGTAATATTCAATTATTTATAATTTTATAATCTTTAATATTTATAATTTAAAATTTATTTTTTCTATACTGTATCATGATATTGGATACTTATTTTGAATTAATACATTTCTTTTAAACAAATTCCAATTTTTTTTTTTTTGTAATTTATGTATTAATTAAAATTTATATGTTAAATAAATGTATCTTTACTTATATTCCATGTTAATTTCGCATTAAGGTACCATTTCTTAAAAAATATTCAAATATATATTTTATCTTTTTCTTATTTTAATATTTTTTTAAACATATTTTAAACAGTCTCCTCTGGTTATATTCTTATTAATTTGCATATATATTATTTAGTTTTCATATTTATCACGAATTCTTTGTTAAAAATTGTATGTATTGTTAAGTTATTGTTGATAATTTTAGATGTTATGCTAAGATATATGTGGTTTGATTTTTTCTATGATGTAAAAAAAGTTTTTCTGCTTCGTTTAATGCTTAATCTGGACTGTAATTAAGTTGCGATATAATTACTTTCTTGTTGACTTACACTTACGATCCCAATGGTGACATCCCCATTTGTCGAGGATCTGGAACAATAACGCCAACTAATTCTAAATTTTTAGTAAGCAATTGTAACCAATGCTTAGTGGATTTGTCATCCTGGAGACAAGCCGAGAAAGTACTATCACGCAATTGATCAGGAAGACACTGTCGTAAAGCCTCACGTGCTCTGTTAAAAATAAAATGAGTAAATATTTATATTACATTAAAGTAAGTTAATTGAAACAAACCTTGGATTGTCGGATAATCGCAAATAACAGCGAACAACATGTTTCAAAAGACGTGCAGACGGCTCCTTGGCAAGTTGTATGACCATTTTACCCTATTGTAATAAAACGTGTAAGTAAAAATAAAATAAATGCATACAATAAAAAATATTTTATTATTAATAACAAATAATAATTAATAATATATATTTTCTATTTTAATTCTAAATTTAAAAATTTTATATGTAATTAAATCTCTCTTTTGAAAATACTTTAAAAAACTAATGAAATGTTGTATAAAAATCAAAATGAAATATAACTTCTTTATATATAACTTCTTTAATGACATTATTAATATTGTTAAACGTATATAAACGAAATAAAAACTATTAATTGATTTTTTATTTTTAATTTATTTATATATTTTATATAAAATTAATCTCGACAGTTTTGTTGTTGTTGTGTAGATCAAACAAAATTATATAAAAAATATATTTAAAATTTTTTATATATTATTTTATTTTATATTATTGATTAAACAGCTATGAGATATAAAACTAAAAGCATTCTTTTCTCTAGCTTTCTTCTTATATTTTGCCAATACTACGATTTACCTATAATTTTTTTTTTCAAAGTTTCATTTTATTTATTCAATCTTGTCTAATAATAAATACTAAAAACTAGTTTTTAAATCATAAATTTATTTCCATATTTATTACAAATTACATAGCAAGAGTTGCTTAATATATTAAGGAATTATGATACTACGGGTCTCACTTAAACAGTTTAGGGCTAATTCAGTATAAGGAACTTGTTTAAAAACCGATTTTAATTATTTTGAAAAACTGAACTGAGTCTTTAGTCACTGCTTATGTTATTCTTTCGAAGAAAAAGGAAGAATAAAATTATCTAGTTTCTTTCACAGAATTGCAAATATCTTTTTCAGAATGGTTTGACAAATCTAGATGGAATTCGTAGAACTAACTACTTACAACTTTATAAATTTATTTATTTATTTATATTGTATATTGTATATTGTATTATATTGTATAAATATATTGTTATATATCTTAAAAATTAAAGTTAATTTTTTTAATTTTACTTACCAAAATTATAGCAACGTGTGAAAATCGCTCATACGTTTGGCAAATATAGGACAAACCACTTTCATCTAACAAAATCTTTTGCAAAATAAATGTGGCAACAGTTTTACTCAATTCTGAACCAGATTCCATTATCCTTAAGCAGAGTGGAATGATTTCAGTTGTTAAGAGAAAAGTTATCACTTCTTGTTCATCAGTCTGGAAAATATATTATAAATATAAACAATAATTAAATTATAAAAACACTATATTAAGTTTAACAAGTTAGTAAGCTTACCTTAACAAGTGCTCCAATCACACCCAAACTTGTTAACCTAAGATATTCGAATGGTCTTGTTTTTGATGTTGTATGTAAAAATGGATACAGGAACAGTGGTATTTGTGCCTGTAGGAACACTGTGCGCGTTTCGGGATGTGATGCAACACATTGTAATAATGCGAGAGCATTACAAACCCGATTCGATTGATGTGCAGTAAGTGTGGCAGGACTAATCGATGGATAAATGTTAATAATCTCTTGTAAAAGGGCTGCTGTAGTTCCATAACTATTCCATAACATTGGTGCGAGATCTGTGACGGTTTCACGTTTCTTACTTAACTCTAATAGAGCAGTTTCACGTGTATCTGGATTTGAAAGCTCATTGATCCATTGAAACACCTAGAAAATAAATTAAAAATTTAATATTAATATTAATATAAAGTAATAGTACTAAAATTTTCTATAATAATACTAAATTTACTTAAATCAATATGTTGCAATATATTATATAGTTATGTGGAATAAAAGTTAAACAATTAAATACAACTTTAAAATGATAACTATGGCCCTGTTAACAAATGAGAGTATTTGTTTAACACCTTAACTAATATTACCAAATCTGACCCGGTAAAAGAAGACATCTGTAAGATTATGATTTCTATAACTGGTTACTGACTATTTGGCAGACATGTTCTCAAGCTAGGAGCACCCACTCATGAGTATTGTAAAAGTTGTGGGGAATAGAAAAAGCCTCGACTTTAACTCCAGCTTGACAAAAAGTTCAAGTGTAACATTAAACACATTTTATACTTAATTAGGGCTTGAAAATGGGATATACATTTAAACGCAGTCAAAGTTCCATATTAAGTATTTGTGTTAAATGGAACCCTTCGGCTTCAATAAGTCAACTAGAATTAGACTTATAAAATAACCTAAACTAAACTAACATAACTGTTCAGAAAAAGTAGATATAGGAATTTGTTACATATTCGTTTGTTAGAAAATACACTGCATATTATTTTTTAAAACTTATAGAAAGAATCTATAAAACTTTTAATATTTAGACATTTTTAAATAAACGAACTTAAGGGCATTACAAATAATATGACGTAAATACAGTTAGACTTTGATTTACATCCCGGAAACATCTTTAAAAAACCGTACGTCAAGTTGTAGTTGAATGAAATTTGCAAAACATTAGTAACGTAATTACAGGAAAATGACACTACAATGTTCTATTGATAAGAATTTGCCGATTTGAGTAGATACCGGACAAAATTTAGCTTGATATAATCTAATAACAAGCACAAAAGATATATTAGATATTTAAGGTCTATTTAAGATATGTATAGAATTAGCTTATTCCCTTTCTTCATTCAAGACACTATCATGTGTTTCGATTGAATTGTTTATGTATTTGAATTAATATTTTATATACTAGTATATATATAATATTATAAGTAAGTCCTTATTTTATACTTAAATTTGTGTTTATTGTTTTTCTTTAAGGAAAGGTTTACCACTCTAGAAATTTATTTTGAGGTTGAACTGGTAAGCGAGAGCCATGCAATCCCCCAACTTCTACGTGTTCTTTATACGTGGTAATCATTCTTTCCGCTTTTGAGCGTACTACTTTATGATAGTTTGAATTTCATCATTTTAGAAGACGATCTAATCTATGAAACACTAAGTTTTAAAATGATCACAATTTTTATATTATCTTAGTTCGACATATTTTTTTTGTGAAATTTCATAATTTCAACTATTACTCGCTTTAGTTTATTTATATTGTGGTTATTTGAAATAGCATTCCTATAGAATTCAGTAACTGGTCTAACAGCTAACATATTGCAGTAGTTAGTTTTTACACCTTCACCTCAAACCGCTCTTGTTTCCAATTACTTCCTTTATCTATTCATATCCTATATGAATGCTAAATAGATTTTTATAGGTTACCACAACAACAAAGCTAACATATTCGTTTCCGAAGAATTTCCAAATTAATTTTAATGGAAAACTAAATTTTACCATTTGATAATTTTTTAAGTAATGCTCATTAAGGCCATTATGACGATAATTTACCATACAAAGAGTTTTGATATAAATGAGCTCATTATAAATAAATCAACTGATTTAAGGGGAAAAATGTCGAATGCAATCCGTAAAAAAAATTTTCCACAGGGGAAATTACCAAAATTGAAATATTTATAATATGTCAAATGAAAACAAACAGCTATTTTACATCCATAAATCAGCTTATGCTAATGGGAACGACTAAATCTTAATGTTATCAACATAATTAGTTATAGCTGCAGTGGAAACATGATATTACAGTATTTTATTAAGATATTTGATTAACATTTTTATGTTTTTATGACAATTTTATATTATTACTTAATTCACAATGCTGAACTGCAGACATTTATAATCAATTTGGCTTTTATTAAATAAATAAATGTTAAGTGATCACATTTTCTCATTTAGTTGGCTCACAGGGATATCAGTCTTATAGCGAAGATTCCGAAGCATTTCTATCAATGAAGTATTCATTTTAGGAAACAGTAGATTCCTTTCAAAAATCATTTCAGAGACGTGTGTTATAGATATAGGAACAACCTGATTTGCTATTTTCTTGTGTAAGCGCAATAAAAGTTAAAATCGTAGGCACCTCCAAAAATGGTTTTTGAAGAGTATCTTAGCGCTTTATAAAAAACTTCATATGTTTTTTACGCTTGATATACATATATGGCAATATCATGAATTGCCATGGATTGTTTCAAAAATTACTGCTATAATCTTACCCAGTATAATAAAGCTTGATTTATTTGGCAAAATCATGGGGTCTCACTAAATAAATTTCATGGGTTTCAGTAGTTATAAGACAACTGAACATAATAAATATTCTTAAAAAATATTTAGAAAGATGAGTTCGTTGTTGTTGTTATGGTAACCCATGGAGAGCAAGCTAGTAACTTACTCGTCGAACTCGATGAATGGGTTCGGAACATAGACCCAGCTGCTCTTGGTACTAAGTTGAATTTAAACATCTTCAGAACCGAAGCATAAATAATAAGCAGAAATAAAAGGATTATAAGAAAGGATGAAATTAATATTAATCTTGGTGCCCAAAGTTATAGAATTTTTTAGAATTCATTTATAGTATAAATCAATTCAATGTCTCTTCTTTTTAAAATGTTTAATAATTAAAGATTGATTGTAAAGTACGATATCTGAAAACGTTATGTATTATTTAAATTTATAATTTTAATTATATATAAAGTAATTGAATTTAATTGCGTAATGGAACATTTTGTTTTGAAATAATAACGAATTTACACGAGTTTTTTTAATTGTTTCTATTACCATAAATAACAGGTTTCAGTAATTGCTGATTTATATGGAGCAACAAATACGGGAGGAAGCGGCGGCGGCTTCAGAATAGATAAGCAAAATTGTTAGCATTTTATTTATTATTTTAATTTTTTCGTTTTTGTTGTTGTTGAAATTATCACAAACAACAAAATATATATAGAAAGGTATGGGCGATAGAATATGTATATATATATAAGTATATATAAATAAGAAAAAAAAATAAAACATTTGATAATAAACATATTTACACGTAATAAAAACAACATAAAAAATATACAAAATAAAAATTAAATATAAATAAACTGAAAAACCTGAATTGTCGAGTGATAAATTGTTTGCTTGGTGTACGGTGTGTGGTGTGTGGAAAAGACCAAAATATGAAATCATGAATCCAACAATGAAAAAAAAAGAACTCTATTTGCGCCGCAAGAATATTTTTTCAACGGAATTTGTAATTGAAGAATCGGTTTTTTGTTTTCGTTTGCTGCGTAAACAAAAACAATATTTTTCGCATTCATTTTTTTATTTTTGGTAACAAAAAAGTGTTTTGTTGTTATATTTTTTATGATTCTCACCTTTTTTGTTTTTTTTTTATTTAAATGTCGGTTGCTACCAATTCAGACAAATAATTTGTTTTTTATTTACTTTTCATATTATATCAATTTATAATAAATTGCATAATTATTTTTTTTTATTAATTGGAAATGTTTAATCAGCGTTAATAAGAACCAATAATAAATTTAATTTAATATTAATATTTTTTTTTTTAATGCAATTATGCAAATAAAAATGTTTTGATAAATATAATATAATTTTTTTAATTAAAAAAATCTTTTTTTGTTTTTTTAAAAAAACTATTTTTCAAAACAACTATTTTTTTTTAAGTACCAACAATAAAAATATATTTAGAAATATATTTATAGAACTTCTTCTGTATATTAAGTATACATAAACAACATTGGCAGATAAAAGTGTATACAGTCAAACTTCTATAACTCGAAATAACTATATTAGTTATAGTACAAATTTTTTATAACTCGAACTAAATAGAATGCAATAGGGTTTAAAGCGCAATTTATATGCAATTACAAAAGAATTATTTAACTCGAAGTTTCCAAAAGTCGAAACTTTTCTTTGTAAAATGGTACTTCAAGTTATAGAAGTTTGACTGTAATTGTAGATATGTTTCAAAATATTCATAACTAATAAAATAACACAAAAACAACTAATTTCAAATAAAAATTATTTTTTTTTTCATATTCTAATAATAAAAATACATTGTGACCGAAAAGTTTCCGGAAATAAATAAATAAAACGCAAAATTCTTAATCTTCATCAATATTTATTTTATCTCCTCAAAATATGCTCCATTAGAAGCGATACACAAATGCCAACGTTTCTTCAATCATCAAAACATTTTTTATAGGCGCTTTCCGGTATGGCTTTGAGTTCCCTCTGCGAATTCTGTTTTACGTCTTCTATGGATTCAAAACGCGTTCCTCTGAGTGGTAATTTGAGGTTGGGAAACAGGAAAAAGTCACACGGTGCAAGATCAGGTGAATACGGTGGCTGTTCGATGGTATTTATTGAATGTTTGGCCTTAAAATCGTTGATAATGTTGAACAAATTGAGGTGAATCGGAACAAGCCGGGCGTTGACACGTCGCATACACAAATTGTCCACCAAAATCAAACGAGCCATCTCACGACCGATGCCTAGCTCTCGTGCTATCTCTCTAACACTCACATGAGGATTTTTGAACACGATTTCCTTTGCCTTTTCAATGTTTTCGTCGGTGGTAGAGGTCGAAGGTCGTCCAGAACGCGGCATGTCTTCGACGGTCGTACGACAGTCCTGAAAGGCTTTGTACCACTCATAAACTTGAGTTTTCGATAAAACTGATTCCCCATAAGCCTTTTGTAGCATTCGCAACGATTCTGCACACGAAATTTCGTTCGAAAAACAAAATTTGATGCAAACTCTTTGTTCAATATTTTTTTCCATTGTTTTTTTCGCAACGCACTACTGAGGTGAACTGGTTTCAACAGCTGCCGTAAACGAACTGTCCGACAGATCGCGCTCATTTTTGGCATAGTAATTAAGGACAGTGCTGCCAAACTACATAAACTTAAAATATCGAAAAATATACAGCGCGCGAATTTTAAATGAGAATTTCCGAAAGCTTTTCGGTCACAATGTATATTACTATTCCAGACCAGAACAAAAACCAAAATTTTAAATATACATACAAACATATATTCTGAAATACTAATAACTAATAAATAACTAAAAAATAAATTACATATACAGTAATCCCCCCTATAACGCGGTACCATTATAACGAGTTTTCATATTACGCGATTTCAATTCCCCGTATAACACGGGCATTTCCAATATAACGCGGGAGTTTGTACAGTTCATAAGCAGCTTTGCGTACCTTTCCACGTGTGTATACGGGATTAACTCTATAACGCGGAACCAATCTACCGCGTTATAGGGGGGATTACTGTATTATAGGAAGAGAATTAGTGGTCAAAAACATAACATAAAGAGTAGATCAACTTACAATGAACAAAAGACAGCATTCGCTAGAAGTACAGATCATCAACAAAGAGCCAAATTATAGATATAGACTAATGCTTGAAAAGTTAAACATAGTTGATGTTCCGGACGACAGTCAAATTTTAATTACAAAAAAAAAACAGAGAGGGTTTTGCGCAAATCTATAGGTCTCTGATCAATCATAGGAGAAAAATCTAATATATAACTAATAACTTTAAAATCAAAATTTCTCTTCCATTATTTGTTCAATTAGTTTCGTTTTTTAAATTTAATTTTTATTGTTTTTTTTTCTGAATTTGTGTTTGCTTTTGACTTAATATATTTAAATGTTAAATATGTCAAACATTAAAAGAGACATCAATGTTTGTCATTTTACGTTTTTTGTTTTGATGTATGTTTATATTGTTATTTACATGTATTTAAATAATTTCTTTTTTCTTTTTACTTATTGTACACTGAAGATGATCTACAAAATAGACCGAAATATCTGCAATGTAAATATTTTTTTATAAAAATTAAAATATTTAACACAAATTAATAAATGCAACTTTTTTGAAAATTTTTTATAATTTTATGTGTTAAATAAACGATCCAATCTCGGTAATATTCAAAAAACTTGTTATTATATAAATAAATAATGGAAATTAAGTGTTTTACGCTATTAGAATACAAATAAATATACAATATATATACTATTCAGAGATTTTTTAAAAAATTAAATTTAAGAAAATAAATTTAAATTTCTATTAAAATCATAATCAATAGTTTTATATTGTTTTTATAATATTAAAAACAAATTATTTGCCATTTAAATTTATTTTGTCATCACATTAAAATTTCTAATCGCACACAACTTTCCTCAAGACCAGCCAGCACTATTGTGTTCTAGTTTATTTGTTCTGGCCACTAAATGCTAAGTTTTTATATTTTCTAAACGATATGCACGTTGTTCTGGTGTTTCATTTTTTATAAGCTTTGCTTATGGATATCTTTCAATTTCAATTTCAATTACATCGCTAATCTGCCATACCTCTAACGAATGGCCTTTTTGTATATACATACTTATTTTATATATATATATATTTAATAACACAATGTCAATAACCTATTTTACTCTAGTATTTTTTTTTTTAATCAAGCAAATTTTTCAAATTAGTCACATATTATAATTGCTATGAAAAATATATGTTAAATAATTTAAAGTTAAATAAACTTTAATAAATATAGTTCATTTTCAATTAACTCTAAAGGTCGGTCATGGGCTTTTTTCATGTGATTGTGCGTTGGATTTAATTTAATATAAATACAAAAATAATTGAATATAAGTACAAAATTAATTGAATATAAATACAAATAGTAAATACACAAATAATTTGTAATATAATTAATTGTGTGTAGGGTGTTATAGCTAAAAAAAACGACGTTATTTTCAAAAATTAAATTAATATTGAAAATAAAATTTAATTAACACTTTGATGATAAATAAATAAACTGAAAAAGTATTTAATAAGATCTTTAATTTCGAAACATATGTGAAATATTGGTTGAATTAAATAATTATTTTTTTTTGTGAAAAAATAAAAAAGAATTCTTTTATCTTATTGTGAAAAAAATAATATTTTTATTTAATTGAAAAAAGCAAGAGAATATTATTTAAAACATCAAGATAATCGTTTTATAAACTTATAAACTACATTTTTCAATTATTTTTAATATACATATATTAAGACTCATATAGAAAAATATCAATACATACTGAACAATCATTGAGTAGACTCTGAAATATATTTATTTTTACACACACACAGTTAGGTAGGTACGTGAAGTCATATAAGGAACGAATTGCACCCAATTAATTAAGAAAACAGTTTTAATCCCATATTCCTCGAAATACTGGGTAGAAAAATGGTCATATTAGAACCAGCCGAATGCATTGATAAAAGCAAGTATCTTGTCAATACTTATATTGGAAATATCGCCGAATGATAATGTGACGCCTAATAGCTTAAGCTTAGCAATAGACACAACAGGTGCTTCTTGTTATTTTTGTTTTTTTTTGAAGTATTGATAGACAAGTACTACAGGAGATAATAAACAGAGGGCATATAGTCTAGTGTTCCATTAGGACAAATATTAACTTAAATACTTTCGCCTTAATTCTATTTGCGAAGTCCGAAGTCTGTCGCCATTTGAAGTAAAGGGACCATGTAGGTTTTGACCTGATTGCTGAGGAAGTACCAAACATAGTTAAGTTTTGATACAAAATAAATTTATATATTGAAAATTTTTAAAAAAGAAAAAAAAAATAACGAATGAATATTATATCTACTGAGAACCTATATAAAGATGCTCAACGCCAACCACAAAACCGGCAACAATTTCAAAAGTTTTAAGAATACCTTTTCAGTAGAAGTTAATTTTACCAGGTTGAGTTGAAAAGACAGGCTCGTGTCAAAAAGTCCACTTAAGTTAAAATAAGGAGTTTAGAAGTATTCCCAATAAATTTTAAATCATAATTTATGCGATGAGTTCAGTTTTTATGATTTACTTGCTAAGCACGTATGTATGTGTTTATTTTATATACATAATTGATTTTGAACAGAGCTTTACGTTCCCATTTGCTCTTTACTTAGATTTAAGTGTTCTTTGATTTATAGTATCCGTGTGAATGATGTTAGGAGTTAGCATGAATGGTATTCGAAAGGTTAAATGTAAAATTTTTTGTGAATATCTAACTACATACACAAATTTTATATGACTTTGTTTATCTATATATATATATATATATATATATATATAGATAGCAACTAACTTAGAGGAAAAAAATTGTGGACAATCATGTGGTATTGTGGTTTATTCAAATTGTAAGTTCCAGTTGCTCTTTATATTATTATTATTTTATTACTGACATATTCTAAAATATAAATTCAAGAATTAAGTCTAATCACAAAATATTTCTAACTTGCTCTTTATACAGAATTTTATGTTATATATTATATGGTAGAATTATTTCATAGAGCTATGAGAATTTTGAAACAAAAGGAAAAAAATACTTATATTACTAAATAGTTATTACTTTAAAAAACAATTGGTTTTTAAGAAAATGCCTTTTAATTTTTAGTAGTATATATTTTTGAGAATATATTGAAGAAACGATAATAGGTCTGTTACTACTCGTAGTAACTTTGAGTAACATTGTGTATACACAACTGCGTTCCACCAGCAAATTTTCGTGTAAATTTTGCTTGAGTTTTACTACGAGTAGCTCGTGGAACAGACCTAATATAATATCGTAAAAACTGTTTTGCTTATTATTAGAATTTTTTTTATTTATTTGTAAAATATAGTGAAATCAGAAGTTGTCAAAAAAAAAAAAATAATTATAATCATTAAGTGGTTAATATTTTTAGAAATAATTATTTACAATTCAGTTTACTTTGTTTAATAAGCACTTAAATTTAAGTTTCCTCCTACAATAATTCTTGTCAATCGTCAAGTTAAAACGTAATATCTGTTATATTGAAATATCAAGAGCACCGCGTTGAGTTCAATATATCTATGAGGTCGAACTAGTATGATGTATGATGATGATATTGAAACATATTCATTCAACAATGTATGTTTTCCAACAATTCGAAATAATTAGTGAGCTCATAAATTTAAACTTTAATTTTATTTACGGATTATGATTTTCGATTTAATCAAAGTTGTTATTGTAATTATATACTTTTAGAGTATGTTTAGTATACATATATGTGTATATATATAAGATATCAATTCTCTAGAATGTATATATTATTCTATGATCTATTTTACTTATATTCATTACTACATATATTGTTAGTTACTAATATTGTAACTTCACTATTATATACTATAGGTCTATAACCTTAGTGTATTGTTGTGTTCTTATCTTATAGAAGTAAAAAAAAAGTAAAAGTACATAGAGATAAGTTCATATCTTCATATTCCATCACTTATTGCTATTCTATAAAAACTTACATTATTATTTTTTCTACAAAAACATTGTTTGCGGTTGATTAGAAAAATTGATAAAAATATAGAATAATTAATTTGAATTGCTTTAAGAAAGAATATTGAACTGAACAATGATAAAAAAAATATATACTTTAGAAAAAAATTTTTGAATTTAATGCATTATACGGTTTTCTATTATTATTATTACTCAATAGTTGTTGTTGTTGATGTTATATTGTAATTAACAAGCGAATGACTGACTGACTGCTCTTGATATGCACTACAATAACAATAACAATAATAATAATAAGAACGTATCTATATCGTTGCTGCGAAGTATCTATGTCGTAGCAGCGTTAGTTTGAACGTTAGCGTTACCGCTGCGTTGCCGTAGCCGTTGTCGTTGATGTTGACGTTTTAGTTTTCATTGTGGGGTGGGCAATGTACGCAAGACCTTGTCTGACACTATTTCTCATTGAAACTTTTCTATCTTTAAATTTTGAGTTTTTGTTGCTTTTGTAGCTTTTGTTTTAATTGATGCTTCTCGAACATGTACTTTTTTAATCATTAGAATGATTTTCAACATTTTCAGATCTATGCTATCTATTTTATTCAAATTCATTTATTTATTAATTTAAATACCAATTCAATTGCACTCGAAGTTGTTCTGAATCTAAATTAGAACGTGTAAAAATGCCTGCCAGCTTTGTTTACAAATTAAGGAAAATATTTATTTCAAAAGTTTACGTGCGTTCTTACACGACCATACAATTTTGATGAAATTTCGTTGTAGTTGTTGTAACACCAATAATCTCTTTGTTTACTATACATATATATATATATATACATATACATAAAATTTTATATAAAAATATTTTAATAGCATCTTTTTTTTTTATACCAATACGTACACACAAATTATGTAGGTTATTTGTAGGTAAATATACAATATCTCAAGCAAAACCTAGTAGATTGGTGTAAGGTGCTGTCAAAATTCTGTTGAAATAATCTTCTTAACCCTAAAGTTCTTATCTTAACAGCTATGACTGAAGTACTGTAGAAATTTGTACACGATTTTAAGTAAAAATGGTTAGCACATCAATAAAAAAAAAAGACTCACTAAATCACATTTATTTTTCTTATAGCTTACTTTTGGGTCTATGTTTGAGAGATAGTACATCTCTATTTTCAAAACATACTCAACGAACTTTTACTTTAGAAATATAAATTTGTTTGATTTTATTTTTGCAGTAGTTTAATTACAAGATAAATGATAAATAAAATATTCAATTAAATATTTAATTATTCAATTAAAAACAAGTAAAAGATTTAGAATTGGTTTTGACGAAGCTTAAATACACTCTATACAGTGTTGTGATTTTAAGTTAATTGTTTTATTTATTTATTTATTTTTTTATAGATTTAAAAAATAGATATAAGTAAGAGACTTAAATTTGGTTTCGACGAAGGTTAAATACGCTTCATGCAGAGTTGTGATTTTATTAGTTTTATAAATATATAAAAATCTCATTATTAATAATAAATGTATTTAAAGATATTTATCAAATTTAAATATATTATTTATTAAATTTATATATATTGTTTATTATATTTAGCCATGTATAAAAGATGGCTGGACAACGTGGTCAACGACATTAGAAAAATGGGTACTTAAAATTGGAGGTCTAAAACAACATTTAAAGCAGAATGGAGAAAGCTAGTTGATGCAGCTAAAGCTCACCCGAGTTGCAACGCTGATGATGGTAATATTTTTATATATCATTTTTATTACATATATATATTATTTATTATATTTATATATATTATTATATTATTTACTATATATATATTATATCTATAAATATAAAATATATTATATATAAAATATAAACAACTTTTCTTCATTAAAGTTTAAAAAAATTGATCGAGCGAAGAGAGCCTCCAAATACACTTGGTCAAGTTTTTTGCAAATAAGTCACACCGATAGTATTATGGAGCTACCCATAAGTCGCAAGAGTTCATAAATAATAATAAGCAATACTTAATTAAAATTGATTTCTAATAAAGAATCTTTTTCCTAAAAAATGTATCAAAAAACTGCGAATATTTTTAAGTATTGCCCAATATATATATATAACAAATATATAAATATATAACATTTTGTTGGCGAATTATTTATTTAATTATTTGACAGTTAGAATTTGCATTTGATTCGTTTTAAAGATTTTATAGGGCAGAGTTTCCTATACTACATTATGAGAAAACTTTGCGATATGTTTTTATAAGGACCGGCAGATTATGCCTCGAAGATGAGGAAACGAGGAAACGACACATTCTTTGTGACTGTCCAGCTTTAATAACGCACAGAAGAAACCTGATTCATAAAGAATTTCTGTCACCAGTACTGATTAAGAACTCTTCTCTAGATTTAGTTCTAGACTTTATTCACAAAGCTTTAAGGGGCTTTGTTTAATCAATAGTGAAACTGGTACAATAGGACTCTTCTGGCCGCAGTACCAGCTGTTGGGCAAGTTTCACGTCTACTCTTTAATAACAAATGAGGACCGGCAAAATATTCAATGTATTTTTCAAAAACCAATAACTATATCTTTCTAATATAAAATAGAATGGCGAATATACAATCATTTTCGGAACAAATATACTAAGGATCGGTGATTGAATAACTATATTATGGAGGACAAGACTATTTCATTTAATTTTTTATGTTATTGCTTTTGGGAAAACCTGACAATAGTCAAAGATTAGCAAAGACTTTTCAAAAATAAGTTAAAAGCACACAAACAACTAACTGTTGGTAAACGTTGAAAAAAAAAATGGTTTATGTAGCTTAGTCATCTATAGATCGAGCTACTGAAAATTGTATAAAAAAAGACTTAAAATATTTTTGGATATCTAAAGTTTATAAACTGATATCTTAATTTTAAAATATAATAACAAATAAAGAATCAGTTTTTATATTGCATAGATAAGGTTGAGTTGGAATGGCGGCCTTGAGCCTTAAGCCCGCTTGAGCTCAAACAAATAATGAACCGTTATGTTATCACGGATTAAGGTTGTTCATACGTTTTATATTGTATAAGTAACATTCAATTATGAATCAATTAATATAAAATTCAATGACTGCTTTATTAATAGTCTATATTAATTTTGTACCAACATTTTTACTAAAAAAGTGGGTATATCATATAATTAGTTTACAGAAAATATATTTTAAATCTGAACCAATCAAAAAATTCAATATGTGCTTTATATAATAAATTGTCTATAACAAATTTGAACCAAATTTTTACTAATAATATGGGTATATGATTTAAATAGTTTACACTAAATATTTTTTATAGTACATTAATAGCGATCTGCTATTTTCATCATTGTAGGAAATGTTAAACAAGAAATTTTACTTAAGTATTGTATCAGAGACGGTGTAGGGAGAGATTTTGAATTAATTGGTAAACGGGAATTCTTGATAGGCGTCACTCTGTTTTCATTAGGTATGGGGAAGGCATAATTTTTTGATTATATATTTGTTGGAGGTACAAAGCTGTTAACATTATTGTTGCAACGCAGCTAAGGAAATTCATAGCGAAGTAGTGAACTTTTAAGTAGTTGTCTTTTAAGATGTGTGGCTTTGAGATATAGATCTGGTCTCTCTTGTAAATGTCACTTTTAACTGTTTGAACGGTTCGATTAGAAATCTATCGTTACTCTATTACTTGGTCATCTTTAGAGACGTGTGACTCTCTGAAACAAAGAACTTGTTGCTTCTCCTAAGGTTGCAGTGTATAGTTTAATTGGAGAAATCTATCTTTATTTTTTTTTATTATTATATATATTTATATTAAATATAAATAATATATAATAAATTATAGTAACCCATTTCGAACCAACGTGTTTCGAAACCATACGGCTAGCTTTGAATATTTTTTTTAATATTCAAAGAATATTTAATATTTTTTAGGTAAAGATAAAGTGAGAGTAATCTTTCATATAAATATTAAACTTTTCACATTTACTTTAACTTGTTTAATTTTACTATTTACTATGGAAAAATTATATATATTACAATTCTTCAATTTTTATAAAATTTTTGTCTAGAAACGAAAAAAGTACCAAATGGACTAATATAGCTTCAAATATTACTAGATTAACATTATTTGTTTCGTAAACTAAATTTAAAATTCCTGGAAATTATTTTAAATTAAATATATTCACAAAACAAGATAAGCAGAAAATGGTAAGGTGTATAGGAAATGTAATATATAACGACAAATTAAAAATCGTATGTATTTGTCTGTATTTACATTTAAATATAATGAAAAACCGCTTCTTTATTACAAAAATTAATAGCTTGTGCAAATATTTTATCAAATCTTTTAATATTAATATTAAAATAAAAAAAAAAAAAACAATCGTTTTAACTTACGTTATTTATTACAAAGTATGTAAAAAAGATTATTCAAATACGATTTTATTATGCATATATAATGGGCTTTAAAGCAATTAATAATGCCAAAAACAAAAATTGTCATGCCGACTACCAACCCACGTACCTCTCTTTAGGTAAGAAAGGTAAATTTGGGTCTTAAATTTTCTTTTAAATTAGTAAACGTAATAGAAGAAAGTAGTCGATTTTAAATACATATATATTTTTGAAACTATATAGAAATTATAATATTAAAAAAAATCATTTTTAACTTGAAATACACAATTTTGGCATCAATTTTTCAAATACAAAAAAAAAAACTTTGGTATATTTTTTATGTTCATATTTCATAATTATTGGTTGTTATGTTAACTTGATGAAAGAATTTACTATTTAATTGCTTGTATCAAAGATAGCAGAGTATTTTTTTTTTTTTGTTTTTCAATTTTGTCTTTCTTGCTGCCAAAATAAACATGAAATACACGAAATCTGCCCTTCAAAATAGATGACTGTTCATGTTAACAAGAACAACAATAAAAATGACAACAACAAAGATTGGTAGATTATGGAGTCAGTGGAATAAATGATTGCAGCCATTTTCTTTCTTAGTTCCATACAAAAAGGAAATAATTTTGAATTGAAAACTTTATTGTAAACAAATTTTTTAAAATACTTATTTCTTCCTCAAATACATGCCAATTAAAAATTGCTAATGTGTAAATACAAACATAAATATATATGTATATTGACATATATAACGGAAGTATTTAAAAATAATATCGTATTTTTATTTATTTTAAAATAAACTAAAATAAAGTAACATGACCGTATACGTACTAATATATGTAATGAATTAATTATTTACATATTAATTAAAAAATTTACTTTATATTTTATATTATTATATAAATATATTTATATATATTGACTGTACGTTTTTTTTATGTTCGTGTATCATCAGGGCAAAGTAAACGGAAGAAATTTTTCAAACATGAGAGATTTACAATAATAAAAACAACAGCTGAAAGGGAGATAGGAGTATATCAAGAAAATAACATATATATACATTCAGACATACATACACCAACACAATCGTTTCTCTTCACAAAAAAACACCTGGCGTTTATAGTGAAAAATAAATATTATTCACAAATAGAAATATTCCAGAATGCACAAGAAATTAATTTTAAGACACACCTAAATGTTATATATATACATATATTTAAATATAAATGTATTAAAATTAATTATCTATTAAAAATTAAAAATAAATATAAATAAAAAATGTCTTCTTTTCTTACCTTTTCCTGCTCTGTTTGTGGATTAATGCAGGGACTAGGCTGAGCGCTCATTATTCTGATTAATTCAATTCAATTAAATTCACAAATATATTTCAGCAAATTTATTTATTCTAAAAAATAATTTTATACAAAATAATTTGATAATTTTTTAATAAAACAAAATTTTTCTTTTGTTCGACACTCGAAACACACATTACGTCGAGGAAAAAAATTCCACTCGTTTTTTAATATTGTTTCTTTCTATTTTTTATTATACGGCCATTTTAGATTTCTTTTAAATATTTTCTCAAATTATGCATTTAAATAATATCACATATTTAAAACTTACTTTTCTGCAATAATTTCACAATAAAATATTTTATAATATATTTAAATAATCACTTCCAAAATACATGTATTATAAAAAATTCGCAGATCAAATAGAAAATATGGATTCACTTCGTTAAAACGCACTAACAAATGACTTCATATTGTGGCTTCTCTGTTGCAAAAGTATATGCATCCATCTCTTTCTACGAAAAGTGGTTGTCTTATTCGAGATTCTTCTTGTAACCTTTGTATTCACAATATGTATTTTAATCGTACTATCGTAATACGTTAAGCCGCTACGTTTTAAAGATATGTGACCCTTCAGTAAGCGCCTAAAGTTTTATTTGTAAAAAGAAAACTTATAATATGGTACTTTAATTTGTAAGTATGGTAAAAAATGTTTGTTATGTTTTTTTATATAATAAATTTGAATAAAAATAAACTGGTTGAATTTTATTAAAAAGTTTTTATTTTAAAGATTGCGTTTTGTATTTATTCGTGAATTATATTTTTTAATGAACGCAATATTAAATTTAAAAATTTCTTAATAAACGATTAACTTTAGTTAACTTCTGTAAATAATAAACAGCTAATTGGAGTTATGGTTTTGCTTCCAAAAATCATTTCCAGGAGATCGGCACTATTGAAGTGCTTATTTTTTCAAATTTTGTTTTTGCTTTGCATTTTAATATTTAGGCGACACGTTTTATTAGAGCTTTCATGTCAAAAGAATACACCTAGATTTGTTATGAAGTGAGCTGTAAGTGATAAATTTTTATTTTACATTAAATGCAACAACAATTTCCGTGTCGTGATTGCAATCATAACATACCCCTAGCGATTTAGAAAAAAATGTTATCAAAGCGATACGCGTTCTATTGTGAACTGTCAACGAATATTCCAGTCATCTGTCAAAAGTTTGCAAGAGATTTTATAACAAAAATATTTATAACAAAAATACTATGTGTTTAAAAATTGTATAAAAGAAATATTTCAGAAATAAAAAAAAATATTGAAAAATAATGGACAAATCGTAAGTACAAAGCATATTGAATATTTTTTATACATTGAATATATTGTTAACAAGTATCATTTATCTTATTTTACTTAATTTATAGTTAACATGTGTAAAATTAATTAAACGTTAACTTAATTTTTGTTGTTCTAAAAAATTTTTTATAGAAATAAACGCAGATTATGGAGTACAGAGGAAACGATATGTTTTTTACAGTGCTACCTGGCACGAAAAGAAGAGTTTTCAGAAGTAAGAAAAAAAAGGCTTGGATACCAACATGTCCTTGAGGACATGATAGCATATGGAATTGCAGTAAGTATCACATTACTTCTGTAATTTATTTGAAATAAAAATTAAATTGATTAAAAAAAACATATATTTTTAGGATGACATACTTACTCCAATCTGCTTAGAAAGAAGAATGCGCACACTTGTAAGTGTTTTTAGAGCAGCCAAGAATAACAACAGGGGGACTGGAGCATCGCCGTGTTTGCCACCATACATGCAATTGATGAAAAAAATATTTGGCAATAAACCAATTATTTCAAATAAGCGCACTGTTAGTTTAGAGTTTAAAAGTGATGTGGAGGATTTAGAGGAATTAGAAGAGTTAAAAGTCAATATACCAACATATGCTGAGCTATTACCAACACAGGAACCAAGACAACATTCAAGATCAGTAATCAACAAAAGAAAATCTTTGCGCTCAGCATATTATGAAAACAAATTACTTATCCAGAAAAGGATAGGCGAACAAAAAATTGCAATTTTTAAGGAGAAAATGAGTAAATTGGTGGAAGAGGTAAGAAGAAAATGGAATCGAGAATTAGAACTGAAGGAGAAGAAACTAGAGTTGGAAGAAAGGAAATTTGAACTGCTTAAAAAAATTGTTCATAAAATGTAAAAATATATGAATTATAGAGATTAGTTATGTATACGTTTAAATATTTTGTTAATAATTAAAATATAAGTTAAAATATAATATTTTTAACTTCATTAAAAATAAATTATATTCTTTTTATATAATATATATTTAAACATATAATATATATTAATACAATCTTAAGATTGTACTATTTATTTTATTTTTGTATAAAATATTTTAAGTTCAAATAAATTTGTAATAAAATAGGTTAATTTGTACAAATAAAATTTTCTATTTAGAATAAATATATTTATATAGCAATACAACTAGTGAGATAAAGTTCCTAGTAAATTTAAGAATTTTTATTACTTTATTTGTAAAGACTATTTTTTATTAACACCTGATGTAGTTCATATTCTTCAGCCATTTGCAGTTCGTCCTTGCTGTCATTATTATCATTACTATATGATTCAGAATACTTGAATAAATCATTCATTATTATATAAATATTATGAGAAACACAAACGTTTACTACTTTAATTCTCTAGTTTACAAGTTACAAATAATAACACGTGACATATTTTGAAACAATTATTTTTGCCTCATTAATTTGTTATAAGATTTATTTTATTGACATCAACTAGAGAGATAAAGTTAATAGTAAATTTAAGAATTTTTATTATTACTTTATTTGTAATTAGAATATTTTAATTAATTCTTTACTTTATTATATATAATGATGTGTTTATACAAGTTTAAAAGTAATAGGCACGTGTTGCTGACACAACAGAAAGTGCGATAATTGATTACTATTAGTTATTCGATTATTTAATAAATAATATATAGTGCTTTAAAGAACTTATTGCATCTACACGAACAAGAAATTCGATGAAAATTGCATATATGTAAACAACGAGTGTCAAAATAAATATTGAATCCACTTCATTTAATATCAAAATATTCGAAAACGCCACTATACTATGTTCAGACAGCCAAATTTTCTTAATTTCGTCAAAATGAAATTAAGTTAATTTCGTAAGTGTTCATACTGTCCCAAATTAAGGAAATCATATGTTTTTTGTTTACAAATTACATGCTCCAAACATTATTTATATCTGGGAAATTTTAAAAGTTGATTTTTATAACTATAAAAAATGACATTCAGTAGTTTATTAGGTTTAGTGGATTTCAGGTATGTGAATTATTTTCACTATATTTTAAATAAATAACAGTTACAGTTTTTTTCTCTGTATTTAAATTTAAAAATTAACATTACTTTCAAAATATTTCCCGATTTTATTAAAGTCAACTGTCATTGACATTTAAAAATAAATGTTACTTTTATATTGTCTCAACTTATCTTTTACTTAAAATTTATCTTTCGCACAGTTGCATTTGAAATTTCCCTTAATTTCAGGCTTCGTTTCAACGAAATTGAGGCCATTTTCATTAATTTCGTTTTAACCTTAAAACTGAATTTTGTATGGAAAAAATCACTTAATTTTGCTAATATGAAGATGAAATTAAGATTTTTGCGAAATTAAGATGTGTTTGAACATAGTTTTACGGAGTTATATAATATATAGGCCTGTTGCGAGTTCGAGTAAATTGAGAGAAGTGGTAAATTATGTCGGTATGGCAGCGAATGTTGGTATTTACCAGAATTTTGAGTAATTTTGAGAAATTAAGTATTTCCGTAGTAAAAATTTTATAAGATGTTTAATAAATAAATAAATTTGATAACCTTTAACTAAAAATAATAAATAAGTGCAATAAATAAGTGTAAATAAATGTAAATAAATGCAGTGCACGAAATCCCTAGGAAATTTCAATTCACTTTATCTCAATTTACTCGAACTCGCACACGGCCATAATTTCGCTGAAACGAAATTAAGATTTTTGCGAAGAATATCTATATATATATACAGTGTATAACTGCATGATATACTTGTTTGTTATACTTGTGAAATCTGGCAACCTAGTTTTGATATATAAAATTTTAAAAACGTAAATATAGCATGATAAGAAAAAATTTATGTGAGATATTTTTAATCTACAGAATATATATATTTTTTTCTAATTTACAATACTCTACCCATTTCATTATGGTATAAATTAATTTAAAGACAACATATTTGCAATATCCATTTAACTGCAGTGGCTATTGTGAATGACATCTTAAGAGAAAAACAAAAGTGCAAGAAATAGACGGTAAAAACAAATTGGAGTCCATTTTTTTTAAATGCAAATTAAAGGCATATACAAAATTCTAAAAAAACGTTGTTGATCAAAAAGAAATTATAATCTTCTAAATATTTTTTAACAATTTGCGTGGTAGCGTAGAGTAATATAAATACGGTACTGCGAAAGTGGCTGAGAGAACACAAACAACAAAGAATATTGCGTCGCTTGCACAATTGTATACGTAGAAAAGAAGTCAGTTTGCGTTTAGAATTGCAACAAATTGGAAGTGTATCTGTCGTAACGTGTTGAAATAGAAGTTAAATTATCAATATGAGAATCACTGTATCTACTTTAACAGATAGAGATAGAGTTTTTATTTTAGAAGTGCCCGAAGATTTGGAATTGGAAAATTTCAAAGCTTTATGTGCAGAGGACTCCGGTTTTCCGGCGAGCCTAATGGTTATTCTATTTAATGGCAACGTACTATGGGATGATAAGAAATCGCTAAGGGATCATGGTTTACGTGATGGCGACTGTGTTGCTGTACAACGAATAAGACGCGATCCACCAATAGGTGCTTCAGGTTAGTAAAACTAATAAACTAATATCAATTAATCTTGTTTTTATTGCATTGCTGCAAATTGCACGCGAGAATTACTCACATGTATGTGCTAGATATGGCCATGAATTGCTTTCATGTCTAATTGGGTCACTGCACTCAACATTTGCTGGTGGTAAAGATATACTTTTCCAAAAGTATTTTTGAAAAATTATCAATAGACTTAAAAATAATGAAATACATACATGATTAAATTAAAATAGTATTGAGATATAATATTAATATTTTTAAAAAGCTTTTTATTTTTGGAACAGAATGCACAAGTCGGATCTATTGTTGCATATAAATGCAATGTTCCATAAATACTCATTAATTATGTTATCTGAACTGTTTTATAGTCTTAAAAGTTTTCCAAGATTTTCGTATGTAGATGAGAATCATAATATATATATGTGTGTATACATTAACTGAATCATCACTAAAAAACAGACAATTTTATTTATGTTTATATCACATTTGTTTATTTTTTCTGCAAATGTAGTAAAATACCAACTAAGCATTTTCTTAGACGAAATTCAATATTGTCATAGAATAATTTTTGTTTGCTTGCATATTTTATTAAAAACAACACAAAACTGTTGAGTCATCAATAAAAACATATTTCATAATAAATTTACATTAATTGTATTTTAATATAATAATCAGCATATAATTCATTAGAACACATGAATAAATTACTATATCATTTTAAATTTTAATAAAATAAACTACATTTAATATACAGTGAAAAATTGTAATTCTAGAAAAATCTTGAATCTATGATAATAATGTATGGGAATAATTATAAAAACCCAACTAAACTTTAAAATTATGTTGACTACGATAATTCCCCTGCATATATGGTATATATGTATTCTAAGAAGAGTAGTGATTTTCATTTCATTATGATTTTATAATATTCTAAAGTAAAAACAATAAACTGAGACATCGAAATGTACACGAGGGCAGCTACTCCGAAAGTTGTTGTTTTTGTAACTGTCTTCGAAACCCTTAAAGCCTATCATCTACTCCGTCATGGCGGCGGCTCAACACTTTAGGAGCCCCCCTTTCTTGAGTAACTTGATCAATTACAAGACCTCCGACTAAACAGCATTTTAAGCTTTGCCAAAGGTTCTAGTTGGTTTTAAATCCAAAGTTTCTTCCACATACCATTAGGGATTGCCGGTATAACCTAACCTAATCTGACATGTTCTTCTGCGGGTAAGAGGTTAAAATATTCCTAAAGTAAGGCATGCTTACGGTAAGTAGAGATAAAAATCTAGCAAGCATCATACGATACTATTTTAAGTAAAAATAATATTAAGTGAATTTCACTTGCGGCACACGACTAGATATGTAAATCTAGCCCTCTTATGGAAGTATCTATGGTTACGTGGGTGTATCTGAATATAATAACTGTATTCATTACTTTCATTCAATGTGAAGTTGCATTTTTTAGTCGGTCGCTGCGCCCCAAAGAACAGTGTAGGTGTCAGATAAAATCCACTCTTTCCCAAGGAAAAAAACTATATCCAAACGTATAGCTTCAATTGCTTTTGGTACAATTGCTTGGAATTCGAATGAGGCCCTTTCTAGTCACATTATACGCAAGCATGTTAAAAGCACCGTATTGTTAGGCATAACGGTAGGTAATCACTTTACAAAACTCTAGACTCTATATCTCTCATGTCCAATATTATATAAGATGTATACACGAAGGCAATCGTATAGTTTGTTTATAAGTATTGAATCTGAGTGTTTTAGCCATAAAATTAGATTAGTTGTATCGCCGGTTTTTGGATTGCACTGTAGTATACCAGTTACGCATCTATCGGTAACAGTAGAAAAGTGTTTTTATTTCCAATAAAATACTTTAAAAAAAAAGTTGTAGATCTATAAGTTATTTTCTTGTTTCTGGTAAGTGTTGTGAAGGAAATGCTTTATGTTGAATTATTAAAAATATGTGTATTTTTATATATAGTTTATATTCTGCGTAGATGCTATATTCAGTTACTGAATGTGGTTGAATACGTTAGGTGTAATACTGAGATTCAGAATTACAAAGATAGTAAAGCTATATTAAAGTAAAGATATTAAAGCTTTCACCGTGTTCACTTGGTTAAGGATTAGACTGATAACTCTAAAATGTTTAAGCTAGAAATTTTTTTGAGTTAGGGATTACGACTATACCAGGACACCAATATTTCGGTTTCAAACATTGTACATACCACGTTTTTGTCTGACCGAATTTCTTATTTAAAAAGTTGAACTATAGGATTAGTTTGATAAGTGCAAAAGTTGAAAGTGTAATTTGCTTGAGCTGAGGATTATGATGTACACCAGTGTCTCAGTTGCAAATTTTATATGAATCATCTTTTTGTCGTATTATTGAAAACCTAAGGGCTAAAACCGTCTCGTACTTTTGGCAAAGCTTACAAATCTATATAGAGGGAGGTCTCGAAGTTCGCCAAGATCCTCAAAAAAGAAAGCCCTTAAAAATTTAAGTCGACGCCGCACATGTGCTGGACAGAAACAAAGCAGGTGGGAGGCATTTTCGTCATCCTCACCACAACTGCGCAAAAATGGTTGAACGGGTGATTCAGTCTCCCAGTATGATTACCTAGAATACAATGACCTGTTAGTAAACCTACTGCAAGACTCATTTCTTTACGGAGCAACTCTAAGAGAGATTTCGATTTTCTGATGTTGGTCTGTGGCCACATTGCATACAGATGCCTGCATATCGCAGAGTTTTCCCATCTTTTGTTAAACAGTTCTTTTATACCCTAACACTAAAGATGTTTTTTTATTTAATGTGGCTATATATATATATATATATATATATGTACATGCGTGTTTTAAAAACAATTTTAAACATATTTTCTCTATAAATACAAAATTAATTTTGTTTGTATAAAACTTTTTGAAAAAATATTTGAAATTTTCCTAATTTTAAAATTCATTTAACCTATCGTTGACCTCACTTAAAAGGTGAAGGATATTTGAAATGCTCTGTTGTGGCACATAAATCACACCTAATTTTTAAATAAAAAACAATTACACCTTCGCAAATTGTGAATAACTTTTTTCTAAAATCGTTCAGTGTTTAATCGTTAATATTTTGTTGTCTTTATAAAAAACATTACAAAATTATTTTAATGAGTTAATATCTAAATTGGTACTAATGTATATATGGTAGATATATTGTATTTGTACACATTCATACATAAAACTGCAAGACATCTCTGACTCATCAAATCACTGTCACGTTTGCTAAAAGCATTATATTTTGTCACGCCAAAAATAAAAAACAATATATAAACATATTTAATAAAAAAGAATATTCTATATAATAAAATAAAATTTTTTAATTAAAATTTACTATATATTATTAATTTTTTCTTTAAAGCCACTGCAAGTGCAAGTGCCAATGCTATTAGTAACTTGGACTTTAGCAATATTGCAGTACCCGGTACGAGCACAGGTCCTAGTGGACAGCGTTTAGGTTCGAGCTCAAGTGCCAGTGGCAGTGGATATCGTTTAGGAGTTCCACAGGGTTTGGTGGATTTTTCCGATGCAGATGAAGCCAATGTTAACTACGATGATGATCCAGCACAGGTACGTCAAATGTTTCTCTCAAACCCAGAGTCTTTGGCTCTGTTAAAACAAAACAATCCTCGTCTTGCCGATGCTCTCCTTTCGGGAGATCTTGAAACTTTTACAATAGTTCTTCATGAACAGATCGAGCTCCGTAAGCAAAGAAATGCATTGCGTCTACGTATGTTGCGTGCTGATCCATTTGATACTGAAGCCCAACGTTTAATTGAAGAGGAAATCAAGCAGAAGAATATACAAGAGAACATGGCTGCTGCTATTGAGTATAATCCCGAAATATTTGGTACTGTTTCTATGCTGTAAGTATATTTAGTTATTGTGTAATTGTTTGGTTAATTTATAAGCAATATTTTTTATAATTGCAGTTATATCAATTGTAAAGTTAATGGAGTGCCAGTTAAAGCATTTGTAGATTCTGGCGCACAAACAACTATAATGAGTGCTGGTTGCGCTGAGCGCTGTAATGTTAATCATTTGGTTGATAAAAGGTATATTATAAAAGAACTTTTTAAATTATTTATACTATTATTCTAAAATTGTTATTTGGTTTAAAACAATTTATTCCCTTATTTTTGCAGAAGAGACTACTATTTAAATATGTTATAATTAAAACATATGATTGTCTATGTTGACTGTGCTTTGCTTCACTAAGAATCTTGAACCTCATTTTGTTCTGAATATGTTTAGGGAAAGATATGCTACTAATTTAAATAAAAATATTAAATCTTCTGTGTGAAATGTTTAGTATCCCACAATACAATTGATAGCAATCTATTTAAACCTTTTATCTAAAGCTGGCTTTAAATGAAAAAATTCAAATGATAAAATTTTTCATTCAATCAATTCCTTGTGTTATCCAAGATTGAGCAGTCACAAAAAAACTTGGTGATTGTCTTTTCTTAGCTCAAGTTTCTGTGACTTCTCCTAATTCAAAAATAAAAGTAGAAAGAAGTAGGTTGAAAAAACTATTTGAAGGAAGTATATAGTAATCAATACCTACCAACCTACCTTTAAAAGTATAAATTATATTGATTGAACTGAAATTTAAAGAAACCAAAGCAAATTATATATATATGCTACGAGTTGAACTCTCTTATTATTGAATATATTTTAGAATTTATGGCTTATAAAATTATATTGTTTAGATCATTATCAAAATAAAAGCGACCAACTTACAATAATATAATCCCATATCTAAATTTTACTCAAGATAATGATTAACTGATTAGAAAGTAGAAAATGTATAAACCAAAAATACTGCATTGTTTAAAAAAAATATTGTATATTCTATAAAAAGCAAAACTTTTTTTAAGCCCAAAAGTTTGGACTTACTAAGCAGGATCTCAATGATAGCAGAACAGATCTTTTAGATTGCATTGACTACTGCCCAGTCCAATATTAAAAAATAGATATTAATATGTCGTTTCTAAAGTTTAATCCATAAGTTAACGTTAGTAGCAAGAATAACGTCCCTCTGCTATCGCAGGAAACAGTAGAGCCAATGAGCTAGACAATGCACTACTTTTCCGCGAGACAAAATATTATTAAAGATTGGAATCTGGTAGTCTCTATCAACTACCCCCTGCGGTGAAAGGGTTAGATATTCCCGAGATAAGGCATGCCTGTTGTAAGAGGCGACTAAAATCCCGGTGCCGATCCAGCACTTATGTGAAAAGTGTGCATGGTAGTAAGTGATCCGCCCCACTTGCGACATTTGACTAGAGATGGTAATATCTGGCACTACGGGGATCAGTGGCTCGTAGCTTCGGCTGTGCTGACCAATTGAAGTTGGACTCGTAGTGGTTGTTGTTTAATACCCGAACTTACGCGGGAAGAATGATTTAGGTATTAATTAGTTTATCATTCATTCGGCGTGGAGTGCTTATTCATCACCAATATGGAAGTTATTTCTTACACACATTTGTTCATTGGCACCGGCGGAATTACTAAGGTGATTCCAATGGTGCGTCAATTGACGTTTCGTATCATTACGTTGTGTTTTTGAACACCGTAGTGTTAGGCCTCCACAGCATAGAACGCTACGTAAAATAACATAGAGATCTAGTCGCTATCAATATAAACACAGAATAGCTGTATTTCACAGCAAACTATCTTCTAGCTTATAAGCAAATAAAAAAATAATGCGATGTATTAGTCGTGTCATAGATATATCGACACCTTTTGCAATGGACCTAACATCAGTGAAGTCGCATATAAACGTGAATTTATGCCCTCCACACAAATACAGTATCCTCTTGCAGACCATGGTTGTCTTGCAACAAAGTTCTCAATAGACCCCGCCTAACATTTCCCAGGATGAATCTTTCTCGTGCTACAAGAACTTACCTAGTTCAATTGAGATTGGGATATAGCCATCTGCTAAACAGTTACTTGTCGCCTATTTGTGCTCCTATCCCAAAGAACACACAAATCACAGTCCAATCAACCTTTGTACACACTCCATTAAAGTGAACACTTTTCTTCGTCTTACTACTGGTTGATTTCAAATTAAATTCCACCCGGTCCCAATCTGCCCTCCCTCCTAACCCATGTATTCATCGTGTGATTCTTTTCATGTTATTTGCTGCTAAGATATCCGCGGGCTACAATAACAACAATAAACCCTTTAATAAGCTTAACAGAGAGTTCTAGACCTGAACCACTAGTCGTTTTTTGTTAGCGACTGCTATTATAAAAATAATAATAATATGTTAACATTATATTTAATTATTTGTAAACCATTTTTGTTGGTCTTAGTTGATATAATCAACACAAACGCACTTAGTTTTAAAAGCTACCTCTTTTAATACCAAGGAAACTAAATTTTAATCTTGATTTCGTGCTAAAAATAAATTAAAGATATATGTTACAATATTGTGCATTTCGGGTACAATATAATCAGATCAATAATAAAAAAGGAACTATTCTTCTCTTCTTTAAAATAGTCTTCATTTTAAGCTACACACAAATGCTAATGACTATTCAATTCTTCTAAATATCTATTATAAATCGATATTGGGATGACCTTCAGTTCTTTCAATAAACTCTCTTACTGTATCTACCGCTTTATTATGTTTATTCTGAATTGGTGTTTTAAATATATTTTAAAAATAGAAATTCCTTGGTTAAAACTGTTGAAATAGGTTTCCACGAATTTCGTCGTTCAAGATGAAATTTTTTCTAGAACGCTTGAAAATATTTCTAATATTTTGCCTTGCCTGTGTAATCTTGCAGAAGAAAGTCCGAATAAACAACACAAAGACAGCATTGAAAACATTTTCCATTGCCATAAGGTACCACGGATACCTTTTAATCTGAGAATGTAATCCAAACCTTCTTAGTATGTTTTCAGGTAACAGCCCAATCTTCATTTCTATAAATTTATGTGCGTATATTATGTGCCCTGTTTAAACCATATAACGAATTTTTTTTAGCTATAAAACTAATATAGCTTTAGCTATATGTTACATGTATTAATATTTTAACTAGTATATCCTCTTATCTTAAATTGGATTTTCGTTGAACCAAAGTACCTACATTTATAGGTATATTTCTGCTGATTATCAAATTAAATACTATTGCAGATAGATCATTAATTTTGTTGCATATCTGTGGATATTTTGAATAATACTGACTTCTTATCCTCCTTTTTTAATATTCTTACTAATGTATTTGTCAGAGATATTGTTATCAGTTTGGTAATCTTCTGTTAAATCCTTTCAATATGAGTAGATATTTGGTTTTGTTTTGTAATTCTTCTCATCGCCTTTAATATATTTTTATGCTTGTATTGTATTAAATAATATCTACATTGTTCATGGATATTTGAAAATCTGTATTATGTTTTTCCCTTAAACATAATGCATATAGATATTTTCTTGCTAATTTTTGTATAACTAAATCTCCCTTTCAACCTAATATGCCGCAGTTGTGGAGAGGACGCTGAAAGTGCCTCCCATCTGATTTGCTTCTGTGCAGTACATGCCCGTCGGCGTTTTCTTTTTTTAAGAATCTTGACGAACTGCAACATCTCCCTCTGAATAGCATTATAAGCTTTGCCAAAGGTTCTTAGTGGTTCTAACCCTTGAGTTTTTCATTATACGGTAACACAATGGGCCTATAGGCCCATAAGTGGATCTCTTGGGATCGCTGGTACAGTCTAATCTAACCTAACTTGTACATTTTGTTGTGGATAATTTATATAGTTTCCGAGATTTCATTTATAGATTATGTAAATATTTTAGAGAAATTTTTACATCTAATTAATCATAAATATTTCATCTATATTGCTTCAATATTTTTGAATCAATTATTTTAATAATAATAATAATTGATTTAATTAAAAACAAATAATGGATGTAGAAATTTATATAAATGTATGTATTTTAGTTAACTCTTCGTGTTCTTACACTTATGCATGTTCTTATTCTTATTTTTACTTTAATTTATTATAATTAAAGAGGACAATAGTACCCTGTGATCTATAAGTTCTATGATGTTCTACTTGGAAAGAGACTCCTAAGCTAACCTGGAAAAGTTTAGGCTGTTGATAAACTTTATGTTTCTTGATTTTAAATCTTAGACCTCATTCAATTTAAGAAAAGTCGTGCGAAGGTGCTAGACTGGTGTCAATGGGCATGAACAGTAATGGGACTGGGATTTTCTCTCTGAGCTTCACAGAATCTGCAGGTATCGGTGTTCTTTAGTCCCATTTTTGAAAGATGGTAGTTAACTGGAGGTAACCAGTGAGTAATCTGAGTTCAGATCCATTTTAATTGAAAAACCTGCCATTTTTGTTATTGACTCAAATAAGCTCTTAAGCTGCCTTAAGTTTTTGAAATCGGCGCAAGCCTTATTCTAATTCTTCTTATTTTTATTATTCTTATTCTTAATATTATTATTAATTGGTTCTTTGCAGTAGCTAATCTGCAGATACCCTTACATCTCACATAATTAGGAATTATTCACCGTTTTTATATTCGTTAGAAACCCCTGTAAATAAACTAGATCCATCCAGTTGAGTGTATGCAGATTAATAGAAATTTTGTTTTTACAGATGAATAAACTGATGATGAATACATCTCTATTTTAATCTTTTATTAACCAATGCTAGGTAGTCCATCCATAAATGAAAATCCTTTATCGGACCAAATTTTAAGGTCTATTGCGTTATCGCGTATTTATGAAAATTGTACGTTAATAAATAACGTTGGTGATTCTTAGTTTCGGTGAAATCATTGGATCATTGTTGATAGTTAGTTTTACATTAAGTAGAGTAGTGTGATACTATCTGATTCTGGGCAGTTAAGAAATGCAGTCACACTAAAGACAGAATGTATCTATTTGAGAAATTCTTATTATTGGTATTCTGCTACCGGTTTGACTTTGTTTTGAAATCCTAATAAATTTTTAAATGAATTTTTTTTTTGTGACATTTTTATAAAGCTTGTTTTATTATTTTTTGCAGATGGAGCGGTGTTGCTAAAGGCGTTGGTACACAACGCATTATTGGTCGTATCCATATGGTCCAAATGCAAATTGGCAATGATTACCTAGCATCAAGCTTCTCAGTACTTGAACAACAGCCTATGGATATGTTGCTAGGACTCGACATGTTAAAACGTCACCAAGTAATTAGAAATTAATTGTTTTCATCTCCAAAATATAATTATTAATAAATTTGTTTAAATTTGTTTAAATTTGTTTTAGTGCAACATTGATTTACAAAAAAATGTGTTGCGCATTGGTACAACAGGCACTGAAACGGTATTCTTGCCAGAAAATGAACTGCCAGATTGTTGCCGCGCATTCAATGAAGACGAGATGAGCATGAATGATGCAGAAAACAAGGAGATACAAGAAGCTATAGAAAAGAGTAAGGCAGAAGTTGGTAAGTACAAAAAATTATATGTATTTTTTTAGAAGAGTCTCAAACAATATCTACTTTAGCCTCTACGTCTAAACAAGCTGACTCTTCTAATGTAACATTTTCTGAGAGTGATATCAGCGATCTCGTTAAGCTCGGTTTCAAAAGAGAAGATGTCATTCGAGAACTACGTAATCACAATGGTAATAAGACACAAGCCACTGCAGCTTTAATAGCAAAATCAATAAAATTCTAATTCTAAATTCAAAGTAAAAAATGCATAAAATAAGATTAAAGTAAATATCTTATTTATATATATATAAGTATTTTATAATATTATTATATGGAAACTGAAACAATTTTAGTAAAAAATAAATAAGCCTACCACCAACATTTACAATACAAACTACCTCAGGCTACAGCATTTTTTAATATTACGATTACAAATAAATCACGAATTACATGTTAGAGCAGTAGTAAATTGAGGCGTGAGAGGAGAAGCATTAAAATACAAACTTAACAAAAAAAAAAACAAATTTGGAGAAGGAACTTAAGATATTTGTCTCAAATTTAAAAAGTTTTAATTAATTAAGTGTAACCGGTATTACATTTAAGAAGTATTTTTTACATTTTTGAATGATTTTTATAATGGATTTTATGGGAAGGAGTCAAACGTTTTAGACTAAAGTGAATTTATTTATCAAACGAAATTCTAAATGAAATAAATTATATAGAATGGAACTGGCTAAATTTAAGTTATTCAATTTTTTTTATGTAAACTAAAATACACATCAATAAATATATATTTTATAAAAACTATATTAAGATATTCATTGTTTAACTCTATTAACCATTACAGGGTTAACTTCTTGTTAAATATCAGACTTCGGAGTGCTTTACCCCGTTTACTTTGTTCCTCAATGATCTATTGCAACGATTTCAAGTTCCCAGTGATGTTTCGTTATAAATTGATCATTTTATTGATGTTGTAACCACAAATAGCAGACGTCTATGTATACAGTGACTTTATTTTTTTTTCTTTTTGAAGAAGCTCAATGGCACTTCACGTTATCCTGAGTAATTAAATTCCATAAATTTAGTCTGTGCGACCAGTTATAATTTATTCCCATACTGTCATGTTCAACTGGCAGTCGTGGTGGCTGTGGTTAAACCCAAATTTATGTGAGAAGAATTATTGTATTTTACTTGATTTGGCGTGGAGCTGCGTATCCACATTGGGTACTGTGACCCAAAGATCAGCAGAGGTATTTAAAGGCCTCGGTTCTTATGGAGGGGAAAGCTATGTCAAACACATGACTTGGTGCTGGCGGAAATTCCTTTGAGTTTCATATGGGACGTTTATCGGCGCATTATCTTGATACATGTGTTTTTAGAACAACCTGGTCTTTAGCCTTCAAGACCGGTAACCACGTTTAACAACTCTGGTTTCTGAAACTCTAAAACGTAATACATGTTTAACTTTAAAATTACCTAAAAGAAATTTTAAAAACCTCTTGACACTGGCGATCTAATAATACATTTTTTCCATACACATCGCATAAATATTTCCTTTCTTAACAAATATGTTACCTTTCTAATAGTAAAAAAGGGAAATATGCCCAATGTACTGTTTTCGACATTCTACGATCGTTACGAATCTGAGAAAGGCTCGGAGACTAGCTGATTGCTGGTGACTATATTTTCAAAATTCTCAAAGATTACATCAATCTTGGCACCACTGCGATCAACAGTAACAATGTCAGCCTGGATAAGTAATCCAATTACTTAGAACTTATAGAAAGTTCTGGAGACAAAACTTACGAAACCATGAATTGTATCAGCTTTATTAAAACATTGGCATATTTCAGCGAATTATAATCTATCCAAGAGGCAGTTGGATTAAGACGAAAATAGTGTCATTAATTGAGTGATTATATAGTGACAACACTAACCGCGCTTAATGACCGAGGAGTACACGTAATTGAGGTGCCTGCCGAGAAATGCTGAAGACCGAACCCCAACAATGGTTCCTTATGACCAAATAAATAATGTTGCCGTTTTTGCATATATTAGGAATCATGGGATTTATGCGAGATGATATACTTTATACTTCGAACTCAGTTTAGCTCGTGCTAATTATTACAAACTACTATACCAATTTCATTGTCGAGACTACAATGAAACTGGTAAATGACATTTGGTTGTCATTTGTGTCAAGTGGCTTTAAAATGTAGCAGCTTCTAGAATCTCTCATTCCAGTCGTATTTGTTTCTGAAAAATGGAAGGTCTGTTAATGGTAAGTAGTTAAAGCCAAAAAAGGATCAACTCCTCCTTGTTTAGCTAAGATATTCGTTGCAATTCCACATTCCTCCCAATAAATGTGAACATCTAGTTAATACTAATGTTGGAAATATCGCTAAGTGAAGTAGAGAATCGGGAGCCAAAAAACCTAAGCCTGGTTCTGGATGAGTCTTGACACATGCACAGCAGGTATTCCAGTGTCTTCACCTCTAATACCGGTAGTGTTGTACTTCAAAAGATTTAGCATGTCAGGCAGTTCTGTATAGTAAGATACATTAAGGCGAAAACGATACAATGGTCTGCTTATGTAGTAATTATGGGACCGCAGAGAAAGCCGAGCAGCATATACAACGCAAAATCGAGCTAACCAGACACAGAGGTAGGCCAACAACAAGATGGGATGAAAACGTGTATAATGATGCAAGAACGATTGGAGAACTGAACTGGAAGAGAGTAGCAGAAGATCAGGACAGATAAAGGCAGATCGTGAGGGAGGTCAAGGTTCCCACTGAATTGTAGTACTAAATAAGAAGTTAGGAAATGCATTCTTACGGTTTAGGATCACCCCAGGACCTAAGATCTATACTTAGTTTCGCAGAATTTTTCATATGACTTATTTTACCAATTCCTCTGTAGAAATAAAATAAATAAAAGTTCGCAATTTATTAACAAATTAAAATAATACAAATTTTGAAATCGATTAGAAAATATTTGTTTATTCCAATATAAAAACTTTTTCAAACACTTCTTTTTGCGTCTAGCGCCCAGTTTTTTTTATTAGTTGTATATTTTATTTTATTATAATAAGATTTAATAACGTAAAATTCTAATTTATCTATAGTAATTGTTTTGCAATTAATAAAAAAATATTTTGACAAATAAATTTAACAAACTCATAACATAAAATTCATTTAGGAAATAAGTTTAGTTAAAATAATATAGATACTGATTTTAATAATTATTTATAAATTTGAAAAGTAGATTTTGTTCAAATGACTTTAACATAATGGGTCATCTTTACTGCAATTGTTTATAGTATTTTACTATAGCATAAAATTTTACTTATAAATAAAATGTTCTATTCTTCATCATCTTCGTCATTATGATTATTAACATTACGTGATTTAGTATGGTTAAATTCATTTTCTGGATCGAATTTCATACCCTCTTCGTCATCTTCATCTTCGTCATCATCACCACCAACTTCAGCATTCTCAGCTTCCGCACGTTCTAATCTTCGCGCCAAATCGGCTTCATCAATAGCAGTCACCAACTTAGGTGGCATAATAACTTTAAATTCACCTTCGCATTCTGTTATTTTAGCTTCTATATTTTTAATAGCTGTGTCGAGCGCTTTCAGACCGTCAGCCTTTTTAGTTGTAGAAGTAGTCATAACATACCTAACAATTATATATAAAAATATTTTAAGTATAAACAAATTTTTTTTTTAGTTTACTTACAATGGCGGTGCAATTAAATTAATTCGTATTGGTAGTTCTTCAGTACTTAAATCAAGTCCTGTTCTTAATGCAGATTTAACAGCATCAATTCCTTCATAACCATAGCATGAACACTCAATGTCGGCACGTATTTTCACTGTTGGCGATACTAGTTTACGTTTAATATTGCTTAACAATACTTCTTTAGTTTGATCATCAAGACCGCATTCATCGAACACCGATGGATCCGTTACCGATTGCTTAAAAATGTCGTAGGCAACAGTTTTACTATTGTACTTCTTTTCGAAGTACCAGGCAGTTTTTAGATATAATTCTTCTAATTTTTCACTTGTATCGTATTCAAGTATATCAGCTACATGTCTTAGCAAAGAGTTCACTGCTTTCGCCTTTGCAAATCGTTCTGTGCATTTCTCTACATCTTCTGCAGAAACACGTCTTTTTGATAAATCTATGTATCCCTTATCCTTATCAACACGTATAACTACAACTGGTTCGGTTTTGCCCACTCGAATTAGTTTATTGATGGAGCGTATACGACGACGAGAAAGTTCAGAGAGTAAAATCATACCTTCTATATTATTATATTCAAGTAAATGTACGTAAGCACCCATTTCTGCAATTGACAGCACATTTACTACGACTACATCATCTACTTCTGGATATTTTTCACTATAAAAACGCGAAGCTAACGCCATTGTATTATAATTTATTCTCCGTTTTTATTTCTTTTAATTTAATTAATGAAAAAGATTTATGGCAAAATGATTTTTAGATTTGCGGTAAATTAGTGAAACTTGTAACAAAAACGTGTACAATTTTATAGAGTGGCATATGTACACGAAGAGAAACGTCAAATTATTTACAAGTACAGTACGGTTGAAAATGTCATTTATTACACAGATAAAAATGTTTGGTCTAAACAATGTCATCTGTTTATATGTTTGAGTAAATTGAGATAAATTGTATTGAAATTTCCTAGGGATTTTTTTCACTGCACTTATGAAAATACTTAATTATTTAAGTATATATTTATTACACTTATTTATTATTTTTGTTTAAAAGTTTTCAAATTTATTTATTAAACATCTTAAAGAATTTTCACAATAATAACACTAAATTTACCTAATTTTTATCTAATTTACCGTACTTGAAATTTTGGTAAATACCAACATTCGCTGTCATACCAACATAATTTAATATTTCCTTTAATTTACCATCAATTTACTTGAACTCGCACACGGCTATAATAATATTTAGTAAAGAATAAGAATATATATATATATGAAAAAAATTGTAATAGAAACTTAGGACGTGTGCAAGTTAGGCTAAATTGATGATAAACCAAATGGGAAATTTTTTGGGATTTTTTAAACTGCACACATTTAGCCATTTATCAACACGTATCGACACACTACATTATCGGCACAACTTAGAATTTCCCTCATTTAAAACGTAACTTAGCCTAACTCACACACGTCCTTAATAAAGAATATATATTCCATTAGCTGATTTAAAAAAAGTGTATAGCAAAGAAAGTTTAAATTTTATATATATGTATCAATTATTCGCACTTCATACAGAAAACAAAAAAATTATATTTTTTTGTTTCAAATTTTTTGAGTGGATACATCAAAAATATCTTAAAGTCGGTTTTGTTTTTTAGGAATTTTACATTTATTTCGTACGCTGTATTTTGTATGTCTCTATAAGTATTTCGGCAAATTCAATTTTGCCTTCATCAGGAGAGTTCCTAACACTATTTCTATTATAATTAGAAATTCGAATTCGCCGAAATACTTGCTTTTAGGATTTAAAAAACAAAATGGACTTTTAAAATATTTTTGTTGTTTTCATAGAAAAATAAGAACATAAAAATGTTATAATCATACCTGCTAGTTTTGATAAAAAAAGACTATATAATAATGTAAATAGTATACAATTTCATATATTAATCAACAAATTTTTAGAAATGTTAAAGTTTATTTTTTGTTTTAATCACCTAGAGTTTTATTTAAAACACTGAAATTATTTCTATGATCATTCCTTTCAAAAATGTAGGAATTATGTATGTTCTGGATGATCCAGTCTGGATCTTAATTTACCAAAATTAATAAAACCTATCACTGTTAAAGATTATTAAAGTAAAATTTAAAAAATAATGCATTAATTATTTAATTAAATTTATATTGGTGGCAGTATATATTAGTGTGAAGATGTGGTGAAGTTCGCAAAGTCGCAACGCTTGAGATGGTTAGGACACGTCATGAGAATGCCGGACGATAGACCACAAAAGCGAATACTCCATTTCACGCCGTATAATGACCGCAGCAGAGGTAGACCACGTATAAGATGGCTCGACAACGTGACTGAAGACATCAGGAAAATGGGTATACAAAGCTGGAGATCTAAAACATCATGCAAAGCAGAATGGAGAAAGCTGGTTGATGCAGCTAAAGCTCACCCCGAGCTGTAACGCTGATGATGATGATAATATATTAGTGTTATTACGAACATTTTATTTGAAATCAAGAAATAAAAAACTATGATTTATTATTTATATACAAATTATATTTTATAAAAATATTTTTCTGATATTTCGATTATCTGCGATAGTCATATTCAGGGATAATAAATAAATTAATAAATAATAAATTAATAAATAATAAATTATTAGTATTAAATTATATAATATATTATTACATATTAACGAACTTTATATAAAGCTATATCTAAAAAATTAATCATATTATCACTTGAATTATAATCAATTTTATAGTAAACAGTCTCTATCAAATGGAAAGTGTTAAGGCTTTTTTCGCCATACATTATAAATAATGTTTTTAATTATTTGGGTATTAAAAATTTTATTAATCGTATGTACCTATATTTATGCCATTTTATTCAGACATATTTGCTAAATATAAGGCTTGACAGTTTTATTAGACCAAAACAATCATATACGGTATAATTGAAGCGATATCTTGTATCAGTTTTTGACAAACACAATAGTAAAAGGAATACATTCCTTTTAGACAGACGTATTGTACTTGTTAAAGTACTAATTCTGGAAATTCATAGAAAAAATTTATTTAAAAAAAAATATATATATTTTTCAAATAAATAAGCAATTCATTTTTGGGAAATAGTTGACAAAATTTTACAGTGATAATCCTTAAATTTTACAAAACTAAAAATAATTCACAAATAACAGCGCTTGCCCGGGTGCAGCGAAAATTAATTGAAAACAGAACAAGAAAAGTTCTCCGCTAAACAATAAAGATTTGTGTGTAAAAAAAACATTAAAAGTGCAGTAATCCGAGTTCTTCATGTCTCATTGTCGCTGCACCGGTGCAAGCGTGTGTCCATAAAGTTAGCAAAATAGTTTACTTTGTTACATATATGCGCGACATCGTATAACCGCATTGTGTGCGAGAGTGATAAAATTTTTGACATCACCCATTATATTTCAGTTCATTTTGTTTTGATAATATCGTAAAAGCCATAAGTTAGAAAGAAACAATACTATTTTACAGTTGCTCATAGAATTGTCAACGAAAAACGTCGAAAAAGGCATAGAGAAGAAAGTTAGACCATTTTAAAAAATAAAACATGGCTGGAAGAGGTGGATTTGATCACGCTAGGTAAATATATTTAAATTAACTTGATAAAAATGATTAAATTCATATGCAAAGTACCTGTATAATGAATTCCTGAAATGATACTGTGGTAATTGATATTATGAAATGTAAATCTAATTGAGTAATGTTTTACGGGTTTTAATTGTCAATTTCGCATTTTATGCTGATTTGGGTGGACGGTGTATTGATAGGCAAATAATGTAAAAAGAGAATTTAATAAAATTAAAAATATATAAAGTTTAATTGCAAAACTAATAGATGTTTAAAATGTGATATTTTTTGTGATAATGGTATGGTATGGAATGAAAGTACAACTGTTCACAAGTTGTCGAAGTAGACTTTAGTTGTGTTATAATAATTATTTTAAAGTCAATAATTTTATTATATTTCGCATTAATAATTTATAATTTATAGTAGAATTAATGTTTCTCTTCAGTTAATGTTGGCTGAAATCTGTAATTACACAGTATCTTAAATTATTGTTAACGCCCGGTAAACAGGAATCAGTCCGCTATTTTGGCAACTGCTGAAAGAGGAAATGTGTAATTGGATTAACTTATTCGCTCTTTCTAGACACATTTTACCGCACTCTTTAGAGATAATCAGTAAAGACAGTAGCAAATATTAAAATGTAAAATTGTTTACTTATATTTGAACACATCATGTGTATTATATAATGGCTACTATGATTACGGAATGAAGGTAGGGAGCTACACTAACTGAGTGATATAAAGTGACATTTTCATATTATATGTCTATTACATCAGTTCATTATGTTTATTCATAGCGGAATTCAGTGTCTAGTATCCAATATATGCATAATTTCATCTTAAAGGTTAAGATCAATATGTAATTTCAATTTATACGGCATTTGGTAGAGGACCTTATTGAAGTTATTTAACTTTTCGGTAAAGTTCGAAAAGTTCCGTGCAAATGTATGTACATATATACTCTCTATATATCCACCAATTTAAAAGTAATTGGTTGTCGTAGTTTGATGCGCACTTATAAAACTGGTAATGCTTATTCTTCAACATATTCTCCAGTAAGTTTTAAGTATTACCTGTATACATAATTCCAGCGCTGGTAGCTACCACTGACTTTTGCCTATTTTAGTATATGTATTTGTGATCTCAGTTGAGCATTGACTGCTTGGGTGAATGACAGAGTTTACTTTGAAATTGATATAAGTTTAATTTACAAGTTTAATCTGTAATACGATTTCTTGCTACTCATTTCCCAAGAGTTTTCGATATATGGTCTTTTATAAGTGTCCTGGATGGATTCAGTTTCACCAATTTAACAATACTATATGTTTTCTCTCAAAACAATTGATTCATTATATGATTATTTGATTTATGTTGAACTTTTTCGAAATGTATCTGTCTAGGTTGTATAGCGAGATATGGGTGTATGGAGAGTTTATTTATTATCACTGAATTATATACAACTAAATTATGTATGATTTAATTATCTAAAATTTAATTATATTAGACTTATATATAACTTAATAATAATAATTGAAATGAAACTATTTCTGGTCTACAGGAATTATGATCGTCCTGCAAAACAATTACCTACGGAACCTCCATTTATCGCTTACGTTGGAAATCTGCCCCAAGGGCTTGTACAAGGTGATGTTATGAAAATATTCCAAAACTTCGAGGTGAAAAATGTGCGTTTAGTAAAGGATCGTGAAACTGATCAATTTAAAGGATTTTGTTATGTAGAATTCGAAACATTGGAAAACTTGGAACGAGCTCTTGATTGCGATGGTAGAATAAAAGTAGATGATTTATCTGCACCACTCAGAATAGATATTGCTGATAGAAGAAAAAATGACCGGTAAGTATAAACCGTTTATAATATTGTTTAAAATATATTAAATGTTTTAATAATATTCAATATTCATTATTGAGTTTTTATAAACCTGACGATGGTAAAAGATGTCAACTTGAAGTATCATTAGTGTAAAAATTTGTATTAAAGTTCGCCAATTATATTGGAGTTTTTAGAGTGAAATAGATGTTGTTTGTAGTAGCGCGTTACAGGGTTCCAATGCAGTTGAGCTAGATAATGAAAAACAAAAAGTATGACAAAAGAAAAGAAAGAGGAATTCACCTTATATGATAGTTGATAGGCATTATAATAGATAATAAAATAATAGATCTAAAATTGAAGAACTCTAATAATCTTACATAGGACTAAGAGAAAAGTAATGTGAATGTTAGATCTTGTAGAGAAAAATCTAAATATTGATTATAACCTAAGATCACTTCTCGGAACTTGTATAAAACAATACTATAATGTTTACTATATTATTGTTTCTATTTTTATATTCAATAAATATTAATATATAAAGTTTGTTTGCTGTTTGTAAGTAGCATTACGGCATTGACACGATGATATTGGTTAATTCTATAAAATAGAATTTTTTTTGAAACAGTCAGTCTATTGTAGATAGGTATTGGTTGTGTGAGAGAGGAGGAGATTATTTGGCAATGAAATTGGATTGGGGGCTGATTAGGATCAAGTGGGAGTAGGATCAATTTAAAGTCAACCAGGATAACAACGAAGAAACATAGCTTCTTCTATTGCTGCATGCGTCGGTTATATAGATGTTCAAATTTTACCAAGCTGATGCGTTGATTGGAACCGTGATATTGTTACGAAAGTATGCCGTTTTGTGAACGTAGAAACGAACCAAAAGACGTAACAATATCTTGACGAACTTTTACTTCAAATGAATTTCTACTTGAAATTTTTACAGGGTGTTAGTGAAGAATCAAAGTTTTTTGAATTGCTAATTTGTGTTTCCTTTGGAATGGATTTTGATTAACTCGTTAATTACAATCTCTTAATATACTATACAATATGCCGTTTTAACAATATATAAAGTATATTCTGACCAGACTCGGTAATTCGATATTCGATAAACGTATAATTCATTTTTGTGATTTTACTGCATTGCCGAGTTTTCAAAGCATCAGGTCTGATAATATTTTCCATTATTTTATGAACAACATAAAGACAAAAGAAGTTGATCATTTGAACGTTCACTTATAATTTCATACATTCAGAAAAAATTGAAGAAGTGTCAAAAATTTTATTATTAGAATCCCAAGGTGTTAAGTTGATCCGAAAACCTACACTATATATAATACAGGTAGATTAGAATATGGGTAAAGGCTTCAAGTGCTCTAAAGCTATCCGGTTTTATTAGATCCTCTGCATTGAAATACATAGAATGTTAGTTACTAAGAATATATATATATATATATATATATATATATATATATATATATTCATTGGTTCGTATAATAAATGTAGACATTGTATATGCGAAAATTGGGGTTAGTATAAAACGTTTACAACTCCAAACTTCGATATATCGAGAAGTAGGTTATATCGGCATATAGCTTAGAGGAAAAATAGTTCAGATTATGAAATTTACTAAGTTTACTAATTTGTCAAATCGAAGTGTTTGGGAACTTGAAATTGCTTTATTAAAAATTTTTGAAACATGTAATTGATACAGAATAAATTAAAAATATATTAAAATAAATAAATGAATACATTTATGTATTCTAAATTGAATACATTTGACATGTTGTTAAAATTTTTTAGAGGTGCTTCACAAAGCGGCGGTGGTGGTGGCGGTTTTAATAAGCGTGGACCTCCAAGACAAGGTGGTGGAAATCATCAACAACAATATAATCGTGGTGGCGGAGGCGGTGGCGGTGGCAACCGTGGAGATAATCGAGGCGATAATCGAGGTGATAATCGTGATAACCGTGATAATCGCGGAGACAACAGAGGTTCGTACAATGATAATGATAGGAATCGCGGAGGTGGAATGAATAGAGGCTACAACGGTAATTGTTGGAACAGTTTGAAAAATATCAATGAAACAAAAAAGACAATATTTTTAGTTATTAAATTTTTTCTAAAATTTTTTGTTAGTAGTCTTTTAAAGATATATGTGTAGCGTTCCCAGTTACTCCACATTTGTGCCCTATATATTTTGGCTCCACACGCATGACACAAAATTATTTAACTTTCCTTTAACTTACGTTTTAAACTAAATTACATATTGGTTTGTTAAACTATAATTTTGTTTGTTTATAAAAATTAATGAAATCTTAAATTTATATATTATTGCGTGTTTATAGATCATCGCCCTCTGAATCGTGGTCAATATGGCAATTTTAACAATGAAGAACGAAATTACGATCGCCCTCATTATGATAGAAATCATAGAGAAGGCAGTCACCGGGGTAATAATGCGCGCGAAGGAGGAAATGAACGATATAACAGCTTTAACAGAAATCGTGGTGGTGATCGAGATCGCCCGCATTTTAATCCAAATCACAACGATAGACCTCCGGCTTCATCCGCCTTGGGCAGTATAGGTATGTATTTATATTGCATAATGTACACATTTCATCATAAATTCTCATTGGCACCAAACTAGTAGGGTTTTTAACATCCCATGGTATCTTAATAGTCCTTTACTTGTAACAAGAACTTTCCTGGCTCAATTGAGGACAGAATATAGTATAGCACATATCCAATTTCCATGGCAATCCCAGTTCTAATTTTCATGACGCCGTATATCTGTTATCATGTCTCAACTCTTTAAGGTATTGTTTTATCAGCATGGCAATCTTGACATAGTTTAGTTTCAATTAATATCCACCGACATCTATTCTTTGTTTTTTTGGATTTTGAATATCAAAATAATCTAAATATCAAGCTTTTCTGATTCTACAGCAATGATGACTCCTTTGTTTTTGGTCATGTCTATGAAGGCCTGCTATATAAACAGTCTAATTAATTTTGACAATTTCGTACTGTTAGTACTATTTAGATTTTTTTACCTCGTCACTATTCAAATTTAATTCAAATTTCTCTACTCCTTTCACTCTAAAATTTTTAATTTACATTGAAAACAATAATTTCACATTTGACGTGACCATAACTGTCTGCATTATTCGGCAAACGGCCATACCATTCGTTGTTCTTGTTGAGGTCCGTTGAGACCTGTGAAGTAGATAACAGATGAGGTTTACAAGACAAATACATGGGTTGGGATGGGATTCAACATTCCCCAAAGGGACTACACAAGCCGTGACCATTCGTCGTTGTATTGTCCGCATATCATAGCATTTAGTTGACTAAATTTGTAAATGTAGTTTTATTTCATTTAGATAATTTAAATCATTGATTTGAATTATTATATTATCTAGTAATTTAGATCTAAACGTTAACTTAATATCTCAGTTTACTATTATATATTATTTAATGTTTGACTCTTAGTATTTGCATTATTATCATATAATACTAATTTTTTGAAAACACTAACTCTAAAAGATTATAGACGCAGTAAGTTCTCAAGTTTATTTTATCAGATAGCATAATAACATTATTACAAGGAAACCTTCTTTCCTATTTTGCAATGAGTGAATCATATATTACACATCATTTATTACACAAATCTGTAATAGCGTAAAATGGAAGATTGTTTGTCTGTTATATATATCAAACTCCATGTCGCATTTTATCGAAAACATAATATATCATCTCACTTCAGACATGGCTAAAAATCATTTTACAATACCATAGTAGTTTATGTTGCCTGATCTTTCACCTATTGTTTGCAATAAGTGAAAGCGATAAATATAATAAAAGTACTTTTTGTTTGTTTACTTTTCGTTTCAGATGATAGTGAAAGACCGAGACTCAACTTGAAACCGAGAACTATACAGGCGCCTATAAACGCGCTCGCGGAAACCAAACAAGCGGCATCTATTTTTGGTAATGCCAAACCGAGGGAAGAGAAATTGAAAGATATTCAACCCAGTACATCGCAGGATGATGAAAAGTAAAACGTGGGCTAAAGATGCAGAGATTTTTTAACGAAAAGAAAAGGTTTACAATAATAACAACATATATCGCTTAAACAACATAAAAAAAAAGAAAAAAACAAGTAACAGTTTTACAATTAATTATTCTCTAATAAATAATTTAAATAGAAAATATAAATGCCTAGACAGTAAATAGAGTAAAAAGAGAATCAGAGATTAGCGAATCGCGTAATATAAAAACAAAATATAAACAAAGTAACTACAAAAATAAAAAGTAAATACATTAAAAATTCTGGTAATTTTTATAAAAATTCAATGTAAAAATAGCTTAAAATACATAAAACAAAAAATATTCAAAAAAAAATATTATTTTACATATTTTTTGTTAATTTTTCTTAATAACTAGTTTCCCTTTTGACAACGTCCCAAGTTTGAATTTAAATAAGACAAAGAATTTTACAATAACAATTCACTAAAGGATTTGTAAACAATATATATTTAATTATTAATATATATATATATATATATATATATGATATATACATATACATATATATAAAATATATAAAAATGAATATATATAGTATATTTAAATATATATCGTATACATAAATATAAATATATGTAATATATGTATTTTTATATATATATATATGTATATATATAAAACTATTAATATAAAAATAATTAAAAAATAATAAAATTATTAAAATTAATTATTAAGTAAATATTAAACTTAATTTTAATATTTATATATAGAAATGAAGGCATAAACTCAAGAAAAAAACAAACAAAAACTTAAGCAACCAGAAAATATATACATATTTGTAATAATTATAACAAACTTACATTTAATTAAATACATATAAACGTATATATATATAAATATTTATTTATACAAATATTAAAAATATATATAATTTCTATATATATTTGCATATTATACGATTAATATTAAAGAGAAAAATAAAATAAAATTGAAACTTGATATTGTAAATTAAATTGAACATTTGAAATATATAAAATAATTTATAATAATATTTATATAAATAAAAAAGAAAAAGCAATTTGCAATAAAAGAAGTAAAACAAACAATTCACTCATTAATAACGATTTATTCTTAAGAATTTTTAAAATATATTTAAAATATTGAAGAAAAAGAAATTCGCTTCTCTATTCTCTCTACACTAAGAAATTTTTTTTGTGTTTCGTTTGCTTATCAATAGAAAGCAAAGCTAGACATTAAAAATTTTTTCTATTGTAACTTTTATTGAATTATTGAAAGAAGCTTCGATTGATTATTATTTTTATAAATAATTTTCAAGATTTTTTATTTATTCTGTAATTAAACAAAGGCACTAACTTTTTAGATACACGTGTATTTTTATTGTTTAAATTGGCGTTATGAAGTTTTTTAAAAAATTATTTTTAATTTTAAATTAATAAAGAGTATTTTTATTTTTGTTAAAATTGTGTTTACCCTTAAATTACTTCTAAATATTTATGCTTTTTAAGCATAAATATGTATAATTAAAAACAAATCTTTAATATAAAATATGAAGTACACTTATAAAATTAATGAATCTATATAAAAAAACAATATAAATTTTGTACACAAACCAAACGTAAAGTTGAAAATATATTACAACAGCATATAAAATTTAAAATATAATGTTTAATTAATACATCTTTTATATAAAGAAATAAAAAAAAAAAACAAAAATTCAAAAAATTTGCATACAATTATTAATTTTATGTTTATTAATTTAATAATTTAAAAATAAAATAATTCAAAAAGAGAAAAATTAAAGTATTGCTTTTTTTACTTAAAAAGGTAAATAAATTTAGTATATTGCTATATGGATCACTTCAATCAAAAAACTAGTCATAGTCGTTGTCGTGAAAAAGCTTAAAATGTCAAAAATACACAAAAAGTAATATGGTATAACAGGTATCATATTCTTAGAATTTACATTGAGTCTCTATTTAACTATGTATCTTTTTCTTTTTCAGAACACCTATCAAGATCGAGACTTATGGGTGATCCGAAATTCCAGCAAGTGATGATATTAAGTTACTTTGCAAACGAAAGAACTCACTTTATCGAAATTTCAATTTAATATGTGATATCACTAATTATAATGAATTGTGGTTGACAAGAAACTATAGTATATTTAAAAAAATAAATTAAAACAGTAAAAATAAAAGAAATTAAAATATATCCGTTAAAATAACAATATATTACAAGTGAAACTAATGAGGAAGTATTTAATATGACAATTTCCAATTTCTTGGTAAGTAGGTTATTAACAATAAATTAGAATTATTTGGAATAACAGTTGACGTCTAAAATACGAATACTCAATTTAAGAAATGTTCAATTTAACTAACAACAAAGTCTTGTCTTAATCCATAATTCATTATATAAAATGAATCCATAATCATTATTTAGAATGAATCCATAATTCATTATGTAGAATGACTCCATAATTCATGTAAAATGAATTCATAATTCATTATGTAGAATGAACTCATAATTTATTTTATAAAATGAATACATATTATATTATGTAGAATGAATGCATAATTTATTATGTAGAATGAATCCACAATTTATTAAATAAAATGAATAATTCATTATTATATAGAATGATTTCGTAATTCATTATATAGAATGGATTCATAATTCATTATATAGAGTGAATTCATAATTCATTATATAGAATAAATTTATAATTCATTATTTAAAATAAATTCATAACTCTTTACATAGAATGAATTCATAATTTATTATGTAAAATGAATCCATAATATATTATGTAGAATGAATGCATAATTTATTATGTAGAATGAATCAACAATTCATTAAATAGAATAAAGAATTGATTATATAGAATGATTTCGTAATTCATTATATAGAATGAATTCATAATTCATTATATAGAATGATTTCGTAATTTATTATATAGAATGGATTCATAATTCATTATATAGAGTGAATTCATAATTCATTATATAAAATAAATTTATAATTCATTATTTAGAATAAATTCATAACTCTTTACATAGAATGAATTCATAATTTATTATGTAAAATGAATCCATAATATATTATGTAGAATAAATGCATAATTTATTATGTAGAATGAATCAACAATTCATTAATAAGAATGAAGAATTGATTATATAGAATGATTTCGTAATTCATTATATAGAATGAATTCATAATTCATTATATAGAATGAATTCATAATTCATTATATAGAATGAATTCATAATTTATTATATAGAATGAATTCATAATTCATTATATAGAATAAATTTATAATATCCATAATTCATTCTGTAATATATTATGCAGAATGAATCAACAATTCATTAAATAGATTGAATAATTAATTATATAGAATGATTTCGTAATTCATTATATAGAATGAATTCATAATTCATTATATAGAATGAATAATTCATTATATAGAATGAATTCATAATTTATTATATAGAATGAATTCATAATTCATTATATAGAATGAATTCATAATTCATTATATAGAATGAATTCATAATTCATTATATGGAATGAATTCATAATTCACTATATAGAATGAATTCATAATTCATTATATAGAATGAATTCATAATTCATTATATAGAATGAATTCATAATTCATTATATAGAATGAATTCATAATTCATTATATAGAATAAATTCATAACTTATTACATAGAATGAATTCATAATGTAGAATAGTCAATTGTTTTTCGAAAGGTGTAGAAAAATAAAACTCGTGCGAAAAAATATATATAAATATATATAAGTCGCTATATAAGATATATTGCCTATATGTATTTAATATAAATTTATATCGTTATTGATTTGTGGTTCTATCTCGTTGAGGTGGGAAGATTTCTTTACCTAGACTCGGTTCAACATAGAATATTCATAGCTATCTCTCTCATTACAATTAAATAAATAAAACGTTTACGAAGAGAACTTTAACATATTTTTAGGCCAAAATTAATCCGCTAGATTCATATTATCCGTAGTTTCGGTTATGTTTATCAAATTCGTGGTTCACATTTGTACTTAAAGATTAGGTTTTTATAAATCGAGAGAACAAACGATGTTATTCTTTTTAACTAGCTATTTATTCAAAAAGAGTACGTTTAAAATGTGATTTTAAAAAATCATGGTGTGAGATAAATTAATTTAAATCCCAATTTAATGTCCTATTATTATGTCCTAATAATATTAATATTTTGATACTAAGATTTTTTATAAAATAGAATATAATATTGAATATAATTGTAAAAGTTGTATACATATATGACATTATAGTGAAGAAGTTTTTATCCACAAGTATTTATTTTTAATTAAGTACATTTTTGGGCTGATCCAAAAGCTCTTTTAATTATTGCTCACAACTTATCATCAGTTGTATTTGGAAATATATAAAATTCTATATATAATATTTGCACTGCAAGTATCAGGAATTGAAGCTACCCAAATTAGAATCGTGAATTCTCGTCCTACCTATCACACAAAGCATTTATTTGATGTCTACATTTTATACTAAAGAGTCTGTACAAAAGATCTTACAGGTCGCAATCCATGCGCAGCCAACCTATCCATAATAATAATAATATACTAAAGAGATCCTCTCTGATTTCAAGCGAAGTTTCTAAAATAATCTACTACTGTAAAATAGCTTTGGTGGTATTTATAATCACCCATATACATTCTAGGCAATGTATATGTCTTGTAAATTCTTTCATGTTATCTGCTTTTAGGTCTCAGGTTACCACTACAACAATCTAGTACTACTTTTGTCTATAAACCATAGACTTCTAATAAATGGTGAGTTCCGCATAACTTATAACGCTTTAAGCACCATACGAGCTAGTCTTATATATGTAAGAGAAGCCCTAATCCAGAGCAAGACTAACCAAGCCTCTTCTAGTGGCTTGCACCAGACCCTGTATACCGTTATTGTTTTTACACATGGCAATCTTATTTTTTATAGGAGCGGTCAATCTCATACGTTATATTACAAACATTTGAAAAAAAAACAGAGTTGTTCATAGTTGACAATACACAAAATTAGTTTTTATTTTTATTACAATTTGTTCACATTTTAATATATATATATATAATTTAATTAAGGTTATACAAAATATTTTTGAAAAATTACATACAAAGTTATATATTTGTTTTTTGTCATAATATTTAAATTGAATATTATATTTATTACAATTTCTTATAAACTTCTTTGAAAAATGTTGCTTTATTGTTTGTATTTTGTAAGTAAAAAAATTAAATGATTTCCGCTATATAAAAACTAATTGTAATATAGAAATATATATATATAATTTTTTTACATATATTTGTGTAAAGCAAAATTTTTTAAATATTTATAACATATATGCATGAATTGATTTAGTGATATAGATTATAATTATAGAAAACACATTAAGCATATATAATAAAACACATAATATAATATAAAATAGTTTGCAAAATATATAAAATTTATATGAAATTAAAAACAGAATAATATAATTATTTTAATAAATTTACTTAAATTTCCTTTAAAAATTTATTAATTTAACTAAATTTTTTTTACTCAAGTGAAGTAAATATTTTAATAGAAAACATAATCTTCTGGTTGTTATTTTTTTATATAGAAAATTATTTTGAAAAACTTTATTTTCTTATAAATTTGGTTTGTTTATTTAAAAATAAATGCGCATTCTTGTTCGTTATAAGTTTTTAGTTATATTTATTTAGAAATTTATATATATTTTCTTTTTATATTGCAGATACATAAATTAAAATATTACCACAATGGACAGTTTATAGAGTTAGTATTAAATTTTTATGGCATTTGTTATTTGTTCGAGAAATAGAGCAGAGCATTCGGGTAAGTTTAAGAGGGGTACTTGGTTATGGTGTCAGTATAAATAATAATATTATTTGATTAATATTATTTTGTTAAAATTTGATAAACAATTTTTAAAAGTTTAAAATTAGTACAGAAATGCTTATATATTCAAAACATTCGTTTTATATTTCTTTTAGTATATATATATATATTTATCAAATAAGAAACTAAAAATTATAGAAATAGTAAAAGAA